>NC_059111.1:73528151-74136651 GCF_020740685.1 Jaculus jaculus
AGTAGAAAATTTGGAAACTTTCTTTTCCTCTGGAAAACTAAAAAAATACAGTAGAATGGATAGAGATCAAATTTACTGTGTCTGAAAGGACAGGGCTCAGCTTTCTGATATCAAAATTCTGTTTTATTGAAGATATTGAATATGTGAAATTTATGTAATACTGTGTATTCAGTTTTGGAAGTTATCAGGGATATTGATACTTGTGGATGTGGAAATAGGACTGGGAATATTTGATAGTAGCAGTTTTGAGTTCCCAAATCTATAGAATAAGAATTAAGTCATTGATTTTACAGAGTCTAAAACAATATTTTACTCTGTTAGTGTCAGTTTCTTTCTCAGTACTGGGACAAAATACCTGACCAAAGGCAGCTTACAGAGGAAAGGGTTTATTTTGGCTTACAGTTTTGAGAGAAATTTCATTATGGTAGGAAAACATAGTAGTCCTGAGCAGGAAGTCTGTATTACAGCTTCATATCATCCTGGAGAAAGCAGTAAGAACACGCGGGACTGCTCTGTAACACCTCAAAGCCTGTTGCTAGTGACACATTTCCTTCAGCAACACTTCATCTCTTAAAGGGTCTATAATCTTACTGAGTAGCACCACCATCTGGGGGTTAAGTATGTAAACATATGAGTGTATGGGAGAAATTTTACTTTCAAACCACCATACTCGTACACTCAATTTTTACTAAATTGTTCCAAAATAATACTGGCATTCATATGTTCTCCAATCTATTAATGTTCTAACTATTTTTCAATGTTTCATTAAGATAAATGGAGAAATGTCACAATAATTATTCTGCACAATTTCATGATTAATATGCACATCTAATTAAAATGAATTTATTAAGCAAGTTCCCACTAAAAAATAAATTATTTTACTTTTCTTAAAAATACTTTAAAGTCTTCCTATAAAGAATATTGAGATTATTTAAAATATGGGAGCTAGTTTTATACATTGTTTTGATGTTAGTGATGATACATTTAACAACCCATCCACCTAGTAAATCTTTGATCAATTTCTTTGTGTAATTTTCCCTTTTTCTTATTTGATTGTGGGAGAAAGCTGTAGACATTTGACTTTAGAAGTGAAATGGCCTCATTTAGGAAGATACCTGAGATTTAGATACCGGTCGTCAAGATAGTATACATCAAAGAAGCTAAAAAATGGCACATTTTAAAGACCAAAACTGTTTATAATTATAAAAAAAATTGTCCTTTTGACATTGCATTTAGAAAAAAATAATCTAGGTAAGCACATTTATAAAAGTGTAAGGGCACTTTTAGTCACAAAGATCAGTATTTGTAACTGAAGCAGTGAGGTTTCTAAACATAAGTTATTACAAGGTAATTTAAAGTCCTTTACCAAAGCAATAGGAGTTGCCTAATGCAGAAATCCCTGTTAATCTTAAAATGACACCCTCTATGAGAAGAAATGCTCTGGAATTTTAGGTAGAGCTAATATGCTTGCTCATGTCTCTTGACATACTGAGCACCATACATGCCTGAGGATGGCCTACGTTGTGTGGACACGGTGCTGTCAAAACACAGCACGTCTTGTAGCTCTGTTGCAGGTCACTAGCTTGTCTCCCACTTCATGCTTCTGAGGCCTTTATTTTGTTTGTTTGTTTGATTTGCAGGGGCTCTTTAAATAGAAGAACTAGCATCTAAGAAATTTCTGACACATTGTCAATCCTCTCATGTCCTTTGATAACTCATCAAAACTATTTGTTCAGCTGAAATGCTTGCACTGTATTCCTCCTACACTGGAGAAATATTCAGCCCAGGTAATGCAGCATCCACTGGGGAAAATGCCTGCTTATTTCTTTACATGTAACTTGAAGTGTCTTCTTAAACTCTTTGCTGATCTCCCAGTGTTGATGCACCTGCATCTTTCCTATTCTAAAACCTCTTGTACTCTCCCATGTCACTCTAGGCTGTAGAGTCTTTCATGGCAGGAACTGTTTTATTCATTGCTTGGCACCATGCCTGGTCACTTCTCAAAGGACAAATATCCATATTTATCATAGTTATAGCTTCTCTTCCTGATTATTTGAGAGGTTTGATAAGCAGAGATAGGCATATCTAATGAATCACCAATTTCTACATATTTTTCATAGATGTGTCTTCTTTCCCGGCTCTCCTTACTACTCTCTACCATGTTTGCATAAACTTTCTACTGCACTATTCAACCTGCCACCAATGGAGTCCCCTTTATTGCCGGTTAGATGGCATTATTATTTGTTAATGTAAAATCAAAGATGCTCTTCCACAATTTATGGAGTTCATTTTAAGGTCCTTAGCATGTTTGAGAGCTTTGCTGATTTGGTCCTTAATTGTCTAATTTTTTTCTCTATTTTTCTCCTCTTCCAGATATGCGGGACTTATATAGTATAGTTTTTTTTTTTTTGTTTTGTGCAATGCACTGAATTTTCATGTTACAAAAAATTTCTTATCCAGTCCATTCTTTTTCAAAATATTTTAATTTATTTATTTGCAAGGAGAGAGAAGGGGGTGGTAAAAATGTGCATGCCAGGGCCTTTAGTGAATGCAACTGAACTCCAGATGCATGTGCTACTATGTGCATCTGGCTTTACATGGGTACTGGGGAATCAAACTTGAGTTGTTAGACTTTGGAGGCAAGTGCCTTAATGGCTAAACCATCTCTCCAGCCACCAGTCCATTCTTTTCTAATGAACTTGCATACATAGGCAGCATACTGCAAGACTAAGAGAAAAATGTGTTCATATCTGGGGCTCCACTAGTTACTTAAAAGTTGTGTAAGCTTGGGCCTTGGTGTTCTCATCTGTAAAGTAGGACCAATAATAGTATTTGCCTAGCAAGTATACACATGAAAGATTATGTTCACTTTATTTATTAAGACTTTGTAGTGAATTTACTTCCCTCATATAAGCACTCCATAATTTCCCACAATGAATCAAGTCTTGCTGTGTGTGCCATACTTTCTGTGGCAGATCTTTACTCTTTGGCTCACTGAAATTTACTGGAATCGAATTTCTACAGAACTTCCCCCTCACCAGAATAAGAGTCCCAAAAAGAGAAGTTTATGTTTTAGTTAGTTTCATATCTTCAGTACTAACTACATTTGCTTCTGATAAATACTTGATAAATGTTTGAAGAATCAATGACTTGTACAATGGTGAGAATCTATGCTGTAGAATCAGACAGCATTAGATATCTGCTAGTATTGTATCTACTGGTATATAACTTAAGTTCTGTTTATTTTAAAATTTTATGTGTAAATACTGATAATTCATTTTATCTCTATGATCTAGAATATAGAATTAATTTCAGTGCCTGAAACGTTATTCTTTAAAAATGAATAATTACCTTATCTTAAAGCTAAAGTTAGCTGGCAAGTTTTCTTCCTAAAGAAACATGTTCACCAAAAGAAAATATTCTTTAGTGCTTATGTTTTTCTGAAGCTAATCTCTGGTTGAATTTTCTTTACCATACCTATGGATTCATGAATGCTTGTCTTATCTGTAACACTTAGAAGATATGTCAGCAGTGTTCCTTATAGTTTTACAAGCTTCTTTATGTCTTCTTTGTATTATCATGGTATGCATCCTAAGAATAATTCTGTCTTTTTTTTTTTTTACCTTTTTACATTCTTTTTATCTTTGTCATCATTGCTCCTCTTCCAAATAGAAATGTTTGCCTGAAGGAGCAGATTAATATGCACATGTTGGTTGATGATGGGCAATGCCCAGGAGCCAGCAGTGGAAATTGGAATGCCTTACTTCTCTGAGGACCCATCTCATTTGGAGTAGAATCCCAGCCAACAGTTAATGAAAAGATTGCACTGAACACAAAGGGGAACATAAAAGAAATATAATATTTGGTCCCTTCTCTACAGGAGTTGAAAATCTATTTGGCAAGATAAAGCATGCTCACATGGAGCTGTTAAGGGCAAGTGGATAGAATGTGATTAAGGCCCCACAGTGTTCAGAGGAAGAGAAACTAGAAATTCATGTAGGTGAAGCTGAAGCTGTTGGGAATCTCATATATAAAAGTGACAGAATCTTGTAGATATTTGAATGCTTATGATGTGCCAGGCACTGTGATAAGTGACACACGTGTTCACATGTGTGCTTATGTAAATGCAAGTATGCTGGTGACTTTCACTAGTGCAATATAAATGGTTTTGGTTGGGACAGAAAAAATAGAACATAAAATTTGCTATCAACCATTTTGAAGTATTCACTTTAATACACATGAGTGTACTCACATATATAAAGGGGTACAGAATTTTTAACTTGAATAAGTGATACTTTATACCCACTACGCAGCAATTCCTCACTATCACTTCCCCATGAACATGTGTTTATTTATCTAATTCCTACATCAAACCTGTAAGGGGGTATTGGGAATATCACTTTGTCAGAAATTAAATGACAGAAAGTTCAAATAGCTCTTGTAGAACTAGTGAGACATGAATCAGGAAGGGCTGGAATAATGGTAAACCACAATTTAAGGGAGATGGTGGCAGAGTTACATTTTACTTTTTTAACTGGTGTTGGTCTTTGTGGACATTCATGGTCAGGATAGCTCTTGTCTCTCAGATGCCCCACACAGCACTTGATGCTACTCTGCTTTCAGCCATTCCTCCAAGGAGTTGGTTTCTGCTCTCTTAAGTGATGCTGAAGGAAAACAGCCACGGGGATGAGAGCATGAGGAAACTGGTGCTGCATTTCTGTGTTCACTTTGGGCATACTGTCACCCAGACTACAAAGTATCACACACTATGATTCTTTATAGTTAGAAGACATCAAATTAAGTTTTGAAATTTTGCCAGAACTGCTCTTGAGAACAAAGAAGGAGTTTGAATGTGTCTCCACTAACCAGGAGAACAGGCCTACTGAGGTGGTGGCTGCAAGGGCAAAGAGGGATCTGGAAGAGTGTTTTTTTTTTTTTTCTATATTTAGGATGTCAGGTGCATATGCAAATGCACATTTAGGTTCTAATATGAGTCCAAACACAAGTGAAGCTTTATAAATAAGATATGTTCTGACAATAGGGAAAGGATCATGTGGAGATCTACAATGTATTTTCTTAAAAGACACTAAGAGTGGTGGTGGATCTACTTGGAAGAATGAATCAGCAGAGGTAGTCATTAATTGTAGAATAATGCATTTTACTTTTCAAGTATTTATATGCACTTTTTGACTAATTTTCAAAACATTTCTTTTAAAATATTTTTATTTATTTATTTGAGAGAGAGGAAAAAGAGAGAAAGAGACAGACACACAGAAAGAGAGGGGAGAGAGAGAGAGAGAGAGAGATAAAGAGAATGGGTGCCAGGGTTTCCTGACATTGCAAGTTCCAGATACATCCACCACTTTGTGCAGTTGTGGGTTCTGGAGAATTGAACTCAGGCCATCAAATTTCTTGTAGTAGGTCTTGTCTTCATTTATAAGCAGTGTCTCGGAAAGGCAGAGTTTGCCACAAGTTACTGTGTTGATTATTGCACTACCATTTTTCAGCTGCAATCAAATCTATGGCATTTTGGTTTAGATCTTGAGGCTGGGCATCTGCAAACCAGCCCTTTGATTAATCAGCTGGCTGAATGAACTCTGTCAGTCAGGGGAACTAAGGGAGACAGTGAGCAGGGCCAGGTCGATGGAACCTATTCCTTTTTTCTTTTCTTTTCTTTTCTTTTCTTTTCTTTTCTTTTCTTTTCTTTTCTTTTCTTTTCTTTTCTTTTCTTTTCTTTTCTTTTGCTGCAGCTTTTGCCTTTTTCTGATTTTTTTCTTTTCTTTTCTTTTGCTGCAGCTTTTGCCTTTTTCTGATTTTTTTCTTTTCCTTTCTTTCTTTCTTTCTTTCTTTCTTTCTTTCTTTCTTTCTTTCTTTCTTTCTTTCTTTTTTTTTTGCTGTCTTTCCTTGCCTATGAGCATCACTCCAGTGAAATTCTTTTCTTCCTTCAACAGCAGTTTTTTTTTTTTTTTTTTTCCCCAATAGTTGCTGTGGAGGTAAGTTTAACTTTTACCAGCAATGGCAGCATCGGTAAGGTCACTTTCCCCCAACAGATGTTACAGACTCAGACTCTGGGCTGCTTCCTTCTCTGAGCTCAGGACCAACTGAGTGTCAGGTCCTCCTCAGAAGTCTGACTTTCATCTCTACCAAATTTGTGCTCAAAGTGTCTTTTAGTGATTCCCTTTGCTAGCAATGTTTGTTATTTCTTACAGTTGTTACCTTAGTGGTTTTTTTTTTTTTTTTTTTTGGTGTTTTGTAGTAGCCAAACCAGTACGTAATTAATAACTTTTGCTGAATTTAAATTTTTTACATCATTTTCTTCCTATTTAATCTATCTTACTTTTGTCTGTTGGATAGAGTCTGAAGCAATTATGTAACCATCAGTACTAGTAGACATCACCATTGTCATCACAGCCTCAGTTTATCACTTAGTAACTACATACAAGGTAGTAGAACCACATTTCTCATTCCATTCACACCAACTATCTTCTTTCCTTGCTATCAGTCTGGCTACCTGTGGGCTTGAATGGAATTTGGAGAGTCACAGGCAGCTCAATCGTGCTAGCATTGTCTATAAGCTTTATGCTAACCAAGGTTTTAGACCTGAATATCCAATACTTTTTAAATTTTGAAGCAATTCCAGAAAAGCACTCCTTTAGGGTAGGATCCTGTTTATTATCCCCCCTTCCAACTGACTTCACAAGACCATAAATAGTATCTAGTAGTGCAAGTTGGTGAGAGTATTCACTTGCTGCAAAAGACTTGGATGAGTAAAATGAATGGATAGATGAGAAGAATTTAGGGATATTAGAACAATTTCTTATATTGTGACAGATTCTGGAATTGATTTACTGAACTTGTGATCTTATTCTTTTTTTTTTTTTTTTTTTTTTTAATTTGAGAGCAACAGACACAGGGAGAAAGACAGATAGAGGGAGAGAGAGAATGGGCGCGCCAGGGCTTCCAGCCTCTGCAAACGAACTCCAGACGCATGCGCCCCCTTGTGCATCTGGCTAACGTGGGACCTGGGGAACCGAGCCTCAAACCGGGGTCCTTAGGCTTCACAGGCAAGCGCTTAACCGCTAAGCCATCTCTCCAGTCCAGTGATCTTATTCTTGATGTGTCCTACTTCCATTGGGGACTAAAGACCAAAATTAAGTGTCTGACTGTTGCCTGATAATCATTCTAGAATTAGTCAGCCTCACACTTTTTGTTCTCCTTACTATCTGTCCTCTTTGAGCTGTTGGCTGTCATGCACTTCTATTCAGAGGGACCCTCCTACAACTATGACACTATCCCTATTTAGGAACGATGCTGAACTTTCCACCTTGCTTCTCTATGGAAGCAGCCTCTCTAAGAGAGTGAGAAGTGTTTCTCTATGGAAGCAGCCTCTCTAGGAGAGTGAGAAGTGCTTCTCTATGGAAGCAGCCTCTCTAGGAGAGTGAGAAGTGCTTCTCTATGGAAGTAGCCTCTCTAGGAGACTGAGAGTAGGATTCTTTGTCAATGGGATTGTTATGTCAGCACCAGCTTCTCATGTTCTCCATGGAGGTTGGGTTAGATTTCTCTGTCTCTCTAGACCCTATCTAGAATACAGGCTCATGTTCCCTGTCAGTTCTTGGTGTTCCTCCATAAATCATGGCTAAAGCTGCTGTGTGATTTGATGTGCTTATATTTCTTTAGTCCTCATTAAATGAGCAGCCCAAGTTAAGAAAATAGACTTTGTCCCTAACTTCACCAAACACTTGTGGTTAAGTTAAAAAAAAGAAAAAAAAAAGCAAAACACCTAATTACTTTCATGCATAAATAAGCTATCTCCAAGTGTATGACAATTGAAAGAGAAATTCATTGATATACACACTTAAATTTTAACTGAACGTGAGTTAATATTATTGCCTATCAAATATGTCAAACATTATTTTGGACAAGATTTAAAAGTAATTTTATGTTTATTTTCAACTCAGTGTTGTCTCCTTCCACTTCTCCTTCATTGTCCATGCAGAAATGAAACATTCATGAGTCACATCACACATGAGTAGTTAACATCTTTCTGGTTTTGTTACCTAAAATATTGGAGAACAGTAGATTTTTTTTTGCATGAATCATAATTCTGGAAAGTCTTATATCATGTAACACAATACAACAGCATATCTTGTGTTGATATTTCTTTCCATAATCAAAGTTCTGGTTGTCACGTTACACTTAAAAGCTTTTGTGGAAGAATGCCTTTGAAGTAGCCACACAACTGTGCATTTCTTCTCTCTTCTACAATTGCTACTTATTTTAAGCATACAGTCAAATGACTGATTTTAGGACTAGAATTAAGCAATGATATCACATAGAGCAAGGATAATGAGAAGGGTAGGTGATAAAATATTTTAGCAGGATAGGCCCAATGAAATCTTACCAGGTAGATATGGTCCATAGGAGATTATGTAGCATGTAGTGGTGAGATCTGGAAAAAAACTATTCTTTAATACAACTATGTAAGGAAGCTAAGTGGAATTGGAATGAGGTAGGAATGAAAAGACATAGGTTCTAGAACAATAATTTGTGATCAGATAGTTAAGAGCTTAAGTTCATGTAGGCTGACTCAGTGTTGGGTGGCTGAGTTAGGATAAAGCCCTGTAGGTCATTTCATTAGTAGTTGGGGCAAGCAATGAAGAACAATAATTTATGAATTAAGGGGAATACATAGTTAAAAAAGATCTTATTTGCACACGGAAAAAATTTAGAAATTATCATACTGCCTTTGGAAAAGAGTTGTAACTAGGTCTTCCTTTCTTCTCTTTGTTTAAGTTATGTGTTGGAATTAGTTGTGAAGGACCTGGGAAGTCACTGTGATGAAAAAGTTTTGATTTGCAGTATGAATTGCCCTTTGAGGCATCAATCATGACTCAGTATCAATTAAATATTTTGATGCTTTATATTTTAGAGATTCTCAGTTATATGTGACTGATCTTCCTATTTCCTCTGCCTCAGGGTATCTGGCTATGTCTGGAGATACTTTTGATTGTCAGGAATGGATTGATTTATTAGGGGAACAACTTTTTAGTTTGTTTCACCTAGTGCATAGAGAGCAGGGATTCTGGCATATTCCACAATGCACAGGAGCCCACAAAGTGAAAGATATATCTGTTTCAAGTGTCAATGGTACAGAGATTAAGAAACCCTGCTCTAAATCACATTAATTGTCATTCTTCTTTTTATTTTAGAATCCTTTGTTACTGTGCACACATCAATGGGAAGTCTCAATACCTAAGCTTATATATTTGATTATGCTTTGAATGTAATGGAATTGTCTTTTTGCATCCATGTATCCGTGAGGTCTCCAGAGATGAACATCCTCTAGCTATGGCCCTCCATATGAATGTCTGTAGGTGCACAATTCACAGTTGTGAAACAGGGTGAAACTTCAAGGCACCATAGACCTCCACAAAGCACTAACACCTGACCTTTACTTTTGGCTCTTTCTTTCTCTATATGAGTTACCCCATGAAGGCAGTATTCTACAGAGAGAAGCAAAATATTTCTTCTTTTTCTCTAAGCTCGAAGCTTCAATGTGACCTAACATACGTTTTTTTGTAAGTTGGTACATATTAGTTTCTTCAGTGGCCTCAAAAGTGCCTGAGGAGAAATCCTGTCATTCTTGTAAACTGATGTTCATAATCTTGCCTCATTCAAAAACCGCTTGGAGACTTGGCATGGACCTGATGGCATTTACTTACTCTGGAGTCTCTGATAAATTGTATGCCAACTCACCAAACCTGAGTAACCTTTGAAATCTGTTATCTATTGGCTCCTTAGGAATTATTTTTATATTTTAGGGGAATTATTCCACAATGAGGAATTTCTATCAACTTTAATTACTGGTAATTGAGGGGCCTGACAGGCTCATTTTACCTGGTGATTTTGAGTTATTTCTTACATATCTACCATAAAGAATTGGATTCTACACACACCTAGATATCTTGTCTCTTTTCTGTTTTGATGACAATATTATATTGAAACATAGACATGCTCATTCATTTATACATTTTCATCTAAATGGAATAGGCAAGGGTGATAGAAAACATATGTCCCACAGTACCTAAATCACTTATGTGTACTTTCACAAAAAACATCTGTTGACTCTAACCTAATTCATGCCCTCATTTTGTAGATGAAGAAAGTGAATCTTGGAGAGATTAATTGATGACACCAGGGCCACAGAACTAACAGCATGGGCATCAAAGCATTATTGAGATGTGCTTTGAGGAAGAATGATGACTATCAGACCACTGACAAGTGTGTTCTAATAGGAAAGTGAAAGCAAGAAGCAAATAAATAAATCAAAAACAAAAACTTGTCTTGACTGATTTGTTTTTTGTACAGAATAGACCAGTTGTGTTTATGCCATGCACACATAACTGAAGTAAGACTCCAGTCAGTAATATTATGGTTTTATGCAGGTAGATCCCTGTATTACAAAGGCTAGAGAACATTTATTGATCAATTTCTTGTGTTGTATTCCTTAAAAGTTGAATTATTGATAATAAATAAGGGAAGACTTTTTGGTAATTGCTGAAATCTTGAATGTATTAAGACTAACTGTCCCTGTATCCTACTGTGGCACCAGCTGACAGTGACGAAATCTATAGAAGTAGGGCACATTTCCATAACATGAATATTCAGAGTTTGTGATGCAAGAATTATTATTAAACTACTTGGAAGGAACACATTCTCCTTATTATTTGATTGAATAATAAAGGTTGCCTTTAAAAATAATTCAGTATGAATTCCTTGATAATGAGTAAAGAAAGATGCTTAGAAAAACTCATGCATTTCATATGTTACATAAGCAGGAAATTAAATTGAAACTATGAAACACACCTAGAAGAACTATATTGGAATAATTATCTATATTTCATCTAACTCAGTTTTATATACATTGAAGAATAATGAAGTAGAAGTCCATACAGCTTGATTTAAATGATTTGTATAAAAATTAAGCATATAAAGAATCATACCTAAGCACAAATACCTACCCTTGACAACATTTCAGATGGCAGTGCTGTATAGATTCTGAACATATTTCCCATAGTTTAGACTTTTCAAGGGCATTTGCATGTCTGAGAAAACTTGATACACAGCTAAGTGTCCTCATGTATGAAGCATATTCAGTTCCTCAAAATAAGGAGTTTAAGTGTAAGAAATATAGATGAAAGGATGTGGATCTATTTAACTGGCAACCATAAATTGAGGGCTAAGGATATACTTCAGTGGCTGAGAGGCACTTGCCTAGTATGTGTGAGGCCCAGTACCATAAAAAAGAGAAGGAAACCAAACACACACACACACACACACACACACACACACACAAATTGAACTGCTATATGCTAGGCTTCTAGTTCTACACAAGATGGATACAGAATCCCTTGTCCTCTGAAATGCATGATCTTTATTTAGTTCCTTTAGGAAGGTATACACAAGTAAAGAGATGATTTCAATAGAGAATGTTGGATGTTCTATAATAGACATAGGCGCAGGATGCTGCTGTGGACCAATTCCCTTCCTGATTATCAGTTTTTCATCATTAATTGTAGTCCTTTTCCCTCAATCAGTGTATGTTAGGCACCCACTTACTTTTTATAACTCCTCCTGCTTTGCAGGCACTCTTGACTTGCCAATAACGTTCTTCTCTTTGTTGCTTAACCCATCTATATTGACCACCCCTTGTTAGAGTCTTTGGTTTAGACTTTCCTATTCTTCCTCCTTTTCTTTCTCCTCAACAACACTAAGCTATCCCAGGCCCCATCACTGTATTCTAGTAAATCAAATAAATATTCAGTGAATTCATCTGCTGGGCATTCTTGTTTATATCATAACTATATCTAGACATCATGTAACAATTTATTTTAAATGGGAATATTTGAGGACTGTAAAACTTTTACCCTAAAGGATGAAGAAGTGAAGTCTAAAGTTGCAGGCATTGTCATTGAAAGGTGGAAGAGAAGTGTCAATAAAAGACAAATGAGTAAGAGAGAAAGTCAGGTGCTCATGGAGAAGTCATATACTTTTCAGCACAATAGGTACTTACAACATATTGTTTTCTTCCCTTATTTCTTTCACTAGCTCTATATGGTGTGTGGCAGCATGATGGCTAAATTTGGACTCAAAAAATTGTTCAAGTCACAGACTCCATTTTGCAAAAATTAAAATGAATAAGCAAGTGCTTAACTCTACTTTGTTTCAAATTTTTCATCAGTGTAACATTATCTTTTTTCCTTTCATCCTCCACTATGAGTAATTATAAGCAGTAGTCATTTATATTGCTCCAAGAAGAGAAGCTTTGAAGAGACAGCAAAAATGTCTTCTTTTGTTGGACCGATCTCCATGGGCCAAATTCAGAATCCAGTTGATCTGCATTATTTAATCCAAACAAATAATATATCACAATCACAGTCCTGGATGCATGGGGTAAATGAGTGACACTTGATTATATCAGTCTGTTCTTCCAAGGGGAGGGGCCGAGACCTCCTCCAGGGTTGTACAAAGCCCAGGGGCAGGCAGGCAGCACTGGAGGGGTGGGGACTGCTGGGAGACATGGCAGCAGAAGAACTATTAAGGGAAGCCTGTCTGTAAGGTGGGCTGACAATGTATACATGTTTTAGAATGTCAGCTCCTCTTCAAAGAGCCTCAAAGAATATATTCGTTTTTGCCTTTCACCTTTAGGATCTTAAAAAGCAACACGCTGAAGCTGTTTCATTAGTTTTGTTTTGCTTTAATGGCTTACAACATTACAACATTGGTTAAAGTGGAAGACAGTTTAGAAAATCTTCAGAGAAAGGGAAAATAACTGATTGAGCCAAGTTTGAAAGGAAAAATGACCTGAAGATATTTTTCAGTACAAGGCTCAGATCAGAGGTGGCTCAGAGATTTCCAGAAGTCTGAGAGAGTGGAAGAAGGGTCTAATCCATGAGTGCTTTCCTTAGTGGAAAGAAGGGAAAAATTTCTCAAATAATCCCTTCATTGGACAGAGCAAGGGACAGAAACAAAAAGAAGCAAATTTGTGTTAGCTTCCTGTTGCTGTGACAAAGTACCTGAAAGAAATCACCTTAAGAGTGAAATTGTTTACTTTGGGTCACATTTTTCAGCCATTGTCACTTGGCCTGGTTCTACTTAGGCCCTAAGTGTGGTAGGTTACAATGGTGAAAGCACAGGAGAGCAAAACCCTTCATGAAAGAGAACAGAAGGACTGGAGGAAAGTGTCACCATAACCTTCAAGGAATCCCCCAGTGAGCTTTTGCAAATAGGCCCCAACCCCCAAAGTTCATACCTGTTTCCAAGAGTGGCATCAGCTGAGGACCAAACTTTAGCACATGACTTTTGGAAATTTCCTTAAGATACACATCATAACACAAAATTCAGTCATCAAAAAATCAACCTTTGTTCTGGAGGGATTGTTTCCTGGTTAAGGTGCTTGCCTGCAAAGCCAAAAGACTATTCTATTCTATTCCCCAGGACCCATGTTAGCCAGATGCACAAGGGGCCACATGTGTCTGGAGTTTGCAGTGGCTGGAGGCCCTGGCGAGCCCATTCTCTCACTCTTTCCCTCTTAAATAAATAAAAATATTTTTAAAAAATCTTTTTCCCATCTGCTTTCCAGTAGAGGAGTTGGTGTGAGGTCAGCTTGTGAAAATGAGTGACTGTTGCCTGAGACATTGTAGGGAGTGTTCTGTAGACAGGTGGTATTAGCAGTGACTAGATTGTAGGCAACTGGTTCATATGAGTGACTGAATGCTACTTGAGTCACTTGTGAGATAAAAATAGACACCCTGGGCAACCTTGGGAACACATAGTCCTTAAAACCGCTAAGAAATGAGCTGGAGAATGGAACACTCAGTGATGTAGTCATGTGACCAAAATGGGATGGCAAACAGAAAGGAGGAGGAATGAGGGAGGCAGCAGCTGCTGGGATAATAGGCAACTCTAGGATGTTTCCTCAAGGGCTGAGATGTGCCAATCATAGCTTGATGATAAAAGTTGTATTTTATCAGGGCAGATTGGTGCTTCCCCTGGTAACCCACCCCCAGAACTGCTGTTCTAACAAAGCCTGGAGAATTTTTGTTCAGGAGTTTCCTGAGCCTATCTTGGGAGGCAATGATACCTTCCTCAGCAATGGGAGACATGCCCAGGGCAAGATGGGAGCTGGCATGGCAAAGTCTCCATCTGTGGGTCACACTCCTTAGAATTTAGTTCTCTTTAGAGAAAATTTTGTTTGGGTCTCTTTATATCTAATTAAAGGACAGAAATTATAATTACAGATTTTATTTTTTGTTATCGTAAATGATACAAACTCACTGAAAGTGTCTCATAGAGTTGAAAAATGATGATCTACAGAGTTTCTTTCTTGTTTTTCAATGTAGCCAACTTTATTAAGGCCAGCTTATTGGTAATTGTTTTCTGCTTCATAGAGTAATTAAAATCACTTTTACCTTATATAAAATTACACAAGAATATAAAGGTTTTTTTTAAATATAGATGCAGTGACAGAATATATAAGACCTTATGATACCTTTTTAAGTGACTGAGCTAATATTTTTTGATCCTGATTTAGAGTTGTGATTTGCTAAGTCTAATATAGAAAGACACACACATTAATCCAGTGATAAAAAAGATCAGTGAGGCATCTAAGGACATTTTTCCAGGTGACACTCCTTTGTAGTGTTTTAGTATAGAGTTTGACCATTTAGGGAAAACTTGAAGAAGGTAGATCAGGAGAGAAAGTGGAGTGGGATGCCAGAAAAGCCAGCATTTATTTTCTTTATTTTTTTAAAAATTATTTTGGGAGATTTTCTGGAGAATGGCCCTGTAGAGCTTGGATAAAGCTTAATCTTAAAACCCATGAGCATTGGCTGGTAAATCTCAGTACCAGAACTGGGTCACCCCCTCTCCCCCACAGTGAGCTGTTGGTCAAAGAGGCCTATGAGGCCCACAAAACAATACAGGCCATTGCCAAATCACTTAGTTACCCACCAGATATAAATGTTAAGGCCCTATTGCTGAAGGTACCACAAGGCAAGGACACAGGACATAGAGAGATCACGCTGGCACTTAGAAGGATAACCCTCATAGTGCTGTAGAGTGCTACACAAACAGCTGGGAGGTGATGACCGCCAACAATATGAACAAGCAGGGGTCCTTCAAGCTGAAAATATACCTGTGCAATAGAGGCATATATCCTATGTGGGTAACCAGTGGCTCTTTGATTGGATATGAGGCCCACTCTGTTGGGGAGATCTCATACTTGGTACTGAGAATCAAGTCATTCTCCTATGGTAAGAAGGTAAGACTCCAGAGAGAAGCTCCCACTGCTTTTGCCTAAGAAGAGTGGCTGTTCCCATCAAAAAGTCTCTCAAATAACTATGATTATCCTCTTTAATCCATACTGTTCTCATTCCTGGTTGGAGGTTTTTTTTTTTTAAACAGATAATAGGGAGAATGAAGGTCCATCAATATTACAGGAAAAGAAACACACACACACACACACACACACACACACACACACACACACACACACGTATTACCCGAGATACATACAGTCTGTTCAACATGCAGTCTGTTCATACAATGAAGTGAGTTGCAATGTGAGCTTCTGGGGGGTAAGACTCCAGAGAGAAGCTCCCACTGCTTTTGCCTAAGAAGAGTGGCTGTTCCCATCAAAAAGTCTCTCAAATAACTATGATTATCCTCTTTAATCCATACTGTTCTCATTCCTGGTTGGAGGTTTTTTTTTTTTTAAACAGATAATAGGGAGAATGAAGGTCCATCAATATTATAGGAAAAGAAACACACACACACACACACACACACACACACACACATGTATTACCCGAGATACATACAGTCTGTTCAACATGCAGTCTGTTCATACAATGAAGTGAGTTGCAATGTGAGCTCACTTCATTGTATGAACAGGTTGCTATTGGTTATATTGTCATACAGTCTCTTACCCCTCCTCCATGATCATACTACTGAGGGTCCTCCCAAGTGGAGTTAATTCACTGTGGGGGTCATGAATGAATCAGTCAGTCTCTGTGTGTGTGGGGGGGAATAATGCGTCAAAACTCTTTCCTACACTGTGGCTCTTTTTCCGCCCTCTCTTCCACAATGCTCTGTGAGCCTTGGAGGGCATGTTATATATTTTCTTTAGTGTTGAGCTCTCAGCATCTTCAATTTTCCTGCTTTGATGAGTTTTGAGTCTCTTCAGTATTTACCACCATTGCCCTAGATGGAGTTCTCAGGATAGTAGTGCAAGTAGAACACATATTTAATTCACCATTTTTGTAATGTTTTCTGGACCCTGTTAGTTGTGACAGAGGTGACTCATTTCATGCTGAGTAGTTGGTTTTCTTTTCTTGTCATACTGATGGGTCTTGAGTCTCTGCAGTATCCATTGCCATCTGTAAAAAGCAGATTCTGTACCCAAGAGTGACAGCTGCGTGGATTAAAGGAGATAGGCATAGATAGAAGATTTTTTGGTAGGGATACCCTCTCACTTTAGCTAAAGAACAGTGGGAGCTTCCCTGTAAGGTCTATAACCTTCAAAGCCAAAGGCTTCTGCCTTAGTTCCCAGTACCAGCTATGAATTCCTTCCCATTGAGCAGGCCTAATTTCCAATCAGAGAATAGTGGGTTAATCCCAGAGCCTTGTGCTCCTATTGCACGGATGTGTCTATCTTGCCTGGAAGGTTGATTTCGCAGCTTGCTGTTTTCCTGTTTGTGACCGTTACCCCCCAGAAGCTCACATTGTAACTTCCATCATGTGAGGCTTAGCCAGTAGGGGGTGGGCTTCCATTTCAGCTCCAGTGTCTCTTGATGTCTAGCAACTGCAGCCTGTGTTATCTTTAGCAATATGTATACCAAAAGTTCTGGTGGGTAACCAAGTGTTTGGGCAATGGCTTGCCATGTTTTATGGGTCTCATGGGCCTCCCTGAGCAACAGTTCACTGTGGGATAACCCAATTCTGGAACTTGGATTTACCAGCAAGAGCCTATGGTTTAAGAGTTAAGCTTTCTCTTCCCCTTACAAGGTATTTCTGCCCAAAGTATCAACCCTTTGTCCTATTAAGAATTATATCTCTTGGGCTGGAGAGATGGCTTAGCGGTTGTGTGCTTGCCTGTGAAGCCTAAGGACCCCAGTTCAAGGCTCGATTTCCCAGGACCCAAGTTAGCCAGATGCACAGGGGGTGCATGTGTCTGGAGTTCGTTTACAGTGGCTGGAGGCCCTGGTGCGCCCATTCTCTCTCTCTCTCTCTCTCTCTCTCTCTCTCTGTCTGTCTGACTCTTTCTCTCTCTCTGTTGCTCCCAAATAAATAAATAAATAAAATAAAAATAAACAAAACAAATTAAAAACAAGAATTATATCTCTTAATTAGTTAACAGAGAGGAAGGTTTCTATGATTCCAGGTCATGCCATCATTACTGCTGTGTATTTTCCTCCTCCCCCTTCCCTTACTCCAATACCTACCAAAACCCTTCCATGCCCAGAATTCTGTCCCTCTGTTTTCCTCTTGTCCCCCTGTACTGCTTCCCATCTCTCCTCCCATCATTGTAGTTTTCTTGCCAATATTACTGTTGCTTACTACAACCTATAAACAAATCAAACTGTTTCGTGTTAGGAATGACATATGAGAGAGAACATGTGGCATTTGTCGTTCTGAGCCTGAACAGCTAACATTTCTGTTATCCTCATTACTGCAGAAGAACAGTGCTTTAAACCTCTTCCTTAAGAAGAATATCTGCTTCCTCTATGGCTAGGTAGCATTTTCCTTAAGTTCCACACATGTCTTGCCATTAAATTCTGTTCTTCCTATTAGTTGCTCCCTCTTGCACACTCAACACTCTCCCTGGGAAAAGACTGCCTTGGAGAGAGTTGGGTCACTTTTGGAGAGCCAGGTACCCTTTATGCCTTTGAGAACATTCTTTTTAGTGGTCCTTGGAACGTCACAAGAGAGAGATAGCATCTAGATGGATAGGATTATATTGGCACAGAAACACCTTAGTTTGTACTTCTTGTATTACTTTTCTAGGGATGCCATAACAAAGCACCATGGCCAGGTGGCTTATATAGGCTGAATTCATTTTCTCACAGTTCTACAGGGTAGGAGTCCAAATTCAAGGTACCTGTAAATTTGGCTTTGTTTGTGGCCTTAGTCCTTGATTTGCAGATGGCTACCTTCTGGCTTGCCTTTACATATATTCTTCTCTATATAAAGACACCCCTTGTACCTTTACTTTTCTAATAAGGACACTAGTTCTCTTGCATAAGGGATCCATCTGTAAGACCTCATTTCACCTAATCACCTCCTGAAAAATATTGTCTCTACAGTCACTTTGGAAGAAAGGCCTAAGTGCTCACTCAGCAGAGGTTGCTGAAACTAATTTTTTCCCTCTGACATGCCCAAGTACTCTGGAGGCTCATTGCTGAGTGATCTTGTAGAAAGCACAGAGGGCCTAGAGGGCATCCCTAGCCTTAATGCAGAGGTGCCTGGTGCTCAGTGGCACTGAGCAGAAACATTAGAAAACCTCAGTGACTGATCTGTTTTGTGTATTTGCATATCGGAAAACGGAGGGGTGTTTTTTTGCCACTGTTATTGCTCATCTGTGACTACGTCTAATATCATGCTTACTAATTAGAGTGCAGATGAATTCTTTCAAGTCTACACAATACTCAGTTCATTACTTTCTGTAGTTTGTATCAGTGTTCGCAAGTGTATTAAAATCAAAAACTTGGGCTGGAGAGATGGCTTCGTGGTTAAGCACTTGCCTGTGAAGCCTAAGGACCCCGGTTCGAGGCTTGATTCTCCAGGACTCATGTTAGCCAGATGCACAAGGGGGCACATGCGTCTGGAGTTCATTTGCAGTGGCTGGAATCCCTGGCATGCCTATTCTCAATCTCACTATCTCTCTCTCTCTCTCTCTCTCTGCCTCTTTCTCTCTCTGGCACTCTCAAATAAATAAATAAAAATGAACAACAAAAAATTTTTCATCAAAAACTTTATTTTTAAGGCATATGTGGTTAATAATGCCACTCTTAATTTTACCTGTAATTTAATGATTTGTATGCTAAAAACAATTTGCACAGCACTAAAACCATAAGCTAGTTTCATCTAAACTTATAAAAAGAAATGTAAAATTTTATATTTATTTTACTGGGAAGAAATTCTTCCTGGATGAAATTACAACTATATGTAGAGTGTGTATGAAATTGAAAAGGTACAGTTCAGCTCAGGACACTTTTTATGAAGGTTCTGTTGGTGTAGACACTAAGAGAAATACAGTATGAGTAAAATATAGCATCCCCTTTTTGGGTTAGGGAACTAATATTTTAGGATCACTTGTTAGTGCTACACAATCTAATATTTCAGCTTAGTTATTGTGGCCTATATTTTTTTTTCTGAGTTGAGCAGAAGCCTGCAGTGCTATTTAAAGAGATACAGCATCATTAGTAGATCATACACTTCAGTGTGCCTATGAGTACTTATGTCAGTTCCTTCCAGAAAGAATGCTTGGGAATGCAGATACTCAGAGAAAAGTTATTATATGGAAGTACAATCACACTTGACAACTACCTATTGAAAACATACTGTGGAGACTGGAGAGATGGCTTAGTGGTTATGGCATTTGCCTGCAAAGCCAAAGGATCCTGGTTTCATTCTCCAGGATCCACAAAAGCCAGATGCACAAGGGGGCACATGAAGTTTGTTTGCAGTGGCTGGATGCCCTGGAATACCCCTTCTCTCTCTCTCTCCCTCTCTTTCACATACACACACACACACATACTGTGCAAAGCTCAGTAAAAAGACAAAGCAAGAAAACAAATACATAGATTAATATTTGTTTTATTGTAGTTTAGGTTAAGTACTAGTAAAAAAAATTTTTTTTTTCAGTTTTGGTTTAAAAAAGAACTATTTTCTTTCCTTCTCTGAAGTCATGTGTTTGGAAATTACGTGGTAGGAACTACATGGACCCAGGCAGGGACAGAAAGGATAGTGTCCTGGGAAGTATAGCTGAAATGGTACAAGCTCTGCAGACAGAATTGGGAGTCAAGATATTTATGATAACTGAAGTTACAGGAATGGATGAGATCATCCATTGCATATGAGAGAATTATTGTTAAGGAAGAAAACAGGGAGTTGAGAAATATCCAGAAAATATTAAATAACAAGCAGGAAATCAGGTTCATTCAGAACAACTCAACATAAAACCTCTTAGAGAGGAGGAAGAAAGTCAAGGAGGTATTACTTCAGGAGGATAGAGTGAATTAGCCTATATGTGTTTAGGGCATATGCACACAAGCATTTAGCAACAAAGAGGCTATTTGGGACTTTAATGAAAGTAGTGAAGATGCAAGAAGATCAATGAATTGAAGCATGGGTGGTAGTGGAGGAGACATCCTGCTTTCTATATACATTCTCAAAACTGGCTCTCTGGGCTGGAGAAATGGCTTAGTGATTAAGGCACTTGGCTGTGAAGCCAAAGGACCCAGAATCAATTCTCTAGGCCCCACGTAAGCCAGATGCACAAGGTGGCGCATGCACCTAGAGTTTGTTTACAGTGGCTGAAGGCCCTGGCGCACCCATTCTCTCTCAATCTTTTGCTTTCTCTCTTTCTCTCTAATAAATGAAAATTAAGTAAAAAATTAAAAAAAACAACTGGCTCTGAAGCAGAGCATCAAGCAAAGACATTTTAGATGTGTCTTAAGGTAAGAGACATTTAGGAATAAATAGAAATGGTAAGAACGGGATGGACTTTCAAGTCCTAGAATAGGTAAAGCCGTTATGATTTTGGTGAGTCAGATCTGGAAAACACCAGAAGTACAACATCCGTTCATAGAAGTGGGTCCTCAGATGACTGGAGAAGGGCAGAGACGGTCAGCTCTAGGCTTCAGGAAGGACTTCTCTTCACTTGTTACAATAGGGAGGGGGGAGAAAGTGACCAGAGAGGAAGTTTTTTGGCTCTATACTAGGGTAGTATAAAAATGTCTGATGACTTGGTGGTCATTAATGCTACTATCAGTTATTTAAGCTTTTCCTTCTGGTCATTTTGGGATTTACTGTTCTTGCCTTCATTGAGTGGTTAGATTTGTTTCAATCATAAAGTTACAGTTTTGATGTGAATCTGATAAAGCCCATAAATGATTTGGCTAACTGTCCTTTGTCCTTTATCAGAGTGATTAGCAACAGACTAAACCGCGTCTGCTTGGTCAGTCAGCATACTGAGGGACAGTAGCACCGAGTAGACCTGGATGGTCCATAGCGGGTATGTAATATGAATAACAAGTAAACCTTGTTTTTATCTTTCTTTTTTCTTAGCCACAGAGTGTTTAGCATTGCTTGTTAGTATAGCTCATCTTATCTATCCTAATGATACTCTGGCTTGTGTTTTCTTTACAGAAGTCAAAAAAGAACTACTTCTAAGATGAACTCTAATGTAAAATACTGGTTTCGAAGTTATCCTACCTTATCAATCATATTTAGCAATTTTACACAGTTAGCAAAAACAGAATACATGATCTCTTCTTTTTAATTTTCTTCCACATGGAAGCAATAATGGCTCTCAATTCTCACTTTACAAAGTGGCTGTCTTGAAGTTTTTCTTCTGCTTTAATAAGGGATAAGCAATCCATTGACAAAGGAAATCTTTAAAAAAGGATTTATTTATTTATTTATAAGCAGAGAGAGACAGAAAGGAAAAGGAGAGAGAGAGAGAAAGAGAGGGAGGGAGAGAGAGAGAGAGAGAGAATGGGAATGCCAGTATCTCTAGCTACTGCTACTCCAGATTCATGCATAATTTTGTGCATCTGGCTTATGTGGGTACTGGTGAATCATGAGTACTGGGTCATTACTCTTTGCAGGGACACACTGTAACCACTGATCAATATCTCCAGCCCAAAGGGAATCTTTTTTGTTAGCACATGCATGTGTCTTGGTATGCTTCTGTGTGCATGTGTATTCATATATGTGTGTACACATATATAAGTGCCCATATTTGCCAGAGGTAGATCTCCATTATTTTCCTCAATCTCTCTCTATTTTATTTTTTGAAACAACATCTCATGCTGAACCTAGAGCTCACTGTCTTGGTCAGAGTATCTAGCCAGCAACCACTAGTGATCCTTCTGTTTCTGCCTTCCCAATGCTGGGATTAGAAGCATTTGTCACCACACTCAACATATTTACATGAGTTTTGGGGATCTGAGCTCAATTCCTCACATCTGTGTGGCACATACTCTACCAATGACTCCAGAGACACAACAAAGAGAATATTATTTGGCAACTTACTTTATAACACCCTCCTTGTAAATTTCCATAGCACTAAAACTAAAAATATAATGGGAAGTTTGTCAAGTGATGGAAGGACTCCTGGGCTCTTGGAGACATCAAGAAGAAGAATGGCTTTTCTACTAAAAGAGCAAGGTATAGTTAGACCTTTAAGCATTCTATGTAAGAAAGCAAAAGATCTGATATAGATTCATGATGAAAATATGTGAAAACTACTGGTTTTATTAAATCTTTAGAACAAATGCCTAGTGTCCACTTGAAAAAATATAAGGACTTCAGCCCATGAGAGAACAAATGGCCCTGAAAGCCGGTCTTATAACATGATATGATCTCAGTGTAACTTTTCTTATCTTTATTTTTAAAAATTTTTTGTTGTCAGTGAAGCTTATTATAATAGAGTTTTCAAAAGTGCAGAGTAGAGGTTAGTGATGGCTCAGCAGTTAAGACACTTGCATGCAAAGCCTAACTATCTGAGTTCGATTTCCCATTACCCATGTAAACCAGAGGTACAAAGTCACACATGCATTTGGAGTTGGTTTGAAGTGGCTAGGGGTCCTGGCACACCCATTCTCTTTTTGTTTCCATGCTCTTTCTCTGTCCCTCTTTGCTTGCAAATAAATAAATAAAGATATTTAAATTAAAAAATTCCAGAGGAGAGGCTTGGAACAGGTAAATGCTACACATCATTGGAAGCATTGTGAGAAGGGATTGATCTTGAAGTGCCTATCTCAGACACTAAGAAAGCCAGGTCTCCCAAGGTCTTACTCAGAATTGTTCAGAGGAGTGTCCCTCATAGTAGACCCTGGTCAGCCTCAAATCCACCCACCCCAATCCAGTGGGCAGTCTTTCATCCCATAGCCACACGGATCAATTTAGACCAGGTTACCAAAAACAAGCTATGTGACAGCTGCTATTGCTACATCCTCACTGAGACAACTGAACTCAAGATTGGCAAAAACACAAAGTAAACAACAAACAATATCCAAAGGAATCTCCACAAGACTAACTACTCCCACAATGGAAGCCTCCAATGAAAGCTTGAAGAAACCCAAGACACAGAATCCCAGAATTAAATCTCAATAAGTAATTTAAATTAACTTGATGAAATCATGAACAAATAGCTTGTTCAACCGGAAGAAATGGGACAAAGAGGAATCAAACAGGAACTACAAGAATGGCTGAAGGAAGTGGAAGAAAATTGGCAAAAAGAATTAAAAATACAAATCAAGGCCGGGCATGGTGACGCACGCCTTTAATCCCAGCACTCAGGAGGCAGAGGTAGGAGGATCTCCGAGAATTCGAGGCCACCCTGAGACTACATAGTGAATTCCAGGTCAGCCTGAGCCAGAGTGGAAAAAAAAAAAAAAAAATTCAAAGATTGGCTCAATTAATTTGAAGACAACAAAAAGAATTCAAAGTATGGGTGAAGAAAATTGAAGATACTCAACAATAACATCTCAATAAATTGCTAAAGGAAACCAGAGAATATCAGGAAATAGTACTCCATAGATTGCTTAATGAAATCAATAACAACCAAAGGGGATCAACAGAAGGCTAAAGGAATTTGAGGAGAACCAACCAACAAATGAGCTTCAGGGCCAGTGGAACAAGTTCAGTGAGGACATATCCAAATGCAGGAATGAAGTCCAAGAGACAATAAAAAGATCAAATTAGAAAATGAAAACAGAATTCAGGGAAGAGATGTGGATGATAAAGAAAAATATAGCAGAAAACCAAAATCCAATAATGCTCTTAAAAGGTTCCCAAGATAGCCTCACCAACAGCCTTGTCACATGGAGGACAAAATTTCAGAACTCAAGGACAAGACATTAGAGTTAGACTGGGACTCCAAAACTATTTTCAAGTTCAAAAAAATGTGAAAAGAGAACATGAGGGAACCTTGGGACACCTTAAAAAATCCAAATATTTAGATTATAGGCATATAGGAAGTGGAAAAAATAAAGGCCAAAGGCATAGAGAATATCTTAAACAAAATTATTGAAGAAAAGTTTTCCAACTTTAGAAAAGAGAGGCCTATCCAAAAGAGGAGGTGCACAGAACACCAAATAGACAGGACCAGAGAAGAAACACTCGACAGCACATAATAATCCACCACTAAACACAGAAAACAAGGAGAGAGTACTACAAGCTGTTAGAGTAAAACATAACATACAGAGGTAAACCTATCAGAATTACCTCAGATTTTTCAATAGAAACATTTAAAGGCAAAAGATCTTGGAATGGAATATTTCAAAAATTAAATGACCATGGCTGCCAACCTAAAATACAATGCCTAGCAAAACTATCCTTCAAAATAGAGGTGAAAGAAAAACTTTTCATGATATAAATAAGTTGTATGATTACAAGAGCACCAGACTAGTCCTACAGAAAATACTGCATGGAATACTTCACACTCAGGAGATGAATCAACAGATACAAGAGAGGAGAAAAAGAAGCAATCAGAACTAGATTGATCATAAAAGCATACAGAAAAAATACCTAGCTCCACAAAAATATCAACATGACAGGGATTAACTCATACCTCACAATTGTAACTCTGTACATAAACGGCCTTAGTTCCCCAACCGAAAAACACAGGCTAATAGGCTGGTTCAGAAAGCTGGGTTCATATATTTGCTGTCTATAAGAAACTCACCTTATAAATAAGATAAACACCTACTTAGGGTGAAAGGATAAAAAAAGATTTTCCAAGTAAATGGAATCATGAAACAAGCAGGAGTAGCTGTACTTATTTAAGACAAAATTGAATTTAAGCCAAAAGTAATCAGATGAGAAAAATGAGGCCACTACATACTCATTCAAGGAACAATTCAACAAGAAGATATTACAATCATAAACTTAAATGCACCAAACACAGGAACACTTAATTTTATAAAACAAAATTTACTAGATAATAAAACAGATATAAATCCCAATACAATAACAGTAGGAGATTTGGGCACTCTACTATCATCACTAGACCAATCTTCTAAGTAGAAAATGAACAAAGAAACAATGGAACTAGATGACGCCATAGATCAAACAGACTTAACAGACATGAATAGACCATCCCACCCTAATTCTACTGAATACACATTCATCTCAGCCGTTCATATAATAGGGCATAGAATCATGCTTCTACAAATTCAGAAAAATTAACACAATTCTTTGCATTATATCTGACCACAATGCATTAAAACTAGGAATCAACACCAACAGTAACAACAGAAACACACCAACTCCTGGAGACTGAACAACTTATTATTTAGAAAAATGAATGAGTTGTTGAAGAAAGCAGAAAGGAAATCCATAAGTTTATCAAACTGAACAAAATGAAAACACATACCAAAGCCTATAGCAGTTTTAAGAGGGAAGTTCATAGCATTAAATACCTATATCATAAAAAATCTCAAATAACTTAAATCTGCATTTGAAGGTGCTGGGAAGGCAAGAACAGTCTAAGCCCTGAAGTACCAGTGAAAGAAATTATCAATATAAAAGCAGGATCAAAGAAAACAATTAAAAAGATTGATAAAACAAAGATCTTGCTCTTTGAAAAAATAAACAAGATTGATAAACCACTGGCTAATTTGATAAAAAGAAAAAAGAGAGAATCCTCAGATCAGTAAAATTAGAAATAAAAATGGAGAAATTACAATCGACAGTAATGAAATTGAAAGAATCATCAGGACATAGTTCAAAAACCTGTATTCCACAAAACTGGAAAACATGGTAGAAATGGATCAATTCTTTGACTCTTAATCATCTTCCAAACCTGAATGCTGAACAGATATACTTCCGAAACAAACCTATTACTTGCAATGAAATTGAAAAAGTAATTAAAAATTTCAATAAAATGTCCAGGCTTTGATGGTAGAATGCTGAGTTCTACCAAACCTTCATTCAACACCTGAAACCACTTCTCAAACTATTTCATACAATTGAAAAAGAGGTAATGCTCCCAAACTCCTTCTGTGAAGCCATCATTGCTCTAGTACCTAACCAGACAGAGACACAACAAAAATAGAAAATTATTGATGGATACTGCTAACGAACTTAGATGCAAAAATGCTCAATAACATACTTGCAAACTGAATTCAAGAACACATCAAAAGCATCATCCACTTTGATCAAGTAGGTTTCATCCCAGGGATGCAGGGATGGTTCAACACACAGAAATTGATTAATGTAATTTACCACATAAATAAACTTAAACACAAGAATAACATGACTGTTTCAATATATGCAGAAAAGGCCATTGACAAAATATAACACCCCTTTGTAATCAAAATACAGGAGAGATTTTTGAATGGAGGGACTACGTCTCAACACACTAAAGGCTATTTACAAAGCACCTAAGGCAGAGATCACACTATATGGGGAAAACTTGAAGTGTTTCCATTAAGGTCTGGAACAAGACAGGGGTGCCCACTCTCACTATTGCTTTCCAACATAGTACTTGAAATTTTGTCTCAAGCAATACATAAGAGAAAGAAATCAGAGATGCAAATTGGAAAGGAAGAACTCAAACTAGTCCTATTTGCAGGTGATATGATTTTATCTATATGTGACTAAAAACATTCCACCAAAAAACTTATAAAAATGACAAATTCTTTCAGTAAAGTGGCAGGATATAAAACCAATACACAAAAATCAGCAGCTTTGGCATCTGGAAGAGAGTAGGTCCCCAGACAGTTAGCTCATCTAGTGCCAGAAGGTGGTACATGAGCTACTGATGAAAAATGGCCACCATCTGTCTGACTAACTCATCATCCAAGCTACTCAGCAGCAAACAATGTGATGTGATGCTCACCCAAGTACAATAGTGGCACACAGCCATGGTGGGTAACCAACTGTTTTTGGATTGGCTAACAGATCTGCCCAGTGGAAAGGAACCCATAGCTGGAACTGGGAAACAAGTCAGAATCATATCCAAATAAGAGTTCGCTCTCCAATATAAAGCTTGCACCAATCTTGGCTACGAGAGGGCCTACATCTATTAAATTCTCTCTAAACTCACAATGGTTATCCCATTGAACTGGAGCTGACCTCACTCTTCATTTGAGAATCTGCTTTTCTTTTTCAGATGGATGAAGAACTTGAGGAGAGAATCAGCCCATAGCACCTCACCAGGGCCCCAACTGAAACCATAGAGTAATTAGGGAAATGAGCAAGAGTGCTGCTTTCTCAGTGAACCTGATATTAGCACAAGGGTGAAGGAGATAGACACTGAGGACACTTAATTCCTATGAAATCAGAGATCCAGGGACAAAGAGGCTCTCAAGAGCCCATCACTGAAGTAGACCTAAAATGAGCTCAACATGGTTCAGGGAACTTTGTGGGAGTGGTCAGAAAGATTGTTAGAGTATTGGGTTTCAGTAAGGATGTTGGTGGTTGACTTCATTTAACAAAGGGTAAAACTTATTAAAATAGACACGAAACAGAAGAAACTTCAATAAATTCATGGGAAAATGTTTGAAAACCCATCTCATGTTATCTTAAGTAATACTGAAAGCTGTTGGTATCCTATTTGTAAGTTCCAAGGCTCTGTGGGCATGGATGCTTCAACCATTATCTCATCACTCTTCTTTCATCCATGTATTTGGTTCATCTTCATCAGACTAGCAAGATGGTGGCCCCAATTACTGCCTTTACAATTATCCTAGAAGACATCCCCAGCTCAATAAAGAAAAGAAAGTGGTGTGTGTGTGTGTGTGTGTGTGTGTGTGTGTGTGTGTGTATGTGCACCTCAGTCATAGGACACATTGAATAACTAAGATAAGCTAACAAAATGTAATGTTCAGTTTGGTTTAAGACTATAGCATGCCACCTGAGGCCAGAGCCATCTGTGGTGTTTGGAAGTACTACTTTAGAGAAAAGTCGGGGGGGGGGGCAGTGAAAGTAAATAAGTTGTAGTTAGGAAACAAAAGTAAGTCTAATATTGATTAACAGCTTTTATTAGCTTTCTTTGCTCATTGAAAGGTTTATTATAAAGTGTTACTCCAGCAGCTGTATCCTGATAGAATCAAGTTAGTGATGTAACTGGGGCCTCATAGGGACACTAATGTATTTAAATGTACTTGATTTATTGCTAAGAAACACATTTCTCAGTCCTCACTCTTTCTCCAAAAAAGGTACAAATTGATCAGAGTTATTTGCTGCAGAGAACTTTCACAAGCAGTTAAAGAAGCATCCCAGCCTGTACTGTGGGGTGTTTGATTACTGGAAGATCTTCACATAAATTCCAAACTCTTCCTCAGCTTTCTACCCCTGTCACTATGAGCGTCTCCTAAGGGTTGTTTTGTCTCCACTGATAATGATTTTGATTCATCTACCTACCCACCATCCAGTATCACACAATGAACAGAGTAGCCTGTAGGAAGTACAGGTATTTTATCACAACAGTGGGAAAAGCAGCTGATGTGAGAAGTATGGGGACTCCTCAGCTTTCTAACATGGAGGGAACACCAGTGATTTTCCAGAGATCTTTCAGGCCTTCAGTACCAGATTGTGACTACTAAAACATTGAGCTTCACTGATTGAGTAGTTATAGGGTTCTCAGCTTTTCCAGCTTGCAGATAAACATTATTGGACTATCCGGCCATTATTAGTTGTAAGCCATTCTGGTAAATCTATGTATGTATGTATGTATGTATGTATGTATGTATGTATGTATGTATGTATGTATAATGGTTTTGTTTTATTTAATACATGTCCTTAATACATATTCCACATTTAACCATTCAGAATATATTCATATATTGGGTTTTGCTCATTTTCAGTTTTATTTCCCTGGTTTCTCACCCTTTGCCTGGATCACATCCAAAATAAGTTACCAACACCAATTTCTTCTTTTCTCTCCTCTCTCTCTCTTCTCAAGGAGAGTGTTGTTTCTGTAAGTTCAGATATGGGAATTCTCTTGTCATCTATGTTCCTTACTCGATATTGGGTCTTGAAAAGCTATTTCCTCACTGAAAGGTTCCAGTTTAGTTCTAAAAACAAACAAAAAAGAAACACGAGAGAGAACCAAAACAAAACCCAAATAAAAACTAAACAGGAGGAACTCTGAATTGTGTTCTGACCTCCTGCTTCTTTAATCTAAAATATATTTTCTAGGGAAGGTAAACTTCAATAAACAGAAATAAATGGTCGAATTTTATGTGCAGGAGAACATAGGTAAAAGGTAATGTTTATTATATCAAGGTGTTCTTGATGCCTTAAAATTTTAGCACCTGAGTGTCTCTCTACCTGGTGGCTTCTCTTAAGCTGAGACAGACTTATGGGTACAGAGACTTACAGGTGAAGCTGAGACAGACAATACTTTTGGTCTAAGGAGCAGCTGAAAGGGGCAAGAATTTTGAAATGGAAGATAGTGCATAGGGTACCTGTATTTTGTTTCTGCTATTTTCTGAGGATAGCTGAAATTGTAAGCAATTCTTAAGGTCATTTATATGGGAAAATGTGTCCAAAATGGGACAAGTTTTATGAGGTGACTGCTGATACAACTTGTCCGAGATTGTAGAAGAAACTCTGGTGGTAGACCATACCTTTCCTCTTGTTATATCATATTTATTTCTCATTATATCAGTGAAAACTTTCTGGATAGCTACTATAAATTACACAGTGATTATAGTAATTGATTTCATATTTCACTTGTAGATATCACCCTTACTCAAAGACCTTGTTTCTATGGTAACTAACACATTTTAAATAATAAGAAATGTGAAGAGAAGATCAATTAGTAATTTTAACTCTAATTAATATATAAATGTTTCAGGTTATACATTTGAAGCAATATCTTTCTAAAGTGAATATAACAGTTTAATAATTATGTTTTATGTTTGGCCTTTGGAAAATGGGGTATATACCAGATTTAAATAAATCTGCAGTCTACTGTGCATACCCTCTAATGACACCAAACTTTAGGCTTTTATGTAAATGAGAAAATGCAAAATAGCTAATCATGCAATCAGTCCTTAATTATCTATTATCTAGATATAGCCTCCTCCTCTTATTTTCTATCATTTCATCCTTTATTGGCATTTCTATCATAAGGATGAGGAGTTAAAATCAAATGATTTTATTTTGCTTCTCAAGAGCTCTGTCTATGAGGACACATTAATTACTTCATTTATCATGGGTGTATTGAATGCATTCCAAAAACTAATGCTCTTTGCTGTTCCTTAATTAGGCAAAGCACTTTCCTGCTAAGATGTCATGTGTTCAATGTTCCTTTTGTCTAGAAAGCTCTCTCCTGGAAATCCACACGGATCACTCACCATTTCTTTTTATGTCTTTGCTCTGTTATCATCTTCAAAAGGCAACTTTTTCTGTTATTCTTTATAAAATAGACCTTCATTCCCACTCATATCTTTAAAGCCCTCTGCCCTCCTTACTTGATACTCAGTTTTTATAATCATATTGATAGCTTATAATCATTAGTTTACTTACTTATTCACTGTATATCTACCTGCTAAAATAAGGCCAATAGAATCTATGTAAAGAGAATTTCTCCATTTTCTTTTTGCTGCTATGCTCAAAATTTATAGAGTAATAGTAACTAATATTTATTAGTAGCATAATCACTATTTTTTGAGTAACTTCATGAATATAAAGGTGAAATAGGCACTGTTCTATTTTTGGAAAGCTTATTCTCAGGAGCTTAATAGTTAATAAAGAAATTTATAAACAAGATTACAATTAAAATTATGTTAAATTAAATTTATAATAAATAAATCATAGTAGACTGCATATCTTAGCACAGCCACCTAACCCAATATGTTCAATATCAAGGAACATTGGTTGGGAAACTTAATACACTGAGGTTTAGGGGAGAGTAAAGGCATGATAGATTGGTCCCAGAGGTAGCACAAACTGGCACAACTGAATTGGGCAGTGAATGTTACCATGCTATTCTTTTAGGGTATGGTATATTCTCCACCTTTTTTTTTAAGTTTAGTGACTTTTTTTTTTTTTTTTTAGATTAGAAGCATGAAAGAGGAAAGTATGAAGATCTGCTTTCCTTAACAAGGCAGGAAAGGGTAAACCCACCTAGAGACCCAGATTGCCATCATTTATGGGTACTGAACAGGGGCTGAGTTAACTAGCCTTGATGCCAAGTTTTGGCAGCTGAGCTAACTAACCACAATGCCACATTCAGGTTTATCCTTCCAGGAATAGTAATTCTAGGAAGGGAAGCCTTGGGTGAGACTCTGGTTGTTCATGGAAAAACAGATCTAGGGCACTCCTTTGGACAAGAGATAAGGACAAGTTGTGTATTTCTCTGACTGCTAGCAAAATGTAGACTGCAAGAGCTAGCTCAAGAGCATTCCTTACTTTATTTTTTGAGGCCCAGTTACTCTAAATTGCCTCAATCTCTCCTCTAAAGAAGCTACCCTAAGTGCAACTAGAGACTGCAAAGGACGAATCTGGTTTCTTTGAGCTCAGTTGGGTCACTGGGTGTGTCACTTAGGTCACTTCTCTAGATGGTCTATCTAAGTCTCCACGAAATTTTATGTCACTAGCACAGGTTTAAAAGTAAAAATGAACTGGACTGGTGATGGTTGCACACACCAGCACTCAGGAGGCAGAGGTAGGAAAATCATTGAGAGCTTGAAGCCAGGTTGGGGCTACATAGTGAATTCCAGGTCAGCCTGAGCTAGAGTGAGACCCTACCTTGAAAAACCAAACCAACCAAACAAACAAAAAAATTGAACTTATCCATTTGTAGGTGGATTGTACCTTGTTCAGTTAAATCCAGTTCCTCCTACTCTATAACTTAAACATACCTGATTGATACCTTTTCAGAAATTCTGGAAAGGGTGAATTTTGAGCTTAAGGTCTGTAGTATAAATCAGAATAATTCATCTTAAATGCTATTGCTATTTGATGGTGTTGAAATACTTGGATACAGTGTCCTATCTTGTATTTTTATACAATTCATAGTCTGGCAACTATTTAAGAGGTATAGTCTGGCAACTATTTAAGAGGTAGGAATGTATGTCACACAACCAAACCATAAAGTACCCAGAAAATACAAATTTTGAAGTGGGCATATTTGACATGAATTTTTGTTTCCCCACATCCATCTTGTTTGTATGTACCTCATAAACATAGTCTAGCAGTTAGTGGTGTAACTCCTGGGCCAGGCTCCTGGTTGTGGATGCTAACTTCTGCAGTTACCAGCTGTGTAGTTGTAGAAAGTTCCTAAACCTCCCTGTACCTTATTTCTTTCCTTCATCTTTTTTTTTTTTTTTTTCGAGGTAGGGTTTTACTCTAGTCCAGGCTGACTTGGAATTCACTATGTAGTTTCAGGGTGGCCTTGAACTCATGGTGATCCTCCTACCTCTGCCTCCTGAGTGCTGGGATTAAAGGCATGTCCCACAATGTCCAGCTCCTGTACCTTATTTCTTCTCTGTAACATGGTACTATAGTAGCTCCTGCTTGGTAGATTTTTTGTGGAGGTAAAGTTAATTTATATTAATCACTGAGAGCAATTTAACAATAAATTACAACTGTTACTACTATCATTATTACTATAAGATAATTAAGAAAATCCTGGAATGACATTAAGCTTTCCTGGACAAGACATGTATCATTGTTCATGTTGTCCTCAGGAAGACAGTAAATAAGCAATTGTTTTATCATTGATGAATAAGAAAACTTCTAAGGCTAGTGTAATTTAACTTAAAAAAATGACCAATTTATGGAATTTGATAAAAGGCAGAACCTTAAAAAATGTGGTAATGGAGGATTTTTTAAATAGTTTGTCTATGATAGGATTTCATAACTACTTTTAGATAAAAACATCAAGCAGCCTAAAGAGTAAGTGCTTCACAGAAACAATCTTGCAGTAGTTTTAAGGGAAGAATCGTCCCAGAGTTCAGTCATATGTTTGTGTGTAAAGTCCTCAACTATGCCTTGTAAGGCAGTGGAGGTTCTTGCTGCTCTATTCTCTGAGTTTCTGGCAGCCCTGAATTGGATCTCTGGCTGTGGCCTCCTTTTGATTTCTCTCTACATTCATGAAGAATGACCCTGGAGAATGCTACTGGAACAAATGTTGGAGGGAAATAAATTTTTGGCCCATTCTTAGGACAAAGCCTCCTATGAAGGAGACAGAATAAGGAACTCAGCTATTTCCAGGCTTGGGAAACAGAAATAAACCCTGTCATTTGCGGTTGTTCACATTTGTATGTTTTCCCATAATTTGGATCCACTGAGAACAGGGTTTGGGGTGTGTGTGTGTGTGTGTGTGTGTGTGTGTGTGTGTGTGTCTTCTCTCAGCATATAAATTTTAGAAGCAAATATTTAAGCATACATATCTATAGATATAATGCATTCATTCAACTAGCAGACTTAAAGTTTTCAGTGTTATATGATTGGTGTTCCATGTTCAATACAAAGAACAAGTGTATTCTTAGAGTGTGACTCTGTGCTTGTTTGGCCCTGGTTTCAGTCCCTAGCACTAAAACTTAAACAAACAAAAACAAACACAACACCAAAGTGAATACAACAAGGTGGGTAAGTTCATGTACAATCACATATCTCGTAAAGAGGGTTACAGTACAGTTTGGTAAACACTTACTGTACCCCAGTCCCTTTACTTGCATTCCAGGCTGGAGAAAGAGCCATTATTATCTTGGCATCAGATGATAATGTCATCGAAGACATGTAATCTGGAGCTGCTAAGTAAAAATACCAATTAGATGCCTGGCGTGTTGGCACACACCCTTTATTCCAGCTCTTTGGAGGCAGAGGTATGAAGATGGCCATGAGTATGAGGCCATCCTGAGACTACATAGTGAATTCCAGGTCAGCCTGGGCTAGGGTGAGACCATACCTTGGAAAACCCAAAACCAAAATAAATAAATAAATAAATAAGGAAAGAAAGAAAAGAAAATAACAACAAAAAGGAATACCAACTATAATATTGTAAGTAATCGATCTTCCTTATTAACTTTGCTATTTGTGCTTCTTATTGAAAGGAAAAGAAGGAGAAGGACAAGAAGGAAGAAAAGTAAGAAGAAGAAAAGAAGAAATAATAATAATCCAGGTGAAGTACTGAACACTACTAGGTAAATATTTTGGAGACTAAAAAAACACTATCATCTACAATGTATTAAGAGGAAAAATTATTTTTTGTTAGTTATAGATTTTTTTTAAGTTGAAACTTTGCATGGATACATCAAGTATTGGTACCATCATTTCTCTCCTACCTCCCTGCCCCCACTCCACTGAGGGCCCTTTTTAGTGAGATTGCTGGGATTCACCATGGAGTTGTGGATTATTATGTGAGAGCACCAGTCAGTCATTGTGGGAGGGGGGAATACCTCTGGATATTCCCTCCCACCCTGTGGCTCTTACATTCTTTCTGCTCCCTCTTCTACAAATTTCCCTGAGCGTTGGTGGGTATGCTTTAAGTCTAATGTTGAGTTCTCAGCAGCTTCTGGATTTCTCCTTTGATGCATTTTGAGTATCCCCAGTGTCTGCCTGCATCACCCTGCTCACATTGTCAGGCTTGCTATGGAAGCAACATTCTTGCTCATCTTACTAATTCCTGGGTCCTGACTGCGGCCTTAGGGCTGGATTACCTGCTGACATGGAGTCAGCTATCTTTGTCCTACTGATAGATTTTGGTTGTCCTCAGGGCTTCCTGCTTTCTGAAAAAGAAAAAAAAAAAAAAAGATTTTCCACAGAGAGTGAGATCAGGGAAGGCTAAAGGGTATACACATTGTTAACTTAGAGAGATTTTGATGGGTGTAGCCTCACTTTTGGCCAAAGACTAGTGGAAACTTCTCACTGGAGTCCATAATCTTGGTCTTTCTAGGATTTTGACTTCGTTTCCAGTTCTAGTTATGGTTTCTTTTCCACTGGTCAGATCTCTTAGCCAATCAGAAAGCCTACCTATGCTGGGTACCACTATCCACTATTCCACAGGTGTATACATCCTATCAGGATGGTTGCTTGCCTATAGCAGTTCTTTGCTTGCTCACAGCATTGTTGGCCATTTTCAACCAGCATCTCATGTCATGGTTTTCAGCACTATAAGGGCTAGCCATCTGGAAACTGAGTCCTCCCAGAGTCAATCAAATCTCTTGCTGTTCTGCATTGGCTATGTGTTGTATTCAGCAACAGGGTCTTACCTTCCCCTCCGGTGAGTAATCAAGTGCTTTGACAGAAGCCTGTCTTGTTTTGAGGACCTTGTAGGTCTTTCTGATCAACAGCTCAAAATGGGGTGTAAAATCTGTTTCTGGTAGTGGGGTTTACCAGCCAGGAGCAAATATTTTAGAGTTAGGCTTCATCCCACCCTCTTCATAGAATATCTTACCAGATCATCCCTCTGTGCTCCTATTGGGGGTTATATCTTTTATTCTGCTACCCAGGAGGAAGGTTTCTATGCTAACAATTCATTTTGGATTTGGTTTTGTGCATCTCCCTTATGGGTGGAAGAGTGGCATATCTGTTAGGGGGGAAACCAACTGCTCTGCAATCGGACTGTAGGCCTACTCCATGGGAGGGAATACATGCCTGATACGGAAAACCTAGTCAAAAGCCTATGGTGGGGGAGATCATGAGCCTTGGGGGAGTAATGCCTGCTGCTGTAGCCTGTAGATCATGCCAGGACTACTGAGTCTGTGTTTCTAGCTTCAAATCTATAAGATGATGAGTGAGGACTTCAACTCCAAATTCAAATTCTGAGAAAGTTATTCTTTCCTTCTTTTTATGAGTTGCTCATAGAGAAATAATTGTAGCTACCTTTTCATTGCTGGGACAAAGCATCTGTCTAAAAGCAGCTGATAGGAGAAAAGTTGTTTATTTTGGCTTACATTCTCAAGTGTGAGCTATGTGATGGCAGGGTAACAATGGTAGAACAAAAGCTGCACATCATCTCCTTGCCAACATCAGTGGACAACAACAGTGGGAGAGATAACCAGATTCTAGCAATGGGAGCTAGCTATAAAACCCCAAACCCTGCCCCCAACCATCTCCAGTAAGGATCCACTTCTAAAATTTCCATCAGCTGGGACCAAGCATTCAGAATACATGAGTTTATGGGAGACATCTGATTCAAACTACCACATCTCTGGCACCAGTAAAGTAATGACCATCCATGTCATAAAATTCTGTGCACTGTAGGTGTGCATGGCTGTGCACATGTTTAATTCCAGAACTTGGGAGGCAGAGATAGGAAGATCACTGTGAGTTCAAGGCCACCCCAAGACTACATAGTGAAGTCCAGTTCAGCCTAGGCTGGATTGAGTCCTTACCTTGAAAAATTAAAAAGAAAAACCTGCCATGTACTCAATATAACTTTATATGTTCCCATAGTTTTTTTTTTTCATCAACCCCAACACTATTCAAATATCTCTATAGTCTAAGGTATAACTGTGACCTATAACACCAAAAACACATAATGTCCCAAAGTAAACATTCATACTGCATTGCAAACAAAGATTGAGCCAATGCAAGATCTAAAACAAATAGGGCAAACATCAAATTCTGTAGCTTCAAGTCTGGCATATGTAACTATTGACAAAGTCACTGGATTTCCAATTTTATTCCTGTACCTATGCTCCTCACAGCCCAGGGAATCACTCATCCCAAGCCAGAAGCTCTCCTTAGCAGATGTCTCATCATTTTGGTATGTCCAAAAGCTCCTTGAATCTCCATTGCAACCCACAGTTCATCCTCATGCCTCCATTAGGTCTCTTTCACACAGATACTCCAATAAGCCTGCCTCATATTGTCCAGTGGCCACTTTAAAAAAACCAAACCACACATTAAATCCAATGATCTGGTTTCCTTGCATTTGTTACACTCCATAGTACCAGGTGGGCTATTAATTTTATTAATCAAGGGGGTAAATCAAGCTGTCTTTGAAGAATACGACACTCCTTTGGCATTCAGGCCCCATTCTTTCAAGAGTCAGCATTCTTCCTACTGTTCTAATGTTGGAATTTTGATGGGAATTGCATTACATCTGTAGATTGATTTGGAAGGATAACTATTTTCACAGTGTTAATTCTGCCTGTCCAGGAGCATGGAAAGTCTTTCCATTTTCTCAAGTCCTCCTCAATTTCTCTTTTGAGTGTTTTTATGTTTTCATTGGATAGATCTTTCACTTTCTTGGTTAATGTTATTCTAAGGTATCTTATTTTTTTGTTGCTATTGAAAATGTGATAATGTCACTTATTTTTTTCTCTGTATCTTTGTCATTTGCATATAAAATGGCTACTGATTTTTGTGCATTTATTTTGTATCCTGCTACATTGCTAAAGGAGTTAATCACCTTAAAGAGTTTTGGAATGGAGGCTCTCAGGTCTCCTTGTATGGAATCATGTCATCCGTGAATAGTGCTAACTTGACTTCTTCCTTTCCAAATTGTATCCCCTTTATTTCTTTCTCCTGTCTTATTGCTTGAGCTAGGACTTCCAGTACTATATTAAAGAGCAGAGGTGAGAGTGGACACCCCTGTCTTGTTCCTGATCTCAATGGGAATTCCTCCAGTCTCTCTCCATTAAGTATTATTTGGGCTTTAGGAGCTTTGTATATAGCCTTTACTATGTTATGATATGAACCGACCATGCCAATTCTTTCCAATGTTTTGATCATGAAGTGATGTTGTATTTTGTCAAAGGCCTTTTCTGCATCTATTGAAATGATCATGTGTTTTTTGTGTTTAGCCTTGGTTATGTGGTGTATTACATTGACAGATTTCCATATGTTGAACCACCCCTGCATTCCTGGGATGAAGCCCACTTGATCAAGGTGGATAATGGATTTGATGTGTTGTTGAATTTAGTTTGCAAGGATTTTGTTCAAGATCTTTGCATCTAAGTTCATCAGAGAAATAGGACTGTGGTTTTCTTTTCTTGTGGCATCTTTGTCTGGTTTTGGTATTAGGGTGATAGTAGCGTCATAGAAGGAGTTGGGGAGCTTTACCTGATTTCCAGTTATGTGGCACAGTTTGAGAAATATTGGCTTCAGTTCTTCCATGAAGGTTTGATAGAATTCAGCGGAGAAGCCATCTGGTCCTGCACTCTTCTTTTGGGGGAGGTTTTTTATTTTTAATCACCTTTTCAATTTTGATGGGTGTGATGGGTTTGTTTAGATTAGTCTGCTCTGAGTTTAGCTTTGGTAGATGGTATGTGTCTAGGAATTTATCTGTTTCCTCAATATTTTCCAATTTTGTGGAGTAGAGGTTTTTGAAGTAAGACCTGATGATTCTCCCAATTTCACTTATGTCTGTTGTGATTTCTCCTTTTCCATTTCTAATTTTGTTAATTTGAAGTGCCTCTATTTTTTGCTTGATCAAATTGGCCAGGGGTTTGTCAATCATTTTTATTTTTTCAAAAAACACCTTTTTGTTTAATCAATTCTCTTAATTATTTTCTTAGTTTCTAATTCATTAATTTCTGCACTGATCTTAATTATTTCGTGCCATCTGGAGCTTTTGGGGTTGGATTCTTCTTGCTTTTCCAGTGCCTTTAGGTGGATGGTTAAGTTATTGATTTGGGATTTCTCTATCTATCTTATGAAGGAATTTAGTGCTATGAATTTTCCCTTGAGGACCGCCTTCATTGTGTCCCATAAGTTTTGGTACAATGTCTTCTTATTATCATTTGTTTCTAGAAATTTCTCTCTTTCATTTTTTATTTCATCCACTACCCATTTATTGTTTAAAAAAAGTGTGCTGTTCAATTTCCAGGAGCTGATGAGATTTTTGGTGGGTGTTTTGTTGTTAACTGCCAGCAGTATAGCATTGTGATCTGATATCATGCAGGGGATTATGTCAATCTTTCTAAATATATGGAGTCAGGCTTTGTGACACAGTACATGATCTATTTTAAAGAAGGTTCTGTGTACTGTTGAGAAGAACGTATAGCCTATGAATTTGGCATGGAATGTTCTGTAGATGTCCATTAGGTCTAAATGTTCTATGGTTTTGTTTAGCTCTCTCACTTCCCTGTTGAGTTTCTGTTTGGATGATCTGTCTATTGCTGATAATGGTATATTGAAGTCCCCAACCATGATGGTGTTGGTGGTTATTTCTGTTTTATTTCAAGTAGGTTTTGTTTTATGAATTGGTACACCTGTGTTTGGTGCATAAAGATTGATGATTACAATATCCTCTTGCTGGATTGTTCTCTTAATCAGTAGAAAGTGGCCTTTTTTGATTATTTTTGGTTTGAAGTCTATTTTATCTGATATTAGTATGCTTATGCCTGCTTGTTTCTTATTCCCATTTTCTTGGCATATTGATTTCCACTCTTTCACCCTGAGGATGTGTCTGTCTTTAGTGGTAAGATGGGTTTCTTGAAGACAACAAATTGAGGGGTCTAATTTTCTGATCTACCCTGTTAGCTTGTGTCTCTTGATGGTGAATTAAGGCCATTAATATTTAAGGTAATGACTCTGAGGTTTGATCTGATTCCTGCCATATTATGTTGGTTTATGTGGTTTGGTGTTTTCATGGACTTTGAAGTTTTTTGTGCCTACTCTGAGTTAGGTTATTGTGATCTGCTTTTTGTAGGTACTTAAGGTTGATTATTTGATCCTTCTGTGTGGAACATTTCCTGAAATAACTCTCTGTAGGTTTGGTTTTGTGTTCCTATAGTTGTAAAGCTGAGTTTTGTCATGGAACATTCTTCTTTCACCATATAACATGAGGGATAGTTTTGCTGGGTAGACTAGTTTGTGTTGGAAGCAATAGGTTCTTAGAATTTGCAGTGTTCCATTCCAGGCCTTTCTGGCTTTCAGGGTTTCCACTGAGAGGTCTGAACTGATTCTGATGGGGTTACCTTTAAATGTGATGTATTGTTTTTCCCTAGCTGCTTTTATGACTTTCTCTTTGATATCAATGAATAGAGTCTTAATGACAGTATGTCTTGGAGAGTTTCTCCTTTGGTCAAGTCTTTTTGGAGTTCTGTCAGCTTCTTCTACCTTGATGCACCTTTATTTTGACAGAGCGGGAAAGTTTTCTTTGATTATTTTGTTGAATAAGTTCTACATGCCTTTGGTCTGAAATTTTTCCCCTTCTGGTATTCCTATGATCCGAATGTTGGGAGATTTAAGGGCATCCCATATTTACCTCATGTTCTGCTCACATTTTTTTTAAATTTATTAAAACTTTTGCACTTTTGAACTGTTTCTTCTGTTTTGTCTTCCAGATGTGAGTTTCTATCCTTCACATGGCTGACTCTATTCTTGAGAGCCTCTAAGGAGTTTTGGACTTGTTCAATTAGGTTTGCATATTCTACTACTTTTCTATGTATGGTTTCCATCCCTCTTTCACGTTCCCTGTTCACATGATTTTCTGATTTTCTTGATGCTTCTTGGAATTCCTCCTTGCATTTCTTTATGTCTTCATTTAGCATAGCCAGCTTGTTTTTTTAGGTCATCTTTTTTTTCCTTTCCTTTATATACATTAACTGTGTTTGGACCCCTTCTAATTTGTTATTTATTAGGTCTAGTCTAGTGATGGCAGCATCCACACAATTATCAGTCCTTTGTTGCTTTTGTGCAAGTTCTACCAATAGCTAGGTCAGGGTTTCATTGCTCCTACCTTCATTTGGGTTTCTGATCCTATGTCCCTTCTATGTTTTGATTAGAGACTTCCCTGATAGGACTGGGAGATCTTTTTGGATTCACTTGCATTTGGATTTTTGTGTTATTTCTTTTGTCTTGTGGTCTGCCCATCACAGGGTGGAAGCAGGGAGAAGGGGACTGTCATCCAGATGGGTGGGGGATGTGGTACAACTTCAGGGGGTGGAGACAGGCATGGGGGCAGGGTGCAGCTGGGGCGGGGCCTGTGGATCCTGCTGGGTCAGGACAGAGCAGGGAGGGCCACTACGCTTGGGGGTGGGGTTGGGGTGGAGCAGAGCAGGTCTAAAGTTGCTGGGGTTGGGGACTGAGCAGAGCTGGGGGGGGGGCCAGAATTTGCGTGGGGGTCAAGTGGGTGGCTATGAATTCATGGTGGGCGGGGCCAAGCAGAATGGGTCAGAAGGAAGTTACGGGGGGGGGGGGTTGCAGAGGTGGGGGCAGGGCTGAGAGGGACCGATGTTGGGACTATGAAGACACAGAGGGGTGGGGGGCTAGGTCTGTGAATGTGCAGGGTGGTTGCAGATCCTGGCAATTGCCTGTGCCTGGGGGAACAGGTGGAACTACTGGCCTGGGTCTCCTTGCCTACAGTTACTGCTGGAGTAGCCTGAGGCTGGGACTCTGGCTAACAGGGCCGCTTGGGGTGATTTGGGGACTGGTGGGTTACCAAATAGAGTGGGAATCAGGCGATTCCCTTTTTTGCCCCTCTGCCCCCTCAGACTGGCAATCTATTAGAGAGTGCTCTTCCCTAATAGTCACAGTGACCCCTTGATTCCTTGCCTCTCCTTCCCAGCGTGGTTAGTCTGATGCCATCTTGGCCTTTGCAACCTATTTTTAACTTATTTAATCCTACCAAATAGAAATCATTGCACTTCATTACACTTATTTAAGTTGCTACATAGTGCTCTATAATATAAATAATAATTTATTTTTTCATGCCTCTTTTTTTTAAAGTAGTTATTTATCTGAGGGATAGGGTTAGGGAGGTAGAATATGTGTATTACAGAGACTCTGGCGGCTGCAAATAAACTCCATGGGCACGCATCACATTGTGCATCTGGCTTTACATGGGTGTTGGGGAACAGAACCCCAGGATGGAAGCCTTTAGAAGGAAGTACCTTTAACCACTGAGACATCCTCAGGCCCCCTTTTATTGGTATATTCTAGTTTTGATATTTAAAACAAAGCCTAAATTAAAGCCTTTCTTCTCTGACAGTGGATTTCTTCTCTTCAGGGTGGATTTCTAGTTGAATTATTACATGAAGGATATAGAACTTAAAATTTTGATAAATAATCTCTTCCCAGGCTCTAGAATGATAGAAGAAACCAGCCAGTTTGGAGTTCCTCAAATCTCATGAACCTCTGGTGTCTTAGCCTCAAGGGCAGCAGAGGCAGCCAACCAGGTCCGAATCTACCCTCTACTTCAGGGATACTTGTTCAGCCATGTCCTTTGCTGCTTTATTCACAGTAGCAAGGCCATTGAATCAACTTAAATATTCATTAGTGATGACTGTATTAAAAACTGTGGTACATATATACAATGGAGTTTTACTTGGTTATAATGAAAAAAGTACGCATGAAATTTGCTGGAAAATGGATTGAATTGGAAAAAAATTATACTAAGTGAGGTAATCCAAGCCCAGAATGATAAAAATCACTTGTATGAACTCATATGTGGATCTTAACTTTTAATATTTGTAAATAAGTGGGGATGAATATGGATTATTATTCTAGATCATAAGGGGCAAACAAGAGGTGATGAGAATGGTGGGGAGGATGACAAAAGAAATATTATTGTATTAATGCAGAAAGGCGGGTAATGGAGGTGGGGGAGATATAAAGAGAAAGTGAGAAGGGGGAAGAGAAGGGCCAAATTATAAAGATACCATAAGAAAACCTAATTTGTTATATGCTAATAGAAATAAATAAGTAAAATTTTTGATAAATATTGTCAAAATAGCTCCTAAAATGTTATCCTATTATTTCATACAGTATTGTGGAAGACATGATATACCTGCTACATTAGCTCTATCTGTATATTATTACTGTTGAAAAATATTGTCAGGAAAACTGGTGACCATAGAATATTATGTTTTGAGTAATATCCCTTTTAACTGCCAAGGGTGAACACATTTTCTCCTGTGAATTGTAAATTTATACATTTTCTTCAGATTTATTTTGGGCACAACTTTTTTATGGTGCATAGTTTACATTTATATTTATTAGGAAAACATACAATTCTCTTTTCCTGATATGCCAGTAGAAGAAAAATTTATTGTACCTATTTTAGCTTTCCTTTCCATGTTTGTCTAAGTAAAAGAACAGTAGGACTTTTGAAAAAGAGGAGAAATACATCATATAGATATTTAAAATTTATTTTTTAAAAGGTATTATCATCTTTTAAAATTTATTTGCAAGAAGAGGCCTGGTGGGGGTGGGGAGAAGGGAGGGATGGGTATGTTGCTGCAAACACTTTCCAGATGCATGTACCACTTTGTGCATCTAGCTTTATGTGAGCACTGGGAAATCAAACCTGAGTCATCAAGCTTTGCAAGTGCCTTTAGCCCCTGAACCATCTCTTCAGGTCACCACACAGGTTTTCAAATCAGTAAGTTGATTGTGTCTAACACAAAACTAGCTAATCATCTTGACTAATTTGGTAACACACAAGAAAATAATCACAATATACACTGTGAGATACACACACACACACACACACACACACACACACACACACATTACCACCACTACCATCACCACCACCCCCACCACCAGGAAGAGATCTCTTGCAGCTGGGGAACTATCCTTATTTTTATTTATATGACTTTTTTTTTTTTTCCTGAGGCAGGGTCTCACTGTAGCCCAGACTGAGCTATAACTTACTCTGTAGTCCAGGCTTCTCTCAAACTGATGGAAATCCTCCTATTTCAGACTTCTGAGTGTTGTAATTAAAGGTATATATATATACCACCATGCCTGGCTTCCTTTTTGTATCATTAGCACTTAGTGAGAGTTGTGAAGGCTGCCTCTCAGTAGTGATTGAGGATAAATGTACTAAGTATACAGGGAAGACAATAGTCTTTTGTTGAAAATGTAGCGACATATTTTTTTAGAGACTTTGAAACATAAGTAGCTTATATCTTATTGATACCAATATAAGGGTTTATAAATCTAGTACTTGTTAGGTGGATGATTTTTATACCCTTTACCAAATGTAATGAAGATATTTCCCTCTCTGATTTCTTACATAAATTTACAAACCATCTATTATATCTTAGCACTTTTCTACCAGAAAGTTACATTGATTTATGCTATTGTCACTTTTAAATTATTATATTTTATGTGCAAATGTTCATATGGAATTTTTACTAAGTGGATAAAGCTCAGTTCTTATTTTGTACTCCTCTCAAGAATCTCCTGATATGGAAGAATGATCACTCAAATGCCAAGGAATGTGCCAGTGGCATACCCACCCTTGGAAAGGCCTGCATTTTCCCAAGAAGGAGATTTTGTTGTCCAGAGTCCACTTTTAGTTCCTACTAACTGCCTCATGACTCATGACATAACCACAAAGGATGTCAGTGAGTTTTCTTGAAGCTCTAAATTAGAGGCTGATTCTTGGCCTTTCTTTGTAGAAAAGACCCAAACAAGTGCCTATAGTAAGTTAGCTTGATTAATAAAAATTTGGGGGCTGGAGAGATGGCTTAACGGTTAAGCACTTGCCTGTGAAGCCTAAGGACCCCAGTTCGAGGCTCAGTTCCCCAGGTCCCACGTTAGCCAGATGCACAAGGGGACGCATGCGTCTGGAGTTCGTTTGCAGAGGCTGGAATCCCTGGAGTGCCCATTCTCTCTCTCCCTCTATCTGTCTTTCTCTCTGTGTCTGTCTCTCTCAAATAAATAAATAAAAAATTAAAAAAAAAATAAAAATTTGGGAAAGAAAACTGCTGGCCTAAACTTAACCACTCCAAGAGTAAAGTTGATGAGCCAAGGGCATACTGTTAACTCCATGACACTTAGCTTAGTTCATAAACACCTCAACATGTTCATTATTTTTGTTCATCAAAGAATATTTAATGTGCATCTGTCATATGCCTAGTGTGGTGCTATGTCCTAGGGATTAAAAGTAGTTATGATAACAACATTGTTTCCCAAAGTCACACATTCTACAGTAGCAATTGCATTTTCACTTATGATAGACAAAATATTCAAGTAAAGATTCAACATAAAATATAGTCAGTTTTTCCCATTCGCTGAAATAGAATAGTGTCATACATAGATAATCGGCATCTGAAATTACATTGACTCATCTTAGAAAAAATGAAATTAGATTGGAGCAGGTGCTGGAAGAAAATACAGCTTAGGACGCAAAATTGGTATCCAAAGTCTTTGTCAAGTAACAAACAAATGGCACTTTGTGGAGGGTCTGATAGAGTTAATAGCCAGTGAGAATGTGCAGTAAGAGGCAACTCAGCACTAGCCAGCTCAGATGTTTTGACAGGTAGGCAGCTGGCATCCTAGAAGTTCACCAGTAAATCCTGAAATGAGCAAGACATGGATTATGGGATGGACTGTTTCATATGAGATTCTTGCAAAGGGAAAATAGAAGAATACAGCCTGTTTCTAGTTCTAAGAATATTATCAAAGTGCTTAGTCATCAAGCAAGGCATAAAATTGACTCGACAAAGATGCTGGTTGTTTTTCCAGGGAGAGCCCAGAGGTCCTTTCTATTCTTGTGTCCCCCAGAACTCCAGCCTACTACATTCCCTGCTCTCATAACTCTTTTATATTTCACACTTGTTCCCTGTTCCCTTATACTTCTGTTTTGTGTGTGGACTGGAATTCTCTCTCCAGGAGAACACAGGGCCAAGCAATGGTGAGGAGGCAGTGTTTTCCCCATGTTTTGCTTTAATGATCTTCAGGTCAGCATGATGTTTGAAGGGGAAGTGCTCTCCTCAGCCCAAGACACCTGGAGGTCATAGGGTGTGCAAATTAAAATATTGCTGGGCTGTAAAGCTTGACCTCTGAGCTTAAGTCCTAGCTCTACTACTTAGGAGTTGTTCTAAGCAGCAATTTGCTTTCTCTGCCCATGAGTATCCTCCTTGATAAAAAACAAGGACAGTGCTAATATTTTCATCAGTTATTTTGAGGGTAAGTGACCTCATTTATGCACAGCACTTTGTATGTGGTAACAGTATTCAACAGATCTTAGATATTGTCATTATTATCATATCTAATCTCCATCTTGATATTCAGGGCTGTCATATAGGCATTCCTAGCTAAGTATATCCAAGATAGAAGCCAGGAGGTTTTCCCAGATTGTCTCCTCTCTAGTTTTCGACATCTCAGAAACTAGAGGGGTCATGTCTAATTTATGTCTTTTCTTTATTCACAAGAAAGTCTGCGAATATCTTGCATTCAAAATGCATCCAGGTTCTGCAGCTCTACTCTCATAATTTTGGTCCACAGGGCCATGACCTGTCTTTGTCATTAGGCCTGTCAGATTTAACTCTTCTTTCCTTTTCTCCTCTTGCTCCCTTTCAATCCATTATCACACAATTATCACCAGTCGCTTGTCAAGATTTTGCCAATCACATCTGGTGACTTCCAGAACATATGAATAAAATCCCAACTGTACTGTGTCCCACAAAACACTACATGATAGCAGACCTACCTGCCTCTTCCTTGTCAGCATGTCCCGCTTCGCATTATTGCAGCACTATTGAACCTCCTGCCTCCCTTGATTTTTCATTGAAAGTGTCTTCTAGCTTTGACCAACTTGGAGCCTCAGCACTAATTATTCCTTTGTTTGGTGTGCTATTCTCACTGGTCCTTAAAGAGTTGATTCCTTTTCGTGCTCCAGATCTGAGCTCAAATGCCATCTGTCAGAGAGATCTGGCAATACCCTTGCTAACATTTGGGGATTATATGTGCATAATTTTATGTATTTTTGACTTGAATATTTGAATTGTTTAGTGAAATCAAATTGTTTAATACAACAAGTATTCTTATCAGTGATTTCCAAGCTTTCTTTTCCTCTGGAAAATTTTTAAACTGCTAAAATTATATATGTAAAGATTATAATTCAGGGATGCTTCCTCAAATTGGGATGGAATGGGGAGTGAGGACTCAGATTGCCACCTGCAATCCATTCTGCCACTCCCTAGAGTAATAAAAATGTTTTAAAACCAATACTCTGCATAATCTACACATACATTAAGCTTCTTATTATGTGGACCTTAAGTAACAAAATATACTATGAATTTACTGAATTATTTACATATTTAATTAGTCATTTAATTATGTATGTGTGGTATACATACATGTCTATGCATATTTACATATGTATTGGCACATGTATGTGTGGGTTCATACATGTGGAGGTCAGCGATCAACACTGGGTGTTTTTCCTTGATTGCTTTCCACTTTATTTGTGATAGTGTCTCTTAACAAATTTAGAGCTCACTGATTCTGCTAGGTTAACTAGCCAGTGAGCCTCAAGGATTCCTTGTCTCTACCTTTCCACTGCTGGGATTACAGGCACACACCACCACACCTGGCATTTTAAGCTGATGCTGGCCATCTGTACTCAGATCATCATGCTTACACGGTAAGCATTTTACACACTGAGTCATCTGCTCAGCCCCCAAATTCTTTAGAATAAGAAAGCTGTTGCATTTTCTTCTAATTTTATTCTTGCACTTCTATATTGTAACTGCATTTTGTCCCCACCCTGAGGTCAGTAAATAGGTATCTTTGGGTTTCTAGCACTTATCACATGGCTATGAATATATATTGCTCCCAGTAACTGATTTATGACTAAAATAAATCCATAAAGACTGCCCAAGTTTTATCTTTAGCTTTGTGCTCTTTTGTGGCCTTTATAAAAGTTTCATGTCATGACCTCATTTAATACTTCCATTCACCCATTCAAGCATGATATCCTTATGCCATTTCTACTGAGTAGCAATAAATGCCAGATACCATCCTGTGTGTCATGAGTGTGGTATTTAATACTCATGAAGCCCATAAAGTAGGGTAGTATGCTTATGTAGTCCATAAAGGTTAATTTATCAGTAGCTTGTTTAATGGAAAGGACAGTATTGACAACATGGTCTTTCTGACACATTTTCTTTCTATTAGTATTATGAAAAATCCAAAACAGCTCCCTGACCACTACAGAACAATCCAGAAGGAAAGATGTTAGTATTGGATGTCAAACAATTGAAAGTTATAATTCAGTGGAAGGGGAAAGTCTGATATTTGACTTCTTCAAAAAGATTACTCCATATTCTCTGTAATAGATTTTAAAAATAAGAATTGCTTATAACTAATAAAGGAACATTAACTTTCTTCATTATTATTACCATTAACGACATATTTTCTATGGATACATCATGAGTTGGTACCTTCTTTTCTCACACCCCTGACCCCATTCCATTGGGGATGCTCCTTATTGGGGTCACAGGTTTTCCCTATGGGGTTGTGGTTTATGTATTGTGGGAATAGCAGTAAGTTATTTTGGGGGGGGGGACATTAACTTTTATTTCACTTAATTTTTGGCTTTGACAGAGCTTGAAAGAGAATATTACCACATTCCATCAATATTGTTATTAAGAAGTGTCCCTATTCATAGAGAAGTCAGTAAACCTGGACATTCTGAAATTATTTCCTAGTTTTTCACATTGTTAATGATAGAGTTTAGGCCATATCAAGCTAAAACCAGGATGAAGTACATAAGGGAGATGTATAAAAGTTTATTGTCTACTTTCTAGTATCATGGTCAGCATCTTTTTATCTAGCAAGGTATTTCATATTTCTTCAAGTCAGTAAGCCATTAGATAATCACTGGGAGAGTGTTAAAATGCTTATTTATTAAAAAACAAAGATATGACATACTAAACAGATTGTTTAGTAAGCAAAGGTAGACTATCCCTAAACCTTATGTGTGGTTGAAAATCATGTTGGGAATATTAAATAAATATTTACTAAAGTGATCTTGGAAGGTAAAACAGAATAATAGCAGAAGGTAGGCATTCACAGAACTGAAAGAACTTGAAATAAAGAAATATTATAAATTCTGCCATTCTCTCAATTTGTATAATTAAGTAGCATGTATATTTAGGTCAATATTATCAGTAGCAATTGGCAAGAAAAAGTTCAGTTTTCCAGGAAATTAAAATATGTGTCTCATGACCTCTGGCAAAACATTTCCTTTCTGAGCATTGTGGATCAGTTAAACTTGATTTTTATGAAGGAGAAACCATCCTTTGCTGTTTAATAATAAAAGACAAAATATTTAATTGACTATGTGATAAGTAATCTACAATATCCAATGAAATTAAAAACAAGTTAATGTAAGTATGTCTCTCAGTTCATGTGTTCTTGTCAAGAATTATTGAATAAGGGGGCCGGAGGGATGGCTTAGAAGTTAAGGTGCTCGCCTACAAAGCCAAAGTTTCCAGGTTTGATTCTCCAGGACCCACATAATCCAGGTGCAGAAGGCGACACATGCATCTGGAGTTCATTTGCAGTGGGTAGAGGTCCTGGCATGCCCATTCTCTCCCCCACTTTCTGTCTCTCTCAAATAAATCAATAAATAAATAAATAAATAACTATTTTAAAAAAAATTATTAAGTAAGATGAACAAGCAAAATTTATCAATGTAAAGGTAAATATATTCACACAGACATGAGTGGTCTGTCCAAAGGAGGATTGGCCCACAGGGTCTCAGTTTCTTCCCTTATATCTATGCTGTTTGCTGTTGTCTATGTCATACTCACTTTGCCTCACAATTGGTAGGTTTAAGTTATATTTTGAGGTTGGGGAGACAGCTCCATTGGTAAAATATTTGCCTTGCAAGCATGAGGAACTGAGTTTGTTACTCAGAATCCACATGAGAATGCTGGATGTTGTAACAATGCCTGTAATTCCAGGCCAGGGGCGGCATAGACAATGGCTTGATGGCCAGCCAGCCTACTCTTCTTGGTGAATTTCAGGTCAGTGTCATAAAAAAAAGGCCATCTTAAGGAAGAAAAAAATGATGCTGGCATTATTGGCATATTGAGGAATGGTACCTGAGGATTTCCTCTTGCTTTTGCATGCACGTACACACATGTGTACCTGCACAAAGTACACTCACACACATGAACAAATAGATACCCACATGCAAACACTCAAATGTTCTTCCCCATGTTCACGTAGAACTGGCCTAATGTCTGAGTCCCTTACTCATTTTTACTACTTCTTGAGACCTTGGACTTATGTCATGACTACATGTCTTATGCCGATCTCCTACCTAACATAAAGATAAATAAAAACTCTAAAGAAAAAAAAAAACATGATGGAAAAAGAAAGATGATTGTAAGGAGAGACATGGTGTGCTCATAGCCAGAATTAACTGGAGGAAGGAGACAGGAAAGAGGAATACAATGAAGTTTTCAGACTTCAAGAGTAGATAGCTATCAAAAGGGGGTTTGGAGATAAATATCATTTTGGGAAGGCAGACAATGAAGTTAGGTTAGGCACACAAAATCTGATGCAAAAGAGAGACATGTACATGGCAGAATGCATTTGGAAGCATACGACTTACTAGGACACGAGTTAAAAAAAAAAAACAACAAGAATCATACAAAAAAATAAGATAGAAAACACCAAGAACAAAAAACTAATGGATGAAATTTAAGAAAATCTTAATGTGGGATTGGGTTAGAAAGAAGAGCATAACTTAGGTAAAGAAGCCACATTTAGTCTGACAGATAAAATTGAATATATGTCTCCTATACCCTGGCACTGATTATCAGGTTCAGCATAGAAGCAGAACTCTTGCTGTCCCCTGTTTCTCTGTGGTTTCAGCTGTGGCTTGGGTTAAGTACTAGGGGTAGGTTATCTCCTTGGGTTTCGTTACCTTCTGAAAAAGAACAGATTCTCCATCAGAGAGTGAAGTCAGCATAGCTTAAGTGGGATAAGCACTATTAATTTAGGGAGAATTTGATGTCTGTAATTCCTCTTTTAGCCAGAGACTAGTGACAGCTTGACACTGGAAAGCATAATCTTTGTCTCCATAGGATTCTGATTTGGTCCTCAATTCCAGGTATGGGTTCCCTGAAGATACCCAACACCTACCAAAGCAGAGATCGAGAAGCTCCTATGAGCTCATCATTGAAGCACACTTAAAACTTACCTGCCACAGCTGAAGGAATTTTGTGAAAGAGGGGAAAGAAAGATTGTAAGAGCCACAGGTTGAGACATCATGCCTATAGACATTCCCTCCCCCTCCCAAAATAACTGACTGCTGCTCCCACAAGGCATAAACCACAACCCCATAGAGAATGCCTGGAACCCCACTGAGGATGGTCCCCAACAGAATGGGGGCTGGGATGAGGGAAAAGAGGGTACCAACACATGATGTATCCATATGAAATATGTTGTTACTACTACTAAATTCAATGTATGAAAGTTCTGTAAAATTGATGAGCATGGTTGTCACAGAGGAGTTAGCAAAACACAAAAGAAAATAGTGAACAATCCTTTATAAAGGTAGGAAGTAAGAGGGGGAAACATTAGCTCATATTTGGAACCAAGAAGATTGCTCCCAACTTCTATGAACTTTGTAACTAATCTTGTCAGGCTTGATTTGTGTATTTGGAAGGCTATGATAATAGCATTTGTTTTTTGGGACTATTGTTCAAAGTAAATGTAATGCAACATATTCACACATGCTTGGCACAGAATAAAAGCCAATGCATTTTTTGACCAATAGATAATTTTGTATAATAGTTTAATACAAACTAAAGTAAAGGGGATAAAAATATTTCTCTCTTTGTTTTGAAAATGTAACTTTTAGAACAGACAGACCTGATGCTTTGAAGAGAAGTAATAGTAACTCCATAGGGAGAACATTACTATGGAGGTTGCCTTCCTCCCACCTTCCTCGAGGGGCTCTATTCTCATTAGATGTCAGCATGTTTTCACATTAATGATTGGTGCTCTCAAACCACCAGACTTGGTTCTGAGTTTTGAACCCTAAATTTCCTTGTCCCCATGTGCTTTAGCACTGAAATAATCTTTGCAGATGTGGTGGTTTGAATGGATGTGCCCAAATAGATTCAGATGTTTGTTTCAAGCTTGTAAGTTGGATCCCCAGCTGCCTTGCTGGAGGAGATGTCACTGTGGGTGGATCCCAGGGTCCAGCCCTAAGATGTGTTTGGGGATGGAGCTGGAATTCTAGACTACAGGTAAGAAGAGTGCTTGAATTCTCTCTGGGGTTCTCGGAATGTGCTTGTTTGTGGTGCTGGTGGTGATATTTCTTTCTGCATGGTCTGGTGAAAGGGGGCCAGCTGTTTTGCCATTATTGAACTTTCCTTGGCTCTGAAAACTTCAATAAATCTCTTCCTCCCTGTGATGGCTAAGTTTTGTTGTCAACTTGAACTGTTTAGGAATCCACAGACATTGTTCATGAGTGGGTCTCTGAGGTTGCTTCCAGGAAGGATCGACTAAGGAGGAAGTCCTCCACCAGGTTGAGCCATTCCCCCAGAGTGAATGGTGCCTCTTGGATGCGGCTTTATCTAAGGAAGCTCTGGGAGAAAAGAATCCCTTCCTCCTACCTGAGTATGGTGTTTCTTGCTGCATTCCAGTGTGGACTGACGACCAGTGGCTCTCCAGGAAGCCTCCAGGCCTTCAGTGCCAGATTGGGATTACTGAGACATCCAACCTCATGGACTGAACAATTACTGGGTGACTTGAATCTGGGGCCTAGGACTGCTATTGTTGGACTTCCATGAGCTAATCCAGTAAATTCTCTTCTAATAATTATATCTGCTCTGCTCCTCTAGAGAACCCTGACTAATACACTCATATAAACTGTGCCTCATTTGGAAGTTCATCCCAGCAATGTGGAAGTGAACTGCAACTGGAGGATATCTAGAAACAAAAATAAATAGCCATAACATTTCTAAACATCACCTGTCGTAATTGTATTTAAATTGTGTGTTAATACCTATACTGTCTTATTTATTAGTTATTCACATGTTTTTATCACAGTAACTTTTGAAAACATAGTTTCTCAAAAGCATTGCACCATTGATAGGAATGTGCTCTAATGTTAAAATGGCAAATTTTCTCACATTAAGTTTATATGCTGCCCTATACATGCGAACATAGCTGGATTTTGTTTAAAATACTTAAAATACACTGTAGCACTCTTATGAGCTTATGGTGACATCCGAGTGTGCCCTTTACACATTTTTTGGAAACTAATTTCAAGTCTATCCTCTTTAATGGTGCGGGCTTGGTTTTGGAGTAACTATGTATTTTAATTTAGCAATTAAGGCAGAAAGACAGTTTTTCTTTATAGGTTTTATTTTTATTCAGGTATGAACAGACCTTCAAATCAGCACAACATCTGTCAAAGTGATGTTTGTTATAGGTCAAGAGAAGTGGGTATTCTGGAGACCACATGAGAAAACCCAGTACTGTTCCAAAGAAGAGGAAAGAAGGAGGAAATTGGACAGGAGTAGTGTTTTATTGTTTTGTTTTGGTTTCCATAAGAAGGGAAGGGCAAGCCAGAATAAATAGATTTAGGATTGGAAAGTGTGGATAAGTGCAACAGGCCATGGGATGTAGGGACTAAGTGTTCCTATTTCTCTGATACCTGACCCATATGTGATTAGGACAGATAGTTGGAAGCCTGGAGGTACATTGGTTATTTGTATATCCAATATACAGTTGCAGGAATGTCCTTGAGTATCTCTAAGAACTAGAGCCTTCTTAGGGTAGGCAAGGCCTATAATGTCTGAACTTTACAAAGATATATTACCATGACAGGTGTCTAAATCTCTTTCCTGGGACTTCTAAGATTGAGACAGAAGTGTTCTCCTATGATTCGCTTTGGAGATGTGAGACATGGATCTGTTGCCCCACTCTTGCTAGACCACCTTGAGGATGAGACAGGGAAGTAAGCAGGTGTTATAACTTTACATGACCCTAAGAATGGACATTGTTTCATAAAACTTGCTTATCTTTTGGTTTTCAGTCTTGCAAACTTTTGAAGCTTTTCTTTACAGGCTGATTCTTTCAAAGTCTTGCACAGATATAAGAGTAATACCTATATGCTGTGGTCACTAACACTACCTATGTAAGGGATTCAGATAAAAGGCTTTGACAGCACTCCAGTATCTTCAGTTTTATGTGTGTCTTATTCCTGTGTGTGCTCAGGGATGATGACACAACCTGTTGGAAGGAAGGCAAAACCCTGAGCATCCTGGGTGGGCACAGTTGGCCAATGTCATGGGTCTCTGAAGAAATTGACTTGGCTTGCAGCTTAAAGAGGAATATATCCTAACACTTAATAGCTAATGTAAATTTCAAAAGCCAGCATTATATTGAATTCTGGACTTCATGTTAAGTAGAACTATTTTTCATAGTCAATTTACTGCCTATCACAGCCTTTTTTATCAAGTTAAAGTAAAATGATTACTATAAGTGTTTAATGGGAGCTACAGAATTATTTCATTAGAAAATTCAGCTGGGCGTGGTGGCACACGCCTTTAATCCCAGCACTCATGAGGCAGAGGTAGGAGGATCACCATGAGTTCAAGGCCACCCTGAGACTACAGAGTTAATTCTAGGTCAGCCTGGACCAGAGTGAGACCCTACCTCGAAAAACCAAAAAAAAAAAAAAAAAAAGAAAATTCAATTTCTCTTTTTAAACCCTTATATGTCACTATCTTTCAGTTTTGTTCATAGGTTTTCTTTTAATTTTTTTTATTTTTAATATATTTTACTTTATTTATTCATTTATTAGAGAGAGAGAGAGAAAGAGAGAGCGATTGGGAGAAGAGAGAGAATGGGCATGCCAGGGCCTCTAGCCACTGCAAACAAACCAGATGCATGCACCACCTGGTGCATCTGGCTTATGTGGGTCCTGTGGAATTGAACCTGGGTCCTTTGGCTTTGTAGCAAGTGCCTTAATTGCCAAGTCCTCTCTCCATCCCAGGTTTTTTTTTTTTTTCTTTTAAAGAGAGAGTTAGGATGAGATTTTCCATCTATGGTCAATCCATTTTATGTTATTGTTCTTTTTGTTATTATTATATCTGTCACTTAATGATATGTGATAATATCTGAAGCTTGATACTACATTTTTCACATGACATAGTATTGTAAATGTTTACCTAGGTCATTTAAAATGAGTAAAATTGTAACTTTTAATGTTTGACTAAGAGCATCTGTTGCTATTTTTCCTCAATTTTGACATGTAAAATAATTTTGAAAGGCATTCATAGCTTCACAGCTATGTTTGCAGTCCTATCTGCAAATTTATCATACGTTTTGATATATCACAGTCTTATGGCTTTTGGAATAATCTCCTATAATAGTTTTGCTTTGATCAGAGAATACTTAAGAGAGTCTTTGAGTAGCTATATGCTTAGCAAGTGTGAATAAATGAAACATAAAGATATTACTAATCTTCTATAAATATTAAATTTTGCTTCATACTTTAGTTGATTAAGATTAGAAAATGTGAGTTGTGTGGTTTCTGTTTTTAATTTTTTGGAACTAATTAAGCAGTTAAGGGGCCAGAGAGATTGCTCAGTGGTTAAAGGCACTTGCTTATAAAGCCTGATGGCCTTGGTTCAATTCCCCAGTACCCCAGTCTAGCCAGACACACAAAGTGGTATATATGTCGAGTTCATTTGCTGGGGCAGGAGGTGCATACATTCTCCATCTTTTTCTATCTCTCAAATAGAATAAAAATATTTCAAAAAATGAATCCTCTATTCTGAAGCATATTCATTGAGTTACTAATGCCTAGAGGGAAGTGGAATCTTTGCAGTCCCCTGATTATAGATGATTTTGTACAGCTTTTTGAAGATTCATTTGACAGTTTCTCCTTTCCCCTTCTCTACTTCTAGTTGATGAGGATTAAATATAGTTAATTATAATCAAATAATTGATAACAAATAATTATGTTTTTCTATGCTTACTTAAAAATACTAATCTTTCTCTTCAAGGAAAATCCTTAGACTTTTAAAGGAATACGTTTTGCATTTTAAGAGTTTTCCAGGAATATTGGAGTTATTTAAGACATTTTTTTTTGTTGAATATAGTGAGCACATCTATTTGCATATTCCTCTTTTGAAATCAAGAACATTGTTATTGGTTAGGTTTGGATAGCATTTCTGTTTAATATCATACTTTAAGAAAAATATATAATTATTACACTGACTACCCATTATTTTATTCTCAGTGTTTGCACAGCTTCAATGCTTTTCTATTCTGTACTTTTGGTGAAGACTCAAATTTTCCTTGTGTGATATAAGTGCAGGTTTTGGCACATACTTTAACTTATTCATTCCAATGGGGACATTTATCTTACGTTCTTTTTATAGTTTTCTTACATATTTTTTTATTTCTCGTAGATCTCTGTCAATTTCTAGTTAAGTTCTCTTTTGTGTGTGTGATCACGTGTGTGGGGTGTATTGTGTGTGTGCTGTGTGCAAGTATGTGTACATACATACATGTGGAGGCCAGTTTGATGTTGAATGTCTTACATGATGGCTTTTTACCTCAATTTCTGAAGCAGAGTCTCTCTGAACTTAGAGGTCACTGATCCAGTTAGACCAGTGAGTCTCAGGGATTTCCTGTCTGCTTCCCCAGAGCTAGGATGTCATGTGTAAACCACCATGATTAGCATTTGTGTGGGTCCTGGAAATCTGAACTCAGACCCTCATGCTTGTGCAGCAAGTGCTGTCTCCACTGAGCTGTCTTCCCAGCCCATGAGTAATCTCTTAATGATTCCTGTTTTGATGTCCAGTGATTTTCAGAAATTCTACTATGTTCTCAATTGGTAAAACCTTGGACTATTTGAGGGTACTTTTTCCTACCTCTTTTCATGTCTATTTTGAATTTATCTGTTTCCCTTCCTGGATTATTCATTCAGCATTGCACGCATACCATGCACCAACATTATTGCAGGTACTTGAAGTAAAATGGCTGGGAAAGCTCTACTGAGAGCTGCTTTTAGTCTGTAGACAAGATACTATTCAAGTAAGTGCATCAATGGTAATATCTTCAAGGAATAGTACATAAAAATGTGAGAGCTCACAAAATCTGATCTAAAAAGTGGCATTTATGAGATCTCTACCTCTTCTAGTCATCCCATATATTATGGGAAGCATAGTTTTCTTTTAATTTAATTTAATTTAATTTAATTTAATTTAATTTTTTAAAGGTTCTTAAAATATTTATTTATTTTCAAGCAGAGAGAAATAGAGGGAAGAGAGAGAGAGAGAGACAGACAGAATGGACATTCCAGGGCCTCTATCCACTGTAAAGAAACTCCAGATGAGTGTGCCACTTTGTACATCTGTCTGTATCTAGGTACAGGAGAATTAAAACTGGGTCCTTTGGCTTTGCAGACAAGTGCCTTAATTGCTGAGCCCAACCCTCCAGCCCGGAAGCATAGTTTTAATCATCTCCATATTTCAAATGTACTTGTAGGGGAATCTCATCCAGAATTCACAGATTAAATTCAAGGTATGTGCTCAATGTGTTTCTAAAACTTTAACCTGAATACTTTATCCCTCCCAACATTCCTCCAGCATGCTTCAGACACCAAAACTCAGTATGGGCATCTTCCTTCTCTTTGTTACATAAACTGGTTTTCTTTTTATATTTAAACAATATTCTAATATTTAATAGGGCGACATGTAATTTTAACAAGATGCTCAATGCACATTGTCAAAGTACATGTAGTTCTAAATTAATCTTCAATGTATTACCTATATGTTTACCTATCCACCATTCACTGTTCTGTCTTGTTTTATTATTTATGTTTCTGTCAACTAAGGACCTTTCCATGATTCAAATTTGTACTGGGACATGTAATGTATAGCATTATTTCTACAGCTAACAATGGATTTTTTTTTTTTTTTTTGCACTTGAAATTTGATCTCAAGTGACTCCAACATACTAATGTTAATTGTCAACTATGGGAGCTTGTGCACATGCTCATTAATTTGATGGTGGTAATCAGTACACAACATATACTTGCATCAATTTATCAGTTTGTACATTTAAAATGTTTTATTTCATTTTTCAATTAAGCAGCTTTCAAAAAGTTGTTTTCATCTGGCTAAAAATAAAAGTCAACCCTGATTTGGTTAGTGGTGATGGTGGTGGTGAGTTAATGGTGTACACCAGGGATTGAAGGAATAAGTACTGCAGAGGGGAGTGGGAGAGAGGTAGGATGATTTGGAAGGTTTTCTCTTTTCTTTTTTTCTTCCAAGAACTTGCTGTTTTATTGTTTTATAATTTTTGTCACAGAAAAGTTAACTTCTGGTTAAATTGGGTTTGTATTGTACCTCAGCTAAAGGTCTTTCTTCTACATATGACGTGGACAATTTTTACTTCTTTCTCCTTTACATCTGTGTTCTGGTATTCAATGCATTTTGGAAGCCCTTTGTGAGTTCTATAGTAATGTGGTTTTAAAGTCTTTTGAAAGGTCACTTATATCTTTTTTAGAAATAAATTGCATACAATTTTTAAATGTTATGCTCTTATATCCCCTTTCCCTGACCACGATATACTGAGGGTCCTCTGCAGTGGGGTTGTTGGTATTCACTGTGGGGTCTTTAAGGCCTCAGTCTATCTGTGTGTGTGTGGGGGGGGGTAGAAGATTGTTCCTCAGCCTAATTGATTTTTTTAAAAAAAGTTTATTTATTTATTTATTTATGAGAAAGAGACAGGGGGTGGGGAGAGAGTAAGAGAGCACACCAGGGCCTCTAGCCACTGCAAACAAACTCCAGACTAATGAGCCACCTTGTGCATCAGGCTTACATGGGTTTTGGGGAGTTGAACCTGGGTCCATAGGCTTCATAGACAAGTGCCTTTACCACTAAGCCATCTATCTCTTCAGCCCTTAATTGATTTTATATCGCCCTTTGTGTTAAGAAGGCTTGCGTGTGGCTGTGATGGTTGGGAGAATGGGTAGTTAAGACAAATTTGTGGAAATTCATTAACTCTCTCATAATTTAGGAATTTATGGTATGCTGCATAGTTATAGATAAGGGGATAAAGTGGAACGTGCTGCCACATAAAATTTGAGCTGATAAACCTATTTCAACACACAGAAATAGGAAAGTAGCAGTTAGATAATGAACTGCAAAGACAGGAAAAACTGAATCCACATAGCTAATGTAAGTACAGGTTTGATATCAATAGAAACAAAACTTGTATTGAGTCATAAGTCAAATGTCATAAGTGCTGAAATATGACTTTGCTATTAGTGGATAATACAGATGTTAAGTCCTTCTTGGTCTTCCTGGGTGAGGACTAATTTTTCATGTTCCTTATTTCTAGAACATTCAGTTGCTCTGTCAAAATTATAAGCTGGACAGTTGATGGCCAAGCAATACTTTGCTCAAATAGCTGCCCTAATTTAGAATTAGCCACCAAAATAACTTTGAGAGGTTTATTTTTCTGGAAAATATTAACCCTGGTTCATTTATGGTGTTTCAGACATTAACAATAGGAGTTCCATGCCCACTTATAATCTTGATGATTGTTCTATCTGCCTGAAAATCATCAATTTATTGGCTGTTGTACTTTTACCTGGTCTCTTATTTAATGTCAAGTCTTACAGAGAATAGGATGGTTCAAAGAAAAAGTTTTGGAAATATAAGCTGAGATAAAACAATGAAGTAATAAGAAATCAGATAGTCTGTCTGGTTACTCAGTGGGGAAAAGAAGAGAATATGTTTGTATGTAAAATGCATAGGTTAAAAAAATCTGCATTGTGGGGGATTAAAAAAGAAGTGTAAGATATGAAATCACTTCTTTGTTTACTAATTCACAAAATCTTCCTTAAGCACCTGGTATGGTAAACAAGTCATACAGTAGTCTAGTAGAGAAAAGGTAAAGTAGATGATAAGAAGTGCCAGCACACAGAAAGGTAAACTAACCCAGACATGGGGACCAGGGCAGATATGAGCAGGAAATAGTACTTAACATGAGAAAACTGGAGAGCAGACAGACATTATCAGATGAGGGTACAGCATGAAAAAAGGCTCAGAGGTAAATGGCTGCACAGGCTTTTTTTTTTTGAGAGATTTAGTGTTCAGAATTAAGGTACATACAGGTGATATTGTCTACATAAACTGACAAATCTGTCTTGAACCATGTAGTTCAGCCCCATTTAGCACAAAAGTTCAAAAGCCATGGGAACATCTCTGTGGGCTATTTGTTTTGCTTTTACAACCTGAGGTAGACTTGATTATGCTCATGACAGACAACCAGGGTGGTGCAGGGGATAACTCAGAAGGTACACTAGGCAGTTTAGTTTTAAAATATAACAAATAATAAAAGCAAGTATTTACTGATTTTTTTCAGTGGGCCAAGTATAGTTCTGTAATGAGTTCTTTGTTTACATTGTTTCATTGAAGTCTTCTGCCCATTGGCGGTGTAATCTGGACTCAGCCACATGTTTGGCATTGGCTGGGCTTCCATACATATCTGTAGACAATGGAAAGCTAGTAAGTTATCAGCTAGGTTTACTTACCTCTCTTCTGTGTGTTTCTTCATGCTCATCAGGCTAGCCTTGGACCACGCTTGTGGAAGTTGGGGGGTAGGGGGAAAATTCAATATTGCAATGTCAGAAGTCAGTCATACTGGAAAGGTTATAGATCCAGAAATGGGAGGTCATGAATAAATTCTGAGCTTTTGGAAAAAAAATGCACACTAGAACAAAATAATACAATGCAGTGAAATAATGATCTCTGCAATTATTTGAGTATAGGAAGAGTGATTGCACACTTGCCCAAGGTCTGCTGAAGTGAGTGACCATCAGGATTAGATTCCAATGCCTTCTCTATTATTCGACTCAAAGCCTGTCCTATCTTCTATGAAAAGGCTCTTCAAATTATCTTGAAGACTAAGCATATCCTGCTAACATGGAGCATGACCTAGAAACTAGAAATGGAAATTCAACATGAGTGAGTGATAATGTAGCTTTTACACAGTGTGTAACCAGAAAAATTTTTGCTACAGGAAGCAAATTGGTGATGTAAAATCCCAAATTGTTAACTAAAAACTTTTCTCCTTAAGTTGTTAGCTAAAATGTAACAATTCTTATTTCCCCTTTAAACACATCCTCCCATCTGACTGTTTGCCAGGATCTGGGCCAGACTGACATGTAAGCAAACCTTGCTTGGACAACAACTCAATGTGACTGCTATTTGGGTAAGACTAGTGATTTAAATCCTCTCCTAAAATTCCCCACCAACTTGTTATCACCAGTTCTATTTATAGTTATAAAACTTTAAGTATTTTAGTTGACTCAAAATACTTTCATATACATCTTCAAAATGAAAACTTTTAACTAAACATTTGAATTCTTGACTTTTGTATAAGTACGGGTTTATTAATTTATGACACAGTGACTCTAGATCACTACATTGAGAAGAGACATAAGATTTAATTTTGATGAACAGTATTTATTTTTGGACAAGGTATCACTATGTAACCTAGGCTGACTTGAACTCACATTATTCCCCCTGCCTCAGTGTCCCAAGTTTTTATTGTAGCCAAGTTTTTATTGTAGCCATGACCGTGCCCCAAAATGTTTTGTTTGTTTTAATAAGCTTAGAACGAAGCCCTATCTTTAAATTATCTTTTAATGGAAACTGTACATATGATATTGTTGCCCAGAACATATGAGAAATAAGCTTAATATCCATGTCTTAGAGAAAGTCATTCCCTTATTTTTTTCATGTGCACAATGTATTTTGATGATATTCTCTACCCATTACCTTCTTTTTCCATTTCTTTTAGATGCCTATACTTATATTAAAAATGTTACTTCTCACAATCTAAGAAATATTGTAACAGCACAATTGTATTATATGAATTTGACATAACCAAATTCATTTCCTATTCAAATAATAATTGTCAGCTTTCCTCCCCATTATCCATTTGATTTCTTTGCCAGCCATTTCTCTCTTCCTGATTCTGTATTCATTATGAGAAATGTTAGCAATAATAGCTTTAATAATGGCAACACTGTCTTGAATTTTTATAGCACATTTCCTTGGAGAGATCTAAAGTGATTCAGATGAATTTCCTCATTTTCCTTGGCAACTTTCCAATGAGTTAGTGTCAGAGGGGACACAACATCATTGTTACAATGAGATTCTTCCTCCCCTTAGTATGACTGGTTATTTTTTTCATCTTACATGAACTTTGCTCTCTTCCAGAGTTATAGGAGCCAATTATTTCCTGTGTGTGTGTGTGTGTGTGTGTGTGTGTGTGTGTGTGTTGACTTCACCTTCCCCCTTCCTACTCTGCACTTCTGTGGCCTTAACAATGTCCTTGACTAAATACTATAAGGAACAGAAAATGGAAGAGAGGAAAGGGCTTGCCAGAAGCAATACTTAACAGAAGTATCAATTCTACTTATCAGAAAGGTGATTGCTTAACCTTAGTATATGCATAAATGGCAATTTTTACATCTAGGATAAGAATACTAAAGTTGGGTAAGAATACTAATAAAGGATAGGAATACTAATGAAGGATAAGAATACTAAAGGTGGATAAGAATGCTAAAACAGGTAGTAAAAAGCTGGGAGGTCCAGGACAGTGTTCCTCATTTGCTAAGAGCATTTGATTGTACATCACGTAGTGGTATTCTTATGATTAGCAACTTCCTGGCTTCAGTACACTGTACATTTATGGAGTATTGGGATTTTTGGAGCATCACAGTCCAAAAATGAAGATCTAGCATTTTTGTAATATTTATTCATTTAATCATTCTTAGTTTTTTTTTTTTTAATTTTTTGTTGTTGTTCATTTTTTATTTATTTGAGAGCGACAGACATAGGGAGAGAGAGAGAATGGGCACGCCAGGGCTTCCAGCCACTGCAAACGAACTCCAGACACGTGCGCCCCCTTGTGCATCTGGCTAACGTGGGACCTGGGGAACCGAGCCTCGAACCGGAGTCCTTAGGCTTCACAGGCAAGCGCTTAACCGCTAAGCCATCTCTCCAGCCCCATTCTTAGTTTTTAAACATGTAGAAACATGCACAATACAGGAAACTGCCAAGGCAACCATGCTCCCAAATCACAAAAATCTTAAAAATTATACTGAAAATGACATGCAAAGCCATACACAATATTTTTAAATGATTATATTTTAACCAAAACAAATAAAAGATTTGCACTATGACTGAAAATGTCATTAATTTCCTGTTACTGAAAATAAATATTTAAACATCCATATTTGGACTGTTCTTTGGCTTTGAATAATATTCTAAAGTAAAATAGAAATATCATTTTCATGTTATACCTTAGTACTTACTCAATTGTCTTTATTGTTATAACAAGCTTTTATTTATTTTTTTCAAGTGTGGGTCTAACTCTAGACCAGGGTGACCTACAACTCACTGTGTAGCTCAGGCTGGCCTCATCAGAGAAGATAGCTTCTTTATAGGAGGGTAGGAGTCCAGCTTCTATCATAGCCAGGTTTTAAACAAAACATAACAAAACACAACAATCAGGTATTAATCCCAGGGGCCAGTTTTGCACTTAGTGTTTCCTAGTGTTGTCCACTGACTCATCCCAGTGCTTAAAAATTCTCCTGTTTCTTATATTTTTAGAGGAAGAAAGTTCAATCTCTCCCTTACTACAATACTGTAATAGTATTTGCCTATTTATTTTTATTCCCTCTTAGTATATATATGCATGTACTAAGCTTTGTTTAAGCCTCCTTCTCACCCTTTGCATCCTCTGTCATAGTGTGATAGTCTTTTTTTAAAGAAATATTTTTTGTTTACTTATTTATTTGAAAGAGGGAGGGAAGGAAGGAGAGAGAAGAAAGAGAGAGAATGGCATGGCACAGCAAGGCAAAATAACTACAGCAGAAGCATATGACACTTTTAGCATCTGGCTTTACATGGGTACTGGGGACTTGAACCAAGGACAGCAGACCTTGCATACAAGCAACTTTAATTACTGAGCCATCAGCCCAATCCTGTAATATCTTCCATAGTCTCTTCATAAAGTCTCTTAACATTCTTCTGTGCAACATTTTGTGGCATTATAAAGTATAAAATATTCAAATTTACACTTTTTAGTGATTCAGTAGTTTGTTAAATATGAATTTATTTAAATAAGATTTTGTGTTATATACATATTGAGTTCATCTTATATTACATTATCATAATATATCTTCAGAATCACATGCACTTTGCTGCATATATAAGGGCTACAAATTATTATAATATATGTTTCTGTATCTTAATGAGGGCCCAAAGTGGTTTATGCAGTGATGTCTCTACAGTGATTTTCTTTTTTTACATAGTATTATCTTGTTAGCTGTCACCATCATGTCATCTGTATGCTTCATCCCTTCCTGCCCCAACTATTTCTTTGTCTTCCTTTCTTATTTCTCAAAAACTATCTAGAATAAGAATAGAAGAAAAAATATCCACTGGTATTTGTGTGTCACTCCATAAGGTTTTTATTGCCATCTCAAACAGAAACCATTTGATTTCAGTATCCTAGCCAGAATTCAAATGCTCCAATTATTTAAAATAGCTTAAACAGGAAGTTGTGCAAGCCATTAGACTAAAGGTAAATTTGGATTTCCTGGTTTGGAAACTTCCATATAATCCCATATCTTTCTTTAGCCATTATGTAGCACAATTTTGATACAAGAAGTTGAAGTGTCTTTGAGAGTGACAGAGCTTTTCTTGGCTTTTAGTTGGGCAATAACACAGGAATTAGGATCCTGGACTGTCACAGTCACATAGAACTTTAACTGAGTCAAAGGCCTTGACTTATGTATTCAAGTTAGGGAATACATAGATCAGAGGATAAGAGGATATATTTTATTGTTGCTTAGAGTTTTAGCAGGGAGAACTTTAAGAGAAGGAGAGCTTAAGAGCAATCATGAATTCAGAGCTCTTGTCCTAGGAGGGGCAGCGGAGGGTTCCTATGAAGTGATAAGCCCACCTAGAAACCCAGATTGGGGTCTTTTATGGGACTGATAGCCCAGTTTTGATGTCAGGTTTTTTGAGAAAAGGCTATCTTCCCAGAAATCTTCATTCTCCTAGAAGGGTTTTCTTGGAAGGGAGTGATTACCTGCTAGTGAAAGGAGACCTCCTCTAAGGTTAAATAAATAAGACAAGACCAGACTTCTTCTGACACTTGATTGGTAGCAAAGTGAAATGACCTAGATTCCCGCCTACAGACTCAAACACATTTCACGCTTCTACTTTCAGAGAGTATATGTGGTGGTGGCTGTGGAGGAGTTACCCTGAAACTTGTTCAATTTCTCTGGGACAAGGCTTTGTTGTTGGTGGTGTGATTGACTGCTGAGTTATGCAAATAAGGGTGGTGGCAGGTCAATATAAGCAGGTTTCCAGAGCATGTGCTCTGACACAGCAAGGAGAGTGTTACCAAGGAAGCACGAATCATGTAGCTACACGTATAGCACAAGCCTAACCTTTGTTTTACAGACTTAGCTTCTCAATACTTAAGTTAGCTTAATTTTACTGCCTGTTTAGCTTAAATTTTGAAAGTTTAATTTTCTTAAAGGAATAGATTACATTCTAATACATTATGAATATTACCTTTGTTAGAACTCAATAACTAAGTCGTTGATATTTAATGTTCAGTGTACATGGGTTATTTTTCCATACCTTATGTAAAAAGAATTTCTTACCAAATACTCTTTGAAGAAAATATTTCTGAAAACATTTTTTAAAGAAGTACTAAAATTTTATTCAGTTATGATTATCACATATATTTTCTTTGTTTAAAATCTTATTCAATTATCAAATAAAGAAAAAGAGATTATTTTGTATTATATATAAAGTTATTGAAATATAAGTATATTTTAATATATAACTATAAAGCTTTGCAGTAGGAAAGAAAGCCTATGAGTGCAATCCTGGCTTTCAATTGATAAATAGGTGTTCAAATTGAAGTCCTGAAAACAGAAATCCTACTTTTGCTCCTTAAATTACAAATTTTATTGTGATGATCTCTGCTTTCACTAGCAATAGCTTAATTTGGAGTTATGTCTTGAAGATGAAATATCAAACTTAAAATATTTTATAGTATGTTTGTAGGAAGATCAAATAAGGATGAGTAGGATACATTTTTAATTATCCATCCAAAGCTAAGAAATTGATTAGTGATCTAAGTACTCAATAGAGAGCAACAAAAAGAAACACAAAATTTATCATAGCAATAAATAATTATCAAATAAGAGTAATATTGTGAGAAATTCAATTACAAGGATACTTATTAAAATGAGTAAAACTCTCCTTATTTATGTACTTTCTTAGTTTATTTCTCATTATTCCATTGTAGTCATGTCTACAAGGTCTTGATGGCTGTTGTATCAACTAAAAGTTAAAAACAATAAAAGAAAATTTGAAGGTGAGCCAGTATCCCGTCAATTTATTATGTGTAAGCAGTGGCCAGTTTAGTCCCTTATATACTCATTTAACAATACTTTTTTATTTATTTTTTATTTTCATTTTAAATTATTTATTTATTTATTTGACAAAGAGAGGGAGAGAGAGAGAGAGAGAGAGAGAGGGCACACCAGGACCTCTAGCCACTGCAAAGGAACTCCAGATGTGTGCACCCTCTTGTGCATCTGGCTAATGTGGGACCTGAGGCATCGAGCCTCAAACCGGGGTCCTTAGGTTTCACAGGCAAGTGCTTAACCACTAAGCCATATCTCCAGCCCAACAATACTTTTTAAACTATGCTTAACACCAGACTTTAGATTGACATTATGTTTTTATAAAGAGAAGCATAATCTGTGCCTTTATTTCATAGATATTAACTGAAATGGAAGTTAGTGAAACATACAATTATATGATAATGACTGTATAAAATGCCATGAAAAAAAGTATAGGACTTATATTTCTAGAGCTCTTATTTTCTTTATCTTACAAATGTTCTGTTACAATGTTTCCTCTTATTTCTTTTGACTAGTTCCACCAGCCAGGTAGGAATATGGGTGGCTGGAGTGTTAGTGTATTGAAATTTGAGCACTAGAATCTACTTGATTATGAGAGGAAGGGTTACTGGTTCAGAAGCCATCTCATTTTAGAATTACCTTGGATGGCCTTGCACAGAGTCCTGGCTGAGATGGAGATGATCCAGGCCTCTGATTAGCCTCTGAGAGATGGAGCTCCTGAGGAATGGATCACTGTGGGCTCATAAAAATGAGGACTAAAATATTTATAGCAAGGTTACTGTCATAACCTAACTGGACAAAACTAAGAAGTAATCAAGAATTACATATATTGCAAAGGAGAAAAAATTGAAGGAGATGATGACAGTATATGGGGAAAGAAACTGGACAGGGTTGACTATGAGATACATAAGTGTTAAAATTAGAAGAAAATTGCAAGATAAAATTAGAAAATGAAGAAATGTACCTTTAAAGTCTTTTAATAAAAATGGACCATATTAAGACAAATGATGACATTTTAATGTACAAAAGCCTTAGCTAATATGAAATTTTAAAGTACTAAACCACCGAAGGATATTAAGACATGTACAATTAAATCTAAGAGAACAATCAAGAAAATAGGAAGTGACTATGTAGACCTATACATATAGGTAAAACTGTGATTGTGGAAGATAGAGGACAATAGCAAAAAGGGAGGCAAAGCCACAGTGGGTCTGACAAGGCTGTGGGCAGTGACTGGACCCAGGGCATTTTTTTGTTGCTTCTTCTCTTGTGCCAAGACATGGGATCCACAAATACCCCGTATCTCTGCCATCTAGCAAACACTCCCAGCAGACCCTGCCTCCTGTGGTATATTGGAGGGAACGGGTAAGATGCTGCAATTGTTTGGAGCTGAGCTGGAAGACAGATGCAAATTATTTCCATCTGTATGCAAATGTAATCTCTCCATAATGAGAGCTAAGTCCCAAATGTTTTGCATGTTACCTAATGTTATAGGCTGTGTAACATACAATAAAAAGGAGTTTATGAACAGCATAGAAAGTAAAGAGCAAATTTGTAGCTATAAGAAGAATATATAAAGTATTTAGGTAATTGTCTCTCTAATTTGTAAGTTTGATGAACTCTATCACTAGAAAATTTATATAATTTCCTAAGTTTGCCATTGTGCTACATTTATTAATTCATTCAAAGACACTCCTCAGTGTTACTCCAAGGTTATTTAATTTTAAAATGGTAGAAAGTCAATTGCTGACATGCAACAACAGTGTCAATAGTAATGAAATGTTTTCTTTGTCAAATGGCTTAGATAGCCTTTCCTGCCTACGATTTGCTAGAAAATACGTATTTCAGAGCCTAAGGTAATCTGTTCCTTCCGAGAGTGATAGAGAGAATGCTATTTTCAGTGGGAATAAGAGAGTTAGACATTGTGGAGCAGATTTCTAGCAGATGTTGGAGAGATGTTGGTTTGTGTACTATGGGAGCCCAAGAATCTTTCCTGTCTTGGAGGAAGGAAACCAGGATGCAGCCATAACATGCAGTAGTCTCCATCCACCTTGCAGGAATTCCCCACGGAGAAGAGTTTCTGCCTGTCTCTACTGGTAGGCTGAGTATGGCATCCATGGAAGCTCTGCGGTCAGCTTCTTGCACTAACAAAAGAGCCAAAGGACAGGTTTCTCAGTAGTTGTTTAGTTTTAAAAGGCTCCGTTTTTTTTTCTCCATGAAAAGAAAAATTTAATGATCAATATATTGCTAAACTCTGCAAATCTGAGTTAATAGCATTTCAATTTCCATTCAGTTTTAGTTCAATTCTGGTACATAAATTTTAATCTGCAAAACATCAATTTCTCTATCTAGTGATATATTTTGAACCCAAGTTGATATATCCACAGGAAGGTTTTATTTTATTTTATTCTGTTTTCCTTGGCATCAGTGTCTGTACACAGTGGGAGAATAACAAGGCTATCTTTGCATTCTCTGTACTTCTCTAACTAATCTCATTTGAGATGCCTTTTCTTATGAACAACGATGAGAGAAAAAGTATGAAAAGGAAAGTTTCTTGAACTACTTCAAAGAAGTAAAGGGTTTTGCTCTTTAAATATTAAATATCTTTTCCTGTTTTTAAAAATTTATTTGTGTGCGTGTGTGTGTGTGTGTGTGTGTGTGTGTGTGTGTGTATGGATGGATACTTAATGGTATCTTGCTATTGCAAATGAATGCTAGATTCTTCAACCAATTTTTGCATCTGACTTAAGTGGGTGGCTTGGGAATTGAACTCTGAGCCAAGAGGCTTTCCAAGCAAGTCCTTTTAATTACTGAGCCACTTTCTCAGCCCCTTCTTTCTTGTTTTTATGTTTAAGCATATATAATGTAAGCAATGCAAAGATGAAGTAAATAACTGTATTTCATGCCAGTTAAGGTTCATGCTATGAATTAGTTTTTAAGTTCAAAATAAAAAACAATAATACTTTATGGGTTAGAAACAATTTTTACATTACTGTGTTTTGAAGTTATCAGTTAATTGCTAAGTTATTACTGAGGCAAGCAGTATGCTAGAGCTGGGACAAAAACACTCTTCTAAAAGAGTTGATAGTATAGTGAGGATGATGAATAAGAGGGAGATATTTAGTGTTGTATGATGTGTTTGTGCATACTTATTTCAGAAAATTTGATTATAGGTAATACAAGAATTTGAAAAAAATATCATGGCTTTAGACAAAAGATTAAATTTTTTTCTGATTCACATACTTATTCTGCTGTCAGTAAACTAACTTTGACACATTTATAAACATAAACACATGAATAAATTGAGATGAGAAAAATTAAATTAGATGGCATATATACTTTCAACTATATATCTTGGTATAGGTAGGTTGATATTCATGTCATAGGTGAAATCTTTGAAAAAAGCATATGAATTAAGCAATTTCCAGACCACAAAACAAACACATAATGAACTGGATATTTATTTATACAAATAAATTACAAAAAAATGCATGATACAACAATTTCTGAACAATATTATAATTAATTGTAGCATAATGAACTCAGAAAAATCTTGAACTCTATCAACAATCTTTAGGCCTGCTGAGTACTTCTAAAGTCTCCAACAGTTTAGTGAAAATGAAATAGAAAGTTAAAGATGAGCTAGGCCTGACTCCAAGTTGGGGTTGGCTCAGAATTCTACCTCCGCTTACTCCATTCTAGGTCATTCAAATTTGCCCAATTTCCCTCTGTATAATAAAGAAGTCCAAGCTATTTTCTAATCTTTCAGTGCTGTCGGATGGATGACATGGGATGGATGTTCCCTTCTGGGGCTGGAGTTATTTAAGGCTCTGTCTCTAAGCTGTAGACCCATCAGGAGTTGGTGGCCCCACCTTTTCTTGGGTTTTCATTTTGACATGCTTCTCTCACTTTAATATGCTAAGAAGTCACTTTGAAGCTTTGTAAAAGGTATCTTGGGCTTTTGGATCTATACAGAAAGCTCTCCAAATTCATTCATGAAGTGCTACTTTTACATCTCGTCCAGGATATTTAAGTCATACTAGGATGGTAAATCTACTCTCATACTTAACTTGGAAAGTGGGGTCCATAGTGGGAGTAACCCAGAAGAAATAAATTAATTAGTATGGATGTGAAAGTATAGATTATAGACAACTAAGCCTTTAGATACATTTTTTAAACTTAATGCTCACAACTATATGAGATACATGCTACTAAAAATGCTACATTACTACAAAAATCTCCATTTCACAGACTATAAATCTGAGATGTATACACACTTAAAAATCACCAGTAAAGCCAGCTGGTGGTTCCAAAATTATATAAGCGATTTTAATGATGGTATGTTTTATGTAAAACAGTTCATAAGCAATGTATAAAGTTTTATGAGTCTATAAGAAGATTTATGAAATTCCTGATCAAAAAATAGAACAGAATCTAGTTTTTACTACTACATATCTTGTATCAGGACTGTAAAAACAACTTGAGTCCCACTGATATAAAGAGAGAAAAGTTTTAGTTGGAGTTTATAACCAATCTGAAAATGATGAAGGGGGTAATGAGCAGCCTTTTCAGAGAATTTTGTTGAAATATCTCAGGCATGAAATGTGGTGCTAATGAGTGTTTTACACCATGTGAACGTTGTGGGAAGTCAGTGCTGTGGGTTACAAACCCTGTAAATGTATTTCTGTAGTATGGTGAAGACCATGTAGAAGTGCCAACCGGAACAGACGTCATTCTTAACTTCAGTTTCCCGAATGCTTGAGATTTTAAAATTGGAACATTATCTTCACATAAGCAATCATGATTCTGAGAAAAGACCTAGACAAATCTTTAAAAAATACAGAAAATAAAAGTTTGGAAAGCTGATTTTCATAAAGATGTAGCATTATGGAGCAGACTTTCAACCTTATTTAATACCCATGCAAGGCTATAGTTACAGATTATCATAATACCAGATGTACGCAATGCCATATATTAGTTCTATTAGGGTACGGAATCTTCCTGAAATGTTTGATAGGAGTCAGACCATATCCTTTCTTACCTACTGTGACCCTGGCATAACCTTGTGCTTAATAGATCTCACTGGCTATCTTATTGTTATCATCACTTTCACTAGAGCAGGTGCCTAGTTCCCAACTAGCAGAGCCCTTCATCTTTGGTTATGGTCTCAACATACTGATTGACACCACTGAAACAAATCTTGTTCATTTTATTTTCTACAGTTGGCAGAGGTCTTTTCAGGAGGAATTTATTTTTCACAACTGAGGTAAACAATCAGTATGACATTAATTTATATCTATAGCTTCATATCCAGTTAGTATCCTTTGAATGCTATTAGAAGTAGACTGGATTTTGTTGTGGCTTTTTCTGTCTACTGGGGTAAGGGCTCAGACTTATTCCAGTTGGCTATTCTCAAAACCACTCAGTCCCTTTAATTTGTTTGGCGGCTTTCCCAGCTTATCTCCCTTGCTTGCCCACAATGTTATAACTTGGTTCTTGTGAGATGGAGTAATAGCAAGGCCAATGATTCTTTGAAAACAATACCAAGGACATTATGAAAATTTAATATTCTTGTGCAAAAGAGTTGATTTAAGTACTTCATTAGACGTCAAAGAACAGTTGCAAAAAGCATATGCCATAGCGGGTAGCTCTTTGTTAAGTAAACACAATGAGGGAAGTTGTGACGTTTAAACTCTTGAGGGAGAAAAGAGTTGCAATTTACATAGAGAAAAATATGTATTTCCAAAAATAAAAGATAGACAATAGAGTCATACAATAAATCAGATTGTCATGATAATTTTGAAAAATTCATTACTTAATACAAGACTGCTTGATACAACAGAAACTTATCATCCACCCATGGCTTTAACTGATATATCCCTGAGAAATATTTTCCTTGTAAGTAGGCCATCCATGAAGAAAAATAATAAAGGAATATATTTTCTTCTTAATAAGTGAAAAAGAAATAATAACATGAGGCTAGAAAACACTTTTACAGTTTTAGCCAAAAGACCCTAATGTACAATCTGAACCAGACACAACAAGGATCTAAGCCTCAAGGCAAGCATACCAAGACAGGGAAGAACTAATAAGTATTTCCTAACTGAATCAGCTCTGTTCACCTCTCCAAAGCTGGGTCTCCTACTCCTGTTTCAGGTGTATTATTCTCCCTTTTGCTACAGTAGCTTATGGCCAGTGCCTAGAATGAGAGGCATCAGAATGAAACCCATTCCTTTCATCATAAAAGACAAACTAATATTTGTGAAGAACTTTTTCTATAGTCTGTTTTAATCTATATATATACTAGCTGGTCTCTCCTGTCAGGTTCCTAGACATTTGGAAGTACACAGAAATCCCACCCTTTGCAAGGGCCTGACCATACCTAATGTTTACCTACTTAGTATTGTCTTAAACAGAAGACAGCTGATAGGGAAGCATGTTTTTATTTGGTGTATGTGTGCCAGAGATTGGATCGTAGAAGCATTAATCATATAATTCTTACTTTGACAAGTGACTGATCTTTGGAGACCCAAAACAATTCACATATGAATAGGGAAAATGAAGTGAGTCTGATTCCAAAGGAAAGTTGTAAAACTGACAGGATTTACACTCTAGTATATTAATATAACAAATATACATTGACTGCATTAATAGTCATCATTAGCAGAGTATACTGAAGAAATGATTTACATGGAAGAGATTAAAATAATCTAATTTTTATATATTTAACAGAAGACACAAAATGAAGAAAGAGTGAAAAGAAAATTGTAAAATATTCTATAAGGCCAAGACATTCACAAAAATTCAATACACCTACTAATGATTGGAAATATTAGATATTTTCTCATTGCTGTGTACAAATAAATACCTGACCAGATGCACTTAAAAAATTAAGTTTAATTTTGGCTTCCAGCTTCCAGGATATACTTTTTAGTGTGGCTAGGATGGCAAGTCAGAGTCCGGAAGCCAATTCATCACCTTGTCAGGCAAGAAGCAAGGTGTGAACAGGAAGTGGAGTGGATTACAAAACCTCAAGGCCTACCCCCAGCAAGGCTCCATTTCCCAAAATTTCCATGACTTTTCTAAATAGTGTTACTAGCTGGAGGCCAGTGTTCAAACTCGTGAGTGTCTGAAGTGTACTTTTTATTCACACCACAACACTGAGCAATAATGAACTGGTAGTATTTTCAAGGAAAAGCAATTTAAAAGATGTCTAATGAGCTTCATGGATTTTCCATGAAAACTGAGAAATAATAGGACTTCTAGATGAATTCTATTGAAATAACACTGTTACTATCTGCTTTAACACTATTGCATTGAATTCTGTGAATTATAGTATTTATTTTCAAAGATATGAAACAAAGAGGGTTAAGGAGAAGAAAAGAGACATTTGTAAATGAAACTTGGTGATTAATACAAATTCTGAACTTTTATATTCCACGTCTGTTGCTGTTTTGTTACTAAGTTGTTATAGAAATAACTCTTCAATTGATTATCTCATAATAGGACATTGGTAAAATATCTGTCATCTTTCTGCATTTGTAATCCTGTATCTAATGAGTCATTAGGCCATATGTAAAATAGCTTGCTCTTAATTGGCTCTCTTGCTCCCTGTCTATTCTCTGTTTCAGACTATCTTTGACATTCTCTTTGAATTATCTTCTGAAAAAAGATTTGATACAATTTCCCCCATTTAAAGCAAATAACTTTGTTGGCCATGGAGGGAGTGGACAAAATTTGCTTTCACTTTTTCCATTATAAATTTCTGTAGGTTGTTTAGCACTAATATTCTGAATTCTTGGTTGGACTTTTGTTTTTTCCATCCAATAAAACATTACCCAAATAAATATATTGAAGCCCTTACTTAATGGTTGAATTATGATGCTGAAATTATTAGTTCTGTTTCAAGTTGTATTGTTGTTTGTAACAGACACTGCTGAATAGCCGGTCATTAATACAAAGGTTAAGGATAGGAGCAATTTAACTGTGATAAATCTTAGTTTTATGCTCAATACACTTCTGTGAATAACCCAGTGCATATGTTCCTCAATTTCTACCAGCATCTTGCAGCTCCTCCTCCCTTGTTATACTCACTCTCACCTTTCCTATCCCTGCATTCCAAAACCTTACCTATTCTTAACATCATCTAATTCCACACTTTCTTTGAAGCCTTCTCTGATCTGATTTCTTTTCATTTTGCAACTCATTGCATATCGTTTTGAACTTCTACTAGAGTGCTGGATTCTTTCTCCCTGACACTAGAGTTAGCTGTTAAGATCTTGTTTCCTATATTTCTTTGAATGCTTCTTGAGGACATGGGTGACTCCTAACTTGTATGAGTTCCACCATGGCATAGATTAAAAGCACCAGCTTCATGATGAAGATCCCTACTAAGCACTTATTAGGTGGCAGTTAGTGAATCAGTGTTTCTCTATACGTATCCTACAAACATTTTTGGGCAGTTCTGGATGAAATAGAGCTAAACAAATTTTCTTCCCCTCTCCCCCCGAGGTGATTACTAGAATTTAAAATGCTAAAATTTATTGTTCTCTATGGTGAAAGGTTGTACCTACATTTTCCAAACATTTGGGGCTATGGAATACTTAATTAATAGATTTGCATGCCACATATAATCCAGCAAGAAGATTGAACTGGCTCTTGTATCAGATGTAGAAGTAGTTCCAAATTCCAATTAGAAAGCCTTGGAAGGAAAAAGGCTAGGAACTAAATCTTTACGTGCATTTGGCATATAGAAACCCTTTGATCTTCATGATGCTAGAGTCATGAGCTTGGGAGCTGCAGGAGGTATCTGAGCTACCTTCAGCACTGTTAGAGGATTGTTAGCATGTAGTATGTCTAAATTACCATGACATCTTATGAAATACTCATTATTACTAAATTTATCTTAGCACACAGAATATTATGAGAAAATTTGTTAAATTTGCTTTTGTTACTTGATTAGTATTAGTTTATTCACTTTGCTGACATATTTTGTATTTGAGAATCCCAAAGAAGATTTGTATAGGTGTGCATTCACAATTATTTCACAAAATATTGTTCTGGGAAAACATAAGTATGGCTTGATAGTATTTTTTTTTTTTTTCCCTAGGTAGGGTCTCACTCTAGCTCAGGCTGACCTGGAATTCACTATGGAGTCTCAGGGTGGTCTCAAACTCACAGTAATCCTACCCTTGTCTCCTGAGTGCTGAGATTAAAGGCATGCACCACCACACAAGGTGATAGTGGGTTTTTTAAAAGAGGCCTGCTCTAATCTCAACATCCGTGTTATGTGTAGACATCGTGGTCAACTACACAGGTCACACATGATTCTATTAATTTCTTTACATTTATGTATGCTCAGTTTTACTTGAATTCTATACTTTCTAGTAGTGGTAGAAATTGCCTTGGAAAACATGTTTGAGTGTTTGTCTACCCTTCCCTTCATCTGATACACTGTCTTTAAAGACCTGAGTTCCCTTCTTTACAGTGCCCTTAAACTCAAACACTGTGCTGTGTATACAGCAGGTCACCTGAAGACATTATTAGACTGGCTTCCTCCTTGTGCCTCTGGCTTTACATGGGTAAAGGGCAATCAAATCCAGGTCTTTGCAGGCAAGTACCTTAACCACTAATCAATCTCCCCAGTCCTTAGCCTGACTGCCAAGGAAGTGAGTACCTTAAGTTGTATGGAAAGAACATCTTGATAAGGAAGGATGGAGTGTAGGAGTAGTGGGCAGAACACCCACTCCCTAGAGACTAGGAACAAATTCAAAGGACCTTGAGGAGTAAGAAACAAATATAAAAACATTTACTGGAATACTCTAAGAATAAAAATTACATGGTGCAAATGTATAATGAGCAGTGAGGAGTTATACTCAAGTACTTCCAAAAAGCAGTAAAAAGTCACAATGCATTAGAAAAATTTTCATGAGTCAGCAACATGGTGTTTTTTTTTTTTTCCTTCTTTTTAAACAATAACAAAAAAAAGCAAAAAGCAGAACATTTTCCCCAGCATATATTCAAAATGAGTACAAGAGGCAACATTTATGGTTGTAATCCATTTCACATTTAATAACATAATTTGTGTGAGATAGCTTAAAAATATTTTGTGAGCTAAAGAACTAAAAGTCAGTTAATAGTTGTATTGGGTATGGTGGTGTATGTATAATGCAAGGTAGGAAGATCACTTTGAGTTCAAGGGAAGCCTCATCTACAGAGTGAGACCCTATATCAAAACTAAAACAAACAGAAACAAAAATCCCCAAATAACAATAGGAAAAACAATACAAATACTCTCCATAGATTTTTCAATTTTATAGCTCTTTTCCTGCCAAGATTCCAAAATATAGTGTGCCCATTAAGTCTTTATGGATAATGAAACTCCCCAATCTGTGATCTCAGTTTCCCAGACATAGAATTGGATGTGACATAAAGTTTCCTTGTGTGTTTTAAATTTTTTGTTTATTTTAATTTATTTATTTGAGAGTGACAGACAGAGAGAAAGAGGCAGATATATATATAGAGATTGGGCATGGCAGGGTCTCCAGCTGCTGCAAAGGAACTCCAGATGCTTGCGCCCCCTTGTGCAACTGGCTAACTTGGGTTCTGGAGGAATGGAGCCTACAGCCAGGGTCCTTAGGCTTCACAAGCAAGCACTTAACTGCTAAGCTATCTCTCAAGCCCTCCTTTGTGTTTTAACTATAACAAAGTGAGAATCACAACTCTTGGGAGACACATCCACCATGAAAAGAAAATGGATTGCATTCTTCTTCTAATACCTGAGTGTTTTGAACACTATTACCATGCACTATCCAGTATGGTCCTCTTTGCTGAATATTCATTGGCCATTCATTAAACATGTTTTGGGATTTCAAAGACCTGTAGCAATTTAGACAAAAAACCCTACATTATTATTTTAGAAAATTCATGAAATGAAATAAAAGATTCTTCCTCTTCCATTAGGTCATTAGGATTATTATCTAACACAGGTAAGAATTTTAAATAACGTATGTAATGGGGAAATAAACAACAACAAAAGCAACCTTAGAGGTTTACCATAGTTTTATAACAGCTTATAAAAGGACTGCATCTCCAGAAGTATTCATTAGTGGAGGATGTATATACCAAAATATTTTAAAACTGAAATGTAGGAATACCAAATTTATATAAGGTCATCAAAAACATTAGGAAACAGAAATTGTAGGTAACATAATCAATACATAGATGAGAACTCTTTTAACTCTGTACATTTTAAAATTGTACTTTTATAAAAATCAGCCATTCTGATATGAAGAAGCTCAAACATCTGGCAGGAAAACCACATGGTGAGAAAACTTGGGTACACAGCTCCAGCTTATCTGTCAGCTGTGACTGCTGTGATTTGCCAAGTATAGGGGTACTTCACCTTGAAAGAGAATTTTCCAACATTGGGATGAACTGCCTACTTTAGGTTAGATTCTCCAGAGGCAAATACCAAGAAGCAGTTTGTGATGAAGTGGGTAGGCGACATCTGTGAAAAGAAGGGAAGGGGAAACCTGACTATCAAGAAAATCTGACAAAGCTTTTACCAACCAGGTATTATTCTGAAGGGACATCTTTCTGGGACAGCTCACATCTGATGGCTAAAAATGGCAGTAATTTGAGTGGCTGACCATTTTAACCAGTACTGAACAACTCTAATGAGCTTGACTTCACTGCAGTGCTGGGTACCTTGTAGGTAAAAGCTGGGGACTAAACCAGCATGTGATGTACCCACTGAGTTACATTTCCAACCCACAAATACCTTTTAATATCAAGTAATCTGGAAGTTAAAATGTGAGCAATAAATGTGATATCATTTAAGAAAATGGACAAAGAATGTTTATCCTTTAATATAATAAGCTATGAAAGAGTAGAGAACTAAAGAAAATCTCAAACTATCATGTGTAGGTGAAGTCTACTGAAAAGCATCTGGTGACATATACTTATAGAAATATTACTACAAAAAATTACTACAAAAACTTTTTTGAGGGTATTCCTAATAGGCATTTACCTAGAACTCCAGGTGAAATATGAGGTGTGAGAGCAGGTATGTGGAAAAGAGAAAATGAACTATAGATTTGGGAGATTGCTGAAAATTGGTCTAATGATGACAGAAAAAATATGTGTGTGATGAGTTTATATTTATGACACAACTGAACAAAGGAAAGAAGGTAGTTTTAATCTGTTTTTCTATTTTAAAAATCAGGGCATGAACGAATATTAAGTCTAGAAATATTAAGCCGCATTCTAAATTAATAAATTTAGAGTAGGTAACTATAAATAAAATAATTTACGTTTATTTTATGCATGTCAGGTGACCCAGTCTCAATGGTTGTAATCTCTCATACAATTGCAGCTGAACAGGCAGCAGTTTCATCCCAAAGATTTCTTTCTGTGACATATCCCTTTGCACACACCAGTCTGTTTCTACACACTGCAACCCTGCACAAGTTCTCAGGACACAGGCAGAACAGCAAGCTTCTCACACAAACTGCTTCTAGCCCAGTCCAGGCAAAGCTCTTTCTCATCCTCAGAAGCCAAATCTCATGGTCCATAGTTCTTACTGCACTCAGGACTTTCAACTCTGGCCATAATAGTCCATCAAGCTATACTTACAGCACTGCAAGGCTTCTCTTAGGCCAACATTTCAAGTCCTTCCCATCTCTCTTGAAAATTAGCTCCAAAAGGCCAAAGCAACACAATCAGGTGTCTAGCAGCAACTCCACTCTCAGTACCAACTTTTCTGTTGCAGTCAGGTTTGCATTGCTGGCACAAATCACCCAACTAAGAGCATCTTGTGGGGAAAAAGGTTAATTTTGACTTGCAGTCTTGAGGGAAAGCTCCATGATGGTAGGAGAAAATGACGACATGAGCAGAGGGTGGATATCACCCTCTGGCCAACATAAGGTGGACAGTAGCAACAGGAGAGTGTGCCAATCACTGGCAAAAGGAAACTGGCTAAAATACCCATAAGCCCACCCTCAACAATGCACTGTCTCCAGCAGGTGTTAGTTCTCAAATCTCCATCAGCTGAGATCCTAGCATTAAGAACACCTAAGTTTAAGGGGGACACCTGAATCAAACCACCATAATTCCTAAAGTGATTTTTCAGAGATTAATGTCCAGAATATGTAAAGCCATCATCTAACCCACTTAAAAATAGGAAAAAGACTCAGAAATTTCTCAAAGGCTGATATACTAAAGGAACAATCACATAAAAAGTTCTATACCACTAATCAGAAGAGATGTGCAAGTCAAGATTCCAAGTTGTCACCACATAGCCATCAGGATGATCAGAGAGAACAAAATGACAAAATTAAAAGGACAATAATACATGCTGATGAGAATGTGGAGAAATCAGAACAGTTACACACTATTATGAGAGTATAAAGTGGCACTTCCATGGAAGACAATAAAGATGTCCTCAAAAAATTAAAAACAGAACTGTTACAAATTCCACTTATGTGGCTGGAGAGGTGTCTTAGTGATTAAGGTGCTTGCCTGTGAAGCCTAAGGTTTGACTTCCCAGAACTCATGAAAGCCAGACTCACAAGGTCAGGCATGTGTACAAGACCAAGGTGGTGCATGCATCTGGAGTTCAATTTCAATAGCTAAAGGTCTTGGCATTTCTTTTTCTTTCTCATTAAACACACTCACTCACATGCACACACACACACACGCACACACACACACACACACACACACACACACACACAGATTATACTTATGGGCATATGTCCTGAAAAATCAGAGGGAAGGGTCTTGAGATGTTTGTACATGGTAATTTCAACAGTGGTCTTCTCAACAGTTAAGACAGAATCTACCTGAGTTTCTGTCAATGGATACGATGGATTAAAAAGAGAACCATGACATATATGATGTATTGTCAGTAAAAGTCAACCTTAAAAGGAAAAGAAGTCCTGTCATATGTTACAACATGGATGAACTATGAGGGCCTTGTGCTTAGCCCAAAGACAAATACTGCATGATTGCACTTACATATGGTATCTAAAGTAGTGGAACTCTTAGAAGCAGTAAAAAGAATGATGGCCATGATGGGTTGGTAAAGTTTGCAGAGAAAAGAGTTGTTTAACGAATGAAGTTGTACAGTTTTTCAAGATGAAAAGATCCTTTACTGTTTCACAATAATGTAACAGGCTGGGCATGTAACTTGGTGGTACTTTCATAGCATGCACAAAGTTCAATCCTCTGCACTGGAAAACAAAGTCACCTTAATGTGAATATTCTTGACATTTGTGACTGTACATTTAAATTGGTTGATGGCTGTGTGTGTGTGTGTGTGTGTGTGTGTGTGCATGCACACACACGTATGCTCATGTGTATGGAAGCCAAAAGTCAGCATTGGGTATCTTCTTCAATCCCTCTCTACCTTTTTCCTTCCCTTCCCTTCCCTTCCCTTCCCTTCCCTTCCCTTCCCTTCCCTTCCCTTCCCTTCCCTTCCCTTCCCTTCCCTTCCCTTCCCTTCCCTTCCCTTCCCTTCCCTTCCCTTCCCTTCCCTTCCCTTCCCTTCCCTTCCCTTCCCTTCCCTTCCCTTCCCTTCCCTTCCCTTCCCTTCCCTTCCCTTCCCTTCCCTTCCCTTCCCTTCCCTTCCCTTCCCTTCCCTTCCCTTCCCTTCCCTTCCCTTCCCTTCCCTTCCCTTCCCTTCCCTTCCCTTCCCTTCCCCTCCCCTCCCTTCCCTTCCCTCCCCTCCCCTCCCCTCCCCTCCCCTCCCCTTCCCTCCCCTTCCCTCCCCTTCCCTCCCCTTCCCTCCCCTCCCCTCCCCTCCCCTCCCCTCCCCTCCCCTCCCCTCCCCTCCCCTCCCCTCCCCTCCCCTCCCCTTTCTTATTTCCTTTCCTCCCCTTTCCCCTTTCCCCTTTCCCCTTCCCTTTCCTTTCCTTTTTTTTTAGACAATCCCAACAGACTGGCCTTTATGTTTTATGTGGGAGAGTGAGTCAAGACTGAGAGTGTGTGAGAGAGAGGAAGAGAGAATTGGCACTCCAAGACCTTCAGCAACTGCAATTGAGCTCCAGATGTGTGTACCCCCTTGTATGCATTTTGTTACCTTGCATGCTTGCATCACTTTGTGACTTACATAGAGAGTCCTTAGGCTTTAACCACTAGGCAATCTCTCCAGCCCATCCATCTTATTTCTTAAGGCAGGTAATTGCATTGAACCTGGAGTTTACCCATTCTACTGCACTAGGTGTCCAGCAAACCCCAGGGATTCTTCTATGTCCACTTTTCCTATGCTGGGATTATAGGTGTGTTAGCTGTGCTCTGCTTTTACATAGGTACTGAGGAATCCAAAATCAGGTCCTTGTGTTTGTGCAGCAAACACTTTACTGACCAAGCTATCTCTCTAGTCTGTCTGTCTGTTTCTCTTCTGTCTCAGATGTTAGAGGTCTTGAGATCCTAAATGACCTAATTCCTAGGTGATTCTACCCTACAATATGGAGATAGGGAGAAGTCCGACCATTATTAGTCATGGAAAGTATAACAACTGAAACAAAAATTTGAATGCTAGTGGGCATGGGATCAGGAATACATATGAAGTCTAAAAGTTGGAAGAATCCAGGAATGGATTTTTTCCTAGTGCATGGTGCCTCCAGATAAAACCAGCCTTATGGGCACCTTGACTTAAGCTCTGTGGGTCTTATTTTGAACTTCTCAGAAGTCAGAATTTTACAATGTGATAAGCTGATCTTATTTTAAGCCAGTCACTGTGATAATGTGTTAGTGTTAGGAAACTAAAGCAGTGTGAGGAGGCTTAGAGAAAGGGGCTTTATAATGAGTCCTTGGTGGTTCAAATTTAGAGAAGATAGACATGATGTTCTTTGATATATCACAGAAAAAACTCTGATTTAAAGCAAGACAAAGGCTTGTTCTTTGTTCTATGAAGGAAGAAAGATTGGGCTGGAGAATATTGAATTCCCCTGCTCCCATGATAAACCAGCTTCCCACTAGGCTGCTTACATTTTTCAGGATCCAAACCTAGAAACCCTCTACACTTTTTATTGAAAGAAATAAATATTCCTCTTTACAAAAAGATAATTACCTACATTACTTCAGATATGATTTAATAATGCTAAACTAAATGTAAAATTATTTTGAATAATTATAATTATACTAGTACTCTAAAAGTTATGACATTGTGCCCTGCTTTCTTTCAACTGATAAATGTACTCTAAGAAGAGAAACAGGCCAACTCAACTTTAAGTTTACCACTAGTGTAGCTGTGTTCACTTTCATAGGAACATATCATCCTTCTATGTCCATGTGTCTCAATCTGAAAGCAATTAAAAGGAGTTAGATGTAGTGGGATTAGCTTTTAATTATGTTAGTTTTGAATCACATATAATATTACTGGAAAATAGATTATATATGTCTATTGGGCTGTTGCCTTAGCAAACATTGTAGTCAGATTCTGTTGCTTTTGAAAAACTGCAAGTGTCTTATTTTGTGATGCCAGTTTGCACTCATAGTAATAAATAGAGTTGTTAGACAGCACAGGAAAAAGATAAATAAACACACTGCCCAGTTCCCTATGTTTGCAACATACAGATTATTTTCACAGATGGTAGGTAATATTGAAAATCAACCCAAAAGATATATTCCATTTTACCTTATGTTCATGTTATTGAGTAAAATGGCTTATTTCTTCCTCCAAAGAATATTTCCCAAATAAAAAGCTGTAATTCTGAGTGGATGATGCAAAACTTTTGCTAAGTTCTTTTATGACCAAGAGACGAAACACAGTAACTAATGACAGTGAGAATAGAAATTTTTAAACTTGGGGGCTAATTACCTTGAAAGTGTGATTCAAGGTATTTTTATTTAATAATGATATTATTATTTATATTTGCATACTTAACCCTAGTTTTTCTACCTTACTGCACTTAGATTCATTAGAGGTATACATTTATCAGTTTTTTTTAGTTATGTATAATATTGAATCTTTCTCCTATTAAGATGTGAAAGGCCAAATATACTAAAAGTTATATACCTGAGGTAATATGCACACATGACAATATAAGCTTGTAAAGTACCAATTTCATGAAAACACTTGCTTTTAAGTTTTACATTTATTAAAGTTTCCTGAATAAGTTTTCATATAATTGTCTTTAAAATTTTATCAGTCCTATGTAAAATATACCTATCACTATCAAGAAATATATTTCTTAATAATGCCTTAAAATACGATAAAGCTAGGGGAATGGAGTTATGTTTTCATATCAGCCTATTCTACTGATAATATGCCTCTCAAATATGATTTTAAGCATATATTTTTGCAACTAGTTTCTTTTATTTTTACTTTATTTTCAAAGTTTATTAACATACAAAGAATTAGGTTTCATTGTAGAATTTTTCAATGTTTTATTTTTTCCTTTCTTTCCCATTTATTTTCTTCCCCATGCCCCTTCTATCCCTTCTAATTACTTCCTTTCTGCTTTCATGTTACTTGTGTCTTTTTGCCCTCCCTCACTTTCTCAATACCTCTTCAGGTACTGGGTATTGGCAATTAATTTCTGAGTTGTTATTTCAACTAAATTCATCTCTGTTAAAAGTATTTATGGCTATAAAGAATTCAGTACATAATGGTTCTTTTATTAGGATTAGGATTAAAGGCTTCCCACTTCTGCACAAGAACATCATTCCATGCTGCTCAACCTTGATTATCAACTTGATTGATGGAAAAGCACCTACATTAAGAACACACACCTCTGGGTGTATCTGTGAAGGTGATTCCAGAGAATGAACTCAGTGGATTAGACTCACTGGCTAAGGAGCATGCCTGCAAAGCCAAAGGATCCGGGTTTGATTCCCCAGGACCCATGAAAGCCAGATGCACAAGGTAGTACATGTGTCTGGAGTTTGTTTGTGGGGGCTATAGGCCCTGGCATACCATTCTCTCTTCTCTATCTGCCCCCCTCAAATAAATAATAAATAAGTTAATAAAAAATTTTATGAAAACAAAGAGTCACATTCTGTATGGGTGGCACCATCCCATGATCTGGAATCCCACTAGCACAGACATTCTCTGTCTACTTTCTGTCCACAAATTGGGTCACCTCTGTCAAAACCTGTTTTGCTTCACCATGGCCAGATAACAATAGACTCAAACATTGAGGACTAACCCTCTGAAACTGTGGGGAAAATAAATAATTGTACTCATTTAAGTTGTTTATAAAAGGAGAAAGGATTAGCAGGAAAAAATTGATATTGAGAAATGGTGTCTTTGGGAATTATTTGTGGGAGAAATATAGAAAATTTTGCTGTTTTTATTACACAATTTTATTAGTATGGACTATTTGTTTGTCTTCTTTCACCTAGCCTCGTCATTCTGACCCTGTATACCTATTCTTGTATGTTATATTTGACTTAAAAACTCACCTCATGATGTTTCCAAGAGTTAGGTTTCTGAAAGCAAGTTTTGTGTTTTGACCTCACATATCTGGAGGTCTGTAAGGGTGTACTAGCATTGGCATATTGACAAAAGAGATTCACTTTTTTAAAAATTCATCTTATGGGTTGGTCCAAAAATAAAGCTAATATTAGAGGAAGCTAATTTTGACTGTCATATATGCACAGCACTGAGCTTTGCCTTTAGTCAAATCTCAGGAGAGTTGGGTATCATAAATAGTTTTTTAAAATAAAACAAGAAGCATACTCTAGTAATTCTGTGTCTTTATGAAAGGGATATCATCTTTGGGCAATCTCTACATCAAAAACTTGGGTCCCAATGAGATAACTCTATGAAGATTCAGTGATGGGACCTTTGAATAATGGAGAAACAGTTCAGCATTGATTCAGTCCTTTGAAATTATCCCCAAGGGTTCTGTTATAGTGTTACTAGATACAAAATTTTATTAAAGTGTGGGCCAACATATCAGTGAGTGATTTAAGTGCTGTTTGGCTATTACTAGAAATTTTCAGGCAGGCCTGCAGGTTAGTGTCCGCTCTCGCTCAAAAATGTATTGCAGACTTACATTACAGCTATGAGTCCAGTATCTGGGAGGAATATAAACTTAGACCTTAGAATCCCCCCTCACACAAAATCATTCCTCATTGTAGTTCATCTAGGAAGCCTTGTCATTATCTGAAACTGAAGGATCATAAGTGAAACTTGTTATATCCTGTTGAGAGTTCTGTTTTTATTTTGCAAATATTACAAACATCAGAATGGTGTGTGGGTATAGGGATTTTAGAATGAATGTTTTATCATCACATGGGTCAAATATATTCTAAATTTCATTTCCCAGGAATGGCTGTGTACCTATACAATGTTATCCACCATGGTTATGACAATAATCACTTTCAAAGTGAAAAAAATGGTCAAGTTATTAGGTCTATTTGTATGATCATATAATGAACACATGATTTCTTTGTAAAACAGGAAAAGGATTAATGTTGAGTTCCAAGTACAATGAGGAACAGGTTCTGATTGCTCAAGTCTATCCTACAGGGACCCACTTTGAATATTATTCTGGTTGTCCCATACAGGTCTGTGGAAGCAAGATTGCAGTGTTCATATGTGGCAGGTTGGGAAGTAGCAAAATATTCAGCCATATTGAGATTAGTGGAAATGGTTGACATGAGGGAATGCAGAGTAAAGGATGAAGGATTTAACCCAAAGCCCCAGTAATAAGTATGCTAATTTCTTATAAATTTTACATATTGTTTTTAGTATTTTATTACATTTAAACCTATAAAATGCTTTTTCATCTTAGCCATTTTCTTTCTTTCTTTTTTTTTTTTGAGAAACAGAGAGAGAAAGCATTGGAGTGCTAGGACCTCAACTACTGAAATTGAACTCCAGACATTTGCACCTATCTCCAACTAGGGGGCATGTGCAATTTTGTGCTTGCCTCACTTTTGTGCATCTGGCTTACGTGGGATCTGGAGAGAAATTGAACCTGGGTTCTTAGGCTTCACAGGCAAGCTCCTTAACTGCTAAGCCATCTCTCCGGTCCTCATCCTAACCATTTTAAGCAGTCAGTTAGGTAGCATTGGATACAATTTTCCCATTTTTCAAAACTGAAACTCCATACCCATTATCTAGTTCTTTCTCTCCCTTCCTCCAACCCCTGGAAACCATCATTCCACTTTCTGTTCTATGAGTTTGACTACTTTGGCACCTCACATTGAGTGTAATAATCTAGCACTTGTATTTTGTGACTGATCTATTTAACTTAGCATGATATATTTCATATTCATGTATGTCATAGTGTGCAGTGAAATTCCTTTTGTAAGGCTGAGTATTCCATAGCATATACATTTTAGTTATTCATTTGTTTGTTGAGTTTATGTTTTATTATGCACACAATGAGAAATAATAAATCACTGTTATCTCAAAGAATTGTTATTATCTACTATAAACTATGAAGCACTACATACTTTATTACTATTATAAAGTTATTCTTCAGAAGAAAGGCTGACCAAGTTTCATTAAATAGGGTATGTTGATTGGATTTTTAAAATATCTCACATAGGTTCATGTGCTTGAATACTTAATTGCTAGTTGGTGGAGTTGTTCAGGAAGGTTACTGAATCTTTGGAAGGTGGAACTTTGCTTGAAGAAGTAGGTAATTGGGGGCAGTTTCTGTACTTCACTTATTGATTGTTCTCTGTTTCCTGAGTGCCTGCTAGTCTGCCCTGTCTTGTGTTCACCACGATAATAAGCCCACTTGCAACTATAAGCCAAAAACAAAATCCCTTTCTTACCCTAAGTTGTTTCTGGTCAAGCATTTGTTTACAGCACTAAAAAGCAGTTGATACATATGGGTTCCATTGTCATCTCTGCTATTATTTTCCTGATCCCACAAAAGCAATTGATTTGCTCTGGGACAACAATATGTTATCTATAAAATTACATCTTTCCTAAGTACTCACTGGGAAGTTAGGAGGAGGAGTCATCCCACAGAGATGTGTCAGCCATTCCTAGAACAAGGTACTAACCCTTAGCCATTCTGATGTCCCTCAAAAGGGGAAGGTGTGTAGAAAGGGACCTTACAAGCTTCAGTTGGGTAATATATTGACCAAAGCCACACTAGGTGCCTGAAACCACTGAATTAAAACAACAGCAACAACAAAACCCTCCCAAAATGACTGACTGCTGCTCTCACAACTCATAACCGACCACCCATGGTGAGTATTAGCATTCCCACTAAGTGGGGCCCTCAGTAAAGTGGAGGCAGGAAGGGGAAGAATGATGATACCAACACTTGATGTATCCATAAAAAGTTTCAACTTAATAATAATAAAAAAGAACAGCAACAAAGATCCCTCTACTGAGAAACATTGAACATAGGAACTTCTGCACTGTTCTCCTGGTATTTGCTGGACTGGTGCTGAATGTGATGCTAGCTTTGCTATTTAGCACCTATGATAGTGCAAGTAATCAAGGTGATGGCAATGGGGCACTAGGTGGAGAGGGGTGTATAGTTTGAAGGAGTCTGGATACCAAGATTATAATACTAATTACATTCTCATTGTAGTTTAATTTAGAGTAGACATGGCAATAAGAGCAAGTTTCCAAAGTACCAGTGTAAGAATTTACTGCCTGGCTAGTCATCTGATGATTATGTAAGCAGGGGAGAGGCAAGCACAGGGAAGATACAAAAGCTTGTGGAGTCCTCATCCCCATCCCAGCATGCCATGGTGGCTTACCCACCTTGCCATCATGTTAACAGCAGGCTTATGTTGGAGATGTTGTGTGTGAAAAATTTAGAAGTGGTCAATTTGGAAGGATGGAAGGAACTTTAAGTTTAAAATTTACTTTTGTTTGACTACTAATATCTTAGGTGGAATTGATTTAGCTAAATTTAGATTTGTTTAAGACAATGTTTAGAATTCAACCATTTTAGAACAATTTGTTGACATATACTTATAAAATTATAATTCATTAATACTGTTATAGATTTGTGTTGCTATCAGAAAATACCCAACCAGGAGAAGCTTATGGAGGGAATGGGTTTATTTTGGCATAGAGACTCAAGGGGAAGCTCTGTGATAGCAGGGGAAAATGATGGCATGAGCAGAGTGTGGACATAATCTGGACAATATCAGGTGAACAACAGCAGCAGGAGAGTATGCCAAACACTGCCAAGGGGAGCTGTCTATAGCACCCATAAGCCCATCCTCAACAATATATCATCTCCAGGAGGCTCCAATTCCCAAATTTTCACTGGTGGGGAACATAACATTCAGAACACATAAGTTTATGAGGGACACCTGGATCAAACCCTACATTCAACTCCTGGCCCCCATAAAGTGATAACCCTTCATGATGTAAAATGCAATGCATTCAGTCCAACTTTAAAAGTCCCCATAGGTTTTATCAATCTCAATGATGTTCAAACATCCCCATAGTCCAACGTCTTTTAACTGAGCCATATACCAAATACGTATGCATAGAATAAACATTCACAGTTCAAAAGATGTCATTGGGCATAGCAAAGAAATATTCAACAAGATTTAAAACAAACAGGACAAATAGTACACTCTTTAGCTCCAAGTCCAACAACTCTAGCCAGTGAAAAGTCTCCAATTCTAACTTGTGATGAATCTCTGGAGTTCCAATTCCACCCCTCCAAGTAGGCTACTCACAGCCCTGCAAAGCTTTATCCAGTGCTGTTAGTTTCAAATGACCAAAGCCACAGTAGCTTTCTAGAAGTAATGACCCTGCTTCTCAGAACCAATTTTTTTTTAATTTAATTTATAAGTTTTTTTTTCAGTAAATACAGGCAGTTTGGTACCATTATTTAGGCTCATCTGTGATCTACCCCTTCCCATTAGACCCTCCTTGTTAATGAAAATGGGTCGTGCATTGTGGCGTTAGACCACAGTTATTGGTATGATAAATGTCTCTGCAAATCATGACCCAACATGGGACTCTGACATTCTTTCCACCCCCTCTTCCGCAAAATTTCCCTGAGCCATGTTGGGTTCATTTTTGGTCTGCTTCAGTGCTGAGGTGTTGGGGGCCTCTGAGGCTCTGGCTCTCTGATTTGGTAGGAGTTGATTTTTCTCTGTGTTGATCTCCTTCCCCTTTGTGCTGGTATCCGGTTCACAGGAAAACATCACCCTTGCTTATTTCGCCAGTTGTCCTTAGTTTCAGTTGGGCAGCTTTTGAGGTATGTAGGGGCAGCTCTCTTCTTAGGATCTGCATCTATCTGGAAAAGAGAAGCAGATTCTCCAACGGAGAGTAAGTTAGCACCCGGAAAATTGAGATAAGACTTTTTTGATAGACAGTATGGTAGGTTTAGGCCCTCTTATACCCCGTGATTGATGGTAGCTTAATATTGTAGAGTGGGCTTGTGTTTGGGTATGGTTATGACTTGTTTCCCAGCTACAGCTATGGGTCTAGTACCACTGAGTGGATCAGTTAGCCAAATCAAGAGCAATTGATTCCTCACCATGGCTGTGTACCACTACTGCACTTGTGTGGGCATCACATCCAGTTATTTGTTGCTAATTAGGTTAAACAATGTGTTGCTTGGACAGATCTTGGTCATTTCCCCCAGTCGCCTATGTAGCGCCTTCTGGCACTAGACATGCTGACTGTCTGGGGACTGACTCTCTCCTGGCTTCCGGCCATGTCATTCCATTTTATGCGTCAGCTGTGTATGGAGTCTTCAGCAATAGGGTCTTATCACTGGCCTTTGGTGGGTCATCAAGTACTCTGACAGAAGTCTGTCATTGTTTTGGGAAACCTTGTAGGTTTCTCTGATCAAAAGCTCATTGTGGATGGTAGGCCCAAGCTGGAAGTGGGGGTTACAGGTCAGTATCCACTAAGAAATTGAGGAAAAAGATAACTAATATACAAGAGTTAGAGAGGATAGAGATAGAGGGGAGAGGAGGAGAGGGAGGGAGGGAAGATGTAGGAGATTTAGGTCAGTCTTGATCCTACCCTCTCCAGTGTCTTGTAGTTCAGGTGTTTCCTGTAAGGGTCTAGTGAAGGTTCAGCCATTTGGTCTGTCTCTCAGGACCAATTTACTATTGTAGTTATCTTTGCTTTTCTGTCAGAAAACACCCAAGAGCAGCTTGTGGAGGAAAGGGCTTATTTTGGCTTTTAGACTCAAGGGGAAGCTTCATGATGGCAGGGTAAGCCGATGTCATAAGCACAGGGTAGACATCACCTCCTTGACAACATCAGGTGTACAATAGTCGCAGGAAAGTGTGTTAAATAGTGGCAATGGGAGCTGACTATAATACCCCTAAGGCCACCCTCACCAATATATCACTTCAAGGAGGCTTCAGTCCCCAAATTGTCACTAGCTGGGGACCTAGCATTTGAAACACAAAAGTTTATGGAGAATACCTGAATCAAACCACTGAAAATACTAAAGTTTTAAAAATAAAAATGCAAGTCTTTTTGGAATATTTAAGTGTATGCTCAGCATGAATCATGAAAATAATTGCATACACACACACACACACACACACACACACACACACAGACATATTTTTACACATGTTATAAATCCAAAGCCTGCCAGCATTCAAGGGGTAGAGGCAGGAGGATAAGGAGGTGCATAATGAGTGTTAGGCCAGCCTGGGCTATGTGAAATTCTGTCTCAATAACGCCACATCCTCCAAAAGAAAGAAGGACATGCATTTATTTCATTGATAAGATGTTATTTATTTTCATTCTTCATTACTTGTTGTGATTAGTTTAAAAACACTCTCCTTTCAGATAGTGTGCCAGTAGTCAGAAATAATGTTAGAACAAAGAACTTTAAATATATTTTGGACAAGAAGTTTTATTATATTTATATTAACAGATTATCTTTACAAAGAGTGTTGCCTTTTACTATACAGTTATGTGGACAAGAAATCTAAACTTTAAAATTCCCAACTGAGTTAAAATATCATGTACATATGATATAAATGCTTACTTTTAACATAAAGTAAAAAGTATATGATTTTGGTTAGTATAAGAATACTATTTTCTATTATTTCTTTAAAAATAAATATTGAATAATCTCAGTTTGAAGCCAAGAAAATATTTGTTTAAGGTTTACAAGGACATTTTTGTGGAATCCTATTCTTTGTTCCATATATTCAAAGAAAGCTGGACAGACAGTAAGAAAGAAGAACTGAGATTGTGTGATTAACTACCTGGTGGTAAAGATGGTTACTTAGGAATCCTCTAGTGTGAATTTAGCTTTGAATGATGATGATGAGTTCAGAGGAAATGGAACAAAGTCAATCACAGAGGAAGTAGAACTTTCTCAAGTCATAGCAGTGGTTTGCTTAGCCACTGAGAAGATTTAGTCAATGTGAACACAGATATAAGGCAGATGAGAAATAGAGAAGTAAGTTGGCATTCCAGTTACTATTCAGGAGGCTGAGTTAGGAGTTTCATAAGTTCAGGGTCGACCTGTACTAGAGTAATTTCAAGGCTATTCTGGGTAACCTCACTGAGATCCCGTCTCAAAATGAAAGGTTTAGGACTAAGGATGTGGGTCTTTGGTAGAGTGCTTTCTTGGAAAGCGCAAGACCCTAAATTTATACCCAAGCACTACATATAAGCAAAATTTAAAAAAAAAAAAAAGAGGCTCAATTGAACCATTGTGGTGTTTAATGAATGGCCAGAGGTGGAGAAAGGAGAATATGGCATCAAAGACAATGCTAACCTTTCAAGTAACTTTAATTTGCTCTTGGGAACATTTTTTGATGGCTAGTAATACAAGTGTTACAACATTGTAAATAAAAATCATACAGTAGTATTTAAAAACAAGGACATCTTTTTTGTTTACAATGAATAAATGTAGAACTAAACCCAAAATGAACTGATACTGTAGAAAACTCTCTTTGAAGGTACACTAAAAGATTTAACTGTCAGCATTGGTATGGGGGAAGCATCTGGAAAGAGGGACCTGGAGAGGGAGGAATGAAGCACTAGGGCCTCTAACTACTACAAATGAACTCCAGAAACATGCACCTAAATCCTTAGGTTTTGCAGGCAAGTGCCTTAACTACTAAGCCATCTCTCCGTCCCCCTTTCTTGTCTTTGCATTTACAAACAATTGTTCAATTGTAAACTTGATGGAAATCCTGTTAGCCAGGTAAGCTGTACTTTATCATGGTTTTATAACTAGACACATGAAAAAATGAAAAACTGCATTTAACTAGCAAGTATCTTCCACATATGAAATTCAAGTGTGTGCTGCTGTCTCCACAAAAATGGAGACAGGAGAGCCATGTGGGTGTCAACTTCTTGAGCCCACAGAGGGAAGTAAGCTGCACAAAACTTAGGTTGGGAAGTTAAGGGGAAGAAACCCCAGCACCACCTTGTTAAGTATTCCCAGTTAAGAGCAGATAAAAGACTGTCATGTGTGTGTATATGTGTGTGTGCATGTGTGTGTATCATGAATATGAATGTAGGTGCGATTGTGCCACTGTATGGGAGTGGAGCTAGAAACAACCACATTGGGTGCTAGTCCTGGCCTTCCCACTTGTTTGAGGCCGGGTCTCTGGTTGCTGTTCATATCTGTGTTCACCAGGCTAGCCGGCCCATGAGATTCCAGGAGGTTCTCTTGTCTCCACCCCTTGCCACTGGGACTCTGGGATTGCAGATGCTGGCCACAGTGTCCAGCTTTATTGCATGTGGTTTCTGGCAATCTGAACTCAGGAAGCATGCTGACAAGGCAAGTGCTTTATCCACCGAGTTATTTTCCTAGCCCAAAGATGGTGCATTCCATGGAAAGCATAATGAAATGTTTCCCACTTCCTGAAATAAGCTGGCCACTGCCGTAGATAAAATAAGAAGGCCATTATATAATCTGCTGGGAAGGACTGCTCGGGTTAGAACTGGCAGTGGGAAACAAAGTGATGAGAGTAGACAGAAGTGGTCAGTATGTCAAAAGACAGTGCTGACCAGGGAGTGGATGCTAGTAGTCCCTAGAGAAGGAGGGCAAGGACAAAGTTACCAAGGGATGGCTCTCAGAGCCCTGGGATCTTCCTTACTCCCTAAATACTGGAGTGAGCAATCTAGTCACATACTTTCTATGAAAGGTATATAACAGTACTGCTATAGTACAGCTTTTTCTTCCAGGCATGACATTGTCAGGCCTGGCAATCATGGTAGGAACATAACCAGAGCAAGACAGAGATAATAGGCTTATGACAATGGTAATGGAGCTGTACTACTCCCTAATAGAAGGATGGGGATGTTACAACATCCTTACCTGAGATTCTAGTCATTAATTTTCTCTCTGCCCTCCCAACCAAGCTGTAAGTGATCTTGGGAGACGCTAGAGTATACAGAAAGTCTACTCTCTCTCTACTTCTGGTGAACTGATAATGGCATCCAGGATTCAGCGTGGATGAGGCCAGCATCCAGGATGGGGTGAGACTTTGCAGTGATGTAGCTATTTTGGATACACCTTCTCTCATCTGTGCACTGTAAGTAAGCCCAATGAAATATTTGTTTCACCAAACTGAATTTGGACAAATTCTTATGTTGTTCTGTATCAGTTAGTTCCCTGTTTAGGGCAAACAGACGTTTATTAATGTCTCCTCATGAAAAGTTAAGGTAACCATGTGCCCTGGTAAATAAGAATTTAGTTAACAAGGATTAGCTTGAACAGTTTTTAAATTTAAATTAAATTATTTTTGTTTGCATTTAAGTTTTTGTTTTAAAAGTCAGTTGGAATGTAACAAGTAGAAATGTGTATAAAAGAATAAAAAAAGATCAATAACTATCACAAAGTGAAACTTCACATGTGACTGCTGCTTGGGTCAAGAATATAAAACATTAATCATAACACAGAATCATTTATTGGAGTCCCTCTTGACTTTAACACTATGCATTAGTTTTGTGCATTTTAGATTTAATAAAACAAAACACGGAGTATGTATTATTTCATGACCTACATATTCTACCCAATAATGTAAGATTCTTCCTGTTATTGCACATAGCCACTATTTATTGCATTACTTCATACTGGTTGTAGTAGACTAGCTATGATGATGCCTCCCAGTGAATCATGCTTTGGGGGGGGGGTACATTACCCTTTACAAGTAGTAACTACTTTTCCTGTCAAGATCAAGTGTACTTCTTTATTGTCTTGAACCTAGGCTGGGTTTATGATTTCTTTGATATAGATTGTTATGGAAATGATACTATTCAAATTCTAGGGCTTATAGGTAAGAACTCAATTAGTTAATCTATTGGACCTTTTGATCACCTTACTGTGAAAAGTCCAATCCATGCTATTGAAGATGAAAGAACAAGCATGGAGGTATCACAGTGACAGCCAGACCACTTTATATGAGTGAATCTAGATTGAAAGAAAAAAAAAAAAAACATTAAAGGGAATTCCCAACCAACTGAATACCAGACTTTTAGAGAACAATAATCTGTAGTTCTAAGCCACCAAGTTTTAGAATAATTTTTTTATTAATAGGCTAGGTATGGGATTTTCTACCTGGGGCATCATATCAATGTCTAAAAGGTTATAGGTTTTAGAGCATTTGGGATTTACAAGTAGTAGGCACTGACAAAATGTTTTCCAAAGCTTATGTGTGGCATGGTTTGAATCTTAAAGGTCTTCCCAGGGCTCATGTTTTGGAGCCTTGGTCAGGTGACACACTGGGATGTAGTGGAAACTAAGGTGGAGCTTATCAGAGGTCTTTAGGTCATTTGTTGCCTGTCCAGGAAGGGCATCATGGGACCTTGTATCTTTCTGTTCCCTTTAGCTTCCTGACTATGGGGTGAGCAGCTTTGCCCTGACCATGCGGTATCGTCCAAGCTGTCTTGCCACAACTCAGAACCAAAACAGTGAAAACACTTGCTCATGGGTCAAAATCTCCAAAAAAAAAACCAAAATTAACCTTTTCTCTCTATAAGTTAATTAGGAAGCCGTTGCAGTCAGGTGCGCATTGCTGGCAGAACACATCTGGCCAAGAGCAGTTTGTGGGAATAAAAAGGTTTATTTTGGCTTACAGACTTAACAGGAAGGTCCACAATCACATAGGGAAAACAATGGCATGAGCAGAGGGTAGACATCACCTCCTCACCGACACCAGGTGGACAACAGCAGCAGGAAGCCAAGAGGAACTTAACTATAACACCCATAAGCCTCCCTCCCCCAACTATACACTGCCTCCAGAAGTGTTCCCAAATCTCCATCAACATTCCAAACACCTAGGTTTATGGGGAACACCTAAATCCAACCACCACAAAAGCCAACTAATAAATGATTCTTATGTATATTTCCATCAGGAATGTGGGAGAGGTCTATTTACTCCACATCCTCTCTAACACTTAATGAATTATTTTCATTTTAATCATTTTGGCAGATTGGCTGGCTAGGTTTTCATTCATGTATGGAAACAACATAAAAATGAACACAAAAAATCATTTATTTTCTTTAAGAAACTTACTGAATAAGCAATATCTCTTGCCTACACACACACACACACCCCAACTCATTTTGTCAGTACTCTACATATTGTATTCACTGCTGCCCAATATTCATATTGTTCACTTATAATCCTTTTTTAAATATCCTTGTAATTTTCTTTTGTCCCCCATACCACCTCAGCCTTTCCTTTTCCATTCTCTCATTTGTGTTCTTTAGCTTTCATAAACTTGGGATCTGTGGTTACTTTCTGCTTTACTCAATTTTGGAGTTAACTGCTTTATGAAAAGGTTTTATTGTAGTTACTTTCTTTTCTATAAAAGATGTTTGGATTTAATTCCCTTGTATTAGTGTTTTTTTAATTATAGTCTTATTTTTTTATTGTTCATGTTATTTTCTGTTGATATATTACCTTTGTTTCCTTTGTGGTTCCTCTCAGCTCCTCTATCATATCTGAGCAATCTGCAAGTAAAGTATCCCTGCCATATGCTTTTAGATGTGCTAGTAACCATCTCTGGTAATTTGAATAATCTCCTAGGGTTTCAAAGATGCAGTGACACCTATTTGCTGTCTCATCTAAAAAATGAAGACTTAACAAATGTTTATTTTCTGTTATTCACCATTTTTGCTAATATATCTGTGACATTTGTCTTTATCTTATGTGATTGCTTAAATGATTGTTACAGCTTCGTTTTCATTTGTACAGAAATCTACTGTTTCATTCATGTGGGCTTGACAAGGCTGAAGGGTAAAAAGTAGAGAATGAATTTAGAATTTGGAAACATAGTCAATATAACTTGCTGAGAGATTGTATCATATTTATTGCTCTTCAAATAGAACGGAACTAATTTTAAGTAGAAGAAAATGTTTACAAAAATGAACATATGTTAGGCTATACAAGAAAGCTTTGCATGCATGAAGGTCTGAATCCAGTCCCCAGAACCTATATAAAAAATTGCTGAGCATGGTGGTGCACACTTGTAGAACTCTGCAAAAATTTTCCAAAACTATTCCTAGAAACTTCTGAATAAGAATATTTTATGATTTTTTCTTTAATATTTATTTGTTTATGATAATGAGAGAGAGAGAAAGAAAGTAGGTGCTCAGAGCCTCCAGCCACTGCAAGTGAACTCCAGATGCATGCTACACCATGGGTATCTGCCTTATGTGGGTTCTGGGGAATTGAACTTGGGCCCTTTGGCTTTGCAGGCGAGCACCTTAACTGCTAAGCCATTTCTCCAGCCTATGATTGCTAGATTCTTTTTCTTTCCCTATTTTTAACTCTTTTCTAATTGACAACTTCCATAATTTAGACAATATACCATGGTTATTTTATAATCTATTTTAATTATAATGAAATGGTAACTGATGTTACTTACACTCCAAAAAAGGCTTCAGATTCATTCTTAACAACCATCATAATAATAGTATCTATATTTAACCATGGAAATGTAAAAAGGAAAACTGTTGCTAAGTTTTGATTTTGTTTGGGATGATTGATGCAAAAATCATGTATAATATTATCAAACAGAATGCAGTACTGCATTAGAATATACACCATTCCCCAAATATCTTTGTGCCATGTACTTCAGGGTGGCTCAATATAAGGACATCTGCTGCCACAATTCCTCTAATATGAGGTGAAAGCATGATTAACTTGAAACCTGACCCCAAAAGGCTCTTGATAAGATTTAGTACAAAAAGGACTCTTGGTAACCTAACAATAAGCCTAAAGTTCCTTACTAGAACAAGTAGGGAATGGATTCAGCACTAGTACCCTTGAGGTATTTTCTAAAATCAGAGAAAAAGCAAGATGTAATCCAATTTATTATTAAGAAATTATCCTAATCCTCCTGGAGCACATGATGCATGTTTAGGAAGGAGAAGAGAGATTATGAGAAAGGGGATCAATCACACATTTTAGAGTCAGGTTTTGAGAAATAGAATTATTTTCTGAGACCCTTGCAAACACTAATAAACCTGTGTAACTTAGACTGATGAAAATTGCTGTATCACTCATTTCTCGAAGGTAATTTGCAAATACCAGCTCACAACAATTGATGCCTGAATTTTTCCATCTGAAGTGAAATATTCATACATATGCCTGGGTTGTGCAGGGATGAGTCCTCATCACTCACACTTCAACAACGGCTCTTACAGTCACTTGCCATATCCCTGACAGTGCTAAGGAAAGGGAATACCTGTGATTAGTCTTACAAATGCTTACATATGTGTCAGGCACTATTCCAGTGATCTCATCCATGTGACATCACCTGATCCTCATAATCACCTATTACAGATAAATAAATAAATGAAGCACAGTAATTAGATCTTTCAGAAGCCAGAAAGCAAGTGCCATGGGTATACACTCCGCCTCTGTGTTGAACTCCCTGTTCTTCATGGGGCTAAAGTTTTTGTGGGGCTTTTCAAGTCTTCAGTTACATTCATGTGGACATTTACTAACAGGACCTATGTTCAAGACTTCCTGAAGACTCTGAACCCAATAAACACAAATATGATCCTCCTTTTTTTTTTTTTTTTTGCCCCAGGATACTTATTCTCCAGTTACAGCAAACATATAAGAGGAAACTCAAACTCACTCAAAGCTAGGTATATATATGGTTTTGGTTGTGACTGTGGGTTGGCCAGGTTTCCTCAGGCCCTTTTTAAAACAATAAAATAAAATAATTTTTTTTAATTTATTTAGAGAGAGAATCTATGGGTGCCAGGGCCTAGTGCCACTGCAAATGAACTCCAGACATATGTACCACTTTGTACATCTGGTTTTACATGGGTTTTGGGGACTCAAAATCAGGCTGTCAGGCTTTGCAAGCAACTGCCTTTAACTGCTGAGTCATCTTTATATTCCCTCCCTTTGAGATATGAAGGTGAAGTATCTGTTTGGGGTTTTAAGTGATTTTAGAAATTGGCCCCCTTCACCCTTTTATCCCAAGTAAACTTATTCTTCAATAAAAAAGGAAAATAGGACAAAACTCAATGTTACCTCAAGCTTAGGGCTTTGGCTGTAGATGGGTCAGGAATCCTCAGGTACTATTTAGACATGGGGATAAAGTAGAGATAAAGAAACCTTCTTGAGAGTCTAAATGATTTTAGAATTTCCCCCTTTTTTTCCCTAACTGATAAGGACGAAATCTATGGTATTCTCTGAACTGTGTTGTCATTCAATTTCAATGAGGAGTTGACTCCAGGCCCCAGTGGATATCAAAATCTGAAGATGCCCATGTCCTTTATATAACATCATGCAGTACTTGTGTATAACCATTATACATACTGTCATCATATTTCAATCATCTAGATTCCTAAAATCCACTAATATGATGCAAATGCTGCATAATTAACTATAGCATATAGCTAATACTTTATTCTGGGGATAATGACAAGAATACAGTCTGCAGAATTTGGTACAGGCACATCTTCCTGCATAGTGTTTTCAAATCATGCTTGCCTGGATCCATGGATACAGAACTTGAGACGTGCGAGAGGATTGTTTATGGTGAATTTTGTACTTTTAATTCATTTTGAATGTATGCCATAAAGCAAAGGAACTGAGTTTATTTTCCAAGAAATTTTATGACTCATGTTGTTAAGGAAAAAAATTTCTAGAGAAACTTAGCAAATAATTCATAAACATGACTAACTAATCTATACCTCTTAACCTTTCACCTTTTTGCACATCTGGCTTATGTGGGTCCTGGGGAATTGAACCTGGGTTCTTTGGCTTTGTAGGCAAGTGCCTTAACCATTAAGCCATCTATCCAGCCCCACTTTTGCCTTTTTTAAAAATAAAATGAGTGATCCTCTTATCAAGGAAGGACATATTAATTTATTCTCTAATTTTGATAGCCCATGAGGAAAGCCCTGATATTCAAATAAGAAAAATCAGCCCTTCTAGAATCACTCCTTCAATTGTCAGCACATTTTAATGAAATGCAAACCCTGAAGGAAATCTCTGGGTACCAACTGATGAAATGTTTTCACTCCCAAATGGCATCTAAACTAAAATAAAGCCTCCTATTTTGTAGAGCATAGCATTCTACAAGTTCAAAAGGTAAGACATACCTTCAGTATGCTTAAACTGTGGAATACTTCTGAAAATAAAATTTTTAGTTATACTTGACATCTCAGACCCAGTGCTGTCATCCTGTAGGAGAGTAACATATGTTTTGACATCTCCAGTGGTGAGGACTGGAAATGAGTTTGCACGTTGCTTATCTGCTGGCATTTTAGAAATGAATGTTGCCTTCTTATCACTATCTTGTTCATAGAAGGAAGAAACATGCAGAGCAATTAGATTGTCCAAAAACTCTTATGAAGAACTTAAAAGAGGCAAATATTCTTTTGAATATGTTATAATCAAGTTTTAATTCAGTGAAAAAATGAAGCAACATACATTCCAACTAAATTTTAAATGAGGGCAAAACCTGAAAATGTTCATATTAATTTCTCAGTAAGCATATATCTTTCTGATTCTCAATACCTGTCTTTTGTTTCCATTTAAAATTTATTAGGTCAGTAAAGCATATTTTACTTCTCAAACTGTTTGATCTTAAGCCCAAGGCTTCAGTTGGAGAAAGTTGATTTGCTATGTTCCATAAGATGGCAATAAAAATAGATGGATAGACTTTTTCTGTTTTGAGGTTTAAAATGCAAGCATTAGAAAACCATCATGGTATAGTTTCTTTGATGGCTTTATAGCCTTAGCATCTCTTGACTTATCACAATCATTAGATTTAAAGACACTATCAATGAAAATTGCTCCCTGTAGAAAACTCAATTTCTATTTTTTCATCTTTTCTGCACTCTCTTAAAGCTATACAGTAATATTAGGCCTTTCATATAAAGAAAAAATAATAATAATTCTTACTTGAATAATTTAGAACTTTCTCAAAACTATACTTTTATTGTTTAGGTAAAGAAAGTGTTGCCTACATTAATTTTTCTAAAAATTTTATTTATTTATATGAGAGTGATAGACAGACAGAGAGAGAAAGAGGGAGAGAGAGAGACAGAGAGAGGATGGGTGCACTAGGGCCTCCAGTCACTGCAAACAAACTCCAGATGCATGGACCACCTTGTGCATCTGGCTTACATGCATCCTGGGGAATGGAGCCTCAAACCAGGGTCCTTAGGCTTCACAGGCAAGCACTTAGCCATGAAGCCATCTCTCCAGCCCTCTATGTGTTTTTGGGTAGGCAAAACTTCATATTTCTTCCTAAGTTACTGTATTGGTCAAGCTATAAAAATTACCATAAGTTTTTCATTCAACTGACTAGCTCATTATAAGAAACTTTTTAATCCATAAATTATTAAGAATTCAAAGCTGTATTGAAAATAATCATTTTAAAACTATTTGTTTGACCATAAAGCAATTTGAGGATGGTAAGTAAGTAGCAAGCTTTTGTGAAGAAATTATTGTGTTTTATCATTTTTAAGTAAAACAGATTTAGTTCAATTACTGAAAGGAAGGTGCACAAATATACTTTGAGTCAAGCTGGGGATGGTGGCACATGCTTTTAATTCCAGCACTCAGGAAACAGTGGTAGGAACATTTCTGTGAGTTTGAAACCAGTCTGAGACTACGAAGTGAATCCCAAGTCAGCCTGAGCTAGAGTGAGACCCTGCCTTGGACCCCCCCCCCCAATATTTATACTTTAGCATAGAGGATATGCTATGGCATTACAATGGTGATGTCTAGATATTCTGTGAGATGTCCATTGAGTTGTTTATAATGCTAAGTGATACTGAGATAATGCTAATTGCACAGGTTATGCTTGGGGACATGGAAGACTATGAGCTATGGGTGGGGCTTCTTGAAAACAGGAACTCACAACTTCTCCAAAGATTTCCTAATGAAGGAAACCTAAACAACTCATGATGTGGTTTGATGCAAACTCAGTATCAGTCTTATTATCTGACTCCCCATTGCTTTGGCTCCCTGACTCTAAATAAAAGCTGTGAGTTCAATTTGGGTAATACAAGAGTACATCCTCCTGACCCTCCATTAAATCACATTTTTCCTGGTGTGTGTTCATTTCACACTTACCCAAACATAGCTGGATGGTGTACACAAATGACACCTGAACAGGGAGGAGTGGACATACCTGCACACTCTACTTTTAATGCTTTTTTTTTTTTTAATTTTAGAGAGATCATGCATGAGGAAGAGTCAGAGAGAGAGAGAGAGAGAAACTGAGAGAGAGAGAGAGAGAGAGAGAGAGAGAGAGAGAGAGAGAGAGAGAGAGAGAGAATTGTGTGCCAGGGCCTCACCCACTGCAATTGAACTCCAGATGCTTGTGCCACCTAGTGGGCATATGTGACCTTGTGCTTGCCTCACCTTTGGGTGTCTGGCTTAGGTTGGATCTGGAAAGTCAAACATGGGTTCTGAGACTTTGCAGGCAAGTGTCTTAACCACTAAGCCATCTCTCTAGCCCCGCATACTACATCACTACGACTTTAATGATAACAATATTAAACCACTGTGCATTTTTTTTTGTAAAAAAGTCATTACATAATCTTCTTTTAAAAATATTATATTTATTAGAGAGAGAGAAAGAGAGAGAGAGAGAGAGAGGGAGATTATGGGCATGCCAGGGTCTCTTGTCACTGCAGATGATCTCCTGATACATTCACTATATTGTGTTTGGCTTTATGTGGGTACTTGGGGAATTGAACTGTGCTGGCAGACTTTGTAAGCAAGTACCTTTAACTGCTGAGCCATCTCCTCATCAGAATTTATCTACTTTTAATGAAGGTTTCATTCTGTAAAATCCACAGAAACAATGGATACAGGGATAAAAAATGTGGCTTTTATTTATTTTAATCATGTATAGACATTCAAGGTTTTAAATTTCTCTGCTGTTCTGCAGTAACTTGGAAATAAGCACTGTTGCAAGAAATTGAGCATTTATTGGAAAGAATAAAGGGATAATTAATAATAATAGCACAGTTAGCCTTTCCATTTATGTTTTTCAGTTTGTAATTATATTATTATGGCCGAAGGGCCTAGAAGTTACCCCATTTCAGAAAATTTCCTCCATTTTGGAGCGCAAATGAGGCAACTGTAAAGGCCAGGATGAGAGAGTGTGCGAGGGCATTATGCCTAGGAGATAGCTCCATCACACTTCTTTCTTTCTCCTATTTATTTGAATGGTACAGTTTTGAGACTCAAAGTTAAGTTGGGACCCAAAAAGCTGCAGTTAGTTTTTGATCAAGTCATTAAGTGACTGTTGCCTTAAGTGAGAAACAAACGAACAGAAAAACTCAGCTTTTCAGCTAAGATATTATACAGAAAGATAGATATAAGACATTAGCTAATGTTTTCATGGACTGAGGCCAATATAACATCTGAGGAGCTGCAGACACTGTACATTTCACACTGTGACAAATGCCTTCAGGAGGCATAGAATCTGGTGTTCACTGAGCCTCAGTGCTGCCATCAGCTTTGATCACTGTAAAAACACATCTAATAACTCATAAGAAGGAAAGGTGCAGTGGGGTTTATGGCTCTGGAAATTTCAGTCTATACTCACTGGATCCCAGCATCTTGGGCCTCTGATAAATAGACATTATGATGAGAACTTATGGTTATGGAAAGTCTGTATCCCAGCAGTCAGGAAACAAATAGGGAAACAGGAAGTGGCTCAGTGTCAGTATCTCCTTCACAGAGGTGCTTTTCAATGATCTCACTTGTTTCCATTTAGTTCCACTATCTTACAGTGCTACAGAACCATTGTACAGGCTGAAGACTAAGGCTGGGGATGCATTTAAGATCTGAATGATTGCACTGAGAATTGATTTTTAGGGATATTTCTCATCATTGTGATTTTTTTGCCTCAAGTAATTGTGATTGCAGATTTTTTAATTGATTCTTAATTTAAATTATAGCTAAAATAAAAGGTAAGGAGCCCATAATGCTTATGTGAAGAGTGAATATCATTTACAGGAACATTTTAGCTGTCCATAAGTGTTTTCATTAAGAGAAAGATAGCTTGTTTAATTTGAATTCACTGTGTAATTTTATTTAGAATGAAACTATAAATTATATCTTCTCAGGTTTTATACACTGACATTCTATGGAAAATTCCAGCATAACTTCATGTTCTACATCAAGCATTTAATTTATGTTTTTAAACACTTGGTAGGATGCATGACTATATACTTTGAAACATTTTTAATTTGTACTAGTTTATATCATTATACTGTTGTATACATTCACACCTAACAGAGAAATTAGCATAGAACTTTCTTAAAATATATATAAATAAGGGCTGGAGAGATGGCTCAGCAGTTAAGATGCTTGCCTGCAAGGCTTAATAATCTGAGTTTGATTCCCCAGTGCCCACTAAAGCCAGATTCACAATATGGTGCATGCATGTGGTGTTTGTTTGCAGAAGCTAGAGGCCCTGGTGCACCCATTCTCTCTTTATCTCTCTCTATCATCTGTCTTTTCTCTCTCTTTCTACATGAACAATAATAAACAAATATTTTTTAAGCAATGTGGAGATAAGAACTGTACTATACTCCAGCTGTATAACTCCTGGGCACATACCCAAATGATTTTATATTCTACTATTGAGGTCCTTATTCATGAATCTTCATTGCTGTTCTATTCATGATAGCAAAGAAATGAAATTAGCTTAGATGAATGGATAATGAGAATGTATAGTATATACGCACAATGAAATTTTACTTAGTAGTAAATATAGATAAATTGTGAAATTTGCAAGAAAATAGATGGATCTGCAAGGAAGTATATTAAGCAGGGTGATCCAAACTCAGAAAGCCTCAAACCTTATATGTTCTCTCTCAAATACAGATCCTTGTTTATGATTATATGAGGGCAAACATGGGCAAAACCTAAAAAATATAGAAAAGTAACAAAGAGAGGGTAATAAGTGATGACAAGGAAGGTGAGTGGGGGAAAGCAAAAGTATACCTATGATAGGTAAACAGGAAGGGAACAGCAGTATGAGGAAGATGAGAGTGAAACAGAATGAACTATGACAAATTGTGCTTGAAGATGCCACAATGATACCTAAAACTCTGTATACCAATTAAAAATATAATAGATGAACAAAATCACATATATGCTTAAAAAGATGTACTTTCATAGGCAAGAGGAGCCTAAGAGAGAGGACAACTAAACACAGTGGAGTATCTTGGAGGCCAAAGATGGAAGGGAACAAATATTTCCTTAGGAGCTAATCTAATTCAGATTCTTATGAACAGGTGATCTAAGCTCTATGAATCAGAAAATGCAGATTTTTAAATAACAAGTAGGGCATTAAGTAAAGACTAAGCAAATCTAAAGAAAAGATGGTTTTGTTAACTGAAAAGATGCATTTCATAGGCAATCTCATGCTGATATATCAAAATATGTTCCCAGACTATTTTAAGTACTTTTTAAATCATTTAATTTAATTGAAAATTTTGCTAGAACAAAGAAATTGACTCTGTTCAGATAAAAGACAAACTGTAATGAAACCAGTACACTTTCATATTTCTTAATTTCATATATCAAGTACAAATTAATCAACATAAAATTTAGAAAACTAGAATAAGAAAAGGATCATCTTCAGATTGTCTTTATGGAAGAAAAAGAACATAATTATTTCTAAATTAAAAAAGGAAGACCAGCCTGTGCCACACTATTCACCAAACTACTTAGAATATGCTGCTTGGTGCTCTGTACATGACGTCTGCCTTAGAGACAATCTACATTTGAAGATATGTCACAATTATATGTGTTAGAATTATATTCAGTTTTAAAAATTGCTCCTGCCATGATTGAAAACTATTAAGTGATACCTCTCTATAGGAAAACTTTTAGCAAAATATGCAAATAATAGTTCAAACTTTGCTGAGATTTTCCAGGTGTGGCAGACAGCTTCAGGATCACAGAGACGTATTTCCAGACCAGGCACAGTTATGGAGGAAGGGATTTATTGAAGTTTACGGACCCATAGGAAGTTCAATAATGGCATTAGAAGCTGGCCTGCTTTCACAGGGCCAAACACAGAGAAAGAAGCATAAGCCTAAAAGCCAAAAGCCACACAGCACAGCACACATCAGGAATTCCAGCTAGGCACTTTGCATATCTTTAGATTGAAATCTTAAACCCACTATCACACCTTAAGATCCACCCAGTGACATTTCCTCCAGCCAGGTGGCTGCAGATGCAAACTAAAAACTAATAAAACATTGAATATTTTGGTGCCATCTATTTAAACTATCACGCCAGGTTTATTGCAAATTTGGCTATATTTATTCATGATCATGAGAGAAATAGAAATGAACACACTTTCTTTTTGCATCACTGCCATTATCTCCCCAAGTAGAATGGTACCTTCTGGGTGAGCCTTGTAATGGAGACATAATTACCTTTGGTCTTTATAGACAGTAGTGCATGCATTAGTAAGCATATTCTATGGTGAGTAGCACATAATATAGAGAAAGAGGACTGCTGGGTATGGTGGCGCAAGCCTTTAATCCCAGTACTTAGGAGGCAGAGGTAGGAGGATGGCCATGAGTTCTAGGCCACCTTGAGACTATATAGTGAATTCTAAGTCAGCCTGAGCTAGAGTGAGACCTTACTTCTAAAAACAAATAAACAAACAAACCGTTTGCTGTCTGCAGCCTGAGCAGAGAAAGAGGACTCTTGGGGACCATATGGAAGTTCACTGTTCCCATAGCAACTTGAGCATACATTGGAAAAAACTGTTTCCATGACTATCCTCTTCTATAATGAAGTGAATTTAGTTAAAGACTATTTGGTTTTTAAAATCTCATTGTCAATAATTGGTGAAACAAGCAAGTGTGCTGTTTTCTTGGTGAACCTGGTACCAGCACAAGGGTGAAGGAGATAGACACAGAGAACAATCAACTCCTACCAAATCAGATATCCAGAGACACAGAGGCTCCCAAGACCCATCACTGAAGCAGACCTAAAATGAACCCAACGTGGCTCAGGGAAATTTTCCAAAGAGGGGGCGGAAAGAACATTAGAGCCACATATTGGGTCATGATACACAGAGACATATCCTCCTACACATAACTGATGCTAACCCCACAATACATGACCCTTATACCCCAACAAGGAGGGTCCAGGTGCAGGGAGGAGTACAAGGAAGAGGCTAACAATGGTATCAACTTGACTGTATTCACTGAGTACAAAACTAATTTTTAAAAAATCTCATTGTCTAATCTTCATTGACTCAAGTCATATGGGAAGATACCAATGCATTATATAAATATAATCTCACCTCTCTACTCAGTGATAGTATGGCAGGAGAAAAATTATATTTTCTAATTCATAGAAATGAGAGCACTTGTTTTTCATTGTTTGAATTAATAATTATGTGGATATGTAAAATCATTTAGGTTGTGGACTTATTTCAACACCATTTTACACAGTGTTTTATTTCAACTATTTTTTAAAAATATTTTTCTTTCATTACCATTGTTCAAATCAAACGTAATTTCAAAAAATTACCTCTATTCAGGGTAACTGAAAGACTCACTGGCAAAGAAGTATTTGCCATGATTGAATTCTTAAATTTGGGAAAAGCAGGAAAACATTATAATGCTTTGCACACTTTCTTTCCAATAAACATCATTGAGGTAAGCTAATGCTTTAAGTTTTAAGTTTATATTTTTATTTTTGTCCCTTTTTTATATTTTCCATTTACTTTGTAATGAATGTGAAAAGAAAAAAATATAAGTAATAAAAATTAAACTATGGAAGTTAAGACTGCCATGTTTAAAAAATGTGAGAAAAGTGTGAAAAAATTGATGGTAATATTTTAAAATTTCCAGCATTTAAAAATATTGTCCTGGTTTAGTCAAAAGGTTAAGATTTGCTTCTAAAACTGAACTGAAATACAAAAGATCAATTGTTTCTTTAGTTAATAAGGTTTTCAACTACTGCTTAGACTTCTGTGCTTGACATTACTCAATGAATATGAACTTTTGTTAGTCTCTGTCCCTGATTGTTACTAAATATACTGTTTCTATGGTACCACAACATTTTTTTAGGGTAGGAATATCTTACTCAAATGTAACCCTTTAGATATATAACAATGTATCTCCATTTCTACTTTCTGATAGATTATGGTATCCAAAAAAGTCTATCTCTGATTTAAATTCCTTGTGTTTGATATCATTTTCCTAATTCTGCAGTGATGACTAATGCAGGGACTAGGGAAAAATTATCTGTATTTAAAAAAAAAACTAAATTTAAACTCTACCTGAAATTTCCAATAACAGTTTATGGAAGGTCAAATATGTACCAACAAATATGTATTTTTTGAGATAGTGTTTTATGTAGCTCATGCTGGCCATGAGTATGTAGATGGGGCTGACTTTGAACACCTGATTCTCTGGCCTCCACTTCTCAAGTGCTAGCATTGCAGACAAACCTCCATACTTAGTCACAAATAAAAATTTAAATATACAAATTATGACAATAAGGCCAACAAATTTCATGAAATGAGTTTATATGAAACCCTACAGACAAAAATTAGCAAATATTTTCCAGATTATTTTCATGTTTATATGAAATTGTGAGGAAAAGTGGCTGTGTGTAAAAGGCCATAGAGTAAATTTCTACATGCTTCAAAGTACTGATCTTAGAGGTCACACAATGTGATTCCTGTGCAGTTCTGCTACAAACAACAAGAAGGTCACTGGAAATTATTTCTGAAACTTTCAAAATATATTTCCTATAGTTTATGAACAAATAATAATTCTAAAGGAAATTAGAATATGTTTAGATCAAATATTATGAGAGTGGGCTATAAATTTCCTTCCAGAATGTAATGCAACAAGTATGCAGTAGAGAAATTGATAGGTTTACATAGAGGTCAATGAAAATGATCTAAATAGAACCATCAATAGAAAAGTGAAACTTCAAAAGTATCTAAAAACTCTGAGAAATAACATATCTAGCATATGAAAATGTAGAAAAGAGATGACAGAAGTGGGTAGACCATGTTAAGATTTAGTAGCCCAGAAAATTTCAAAATTATGGGGCTAATGAAATGACACAGTTGGTTAAGTGCTTACTATGCAAGTATGAATTCCTGGGTTCAGACTCCTAGAATCCATGCAAATGACATATGTTTGTAATCCCTGTATTGAGAAGGTGGAGACAGGAGATCCCGGGGGCTTACTGGCTATGTAGTCAAGTCAAATCCAGTGAGCTCTGGGTTCAGTGTGAGAGCTGGTCTCAATAAATAAGGTGAAGAACAATTAAGGAGACAGCACTTATCTACTGTGAGCATCTATGCACCCACACACATATCCAAATACCCCAAAAAATAAATGCATGAAGACATATTAAAGAAGCATAGCAAATCTCAGGCAAGAATGAAAAGCTAAGAAGAAAGGAAAAGGAAAAAAGTGAAGGATGACAGACATTTACAAACATCAGTCAAAATGCCAAAAATCAAAAATTAAAGAAAATATCTTGAAGGCTGCCAGAGGCAAAAGAAATATTAGATAATGCTCACCTCTTCAAAATTATGTAAGCACAGTGTTACCTAGGAAATACTTCCATCCTAGAATTCTATAACCAGAGAAAATACTTTTCAAAAATTTCAATTGGATAAATTATTTAGGTAAATAAGAGCATAGAAAATCCAGTGCCAGTAGAAATGAATTATATGCAATATTAAAGAGCATATATCAGGAAGAAGTACAGAAATAGAAATTTGCATCTATACCGAAAATGTGAAGAGTGCTGGAAATGATAAATCAGAATTTGTATAACAGATATTTATTATTTTAAAAACACTTTCCCTCTAAAGTAGAATAATAACAATGCATTAGTACAAAATATTGAAAATATCTAATTTAATAGAAACATTTCCTCTATTCATGGAAAAAAGATACAATAATATGAAGTTGGTAATTGTCATAAGCTATTTTAAAAGTTTAGAAAAGTTTAGTCACAAGTGGCATGGTACTCCATGACCTTAAGTGATCTAAGTCTAGATTGTAAGAAAAGGAGAGAGGCTCAAAAGTTAAGGTTTTGGAAACAAATAATGAATTTAGGTACTTGCTGAAACATAGTTTTGTTCACTGGTATAATACTTGGTGCAATCTGGCTTTTTTTTTTTAGTAATTAACACAATGAAATAAAAACAAGAAAAGGCTAGAAGAGCCAGAACAGAGGCATGGATGTGTCTGGAGAACAGGATACCATAAATGGGAGCATAAGAGGTATTTAGGAAATGATTCTGTATAATATACAAATTACATATCATACTTTATGTCATTTGTCATATACAAAAGTCAAGTCCAAGTGGAAAAGAATCACTTGAATTTGATAGGCAAATTTAGAAAAAAATAGCTTTCAGAAGACAAAATAATGAAGTTTTTCTTAAAGAAAACAAAATTAAATCTTAACAGGAAATATTAAATTTGACAGTATTAAGGACTTCTGCTATAGATCTAATTATAGCATAGTGATTGTTGCAGTCAGCTTTTGCAGAAAACACCTGGCCAAGACTAGCTTGTGGGAGGAAAGGATTTATTTGGCTTGCAGACTCAAGGGGAAGCTCCATGCTGGCAGGGGAAAATGGTGGCATGAGCAGAGGTTGGACACCACTTCCTAGTCAACATCAGGCAGAGACCAGCAGAAAGAGAGTGTGACAAACACTGGCTAGGGACAGCTGGCTATAACGCCCATATGCCTGACCCCTGTACACATCACTTTCAGGTGGCTCAAATTCATACCAGCTGGGTACCTAGTATTGAGAACACATGACTTTATGGGGTATACCTGAATCAAACCACCACAGTGAATATAGTGTTATATTGTGAACTTCAAAATTACTAACATAACAGACTTTAAATTCTCTCATCACATATACAATTTATGGTAACTATATGAGTTGATACATGTATCAATATTATTTCATAATGATTTCACAAAATATGTATATGACTATTACATTGCATACTTTAAATATATTCAATTTTATTATTAAATATATATTCAATAACTCTGGAAAGATTAAGAATTTTATGTTAATTCAAAGCACCATAGTGAGAGATGCCACTACTATGATAACATCTTTACTATTCCATTCCTATTATCAATGAAAACAGGAACATACTACTGGTACATTTTAAACTCTGTATGAATAAAAATCATCTAATATTAAAATGAAGAAAAGTATTAAAGAATAAAAATTCAAAAATATATGAATAAGCTATTTCAGAGAAAATGAATATCATTAGCAACAAAATTCTAACATGATAACCAGAGTAGCAAATTCTGAAATATTTTTAGCAGGGTATAAAAATTAAGAAGCAAGCTCAGCAATATCAAAACAAAACTAGATTGAACATAAGATCTCTTTATTAAAAGATTCAAGGTCATAACAAAGAATTATATTACATAGGTTAGCAATAGACAATTGAAATGAAAATCAACATCATTTATAATATCATAAGGTATGAAATGTTAGATAAAACAACAAAATATATGTAAGACTAATGTAAAATATTTCATGAAAACTAAATCTTTTTATGAGAAAATTTAAAGAAAAAAATGGACAGATGTATTTTATCCATATATTAAAAAAACCCTTTATTTTTAAAAGTTCACAAAAGCAGAAATTTCCAAAGTGTTAATATTTGTAAGTGGGGTTTTCTTAAATATGTCATGAGTATAGAGTCCCTTATGAATAGAGTTAGTGTATTTAAAGGAATAGATAGGAAAGACATAAGCTACTTGAGAAAATATCAACAAAAAGTGGCCATCTTCAAACCAAGAAGAGATCTTCCAGTAACTTCCTCTTAGACTTCCAGCCTCCAAAATTGTGAAGAATAAATGTCTTCTATAATTATTCTTCTCAATAGCTCAAAGTGGTGGTCCTAGCTCTTTCCTCCATTTTAGACCTTCTTGTTAAGGTGATTTTTATAATTTCTTGTAGAAAGCAATTAATTTTGTATTTTGCTGCTACACCTTATGAGATTAAGCAAATAATAGTTCTGAAGTTACATAAAATGAAGTAATAAAAATGCCTTTAAGTAAAAAAGTAAGTATTATTAAATAATTTTTATTAGAAGTGAATGATTATTGAAGATAACCTACAAAGGCCATTATATTTTAAGCCTTTTAACTACAAATCTTCTTTAGGTGCAATTCAGTTCAAATGTTTAGGTATTTTGTCTACACATTTAATCTGTCTTTCTCTGCAAATGAAAATATCATTTTGAAGTAGTTATTTAATGACCTGTGATCTAAATTTTTACTCAGAATATGCCGTTTAAATAAGTAACCTATGAATTTCATAATGCTTCATTTTAAATAAAGCAGCACAAAAAGAGGAAAGACTGTGTGAAGAAGGTGGTCAACTAATTTCAGTGTTCTAAAAGACAGGTGGCATCCACAAAGTGCCTTTGATGAAGGATCTTTTCTGGCAGAGCATGAAGAAGATTTCAGTATTGTGGATTAAAGATGTTCTGCACAACGATAGAGGAATACCCAGCATCCACTGCTGTTATGACTCTCAAGGAACAGAAGGTAGGAATTCAGTTATGTTTGACCCTTGTAGAAAATATTAAAAGCTGGAAATACTTATTTAGTAATAATTAGCTAAAAAAATTAAAACACACAAAAAGTAACTTTTAATGGATTAAAGACCATGAAAATTGCGTTTGTGAAAGATAATATTTTTCCTCTACTGTGTATACAAAATCATCATATATTAAAGTGAAGAAAGAATGCTTTTCCATACCCAGTGATTTTTATTGGGGAAAGTAGATACGTACATATTTTGAAGAGCAGAATACTTTGCATTGCTTTACTTATTATTAATTTATTCCTCTGGGGTGTGAATCTAGGGCCTTAAATTTATGCCAGTCACACACGGGAACCCTGAGCTACTCTCCTCACCCCTGTAATGCTGGATCTTTAAAAGTATGTAGGGCTCTGCTGTGGGTTAAATGTGAAATGCCCCCATGGGCTTATGTGTTTGAACACTGGTCCCCAGCTAGTGGCACTGTTTGGGAAGTTAGTGAAATCCTTAGAGGGGTACCCCACCTTGCAGGAGGAAATAATTGAGGACAGGCCTTTAGATTTTAAGTCAGGCCGCATTTCCTGTCCACGCTCTGTGTCCTGACTGTGGGTGGAATGTAATCAGCAGCCTCCTGCTCCATGAAGGGTTGTGTTTCTTGTAACTATGAGCCAAAGTAAAATCTTCCCACCTTATGCTGCTTCTTTCCAGGTATTTGATCACAGAAATAAGAAAAAAACATAAAACTAAAACAGGATATATTCATCGAGTGAATTTGCCATTCCTCTCCTAACTTCTAGTTCTTCAGAAGGTGACTGTTTTGGAAAAATTATTTAAAATCAGCCATTTGTTATGTCCCTAATCCAATCTGTTTCTTTATAATAAAGGAAAATAAGGAAACACTGCCAAACTGCACACTCATGTGTGCTTATGTGTGTGTGTGTGTGTGTGCGCACACACACAAAGTGCCCACGTGCAGCAGGGGTTGTGTATGGAGAGAAAAGATCATGTGAGGGCATTGTGAGAAGGTGACCATCTGTAAACCAGGGACAGGTTACAGGACAAACTAAACTTGCTGACACCTTGCTTGATCTTAGACTTCCAGCCTCAACTGTACAAAATAAAGTTCTAATACTTAAGCTACCTATTATGTGGTGTATTTTTATGGAAACTCTAGCAAACTAATATATTCTATCATATGTGAGACACTAACAGGTGGATTCTAGAATATGTAAACTTACTTGAATCATCACAGAATTAAAACAAATCCAGTATCAATTCACAGTAAGAACCCTTTAGCAATTAAGTAATAAGATCAATTTTGTCTTCTCAGCCGTCACTAAAATGGAAATTTATCTCTGACAACGATAACAGTTTAAAAAATATGTTTCATAGCTGGGCATGGTGGCACATGCCTTTAATCCTAGCACTCAGAAGGCAGAGGTAGGAGGATTGCCATAAGTTCGAGGCCACCCTTAGACTCCATAGTGAATTCCAGGTCAGCCTGGGCTAGAATGAGACCCTACCTCGAAAAATAAAAAAAAAAAAAAATGTTTCATAACACTTAATTCTGTATAAACTGGATAAGTGTCTCCCAAGCCTTAGCCTGCAGAACTCCAGGGACCATGGGATGGCTAGAAGGTGCAGTGGGGATCAGGCATTGGGACTGATATGGAGACTCTGGTTCTCTTTATCCTCTCCTCTTTATTGTAAAAAAAAAAAAAAAAAATCTAGTACTAAGTCTATACAAATTTTTTATGCCACATAGGAAAGAACTCTTGCATGTTATGAGGTGGGTTCAGTGTAACATAATAATCTCTTATAGAATGGGAAAATATGTTTTCTTTCAGTCAGAACTGGAAATTAATCCCCTTTTTGACCTAACTTTGACACTGTTTTGCTTTAAATGTACAAGAAATTCTTTTTATAGTGGTTTAATTTTCAGTTGAAGTCTTTTATATAATTGATTTGAAAGTTATTTATTATTTGTTTTTGTTTTTGGTAAGGTCTCATGGTAGCCCAGGCTGACCTTGAATTTACTATGTAGTCTCAGGCTGGCCTCAAACTCATGGCAATTGTCCTACCTCAGCGTTCCAAGTGCTGGGGTTAAAGGTGTGCATCACCATGCCTAGCTGAAAGTTATTTTTACTTATTTGTTTTTAAAGTTTTGTTTATTTTTTATTTATTTGAGAGCAACAGGGAGAGAAAGCGGTATATATAGAGAGATTGAGAATGGGCACACTAGGCCCTCTAGCCACTGCAAATGAACTCCAGATGCACGTGCTACCTTGTGCATCTGGCTTACATGGGTCCTAGGGAATCAAGCCTCCTACCTGGGTCCTTAGGTTTCACAGGCAAGCACTTAACCAGCAAACCATCTCTCCAGCCTGAAAGTTATTTTTGATACTAGAAAAATTTAAGTAACCACAGACAACCACATTAGTGGAATTTTTTTTTTCTATAGCAATTACTTTCGGTGTAGCTTTGCTAATCAGGGTTATGCTCAGTTCATCAGTCAAGACAACAGCATTCAGATTATGTGAAGAAGCTCTCAGTGACTATCTTACTTCAGCTAGTTCATGTTTTTTAGATGCATGACTGATAATTAACCTTAAGTGTAAAGCTGTACTTATACAAACAACACTGTGAATACTTTTTTATCAAATTATGTTTCTCAAGAATGATGTAAGTTTATTTTGGTATTTACAAAATATGCTATTTCTATAATGAATAAAAAGGATAATCCAGAGAGACTGTAACATCAAAAAGATACTTAATAATGACTGTGAAATTTTAATCACTGTATTTTACATGCTAGTCATTTTTAAAAGCAGGGTTGATTAGTAAGTGTGAGAAACATTTTACTCCTTAATTTCTCTTCTTTTCATCTTATTAAATAGAATAACATCTAAGAAATAGACAAAGGTATTAATGGAAGAAAATTTTAACCAGCATACAATTGACAATTTACAGCATAAAATTGAGGGTAGTTGTGACAAAGAATGAATGATTAGAGATTTCAAATATTGATTAACCTTAAGAATATAGATTTTTTAACATACTAAATAGTATGTCGTGAAAGAAAATTTATAAAGTTAACAATTAAGCCAAAGAAAATTTGTATAGTACTTTTGTCACTTTTTTTCTATTTTTTTAATTATTTATTTTGAGAGAGAGAGAAAGAGGGAGGAGGAGGAGGAGGAGAGAGAGAGAGAGAGAGTGCGAAAATGAGCATGTCAGGGCCTTTAGCTGTGAATGATTTCTAGACGTGTGTGCCCCCTTGTGCACATATGTGACATTGCATGCTTGTATCACTGTGAGTCTGGCTACACGGGACTTGGAGATTTGAAGATGAGGTTTTAAGCTTTGCAGGCATTTGTCTTAACCATTAAGCCCTTGTCAGTCTTTTACAGAGAAAAAAACATGAAAAAATAAGAATTTTAATTAATTAATTCAGGATAAACTACATAGAAATATTCTAAAACTATAGTGGTAGGAGTCACATATACTTCTGTCTTCTATGTTCCTAAAAAACAAAATCACTACAGATCATGCTGCCTCTGAAAAACTTTCTCAATTCTTCTAAGGCATCCAAAATTATTTCACAGCATCCAAAATTATTTTAGAATATCATGCAAAACAACACAACTATTCATTAGTTCCAAATCAATTATAAAGAAGTTACATATGAAATATGTAATTTTTGTCTGTTAAGATATTAAGAGAATCCATATACAATATTAAGCTCTTTTAGAATACACTTCAAAAGAAAACAAAAGTAGAAGTATGTATAGATCCTGTCCACTAATAATCTGAACATCAAAAAAAAAAAAAAAAATCTGAACATCAGCTACAAATATACCAGGGGTTATATCTGCTTCCTTTTCACCCTTCCTATCTATTTTAGACTTAAGGAAAAAGGATATGGTATGTCTTGTATAAGAGAACAATGTCATAAGGTTATAAAACACTGCAGAGAAAATGTTTTAAATGTGTTTTCCTGAATCCCGAAATAAGAAACATCAGAAGTACTGTTATTGTAATGAAATCAGTGCTCAAGACATGTTTTTTGAGGTATATTTCTACCTATCTGTAGTGTATAATTAATGGTAGACAAGTTAGATTGTAAACTGTAAGAAAAAGAAAGAAACATATTTCCCAACTCTGGCTCCTAGCTCTGCTGTAGGCAGCTGGGAATATTTTCCTGAAATAGAACAAGACTGTGACAAACAATAAGATGTGGGCAGTGAGAGCTGTGATGAGCTCTTCATCACATCTGCCATCACTTCACATTCTGACGGTTATCACAAACCAGAGTCTGCAGGCGCTGTGTCGTAATCTGTGGATTTGTTTGGCCCCAGAACCTGAGTGAAGAATTTCAATTAAATAAAAAGCTAAAAAAAAAAGTACATAATCTTGAGTAACCTGGAATAAGATATTTGAATGTTACAGCAAAAGTGCTTTTACCAATACAAAGCTATTTTTCTTTTCACCTGATTTTATAAAGAAATTCTTCATTATATTCTTATAAGTCAGGAGCACAGAAGTTTGGCTATTTAATGCAGTTGTGTAATTATATTGAAGACTTTAAAGTATGGTAGTGAAAATTGCTGGAGGCTTTATTTTTCATCTCTTTAATCTGATAAAAATTAGCTAGGGGAGTAAGTCACTTATGAAAATTTCTCAAATGTGAGGTTTTATCTGCTCCTTCAGAAAATCTGGCTTTCAAGTCAGCCATTAAGAACTGTATGATCTAGAAAGAGAATTGTTGTATCTTTTCTCACAGTGTTGACAAAAACAATGGTCTTTTGTAAAAAAGGAAATTATATTCACTCGCATATTCACCAGTAAAAATATACATGTGTATTGTTAAGGTAACCAAATATTCCCAATAAAAAGTAATGTCCTGTGTAGGGACATTGACTTTGGGCTCAGTAACATCTATTTCATTAAGTTCTAGTTGTATGGTATGGTGGCTAGTATGGGACATACTTGGTTAAGTTTGGCAATATAAAGGTATTCATTTTTTATATTGAAGATCTGTTTTGTTATTTTATATTTCTAAAGGATAAATAAAGAATAAATCTTTATTTCTAAAGAGTTGTCAGGTTAAGTTTTATCTTGGCCTAGTCCCTTAACCTCTGTAGAGCATTAGTTTCCCTAGTAAAAAAAAAGATGACTGAGCTGTAGGAGTCTAACAATGAATGCTCTACTTCCTTTTTCCCCAACACATATCTTGTGTTTATCAGGCCAGGCAGTCACAGATGGAATCTTTACCTTCCTTGTGGGAATGTGGCTGAGTGAACTGAGGTAATTTCTATTCTTCCCTTCCCAGTGAAGTTTGTCTTCATATTATAAATTCTGTTACAAAGGATTATTTATCTTGGTCATCAGGATTCTGGGTTGTTTTTGCCTGAGGCCCACAGAGATATGTGTAAATATTTCATCTGTTGAGCAAACACCTAAAATAATCATTTCTTTTTCCATATTTTCTGTTTTCATAAAAGACCTGTCACAAAAATGTATACATACATTTGTATGTAGATGTTTTCAAATAACCAAAGCACAGAAATCTTTCTGAAGGTTAAAATTAAAAAGATTCCAAAAATCAGCCTCTCTCTTTCTGAGAGAATCATGATTCCTCAGCTATCAGAGTAGCATTTTGTTAGCATCATTGTTTGCATTTTCCATTCTAACACATTAAGTAAATTCATATTAATTGATAAAAAATGCAAAAATAGAGTCATTTCTATTATAGGTAAATAAGAGTAGAGAGTTATAATTTACTTCAGAGAGACCATAGAAGATTAACTTGTAATGTTTTGAATTTTATTTGCTGCCTCCTTGGTGATTGGGGATCATGTTAAATCAAATTATTTTCTAAGTTATTTTCATTTCAGTCCTAGGTTGTGTATGCATGTGTGTATACAAATACACACATAATGAGATACACAAGCAGACTAACATGGTGGCACAGGGAAAAAATGCCTATAAATCTGAAGTAATCTTCTGGCATACTTTTTTTTTTTTTTTTCTTTTCATTCTGGTAAGGCTTTCAAGTGATTGGATGATACCCATAATATTATGAAGTGCAATCAGCTTTATTCCAAGTGGAGAGGTCAAAGTGTTTAAATTATATAAAAATATGCTCTTAGAGCTGGACCTGGTGGTTTAGGCCTGTAATCCTAGCTACTTGGGAGGCTGAAGCAGGAGGATCTCAAGATCAAGGCCTGCCTAGGCTACTGGCTGAGTTCAAGGCAACGTGCAACTTGGTGAGATCCTGTCTCATTTTTTTTTTTTTTTAAGAATCAAAAGAGAGTTGGAGAGGTGGCTTAGTAGTTCAAAGTACTTGCTTGTAAAGCCTGAGGGCTTGCATTCAATGCTCCATTTCCCACATAAAGCTATGTGCTGAAAGTGGCACATGCATCTGGAATTTATTTGTAGTGGCAGGAGGCCCTGTTGTATCCATTCTCTCTTTTTGTCTGTCTTTGTGTCTCTCTCAAATAAATAAATAAATAAATAAATAAATAAATAAATAAATAAGCATTAAAAACTGATTCAAGAGTTGTAGGGATGCAACTTTGTGGTAAAGTAATTTCCCAGCATGCATTAGGTCATTGGTTCAATTCTCAGAACTGCAAAAATTAATAAAATTACATTAAAAAAATACCCTTTCAGAAACAGCTAGAATGGTATTTGAGCAAATATCCCTGTCCTGCAGACTAGCCACCTCGACCCCATCACACAGTTCTTCTATCTGCCGTTTTCTCCAGGACACTGTTCTTAGCTTCCTCAGCTACTCCAAGCAAATTATTCATATAATGAGATTTTTAATGTAATTTATCAGCTCATACTACAGTTTAAACTGATGACAGATCCTAAATATCTCCTACCAGGTGGCTTTTGGAACTCTTTAGTTTCAATATGTTAAAAAACTTCTCATTATCTTTTCTATCCTTTCTGTTGCTGTATCACTTACCTTTCACATTGCTATGTCAAAATAACTGACAAAAGCATCTGAAGTATGAAAGGTTTATTTTGGCTTATATTTATATTTTATTTTATATTTTATTTTTATTTTATATTTACAGCTTATTTTAGTTTAAGGGTATACAGCCCAGCATGGAGGGGGTGGTATGAGAGCAGGAACATGAATCAGCTAGTCATATTTAGTCCACACTCATGAACCACAGAAAGATGAACGCAGATACTCAGCTTCCTTTTATTCATTTTTATGCAGATCTGCACCATCCATGATTAGGGGAGTATTCCCACCTTTAATTATCCCAGCCTAGAAAATCCCTTACAGACATATTAAAGGATTTGTTCCCATGGTGATTCTAAGTCCCATCAATTGAGAGTGTTGGATTCTCTTGGCTCTGACTCTCATTGCCATAGGCTCATTGGGATCACAGATGCTATGTCACTTTGCACCAGCTCTGGGGAATTGAACCCAGGCAGTAGGCTTTGCAAGCAAATACCTTTATTCACTGAGCAATCTCCCCAGCTCTAATGATAGGATTTTGGATAGATACTTATTAAATACATAGATCGGTTTGAGAATATTTATGTTGCTGTAATATTGAGTTTTATAATATATGACCATGACATATCCTTCTGTTGGTGGGCTTCACATTCCATAAAATACATTCAACAAAAGAGAAGCTGGACTAGCACCCAAATAATAGAAACAATTTTAGAATAATGGAAAGGGATTTAAGAAACTATTTAATGATGGCAGTTGTTTCTAAGCTTGTTTGCATGAGGAAATAAACAGCAATTAGAGAGCATGAAAAAATTTGTTGGGCTCTAAGCAAGTTTTTTCTTTATCAATTCCAGAACCTTCCAACTATCATGAGAAGTGCTAAAGTTTGAAGTCATAAAAATAATATAGTAAAGTTTATTTTTAAGACACAAGCAAATTAAAAAGAAAAAAAAATGCAACAGAAAAACTCAAAACAGAAAAAAGTAGTAACCAAGGTTTTTGATTAATTGGGAGGAAAGATGACCATGTATTCATTAACTGTCTAATAGGCTGTTCTTGAAGACATTGTCTTATTTCTTCTGAGTAAACATGTTTTTTTTTTTTAAGTTGTTTTCAAACCACTTCAAGAAGAGCTTCTATAGACAATCATTTAAGGAACGAATGAGACTCACTTGAAATTAAGAGCATTCATTTATATAAACATTTGTTAATAATCTGTAAGAGTCACTATTAGATTATTTAGAAAACCAGAATCTTCTATGTTAATTGTCTACAAATTAATTTGATCAATTCCTTTTTCAGATTATATATCTATTCTTAATCACAATTTTTTTAAATGACTATAGTCCAAGTGAATGGATTTCCCCATACTTAAAATTAATGTAAATATATTATTATTTTGTTAAATTATGAACTTTGCTATATGAGCAGATTGCATGTTGATCATATTCACATTGGGTTATAGTATTATATCCCCTCTATTCCACTCCTGTTACACTGAGCTGGTGGCTCTTGGTATACTTTGTGGGGTTATGGATGCATGTTAGTCTCTGTGTGGGTGACAATCTTCAAGATATTCCTTTCCACTCTGTAAACTAATACATTTTTAAATAAAAATAATTTTCATCTTAAAAAATGAGACATAGATCTCTATAAAACATGTTTTTGATAAATACAACAGCTATAGGCTGTTTTAGCTGGCATGAATTTAGAGTTAAATGTGCCAGCCCTATAGATTTAAGCAAATTTTCTTCCAAGTAGGTTATGTTAATTGACTCATTTATTTTAATCAATACTGAAAAACCAGTGGATGCTGAGAACTATTCTGAGTATAGCATATACAGGAGTAGTCAAACATAAAAACACTTTCTTCTCTTCTGTAGTTAGTGGAAACAGATATAATCAGCAAGATAGTTAACTAAAAATAATTTGCCATTGAGAAGTGATAAGAGGATAAGGTAAGAGAATAACAAAGATATTAAGGGATTAGATTTTAAAAATATTTTTGCTTTTTATTTTTATTTATTTATTTGAGAGTGACAGAGAGAGAAAGAGGGAGAGAGAGAGAGAGAAAGAGAGAGAGAGAGAGAGAGAGAGAAAGAGAGAGAGAGAATAGGCACTCCAGGGCATCCAGCCATTGCAGATGAACTCCAGATGCATGCGCCCCCTTGTGCATCTGTCTAATGTGGGTCCTGGAGAATCGAGCCTTGAACACAGTCCTTAGATTTCACAGGCAAGCATTTAACCGCTAAGCCATCTCTCCAGCCCTTAAGGGATTAGAATTTTAAAGTCACTAAAAAGGGATTCACCAACAGAATAATATTTTCATAAAATATATAAGAATGAGAGGCACAGTGGGTCATCAAGTACTCTGACAGAAGTCTGTCATTGTTTTGGGAGAGGCATGGATTCTTTGTTAAGAACATACTAGCAAAGGAACCATGGAGTGCAAGCTCTTGAGACAGAAGCTTAAAAGAAATTTAGAGGCATCAGTAAAGGCAAGGTGGGTAAGTGGACAAGCAATAAAATAATGGACCATATCACATGGGGTAGACATTGGAGAGTTCTGAGCAATCCAATGACATGGTTTGACCCTAATTTTTTTTATTAGAATAAGAGAGATAACCATTATTACTTGGCTTAGGATAAGACCAAAAGGAAATCAAGACAGAACCAAGAAGATCAGTAACAAGATGGTAAATTAACAGCAAGAGGAGGTGATCTGCTTAGGGTGCAAACAGTGGAGGGAAGATAATTCATTAAAGTTTGATTATGTTTGAGGCAATAAGAACGTGGATTTTGCTATGGATTAGATGTGGGAAATAAGAGAGAAGACAAACTATTATATTTTAAAATAAACTTTATATTTTAGAATAGTTGTAGCACTATAGAAAAATTATGAAGACACTAAGGACTTCCCAAATACTTAACATCTAAACATGCTAAATATGGTAGAATTAGTGAGCTGATATTGATCTATTACTATTACATAACACTTATCCTTCCTTAAATATTTTTTTGTTTTTGTCTAGTGTCTTGTTTATTCACCTGGATCTTACCTAAGAGACCACATTATACTCAGATGTCATATCTCCTCAGGATCCTCTTGAATGTGACAGTTGCTCAGACTTTCCTTGTTCTTGGTGACCTTGCTAGTTTCAAAGAGTACTGTCATTTTCAGAATGTCTCTCAGTTGTACTGGACTTTTGACACGTTTACCTTGAGTTGATTGGCATATATGTTTTGTGAAGGAAGGCCAGAGGTACAGTACATTTCTCCTAACACCATATCAAAGGTATGTATTGTGAATTTAACATCACAATTTATATTCATCTTCATCATGTGGTGTTTGTAAAGTTAGGGCAGTGTTTGTAAAGTTTCACTACTAACAAATCACTTCTTTCCCCCTTTTTCAGACTTGCATTCTTTGGGAGAACTTAACAGTGTGCAGTGTACACTTAAAGAGTTCTAGATTCTCGTATGAATCATTTAACTCTTAAATTATCACTTAATCTTTTATTTATATAAGTGTTACTTGATGGGATTTCTTTTATACTTTGGGTTTAAATTCAACACTATCGTGTTGCTAAGACTGCTGTAGTGATTGAACTCTGTGTCCTTTTGGCATCTTTTTGGAGGGCACTATGAGGTATCAAAACTATGATCAGCCATTTCTCTGATGTTTTCTGGTTCCCTTTATTGGAGGATATATTAGAAACTATGGTTATGTGTAAGAATGCTTATTACTCCCAGAGTTTCAATGTTACTGGATTCTTTTATATGACAGAGAAACGTAGAATACATGTGCATGTGTGCATGCATAGTTCTATATATAACCATTTGTGTCAATATTAAGCTGAATGTGAATTTATACATAGTAATATCTTTACATAGATTTTATTACTACATAATTAAGTTTATCACTCTTGCTGTCTGCCCTGCTATCAGTTATTTCCTGCTCCAACAATGGGAAACAAAAGACTGAAATAGCAATGGTATATACTTCCTCTCAGGTTCCCCACTAGGGCAAGTGACTCATGTTTTTTACAGTGGATTCATGATAACAGAGACCTAGGTTTCTTCTGTCCAGAAGAATGCCATGAATCATTTTGATACTTGCTTGATCAGGCCTAGTACTAAAATGCTTCCCAAAACTCACCACATTCTAAGCAACAGAATACTGGAAGAAAAGCAGCAAAGAAGAGTTGAGATAAATGTGCAGCACGTACAAACAGTGTAATCATAAATTTTAATATTAGTGCATGTAAAAAACTTAATAAATTTAAATAATTTGAATGTTACCAGTTAATAAAAAGTACTTGCCATTGGATGATTATGTAAGAATCAATTACAGAAGTTGAAAACAGTATAAACATGGAGGTAAAGGTAGCTTTAAAGGAAAATCATGGTAGATTAAAAGTGAAATGATAACAAAGATATATTCTGCACAATATTCAAGGCAAAGCTCAGTAGCTGTAGCAATAACAGATCAAAATAGACTGGAAAACGGTGGCTATTACCAGGATTTACATAATTCTAGGGAAATCAATTCATGAAGAGAACATTTCAAAATTATTTTAAAGAAAGTATATAGATGCAAATAGCTTTTCTTTCTTCAGCTTCTTTTCACTTCTAAAATTATTGTGAAACTATGGCATATTGAAAATTTTATTTTTATTTATAGGGACCTAAGTTCATCTATATTTTGGTTATCTCCCTTTCCTTGATTCATACATTGATTCTTGTTCTCTCCATTTAGCCTTTTTACTTTTATTTCTCCTTCTTTATTCATGTATTAGCTTTTCAAATTTTCTGTCTCTAAGCATTAAGTCCTAATATATTATAACAAGTTAATAAAATGAGACTAGACAGAAAGAGATTGTGTTCATCTCTAAGCAAGTCTGTCATTATTTTCTTGTACTCTGAACTAGTCATATATAGTACAACAACAACAACAAAAACAACAATAGAACCCTGGCGTGGTGGCGCACACCTTTAATCTCAGCATTCGAGAGGCAGAGGTAGAAGGATCACTATGAGTTCAAGGCCACCCTGAGACCACATAGTGAATTTCAGGTCAGCCTGGGCCAGAGTGAGACCCTACCTGGGGAAAAAAAAAAAAAAAATCAGTAGTATTTGTTCCTGAACTTCTACTGGCACAGAGAATTCTATGAAGTGAACTGTTAAAGCTGCAATTGACCATTTGCAGGTAGGTATTGTAGCCAGAAACCAAACTAACTATTGTTTTCAAAGCTTGATGATATGTGCTTGATATGTATATTGGCTCCTTTATTCAAAAGTACTGGAATGTTCAAATATTTTCCTTGTATTTGATAATTAATGAATTACATAAGGAGGGAACACATGACATTGTTAGTCCATAATACAGAAATTGCTTACATCACTTCAGTTTACATCTGCTTCATTAGGTCTTAGTTATGTGATCAGAGCATGTGGCCATACCTATTTTAAGGAAGGATAGAAAAGTAAAAATTGGCTAGAACTAAATATAACACATTCAAAGGTTGTATTACTAAAAGCAAGTGGGAAATGATAGTAGAAAAAGTTCAAAATCATCAAAACATACTATAATCAAGAAGTTGGTAAGCATTGTAAAATGGATAGAAACAATGTTGATTGGTAGTTCAGACATAGTGAACAGATAAACTTTGATGTACTATTTTGGACATTTAAGTGTAAGCAAAAATTGAAAACACTGAATTATGGCTAGAGTTAGAAATATTTAAGGTTGAGTTTTGGATAAACACAAAGGCCAGTCAAATTTTGAGTCATGGGCTCACGATGATATCAGTAGCTATTTGTAGATGACCTTTAGATTTGGAAGATATTCTGGACTCATCTTCATGGATTGGCATGGCTAAATGTTAAGGTACATAATAGATCACTGACTTGACTCCCACCACAGTGGCTGATTACTTCCTCTACTATTTTTTAAGAGAGGAAAAGCACGGTCTGGTGGCCAAGACCTGTAACCCTGTTTACTCTGGAGGCTGAGTCTGGAGTAGTGAGAACACTCGAAGGACTTTTGTCTCTATTTCCATGAGATTTTAAATTGATTTTATATTTTCAGTAGGTTCTTTCTTGTAGTTTCCATCTGTCTGATAAAATATCTTATATATTTTCCTGTAGATATTTTAACATTCTATTAAAGTTATTTTGAAGTCATGGTTATATGGCTTCGTTTTTAGGGTCAATTGCAAGATTGCTATGTCTTGTTTCATATCAGGTCATGCTCTTGAATTTTTTTCAGCTTGTCCTTTTTTAAACTAAATTTCGACAATATACAGAACAATAGAAATGATAATTAATAGTACTGGGGTCACAAATGCCTTTTTCTTATGGCAAACTATCAGTGTGAGTCAATCAAATTTGGGATTGAACTCATAATTACTTGAAACAGAAAAGAAAAAAAAAACTTTATGAAAGAGGGAAAACTGCATTGTGATATTACATTCAGTGCAACACAGGCTTCAGAATTCTTCAGGGATCTGCCAGACTTTCTCAGTGGCTTTGCCTCACTTAGCCTTCAGAAGTTTCTTCACATATGAATCATAAAGTGTCCATGCTCTTGTTCCTTCTCTAAGAACAGATTGCTGTTGACTATCACTAAGTATTAGCATCATGTTAAGGATCAGAAGGGGTTTTTCCTTCTCCCCTTCCTCCTCCTTCTCCCCCTCTCTTCTCACTTCTGTCTTCCCTTCTTCCCACTTCTCCTATTTCTTATTTGTTTTCATTGCCTGGCACACAGTGTTCCTGGCCCTCAAAGGTATAGCTTTGCTTAGCTTTCTTATCCTGCCTCACAGTGGTAGTCAAACTGCATTAGGTTTGTGTGTGGTCTTGGGCAGGGATGGTCTCTTACCTTACCTAGTATTTTCTGACTATTACTTGCTATGGATATTAAATCCTTGGGTTAAAAGGCTTTCCTGCATAAAGTATTCTAACTTTGTACAATATCTAAGTAAATCTTGAATGCCTATAACCAAGAAGGGAGGGCTCTCACAGTTATTATTCTCATGTGTACTAAGGTTAGGTCATAGGTATGAAAGTGTGAGTTCCTCCTGTTCCTGGGAACCCAAGCATTGCAACTGACATGCTTTTCATACTTATCCTTTGAAATTTTGTTCCAATTTTACCTTATTGACTTTTCATTTTTAGACAAGCCCAACAGACTAGCTTTTTAAATGTGAGAGAGCGAGAGCGAGAGCGAGAGCGAGAGAGAGAGAGAGAGAGAGAGAGAGAGAGAGAGAAAGTTACTGCAATTGAACTCCATATGCATGTGCCACCTTGTGCACATGTGCGACCTTGCACACTTAAGTCACTTTGTGCATTTGTCTTATGTGAGAACTGGAGAGTCAAACATGGGTCCTTCAGCTTGGCAGACAAGTGCCTTAACTGCTAAGACATCTCTCCTACCCATAGCTTATGTATTTTTAAATAATGGCCATTATTTCCCCTGGGATATGAGATAGTGTATGTATTGTCTCTCAGCTTCTGGATTTTGGTTTACTTGCTTGTGTAGAGTCCCATTTCTCCATTGTGGCCTAGAGAACTTATGTTGTGATAGATTTTCTGTCTTTTCTTCACCATTACTGTGAAAGCAGCATTCTTTCTTGCAACTGTCTATATCATCAATTTAAATGAAATTGAATTGATTTTCATATATTCATGTTTTCATGAACAATTAAAAATATTTTCTACCTATTTTATCCATAATCAGTTTTATTCCATGGAAAGTTATTCAGTGCTTTTTAATGGAAGTTTACAACTAATTGTGACTAAGGAAAATTACTAGAATATGATGTCTAACATAAAATTTTAATGCAATAGAGAGAAAAATCCATAGAATTCAACTAATTTTGTTGTTTCAGTATATGTAATGGTACTGCTTTTTATCAAGTGAAAAAAGGGAAAATGGCCTGCTTGTATTATTAGTTCAGAGAATATTAGTGAATGCAAAACATTCTGTACATATCACATTTCTTTCACTAACATACTTTTTTTTTTTCTAAAAAATATCAGAGAATTTCTTTTCTGATGAAATACATAGAAAATTTTCATTTCTATTAATGAACTTGCACTTTGATAAAACTAATTATTATTGGTGGTATGTCACTATTGGTCCTTTTGAGAGCACTTAGTTTTAAAAGTTGAGTATTATGAGATTATTTTACGGAATGGGAGATGTCATGGTACTGTACTCTGGAATAAACGTCATGAGTGACCTTTGCTTTATTTATTTATTTGAGAGAGAAAGATAAAGGAATAGAGAGAGGGATTGGGGATATCAGGGCCTCCAGCCACTACTAACATAATCCAAATATGTGTGCTACCTTCTGGACCTGGTTTATATAGGTTCTGGGGAATTGAACCTGAGTCCTTAGGACTGAGGGCAATCACCTTAACTGCTAAGCCATCTCTCTAGCCTGACCTTTGCGTTTAGTTGCTATTTATGTCTGTGCTTCACAGCTCAAATATGGAGTCTGTGTTATTCACCTATTTGAGGTAATTTTGTTATGGAAATAATGAGAAATTACTTGATCCAGTGCCACAAAGTAATACTTCTGTAGATAACCCATGAGGAAGACGTGGAATATTTAATTTTAACAGATTATCTTTGGGGTATTTACAATCACCACTTTTGTACAAGATAAAAATATTTTTCCTTCATATTATTGTCCTAAGACAAATAACATTAATATACTGTATTCCCACAATAGCCTTTTCCATTTATAAAATTAAATAATTCTAAGTATCAATTTTTTAAATTGTTTTGTTTATTTTTATTTATTTATTTGAGAGTGACAGAGAAAGAAAGAGGCAGAGAGAGAGAGAGAGAGAGAGAGAGAGCGGAGAGTGGGTGTGCCAGGGCTTCTAGCCACTGCAAACGAATTCCAGATGCGTGTGCCCCCTTGTGCATCTGGCTAATGTGGGTCCTGGGGAATCGAGCCTTGAACCAGGGTCCTTAAGCTTCACAGGCAAGCACTTAACCACTACACCATCTCTCCAGCCCAAGGTATCAATTCTTCAAGGGCTAGGATATGGAAAATCTGTGTTAGACCACATACCAGGATATTATCTAGCCAGCATTGTATAAGGAATGTAGACATGTGACACTGTTTTCCTGGCTTTTATAGCATGCTTTAAGAGAAAAAAAATCATCTCTCTTGAGTGGAATAATGGACACTTTAAAGTCATATTGTTTACAATCTCTCTGATTTAGAATTCTAAGCTGAATTCATGTCTATAAATTTCCCTTAATATGCACATGTATGAATGAAGCATTTGTAGAATACTCCATTTAGAGGGTACATTTAAATCCATTTTTTAAAGAATAATACCCAGCATGAGATTGAATAAAATTTTTTCATCTATCATAGTATGAATACTAAGTAATAAAGAGACATTCAGTTAGTCACTCATTCAAGACATTTTCATAGATGACCCTTCATGTATGCTTTCTGTGAAACACTGGTAATCTGTATATGAAACTTATTCTGTAAAGAAGGGGATTTACTCTCATAAGGAAGCAGAAACTAAAGCAAACAATGCGTAAGAGTATAATAATTGCTACAGTGAGATAAAATGCAAGGAAACTATAGACAATGGAAAACCTAGAGGTATTTAAGAGTACCAAGAAAGACATCAATAAAACGTTTCAGAGAATCTTTCATTAAACTATGTAAGAAGAAATACATATTTGCAATTCCATGTCAGAGTATGGAGTTAGGTGTAGAACACAGCTTCCTGATGTAAAGTATAATTATGTTCAAATTCTGGGAAAATGTGGTGGCATGGAGGGACTGATACTATCTTGGGAATCAGAGAGAAGATGTTGAATGTAGAGGTGGGAAAAGAAGGAGGTGGTAGATATGGAATAACCCATCAATAAAAACACTTGGTAAAATATTTATTTATTTAATTATTTTTTTTTTTTGTTGGAGAGAGACACAGAGAAAATTGGGCCAGGCCCTTCTGCAACTGTAAGCAAATTCCAGATGCATATTGTACCTTATGCATCTGGCTTATGTGGGTAATGGAAAATTGAACCTTGGTCCTTAGGCTTCACAGACAAGTGCCTTAACTACTAAGTCATCTCTATAGCCTAGAAAAAAAAAAAAAAACTTTTAAAAATATTTTTAAAGAATTTTCAGCTTCAACTTTAGAAAATAGGAGATCAGTGTTAAATTTTATGGTAAATGATTAAATGATTAGATTTGCAGTTTAGAAATACAACTATGATTTCATTGTGCAATTAATAACTAGAAGATTCAATGCTACAGAAACGGATCAGTGGTTAAGGAACTTGCCTACAAAGCCTCATGATCTGGGTTTGATTCCTCAGTACACACGTGTAGCCAGATGTACAAAGCAGCACATGTATATGGAGTTTATTTGGAGTGGCTAGAGGAAATCTGACAATTGAATAGCCAGGTCCCTACATAGTAGAATGTGACTTAGTGGTAAAGATGCATAGAAATTAAGCACATATATCTCTTTTGGAAATTTCAAGCTAAATGAAGGGAAGGAAGTTAGCATTTATAGAGAAAGACTCAGGAGGCAGACTTATGAGGACCGCTACAAGTTTTGAGGCCAGCCTGAGATTACATAGTGAATTCCAGGTCAGCATGGGCTAGGAGGAGAGCATACCACAAAAAACCAAAAAAAGATTCTGAACTTAGAAACAGTGTGGTGCTTTCCACAAGTCAGGCAGCTGATTATAACAGTCAAGTTGCATGTATTTGAGAAAAGAGAGTGGAAGAACTCATAGGCAGTTGTAAACATGGAGTTTCTTATCTTTGATTTTCAACCAAAAATGTTTTTAAAATTTTTACTCAGACTGTACCAAGAAGAATTTTTTGCAACAAGTGTTATTCAAGGGTTGTGTTGGGAAAGACTCTGGAAGTCATTGAATTTTTATGAATTTAAAGATAAGTTCTGAAACAATGTTTAATAATTTAAATTTGAGCAATTACAAAGTTATAGAAAGGTAACTTACTGTAGTTATTGTATTATATTTTAGGAAATAGACTAGCTAAATCAGTGTAACCTGGCAAAGATTATCAGGAGCTCTGGATTTCTGTTATGTGCTCAAGTGTGTTAGGTACAATATAGAGAGAGCTAACCAAAAGTGTCTAGGAGTGATTTAGCTAGGAGTGATTTTGGAAGCATCTCTAATTATTGCTGAACACTTGTGATTTGGAATGGAATCACAACTTATTTTTAATATTTTTTAAAATATTTGGTTATGGGTATATTTAAGTTATATAAATGTAAAATATTTGAAAATGGGGTTATATACTTTAACTGAATCTTTGTTGTTTAAAATGGTGCTGAGAACTATTTTACTAATTTATCTGAAAAGTTTCTGTAGCAATTAATTGTAACACAAAATGGGTGATGTGTACTAAATATTGACTATGAGCATGACCTGTACACCTCAATGGCACATGTGCAAATTCTTGGGGCTTAATTAATTATATGGCTTTTATATCAAACTCAATCATGCCTGGATCCAGAATTTTATGGCTTGAATCTTAGGCAAGGAATACAATATTTCTAAATGTTTTCTCACAATGAGAATAGGGAGAGAAATGCTATGTATATATAGGCTGGCTCTAAGAATTCAGTGGAATAATCCACTTAGAGGGCTTGACACAATTGTTAGTATGTAGTGAGTTTGAAGTTTGAATTTCTAATATGTATGATTATATTAATTTTAGGAACTTTTTATGTTTAAAGAAATATAATTTACTGTTTAAAATTAAAAATGTAACTAGAGGGCTAGAGAGATGGCTTAGTAGTTAGGGCACTTGCCTCTGAAGACTAAGGACCCATGTTTGACTCTCCAGATCCCACATCAGCCAGCTACACAAGGTGACACAAGTATGCAAGTTCATATGTGTATACAAGGTGGCACACACATCTGGAGTTTGATTATAGTGGCTGGGCGCCCTGGCGTGCCAATTCTCTCTTTCTCACTCTTATTCTTGGTCTCTTGCATAAAAACAGACCAGTCTCTTGGGCTTGCCTGAAAACAAAACAAACAAAAAACAGTGTAACTAGACTTGGGATGGGGAGATGGCTCAGCAGTTAAAGATGTTTGTTGTAAGGCCTGCTGGCTCAGGCTCATTTTCCCAGTACCCACAAAAAGCCATATGCATAAAGTGGCACATGTGTCTGGAGTTTGTATGCATTGGCAAGAGTCCTGACACATTCAGACTCTGTCTCCTTCCCTCTCTCCCTCACTCTATCTCTTGCAAATAAATAAGTCAAAATATCTTAAGTAGACTTAGTTTTCTATAAATAAAATGAACAATTATTTCCAAAATTTATGCAAAGGGGAATTCAAGACCATTTCACAAGAAATGATCTCACTGAGAAGAAAAGGTCACTGCTATTGAGCATTCTGTTATATGTTGAATGAATACCTACGTAAGGTCTTCATTTGTAATTGGTTTATCTAACTGACACCTTACTAGGATTTATAATCATTATAACTTGTATTGTCATGAATGTCTTGGTTGAAGACCAAACTCTCTTTGCCTATTTTCACTGAAGTTATTTTAAGAAATATATCCAAAAGTGAAAACACATTTATAAATTGGCATACTAATATAAATGATATGCTATTTATGTTTCTTTTTTCCTGAGAGATATGTTTCTTATTTATTTACTTATTTATTTATATTTTATCCAGCAAGAGAGAGAGAGAGAGAGAGAGAGAGAGAGAGAGAGAGAGAGACAGAGAGAGACAGAGAGAGAGAGAGAAAATGAGAATGGGCACACCAGGTCCTTTAGCCACTGCAAAGGAACTCCAAACTCCATGAACCCCCTTGTGCTTCTGGCTTAGGTGAGACATGGAAAATTGAACCTGAGTCCTTAGTCTTCTCAGGCAAGCACCTTAACCATTTAGCCAAGCCATCTCTGTAGCCCAAGAGTTATGTTTCTTTAAAATGCTGTTTATTGAGTTGTCTCCACTAAATTAATGTTTTAATTCTGGGAGAGGAGTGAGTGAAAAATGATTACATTTATTTTTTCTGCTGCTAGAAATGCACGAAATATAACTTAACATTTACATACATATAAATAGATCTTGCCATTACCATATGTAAAATATTTGCACATTATAGATGAAAATATTCTAAAATGAAACTAATATTGTTATTTTTCAATTATTTATACTTTTTATTTCTATTAAATATTTTAGACACCTTGAGAGTAGTATGTGCATTTTACTCAATTTGAACGTTGAGGTAAGAACAGCTTGTTCAACCCCCATAGTGTTCATGAGAAAGGTCATGTTTGTGAAGTTTTACTCAAAATGAAATGTGTTTTAATTGCATTCCAATATAAATATGTCCAGAATATTTCTATTTGTAGCTTTATTGAAAATAAGATGTTTTTCTCTTACTATTAGAACTCTGTGAAATAAAACAGAATATTTTAGCCTGTATTTTCAAGGTTTGTAAATTGATGCTTATTGACTTCTTGCACATATACTGGCTACTTAGAATGTTTGGGAAGAAAATAGATTTCAAAAAATTTATTTTGCAGGGTAGAAAACACATGAATCTAGTTAATTTTTGATAGCAATAAAGTCATAAAGCAAAATTTCTTTCACTTGAAACTAAGTTTTTTATTATAAAGGTAACAAAACAGATACTTTAAAAATTTCATCTTCCTGTATCATCTATAATGTAGTAAAAATTGGTGCTAAGGTTGAGCTTGGATGAAAAGATCTTTTGAGTGAGATATGAAGGTTTAAAGTTAGCGTTGTTACTACACTACATGGAAAATGGGGAAAAGGATGTAATTATTTTGACTATTATTTCAAACAAAATTGTACAATACTTAACATTTTTTTTTTACATCAGGGTCAATTACCATTGCTTTAGTTTAAGGTTGAAAAGACACTATTAATATTGACTAACATCCCCAACAGGAAGGCTCACCACTGCTGGTTCTATGAAGTTTGGTCTAATCCCTTTTCATCTGCTGACTTTAACTTATTTTTGTTTTCCTTCTAATTTCTAGAAGACAATTATTTTTTAGGTTATCCTGACTCACTTACTTTTCTTTTCCCCATCATTTTTCTCGGCAATGGGGAATAGAACTGTAACTTACTTTTGATGAAAAGGGGCAGAGGTGAATATAATGCTTTGTTATTTTTCCTTTACTTAGATACACTGAAAGTTACCTTCTATTTATAGAGTAGAGGCTCTTCAGAGAATTTCTGGTATCCTGTTTCCTCTTTTGTTAAGAAGTGTCTGACTATGTGTAATCTTTAAAGAGAAAAATTTGGAGAAAGTAAATTAGTTATATTTGAGAAATGTTTAAATAACATCTTTTTGTGTGGAAAATGTAGTATTATGTAGACTTATAATTGTGCCTTTTATCCTTACCAGGCTCAGTATGGGATCATTTTGGACCTGTTTGGTAAATGTATGGAAGTGGATATAGCAATGAGACCATAATATACTTGTACATTTTGCTGTTAGGAAACTTATTATTTTGAAGACACTATTTCCATTTCTGGGTAGACATAGATTTCTTAATTCCACTATCATGTGACATTATACACTTCTGGAGCCCACATAACTTGTCCTCTCTCAAATGTGGACTCATACATAAAGATAGTCCTTTAAGCACTGACAGAAAACTACCATTACAAAGCAATTTGAATCAAATGCAACTAGAGTTTTACAGTTTTGAAAGGTGCCATTTTACCCAGGGAAACTTCTGGGAACATTGCCCAAATCAGACTTTTATCTCCTGAAACAAACTTGCAATTTAGCAAGGATAAATTTCTTACCACACTTATATATTAATATATGAAAAAAGGACAGTGTGTCATTCCTAGTGTTAGAATTTGCTGACTTGCTATGCAATCAAATGAAAAGAAAAACTTTTTTTTTTCAAGTTGAGAACTTATCCCCAATGACATACTTATAACCCATCCCAAAGCTGAGGGAGAAAATGTCATAAGCTGAGAAATAGAATTTTTCAGAAGAAAAGATATTACCTATCACTATTTCTCATGTTTGCCAAAGGTCTCTTGATTTTTACCTGCATTTTTGGGAGGAGGGTAGAATCTTGTTATGTAGTCTTACGTGACTTAGAACTTACTATGTAGACTAGGTTGGTATTGAACTTGAGCCTACCTCTGCTCCCTACCTATTAGCATTACTGTTTTGCTCCACTATTATCTTTTATCTGAATAAGTAGAAATGTAAAACAATTGAGTCAGTAATTTAATTCTTTCACTTAGTAAGAACATTCTGTAAATACATCCATATTTAGATCTCTTGGCCTGTATTTATCTTCATTAATCTTTGTCCCTGTCAATGTATGCCCAAGCACTTTACAATAATTCCATAAAACCAATGTGAATAATTTCACAACAGTTAAGTATAAGTGTCTGCAAATATGAAATCTGGGACCTCTTAATTGAAAGTATGATAAAAATAAATACTATGAAAATTTAAAGTTTGTGGATAAATTCCATGAAAAGTTCATTTTCTACTAATTCTTCATGAATACTATTGTAACATTGTATCTAAGTAATTGCATTTATGATTATTTATTACCAATTCATTTGGGACAAAGACTGATATATATCCTAATGGGAGTATATTTATTGTTGTAGATTCGTTAGTTTAAAACACTCAGCATTAGGGGATTAGAAAATGGCACAATTTATAAGCTGCTCACTGTGAAAGCATGAGTATCAGAGTTTCCATCCTCAGGATCCATGTAAGAATCCCCACATGTCTCAGAACCAAATAGTGACAATAGATGATTATTAGGTGAGGGGGAGTCACCCTAATTTCATTTTGTGTGTCAATATCAACAACATAAAAACAATGCATGGAAGTAGGGTGGGGATACAATGAGAAGAAGAAAAATTTTAGTGGAAGGGAAATGGGAAGAGAGATAGTTGGGGGAATGGGATAAAAATGCATTGTGCACATATATAAGGGTATCAAAAACTTAAAAAAATCCAACACATTAGAGACTTTAATAATTGCAAGTCTATAGCATAAAGGAAGCTTTATACAGAAGCAGAAACTCATCTGCAAACCGACCTGGTGACTACAGTAGCAAACAATGGAGATCTCCTCCTCAAAACAGGGTGAAAGGTGAGGATCAATACTCAGAGTTGTCCTCTGAACTCTGCACATGTGCCATGGCATGCATGCATGTAGTAGCATTAATTGACATATATCATGTCATATGCACATGATAAAATAATACAAAGCATACTTATCACAACTTACGCTACATAGCAAGAGTATGTTAAATTTCTTAAAATACGATTTCTACTATTCTCTCCTTCTGCTCAGAAAAAAGTTTATACCTAAGAATCTATTAAAAATAAATTTCCTGATGTTGAAATAATTTGTTTTCCTATGTAATTCTTTTTGACTTTGGTATTTTTCTTTCTTTACATTCATTATTTGTTTACTTGTGGATGTTACATGGGAACTATTCATGGTTCTTAAGTCCTACAAAGACCATATTTATCACAGGAGGATTAATGCAATTAAGGAGCAATGAAAAGAAAAACATCAATAGTATTAATCAACAGTGGGGCCTATAGTCTACATAACTGATCAGTCAGGGAAAATGTTCACACTGTTACAATAGTGACATGTCTGCTACAGAGGTAATCAATGGCTCTCTGATTAGATTGTGGTCTACCTTATGGAAGGGAATAGATACCTGGCACTGAAAAACTAGTAACAAGCCTGTACATGGCTGGGAAGGTCACAAACCCTAGAAGGGAAACTACGATTGTTGTTTCTCTAAATTGATATATTGTGTCTTTCAAATAGTCCTCTAAATATTTATGTTCTTATGCACAAATTATTGCAGCTCTCACCTTTGGTTAGAGAAACTTCTTTTTGCAGTTGACAGTAGCTGCTAGAGAGACTCAAAACTTATCAAAGTGCTGAGAATATAAGTGACTGTGGAGTACTTAGCATAAAATGATATACCATTATCACCCCTCTGAGGCAAGGAAATGTTGCAGAAGAGGTGGTTAGAAAGAATATAAGAGCCAGAGAAGGGGAAGAAATGCTGCAGCATGCTGAGGACATAACATTGGTATTGCATTTGTGAGCTCATGGTAACTCCTGTTACCTCCACACTATGAGACCCAGCGATATTCCATCATGGATGACAGGAGAATGGCATGCGGTCTTCATTGATCCCTGAGGAGGTATTGGAAGCAGTGGATGCTAGAAGAGTGAGAGACATTTTCTGCAGTGATGTAGCCACTGGTAGGTCTCATGTGCTCTGGTAAATGATACTCCTCCAATGCTTATTAAAACAACTCTGATTAAATTCAGTGGGCCACACAGATATCCAAGAAAGATGAAAGGTGTCAAAATAGAAGGGCTAGTTGAGAATAAGAGTTCAGTGGAAAGGAGGTAGGAGATGGTGCAAGATAAGGTCCTAGAAAGGGATTAATCAAACATGTATTATAAAAGTGTATAGAAATTGTTAATGTAAAAGAAAACTTGTATGTGTTCTTTGGTGTTTGAATTCAAATAGTCCTGTAGTAATGCTTCCCTTCTCACACGTCTTCATCTCTACCAAACTCACTATTATTATTCTTAAGAAGATTGAAATTTCACAAGTCATTACTAACTCACTGGAAGATTATAATTTTATGAGTATATGTTAGGCTTCACTGAATGCGTTTTTCCTATTTCAAGATGAATTTACCCAACAGTGTCTCCTGGCTTTTTCATTTGTGTTCACTAATTTGGATGCATCCAAGGTTTTTCACCCATTTTGTTGGTGAGTCTTATTATTTTCATTTTGTGTTGATTTATTGATTCCTTCTTTCTTCTTTTTTTTGTTGTTGTTTAGTTTTATTTACTTATTCGAGAGTGACAGACAGAGAGAAAGAGGCAGATAGAGAGAGAGAGAGAAAACAGGCACACCAGGGCCTCCAGACACTGCGAACGAACTCCAGATGCATGTGCCCCTTGTGCATCTGGCTAAAGTGGGTCCTCGGGAATCGAGCCTCTAACCAGGGTCCTTGGGCTTCACAGGCAAGCGTGTAACTGCTAAGCCATCTCTCCAGCCCCCCTTTTTCTTCTTTACTGGTTAATCTCTCTAACTGGAAAACAGATTCAACCTGTTATTCACTCACTGTTTTATTTTCTTTGGTCATGGTCTGCAGAATCACCAATTAACCATTTGAAAAATATTTTGACTTCAAAATTATCTTGTTCTTCCAGTTTTGTAGGGATAATAAGGGTTGGTAAAGTCCATGTATTTTTAAATTCACTTCATATTAGCAATATCAAGAATGTTGAAGGAGAAAACATCTCATTGACCACTGAATAACTGGTAAGGTAATAACAGCATAATGAATCAGGTATTCTGATTAAACAAACTAAGGACTAGATATTACTAAGAAATTATCCCTGGATAGATCTTTGTTGGTTATGGAAACTCTTGTTTTTTCCATTTTCTTAAGTTTCTGAAATCTGTTGTCACCTATACAAAATTGATTAAATAGGTTTAGCATTCTGGCCTTAAAACAAGTGCCTATGACTGGGTTTTACTTTTTACTGAGCTCTGTAGTTTATAAGTATTCTTTATATCATTATCATATTCATATATTAGCTATAACTAGATAAAATGTGTTGTAGTCAGTTTCACATTATTGGGATGAACCTCTAAGTCAGACATAGTTTATGGGATGAATGGCATTTATTTGAAGCTTACAGATATAGAAGTTCTATAATGGTGGAAAAGCTGACTTCCTTTCATGGGTACCTAGAGAGAAAAACCACCACCAGCAAGCCAGCACCACAAACATGACCAAACCTTAGGGACCTAGGCAGAACTTAGTCTGTATACCTTAGGCTACAATTCAGAATACTGCAGCTCAGTAGCAGCTCTTGGAACCCTGAATACTTTATGACCCACTCTGTGTATGTTTTATGATTTTGAAACTAATATCAGGTATACAAGACACAGCCGTGCTGTTAATTCAAGGACAAAATAAATCATGACCTTGAAGGGCATATTCTTTCTTTTTAGTCATCTCCTTTAAAAAGCACTTTTATTTTCACCATTTGGTGTTTTTTCAGGTAACCTTTCTATTGTTTCATCATAAAGCAGTTGATCCATCCTTTCTCATGGTCATACCTCCTTCACAAGAGCAATTTTATGGACTGGAGAGATTGCCTAGTGGTTAATGTGCTTGTCTGTGAAGCCTATGTACCCAGGTTGGATTTCCCAGTATCCCTGTAAGCCAGATGTATAAGGTGGCACATGTGTCTGGAATTTTGTTAGAAGTTGCTAGAGGCCTTGGTGTACCCATTCTCTCTCTCTCCTCTCTCTGTCTTTCAAATAAATAGAATATATTAAAAAATTATCAGTAGCAGAGAAATAGTATGTAGGGAGAGGTTTAGCCCTTCTTTAACTGATCTGTTGTATATCATCTTTCTATTGTGTTCATGAATTAATTAGTATGAAAGGTTTGCCTTGGTGTAGCAGTTAAATTCTCATTTCTGGGGGAAAACAACAACAACAACAAAAACACCTGGTCACAAGCAGCATTTGGAGGAAAAGGGTTTATGTCTGCTTTCAGTCTTGAAGAGGTTTCATCAGGTCAGTGAAAGCATAGAGCAGAAGCTAGCCAACACATTTGGTCTTATCACTTGGGAGATGAGTGCCCTAGCTAACACCCAGTAGGGCTAGAATAAAGAGCCCCAAGCCTCCTCCAGCAAGGCTATACATCCCAAATTGCCATCAGCTAGGGACTAAGCCTTCAAAACATATGAGGCTATGGGGAAAGTTTCACACTCAAGAAAGCATGGTTGGAGACCTAGACTCTTCTACTATCCCTGTTATCAGCTTGTATTATAACTCTAATTTTCTGATATCAAGAGAACTCTACAGCACAAACATATTTTCATATTGTCCATAATTTTATCTTTCCCATCATTTCTATGGAATCCGTTTGTTACATGTTTACTCAGTACTAGGCTTCTCAGAACACTGTACAAACAGGATATTTCAAAATTATATCCCTCATTTTTATTATTACTAACAAGTTTATCATTATAGCTAAAAGAGCTTATTGATTTCAATTCTTACAAAACCCTCATACATGGAAAATACATATAAAGAAAGAATGTTGGGTCAGTTGGAAGATCAGGTGGATGACTGGATGTGAGAGGTAGATGAATATACTCAAAATACATTATGTAGATGCATGGAAATGTTATAATGAAATATATCCTGTATAATTAATGTGTAGTAATATAATAAAAATTTTAAAAAAAGCAATATTTCAAGCTGAACATCTATGCCTGTAATCCTAACACTTGATAGAGACAGAAGCACTAGGAGTTTAAGATTAGGCTCAACTACATAGCAAGTTCTAGACCAAGATTACATGAGATCTTGCCAAAATAAAATATAAAAGAGTAACAAATATAAACAAAACAAAATGCAATAAAGCCATAAACCTTTGACGGTAAATATTTGGAAAGGTCTCAGTACTTAATGTATGAGATGATACAGATTTTTAACCTTTGAGTCCACAGTTAAATCTTAGCACTGTAGCTCATCTTAACCTATCACAAGTGATATGAAAATAGATACAAGTGATTTAAACTTATCATGTTACATAAACTATAGAACATTGAAATTATTGTTTGTCATCAATAATAGTATATTTTTATTCAAATATGTCTTTTTAGAGCATTGTGTAATTGTAAGATTTTAAATAGTTTCATTATGGAAACCATAATGTTATTCAAGGTCCAGCTAACAAAATGAACATAGCCTTGTAGCCTAGGATAAACAGATTTTCTTTGAAGGACACTGAGATAAATAAGTAGCTGATATGAAAAAGTGCGCTGACAGAAGAGAGGAAATATATGGTATATCTCTGGATAAAGAAGCCTTTTTAAAAAAAGAGGCTGTGGAGCTATATTAGAATACTGTATTCAGAAGTATAAAAGGGAATTAATATGAGATACATTAAATTGTTCACCATGCCAAATAACTATCTAATTTTTTTCAGTATTTTTCACAGGAAAAATGGTCCAATTTATTTATTGCCTTATGTAGTACTCTAAACAACCTTATATATAAAAGGCATGTTATTTTCCTAGTTTTCCCTAAGATCAAAACCTTAATGTGTTAGTTGAATAGCAGTGGGTTATTCTTGATGCTCCAGGAGTCCCAGATATTGTCATTTTAACTGTACCAGATGTAGACTGAGGTACTTTCTATGGTGTTCCCGACAGGACCAAAGTGTCTTTCCCCTTTCTATTCCATTAGTACCTGCACATCATGACAAATTCATGGTTATGTGGCAAGAACTCCAAAGTATGTTTTCATTAGTCCCTAGGAGACCATAAATTTCCCTGCTGTTTGGCATTGGTGAAGAGTTTACTATTTGCTACAAATGCTTCTGCTCTCCAATGTCACAAGCACTCAGTGCATGCATCATGCTGTGCTGGTTACTGCAATAGAAATCTCACTCTTGGTAGGTACCCTGAAGTACAGTATTGTCACACCTCCACCAGCAGGGGTGGATGATAAATCCCCAGAAAATTCAGAAACATGTTTGCTGGGTGTTTTTCTGAGAAGTGTGAGTAGATTAAAAATGTGAAATTCCTTTGCAAGACAAGGAAAGCTGGTCTTTCCAGTCCCATATTTTAAAAAGAGGCCTTGTCCTTTATTAAGAAATTGCTATTTTTGATGACAGTATGGGACTTACTTGGACATTTCACTGTTATTCCCAGATCTAATACACAAATAGCATCCTTTAATTGGGGTCCACATCACCGATTACATTGGGAATTCAACTCCAAATAGTCAACTTTTAGATTAATATAGGAGTATATACAAAGAACAAAACATGTGTGTGTAGAGTTTTTACTTTGAGATTTTCTGGTAGCTTCCTTATGCACTAATTTAAGGTAATATTTTACAAATATCCCATGTGTATTTAAAAATTATATGTATCACATATTTATTTGGGTATTTGTTCTATATTTATTTACTTAAATACAGATCTTAATTTTGTTGCAGAAAGTTGCTATAACCTTCTTTATTTTGTGTGCTTGAGTTATCTTTTAAAAGAAAAAAGAACAGTGCATCATGAATTGTGAACGTATAAATTTCTTCCAGTAAACATAACAATTTTTTCTTTAGATGTAGAGATTTTGTTTAATATGTGTAACTTTACCTCTCTTCTTGATGGATTGCTCATATTAATATAATGTATTGTTTCTACTTATCTGCATTAATTCTTTCTGCCTTAAATTCAATTTTCTGGGAAGCTGGTTTTGCTAAGGCAGCTTTCTTTTGGTTAGCATCTCTGTATTTTTTGAATTTTGGGAATATGTTTAGTAAGTAGCATCAAGCTAAATTGTATCTTCCTACAATATTTGGTAATTCCTAGCTCTTAATGAGTTTTACTTCTCTTGGCTACTTATATACTGGCATTTATCTCAGCCATCTAGTTTCGTGTTTTCTGGTTATCTTGCTTCCTAATATATCTTCCCTGTTTAATGTTAGATTGATAGGCTTTCATTACTTCCTTTTCACCTATGAAAATTTGAAAAATATATGTGATACCTAGACATTTATATTGTGTTTGAAGTTTTAATATATGAACTTATGTATTATTTTCCAATTAATTTTAGACTTGTGTAAAAATTTTTTAGCTTCTTCTGCCCTCATTGGAGAACCTGAAATACTTGACAATAATAAATCACCTGTTCTTTTATAACTGCTACTTACAGTTGTTTATATCATTAGCATTTTAAAAAACCACAATAGGAAGATTCATTATTTAAAAAATAACTTTGTTTACTATAACTTTGCATCTGGGCTCCTTTTATTTTCTTTCTTCCTCTTTGCTTTTCCCTTTTCATATATATATGTGGATATATATATATGTTTGGTATTTTATACATTATTATGTTTTTACTTTTTCTTCATGTGTGAATAATTATTTATCATCATGTAACACTTTAAGTGAATCGATTTTCTGTTAATGCTTTGAATGATTCCATTATAGTATTGGGTAGGGTGAAGGTTAAGCCACTGTAGTTGTAATAATGACATGCATGAAATACATGGCACAACCACCAAGGGTTAGAGCACAAGCCATTTCCTGGAAGAAGGGTTTTGGCTTTCTAGCTGACTTCTTTTTCTGTCATTTTCTATGCTAATTCCTTTCTCCCTGACCCCCCTTTTTTAATTTTAGAGAGAGCAAGTGAGAGAGAGAGAGAGAGAGGGAGAAAGAATTGGCCAACCATGGCAATCAAAGTCCAGATGTTTGTGCCATCTAGTGGATATGTGCAACCTTGCACTTGCTTCACAAGCAAGTGCATTAACCCTTAAGCCATCTCTCCAGCCCCTTCCTTCTCTTTTCTTCATTTGTTTATCATTGTCACTTAATTATACACCTTTATGGGATATCTATCTCCTTTTTTTAAGTCAAGGGAGTTTTATAGAACTTGTGGTTTCACCAGTGCTGGTCCATACCAACATTAGAAGATAAACATCTGGAAAACCTCACTTGTTTGTAAATTCTAAGACTCAACAGCATAAACATCTTATCTCATTATGCTTCTGCTCTATAACCTGACTACACAGATGCTTATCTTTTAATCTATCTTAATTATGGCTTTCAATCTTCTCCTTGCCTTGTGATAATAATAGAGGGATACCTCTGCATGAGCTAACTAGATATCTTGATTTGATGCTAACTGTGCATGCATTTATATAAGAAGACAAGATGGATAAATGAATAGCTATAGCCAATGCTGAAGATGAATGACAAAAATTATAAAACAAGAATCTGAGAGTTTTATGATTATTAAATAAAATTAAAATCTATAAAAATATTTGGCTCCTGATATTTGTTAATTTCCTTACACTCTTTCCTTTCTCTTACCGTTCCCTCTTTTTGACAGTTCTCCCAGTAGGTTGTAATGAAACAGATTGGAGGGAGAAAGAAAGAGGGACACATTATTGGAATCATATTAGTTTCAGGATGCTGAACCTTAGAGTTCATGGTCCAGTAGCTGTCTTTCTGCGTCATTGTCACCTGTCTATGTTTACATGTCAATTATCAATACAGAACAGACTTGGTACGAAGCAGAACTTCAGAAATAGTTTGTAAAGGTGGTTTCCAAAGCTATAAGGGAAAATATGTTGTAAGTTTTTGATGAATAACTTATTCAGGAGAGAAATGCCAATTAGTGGTAGGATAATGCAGGTAAATAATAAAGAGAAATGGTCCCATCACAGATCTGAGGATATGCTGATAACTTTAACATACACAGCAATGCTGATGTAGTGACTAGAACAGTTCACTTGGGGAAATTACACAGAAACTTTGGCTATTGGGCTCAGTTTTCAGACTAAGGACCAAATGCCTTACTCTCTTTTTCTGTTTCCTTATGTTGCCTTGGGATCAGATGGTTTTGTTTTGTTTTTGTTCATTTCTGGCACTATTCAAGATTGAAGTCAAGGCTTTACACATGCTAGGCAAGTGATCTACTAGAAAGAGAGCTACATCTCCAGGCCTGTTTAAAGTTTTATTTGGAATCAAGGTCTCACAAAGTTGTCCATGCTGACCTTGAATTCACTGTGTAGCTGAGGCAAGACTTGAACGCAATATCTTTCTGTCTCTATCTCCCCAGTAGCTCGAATAACAGACTCATGCCACCATATCTTACCTGATTTTATTGATTTTGTTTTTCCTCTCATTTTCCACTAGCATCTACTTTTCTCCTTGGAAAGTCCCTTCTGCATGAATGTGGCCATGAAGTAGTACCTATGTTTCAAAACCAACATTTCTAATTGAAACCACAAGAAAGGTTGTGTGTCTGGGTTTATAAGTACCTTTGTTACTAATTGTCCTAGATCAACAACTAGGATAAAGAAGATAATAAACCCAAACAAATTTCCTAAAGTTCTTAAAAATATTGTAATATTTTGTTTCTGAGGCTCTATTGTTAGTAAATTCTTGAAAAATAGTATTAAATACTAAAAAAGAAAAAAATCAGGCTTTTGAGTCAATAATAACTAAGTTCAAATCCTGGCCTTTCCACTAATATCTCTGTAACCTTTCCCAACTTCTATTGGTGTTCTTATCTGTTAAAGGAGATAAAACTTATTTCATGTAGTGATTGTGAGGATTAAATAAATTGATATGTGTGTGTTATATGTACTTTTTTTTTTTTTTTTTTTTTTTTTTTTACAATTTCTCTATTTTCCTTTGTGATGTTCATCACCTCCCCTAGCCCCAAAGTTTTCAATTCCCTTTGATTTCATCTCAGCAAGTCAGGTGAGTATTTGCCTCTTGAGGGGCATTCATAAGAATGAATCAGACAAATTGCAGGCGTTCCTTTTCTTTCTCAGAATGTCTAGACTAGGTTACTAAATTTCCTTGTTAAAAGGATATACCAAAGGAACCACAATGTAAGAAAAAATGTACTGCAAAACTTACCATTCTTGATATGTTGGTATATATTATGGTGACCTTTTGATCCAATCCTTTGAATTGGCAATACAGGATACACTTGAAAGCCCCCTTTCAAAGTGACTTATATAAGAAAAGGAGACTAAAACCATGGGTAGCAAGGCACTTAGTTTTTATTTATGGTAATTTAGGGGATAATTTATGTCCAAGAGAATTTCTAAAACTGGCAATCCTAATTGATTTACTATGATTAGATGTGGCCGAGTTCAGATGATCACAAGACCATGCTATCAGTTTGTGAGGCATGAATAGGAGTGAAACAATCATATAGTTATTTTCCCTTTCTTTTTCTTTTTCAAATTCTATCTGCCTTGAGTCCATGTGGGCTGCACTTTTATGTTGTTGCTTTAATGTATCACATATGCCTCATCTCCTTCATTAGTTTAGACATACAATGAAAAATTTTTAGGGTTGATTTTAGCTTAAAGTTTGAGGGAATATTTTTATGATTATGTGGAAGGTGTGGTGGCAGGAACATGACACAGTGTTGATATTCAGTTCCAAGTGAGCAGAGAGTGATGAACACTGGTGCTCAGGTGGCTTTCTCTTCCTTATTCAGCCCAGGACCCTAGCCCACGGAGTGGTGTCACTCACAGTGAGGGTTCTGGCCTCAACTAACCTAATCTGCTTCCCACCTGCCAAGAAATTTGTCTCCTAGGATTGTTTTAGATCTTGTCAAGTTACAATCAATATTAACTATCACTGCTCTCTCCCTACTTTTTTTCCTTTTATTTTTCTTTTTTTCATTATTTCCCAGATTCTTGATCATCATAAAAACATGTATGGATCCCTTTTGTAACTTTTTCTCAATTCTAGAAGTTTCTTGACTATATCATGGTATCTAGTGTCTAGGCATTTGCATAATTTGATTCTTCTTTTTGTTTAAAACTTTAACCCTTTTCCTTTGGGCAATTTTAATTATCTTATTTCCCTACTTAAGCCTTAAAAATTATATGGATAGCTTAACTCTCTAACTCTAAGACAGTTGAACATAAAAGTCATCCACATTATTTTATGCATCAGTTCATATTGGTGTGGCCTCCTTGACTCTCCCAATTAATCTCCCTGTGTCACAGCTATATCATTTTTAGTTTTGTTTATCCTTTATCTGACATGAAGCCTAACATATAGTAATATTTCACAAAACTCATTGAATAAATATATACAAGATTAGATTAATTATCTTGGGCATGTTCTGGAATATGACGCAGATTTTGTGACCAGCTTGTTTTCTTTCTTTCTTTCTTTTTTTTTTTTTTTTTGGATTTTCGAGGTAAGGTCTCACTCTACTCACTCTAGCTCAGGCTGACCTGGAAGTCACTATGGAGTCTCAGGGTGGCCTCGAACTCACGGTGATCCTCCTACCTCTGCCTCCTGAGTTGGGATTAAAGGAGTGTGCCACCACTCCTGGCCAGCTTGTTTACTTGTAATTCTTATTTCCCTTCAAAGTACTTTGCCAAGTGGGGACCCCCTGGATAAGTACCCCTTAAATGAAAATACACTTGACTGAAAGCCTGCAGACAATTTTTATGTTCTCAGCAGATCGGTCAGAAGGAAGCCACTGTAGGGTTTTTGGAATTTCCCTTTGACATGTCACTGTGTAAGAAGCAGAAATTCAGTCACTACTTGATAGCATTTCCTTGGAAATGTGAACTAAAATGTGTACTCTTTACAATTTAAAATATACTTAGTTATGTAGTCTTATAAACTTAGCAGCCAACTTGACCTAAATTAATCAGAAAATGACTTAACAACAGTATAAATGTCATTGGTATAGAGAGTCTCAAGTTTTTGGAGTGGAAGACTTTAAATAAAATAGCACTCAGGATCTATGACACATACATAGAAGTCATAACATGGAGTGAGCTACATGTCAATGTTCCTTCCCATATTTCCTTTGAATTAATGTATATATGTATGTATGTATATATGCAAGTATATGAAACTTTCAGATTTTATTGTTGTAGAAAGTATAATGACAACTTAAGCTCTAGGAGTCAGTTAGTGGTTAAAAGAAGTCTTGCAAGAATATTTTAAGTGCGTAAGTTTTTTCAAGCTTTATTTAAAAAGACACGATTAAAGCACTACTTAATATCTAGTACAACTAGCATTATTTCCATATTTCATATTATTATTTCTACCACATATACATTTATGCTTTCTTGCCATACATGTTACAAGATACAAGTTTTAGGATATATTTTTGATATAATCATTCCTGCACATGAACCAAGGTATTAGTAAACTGAACTTTCAGATTTTAGATCGAATCTACAATAGCCTTGGAGGTGAAAATTGAGAATTATTTAACTATATGATGATAGTTACCATAAAAAGTTTAAAAATACTATTTATTTGACAGGAGGGATAGAGAGAATGGTCAAGCTAGAGCCTTTTGCCACTGCAAACTCCAGATGCATGTGCCACTTTGGGCATATGGCTTTTTATGCTGGTACTCAGGAAAAGAACCTGTGCTAGTAGCCTTTGCAAGCAAGCTCCTTTAACCACTGAGATATTTCCATAGCTTGGTCCTAAGTTTAAGGACAGATTTGTGTGTACAATACTTGGAAGATAGCTCAGTGGATCAATATTTGCAGTGTAAGCCTGAATACCTGAGTTCAGAACTCCAGAAGCTGTTGAGGGTTTCTTTAATCCCAACAGTCTACTAGGAGGCTGAGGCAAAAGAATTTCTGAGAAGTTCCCAGACCAGCTGGCTTGATGAACCAAGCAGGGAAAAGCTAAAGAGAACTCTGCCTCAAATGAGGTAGAATATAAAGACTGACCCTAGAAATTGAACTCTGACCTCCACATTTTGCACCATGGCACACATGCATTTTACTCACATATGCGCCCAGAGCACACATATATACATATACTGAGAAAATGGAAAAAAACATGGGTGAGTGGAAAATTAAGTACAGAGCAACTATTTACATGGGTTGCAACAAAGGAAGATGGCAAAGAAAGTTTTAAATTCCCAATAGACTATGAATTTTAAATAAAGTATCATTTTTCATTCCCTTCCTCCAATTTAAAGAAAGTTTATAAAATTATTTTTATTATCTATATTTTGTTACATAATAATCATGAGCTGGGAAAACTACCCTTAAGTGGCTGATACATTCCTTTATATAAGACAGCATAACTTTGTTTTATATTGTATAGTAATAGTGCTGACATTTTTAATACTAGCGAAATTCCAAATCTTTACTTAAAATGGTATTAGAATACTTTATTTGATCGTGATGTTTGCTACTTGTTGTGACCTGGACTTCAAAAATATCACAAACAAATACAAATGAACAGTTATAAAGATTTAGTAATGTTAATATTGTTAATGAAGGGGTAACCTTTAAGAACTAAGTGTTTATTCTTTCAATTTGAACAAATTAACTGTTATTATTCTCTAGTATTTCTTTTAGAAATAAGGTTATGTACTCCTAGATTTTTTTTGTGGGGGAGGAGTGATGTTAATAATCTATGGCTGATTTTTCAGTGTTTTTAGAGACCCCTCTCATCTTTTGCTGGTTATTTGGTTATTTCATGAAGTTATTGTTATGTCCAGGTGAACAATATAAAAAAAAAGAAAAGATCAGTAGGAGGTTTCTCAGCAGGAACAGAGGCATTCATGATCCTTTTCTCCTGCTGAGCTCCTGATAGACAATGATAATTAGTGTTGAAGCCTCTTCCAGCTGGGTTTGAATATGGAGACATTTCTGTGACACTTGAGTCAAAACATATTTGCTGGTTTGATATGAACCACAAGGTGCATTTCCAACCCTGGTTGGCTGTCTGCTTGGGAGAAAAAGTATATTTGGGGTTAATATAAATGCATCACTTCACCAAGAAAATCAATTCTGAGAGCGTGCTCTACTGATATAGAATCAGAACTGCAGCTGTGTACATAAAGGACACAGTATTAGTAATGATTCAAGCTGAGGTGACTTAGCAGAACCTAATTTTGCATAAGCCTAACTTATAAAAAGCTCTTGGCCAATCACCCTCCTAATTGGCAAAAGATTAGTGGAATGCTACTGGGCATGGAATTCTTCATTTATCATATTGATCCCACTAAGATTTGTGGCAAGTTATTGAAGTGAGAGAAGAATTCTCATGGCATCTAAAGACAATGGCTGAAGTTTTTCTCTCACCTGCTCAAAATCCTGCTTATGTTTATACCAGGTCATGTGTCAGTTAGTAATCTCTTATGCTAATAGTTTTGCTCTGCCAGATGCCCCTACCATTGCTGTCTGGCACTCATACCAGAGTCAAAAGCAATGGTTCTGGGCTGGTGAGATGGCTCAGTGGTTAAAGGTGCTTCTTGCAAAGTCTGATGGCCTGGATTCAATTCCCCAGTACCCACATTAAGTCAGACGTCCAAAGTGGCATGCTTGTCTGGAGTTTGTGTGCAGGGGCTGGAGTCCCTGTTATGCCCATTCCTTAAAACCAATAGCTATTGGTGAGATGGGTATCTTATGGTTCAAACGTAATGTACTTCCTGATAAAAACTGTTCTCCTTCCATGCTCTGCCCAGGTGTTGGTACACTCTGTATACCTAACACGCAAGCAGAAGGCTTGGATGAGATGGTATGGCAGGTCTCCCACTGCCCGCCCTTGCGCTTTCCTTGTCATGAAGCTTTAGCACATTCTCGTGGAGGAACTAACCAGGACAATTGCATTATCTGTAATCATTAGTTGCTCCAGGATTCACTGCTTGTAATTGACATCCCTACAATCATTTAAATCAAATTTAGAAAAAAAAAAAAGATCCTGATTGAAAATAGCCAGTTAAGTGAATCAGCCAGAATGGACAGTGATTAATAATGAAGAATGATAATGATATGTACTGTGATAATTAGCATGGTGCTTTCCTATCAAATGATCCTTTTACTTTATGAAAATTTGGAAGATTTCTTTTGTACTTTTAGGATGGAATGTTTATTTTTAAACTGGTTATGTCATTCTTTTTTTTTTTTAGACCTTGATACTAAGTGGTGGAGACAAACTAGATGAGGGGCCTGTATTTATAAAGGAAACAATCCTTCCCAAATCCCCCATCCTATTTCTGCTTTCTTTGTGAAGCTCGCCAACTACTACAGAAGATTCATCTGCTAGGTTTTGCACTGTCCTACAGAAGAATTTTTCTCAATTGATCTATCTCACCTTCTAGTGAAATGTTAATAATAGCACAAAGCCAACTTAACAGAATGTGCTCTTGTACAAAATAAGAGATTTTTTTCACTTTCAATATGCCATGAATTAGACTCAAGGTTATGCTGAAGAACTACTGATGCCATCAAAATATAGCATTCTTCTAAGGTTACTTATGAAAAAGCAACTTGTCTTTAGTATTCAACCTGTTTCTCTATTACTGACCTGGAGCATATATTAATCCCCAGAATGCTCAAAGTATTTTCTAACCTCTTGTGTTTATTTTTTCTCAAAATATTTCTGTTAAAAGTAAGCAATTATGGGCTGGGGAAATGGCTTAGCAGTTAAGTGCTAGCCTGTGAAGCCTAAGGACCCAGGTTCGAGGCTCAATTCCCCAGGACCCACGTTAGCCAGATGCACAAGGGGGTGCACACCTCTGGAGTTCATTTACAGAGGCTGGAGGCCCTCGCACGCCCATTCTCTCTCTCTGTCTCTATCTGCCTCTTCCTCTCTCTCTCTGTCACTCTCAAATAAATAAATTTTTTAAAAAGTAAGCAATTATGTGATTTTATGGCTATTCTTGGCTCTTCAGCTTGGCAGCACTGGCCATTTGACAAAGACCATGACAACTTCTAGTAAAATGGGTCTGGGGAGCATAGTTGAAATTTGAAAACATGTTGAAGCCCAAAGACTTGAGTTTTCCTTTGGGTTGTTCTGTTTACCAGATACATCATTTACACTAGGGCCTTTGGACCTCAGTTTCTTTAAATTTAGCAGCACTTCTCTAAGAAGGCAGTTATAGGAACTATTGAAATTATGCAGGTTTATTAGTTAGGGTTCTCTAGAGGAACAGAGCTGCTAGAATGAATTATTTTAAAAAGGGAATTTATCGGATTAGCTTAGGGTAGTGCAGTAGCAGTTGCAGGCCGGAGAATCAAGGAACCTGGTAGCTGCTCAGTACATGTGGCCAGATGCCTCAGAAGTCAGGATCCAGTACTGCAGATGGTGCTGGAAGGCCTGGAGGCTTCCTGAGGGGCTGCTGGGTTTCCATCCATGACAGAGCTGGTCTTTAATTCAAGGTGGAAGGTAGCAAGCATCTCTGGAAGCCAAGTGGAAGGAAGGAAGGAAGCTCTTTTCACCCAGAGCTTCCTTATATAAAGTCCCCCTCTGAGCGGGCCACCCACTCTGGCGGAAGGGCTCACTCTGGGGGAAGGACTTTCCCCTTTAGTTGATCCTTCCTGGAAACAACCTCTGAGACCCACCCGAAAGGGGTTTCTGTGGATTACTAAACAGATCAAGTTGACAACACCTTAACTATCACAGCAGGTGAAAGTGTTTTCTCAGCAATAAACAATCATCTGTTGCATCTTGTTTAACTCTCTAGCACCTCACATAAATATGTACTTTTGGACTAAATTGAGAGATGTCAAATTGATCCTCTCCAATGATGACAAATTATCACAACTACCTTCAAGTGTATTAGCATTTTAATATTTTAATGATGCTCTGAAAAATATCCCCCCACAATTAAGATTTAAAATTTTTTTGTTTATTTGTAGTTATTTGAGAGCAACAGAGAAACAGAGAGTAAGATGCAGTGAGAGACAGAGAGAGAGAGAGAATGAGCATTCCAGGGCCTCAATCCATTGCAAACAAACTCCAGATGCATGTGCCATCTTGTGCGTCTGGCTTACCTGGGTCCTAGGGAATTGAGCCTTGAACTTGGGTCCTTAGGCTTCACAGGCAAGCATTTAACAGCTAAGCCATCTCTCCGGCCCCCACACTTAAAATTTTAAAGCTTTTTTGTTTCAATGACTAGTATGGGTACCTCAGGATTGAAATGTGTACTCCCATGATTCCGATCCATTAATTTTATTCATGTTCAGAGTGATGTAACACCTATGCCTAAAACTGCTTTCCAGAGCCTGAGCATTAGCTTAGTGTTACTGAAATAAATTCCAGCTCCTTTGAAGGACTCCCAGTCTTGGTTCTTTTTGTGAAGACAGACCTACACATTTACTTTGCTTATGAGAGGTATTATACTTGTTCTAAAGAAATAAGGGGTCATATTTTTCCTTAGTAGAGAATGGAATTTTATTCTTATTTTAAGGGAGAAACCTTTTCTTACCTTTAAAGGTAGAAAAAGGACTGTCATTGGGAAGCCTTATATACTATGATTTCTTCTTTGAACTTCAAAGAAATGGTTTGTGTGACAAATACCAATGGTCAGATAATTTATTAAATTAAGCTAGGTGAAACAATTTGTCAACCATGATTGCTCTGATTATGGTGCCATAAATATTAAGTCCTTAAGATTTTCTTGGAGCTGTGACAGCAGAATTTATTGCTTTAAAAATGATGAATATGATTGTGTTATTTCTACATGGGTGATGTAACAAACTACTCTATACTTAGTGGCTTAAAGGAACAAATGTATTTCCTTACTGGCCTGTAGGTTTGTCTTTTTTTATTTTTTATTTATTTTTTATTAATTAGTTTTGTATTCAGCAAATACAGTCTGGTACCATTATTAGGCTCATCCGTGACCTACCCCTCCCTTTGGCCCTTCCTTGTTGATCATGCATTCTGGAGTCAGCCTTCAGTTATGGGTAAGAAAAATGTCTCTGCATATCATGACTCAACATGTGGCTCTGACATTCTTTCCACCCCCTCTTCCGCAAAATTTCCCTCAGCCATGTTGGGTTCATTTTTGGTCTGCTTCAGTGATGAAGTGTTGGGGGCTTCTGGGGCTCTGGCTCTCTGATTTGGTAGGAGTTGATTTTTCTCTGTGTTGGTTTCCTTCCCCCTTGTGCTGGTATCTGGTTCATAGGAAAACAGCACCCTTGCTTGTTTTGCCAATTTTTCTTAGTTTCATCCGGGGCCCTTTTAAGGTATGATGGGGTGGCTCTCTCCTTTGGATCTACATCTATCTGAAAAAGAGAAGCAGATTCCCCAATGGAGAGTAAGTTAGCACCAGGACAAATGAGATAACCCTCGCTTTTTTAATAGAGAATTTAATAGGTGTAAGGCCTGTAGGTTTGAAATGTAACATGTATTGAGAGGGTTTTGTTTCTTCTGAGGTTCTGAGAGACAAATGGTATTTATTTTTGCTTTTGCTGACCTCTAGAGCCCCTCATTTCTTGGCTCTATAACTTGTATCATTATGCATGTGTTCTCCCCTTCTCTGACACTGCACTCCCAGGAGGACCCTTTTGAGTAATTAGGATTAACCCAGGATGAGATATTCAAATTAAGAACCCCATATTTGCAAGTCCTTTGCCAGGCAAGATAAAATATTCACCATTTGCTGGGGGGTGGGGGTTATGTGTAGTGTTGTTGACCAATTTGGAAGTTGTTATTCTGTTTAGTGCAGGGTTAAAAAAAACCTATATGTTTATACAAGCTGTAAAAAGACTAACTGGCTGTAGAAACAGCTTAGCTGTTAGGGTGCTTCCTTGAAAAACCAATGAACCCAAATTTAATTCCCCAAGACCCATGGAAGCCAGATGCACAAAGTGCCACTTGCATTTGGAGAATGTTTTCAGTGGCCTGAGGCCGTGGTGTGCCTCTCTCTCTCTCTCTCTGTCTCCCTCTCTCTCTCTCTCTCTCTCTCTCTCCATATACATATATATATATATATATATATGTCTGCTTCTTTCTCACTCTAACAAATAAATAAAAATAAAAAGATTCAGAAAATGTAAGAGCAAATCATTTTTTTCTTCAAATAACCACTTGTACTGTATATCAAAAGAACTAGTTGAGATATAATGAAGCTTTTTTTTGCTGTGAGATTAATTTAGGTAATTTTTTTCAAGATTTTATTTATTCAATTAATAAAGATGAAATAGGGGTGGTAGGGATACAGAGAGAGAAAGAGAGAGCGCAAGTGAGAATGGCTGGGATAGGGGCTCTAGCCACTGCAAAGGAACTCCAGATGTAGGCGCCACCATGTGCATCTGGCTTATGTGGGACCTGGAGAGTCGAACCTGAGTCCTTAGGCTTCATAGGCAAGTGCCTTAACTGCTAAGCCATTTCTCCAGCCTCAATTTCGGTAATTTTTAAATATTTTATTTATTTCACAGAGAGAGGAGAGAGGTGAGAGAGAGAGAGAAAGAGAGAGAGAGAGAGATTGAGAATATGAGCACACCAGAGCTTCTCGCCAGGGCAAACAACTCCAGATGCAAGTCTGTCTTATGTGTCTCCTTGGAAATAGGACTTTGGTCATTAGGTGTCTCAAGCAAAGCTTTAATGGCTAAGCCATCTCTCTGGCTGAATTTAGGAAATTTTAATTAAATCAGTTTTGATGAGTAGGACAAGGAATGATTAGACATAATCATGACTTGCTTCAAGCTTTGCATACTCTAGAGGAATGGCTATGTTCTTTAAACAACGAGTTTAGCATAGGATCTCTAATTTCCAGTTCGAGAGAAAATTAACATGACAAGGATTTGTAACTAATGTCTTTGTGTACTACTGAAGGCCAGTGAACATAGGCCATTTTGTGCATGTGGCAGGAGAGTTGATTGATCACTAAAGGTAGCACCTTGCCTTAGGTAATTATGTGCACAAAGAAAAAAATGTCCGATTTCTTGAAAATATTCTAATAACATTTTAAAAAATGATTCAACTTTACTTGCAATTGGTATTTTCAAAAGGCTTGAATATTTCTTTGCCATTATGATAAGTCATTGCAGCATTTGTAATGACATTTTATAAAACAGGATTAATGACTTCTACTTTTTTCTTTTGTGTAAAAGCAAAGTACTGCTAAGTTTTAAATGACTCTTCCACATAAACAAGTGGGGATATTATTGTATAGCCACTGATGAGTTTGAGATAAAATCTGAAAGGAATGAACTAAGAGAACTAGCTGGTTTGAGGGGGAGCCAAATCTGGTTATTTGATCATAAGTATATGAAGTGAATTTCATAAGAAGGACACAATTAAATATAAACGAAGCATTGGTTAGAACTTCATTATAATATCTTAAATGCAGGAGAGGATAGGGATGTAAAGAATGTAAGATACTTGAAGGGCTCTTTTTTTTTTTTTTTTTTTTTCTTTTTCTAGAAACATAGTGCAGTGCAAGGCAGGCAACTTGAGATTAATGTCTAGAAGGTGGAAAGTCCACACTGCTGGGGTAAGTGCTGGGTACCCAGGAATGATCAACAAAAGCTGTAACTTTCTGTTTCAAATGAGTGAGTAGTTTCTAGGGATATGGCAGAAGAAAAAATAAAGGAAGAAATGCTAAGTATCAGATAATGAATAGAACATCAGCCTAGGCAGGGAAGAGCATCCAGCAGAAATGACTGGAGTAAGCCCCACTGAACCATGGGAAAACAGATGGTAAGCAGCAGAAAAAGAGAGAGCCCACATCAAATAGAGCACTTAGAGCATTCAGTAGAAAAGATGGGAAAGCCCCATGGATCAGTCAGCTGGAGTTACCAGTGGAGAGCCCCAGGCAGAGGTCTTCTCAGGTAAGATTTCCAACTTGCATTTCCCATCACAGGTACTTTCATACCTTGGGACAAATAATAGTGACCCCTATTCAAGTATTTAGATTGGGAGCTGGGTGGGGGAACAAGACAGTGTTGGAAATGGTTCACCTTTCAGCTGTTCCTCAAGGGCATGGTGTTTTAAACCCTTTGTCTCTAAACATGCTTGAGTCACAGGGGGTTGAGAGCTTCCATTATCCCCAGAGTCAGCTTCCAATAAGATATAACAGCACATGATAATTTACTCATACATTTTCTATTGCAGTCAGTTACCTGGGGATTGTCAGTCATAACTTCTACCCTGGTTATGTGTGACATCCTACTATGTATCTACTGTGCAGTGATATATAATCTTCTACATGATATTAATGTCTTTATTTGCTACATCACATATAAAGTACCTGATATGTACCTAGTACATATTTCCTTTATTAAAGAAGAAAGGCATATAAATGAGAACATCAGACTAAGAACTTTGTCAGTTTTATTTTTCAATTAATGTTTCATCCACATTAATGAATTATAGTAATGTACATATGCAGTATGTCTGAAGAGAGACAGCTAAAATTGTGCAATTTAGGATCATATATTTGAATTTACATTGAAGAGAAGTAATAACTAGAGTAAGAGATAGATTTTTAAAAAAATTTAGTAGGACTTCATTTTAAAAATATTTATATTTTTATTAACAACTTCCATGATTATAAAAAATATCCCATGGTAATGCCCTCTCTCCCCCTACTTTCCCCTTTGAAGCTCCATTCTCCATTATATACCCTCCCCTTCTCAATCAGTCTCTCTTTTATTTTGATGTCATGATCTTTTCCTCCTATTATGATGGTCTTGTATAGGTAGTGTCAGGCACTGCATGGTCATGGATATCCAGGCCATTTTGTGTATGGGGGAGCATATTGTAAGGAGTTCTACCCTTCCTTTGGCTCTTATCTTCTCTCTACTACTTCTTCCGCAATGGACCCTGAGCCTTTGAAGGTGTGATGGAGATATTGCAGTGCTGAGCACTGCTGTCACTTCTTCCCAGCACCATGATGCCTTCTGAGTCATCCAAAGGTCACTGCCATCTGAAAAAAGAAGGTTCTCTACCAGAAGTAAGAGTAGCATTAAAATATCAGTATGAACATTAAGAGAAGTGCTTATTGGGCAATTTGATAAACATAGTGTATACATTTAGCCAGACAGCAGCAGACATTAAACCCCTAGTGCTCATGACCAACCCTGTTTTAAGTTTCCATTTCTGTACTGGATTTCCATTTCTGTAATGGATAAAACAGTAATGTTATGTGCACTGTGTTCTGTGGTGTTACCCACATGATTGTCCATAGGAGGGACTCTGGTTCAAAATCCAAATTAAATGTGTTTGAGTCCCAGGGCAATGGTTTACCTATCTTCCTAGTTCTCTATCTGTATAAACACTAAATTCCTTTTTGTCTACACTGCTTTGATATTTCACATTACTTTCCTTTGTCTGCTTCATAGCATGTTCTGTAATATCTTTACCCTTTTTAAAAATTACATACATACACTAACCAGTTTCAGCACACTGACTTTTCATATGCAGAAAGCAGAGCTTGATCTTTGAAGGAGATGGAAATGTATTGAAATCACAGGGTGGGGACTTGTAATTGAGAATTGGCCATATTCATATTCTTTAGAAAGTAGGTATTTCTTGCTAATTTGGTCACCTGGTTGATGGAATTCAGTTGCTCAGGGTTTTCTACCCCCAGATTTTAAGCTCAGTTTGACTTCTCTTTTCTCTCTGTAGATTTGATGAAATATTTTGATTAGAAGTGACATTGAGTCTTATTCATCCTTTCTTCCTCACTCATCTATATAAAGAGAAAAGCACATATAGAAGGTTGCTTTCTCTTTCACAGACATTGCTTCTTCTGCACAAAGACAGAATCTCTCCAGGCAGTTTATGGGTTCATGCAGCATTTTTGACTGTGATAACTGGTTTCAGTGGAAGTTACAGTAGTGCTGTCAATGTTAGATCCTAACCAGGGTAACCAACAGAAAAAGCCTGGGAAATTCAAGCAAATTGGACAGAGTTTCTGCCGTACTGCAGGAATTTCCATATTCCTTACACAGATTAAATGAAAATGATGTTGTTCAGATCTATTGTTAAATTGAATAAGAAAACACATGCACATGATGTATGGGATTCAGGTTACATTCAGGTTTGGCTCTACAAAATCATGCAAACTTGATTTATATTCTTTGTTTATAGAGCAGAATCTCCTCACACAGTGAGGTCAGTTGCATTCTGGGTGGTAAAAGGGAAAGCCACAGAGCACTCATCACTGTGCAATATCAGATGGCTTTGGGGTCCATAGTTGCCAGAGCAGCAAGGATCTGAGATCCTTATTTGGGTACCAGAAAAAAAAAAATCACCACCAAAAGGTGATGGGGGTGCTTGAAAGATGGCTTAGCTGTTGCCTGCAAAGCCAAAGGACCCAGGTTTGATTCTCCAGGACCCACATAAGCCAGAGGCACAAGGTGGCATATGCATCTAGAGTTCCTTTGCAGTGGCTAGAGGCCCTGGTGTACCCATATTCTCTCTCTCTCTGAAATAAATAAATGAAAATTAAATTAACTTTAAAAAAGGTGGGCTGGAGAGTGGTTAAGCACTTGCCTGTGAAGCCTAAGGACCCAGATTTGAGGTTCAATTCCCCAGGACCCACGTTAGCCAGATACACAAGGGGGTGCATGCATCTGGAGTTCATTTGCAGTGGCTAGAGTCCCTGGTGCGCCCATTCTTTCTCTCTCTCTCTCTCTCTCTGCCTCTCCCTCTCTCTGTCTGTTGCTCTCAAAAAAAAAAAAAAAAAAAAAAAAAAAAAAGGTGATGGGTTGTGGTTTTTATAAACTACTTCTATAAAGGATTTGATATGGTATTATGTAATGAATACATAATTAGTTATGTTTTAGATTCTATGTTCATATATTCCTGAAGACAGGTAAGTTTAGTTACTTCTGCAGTGACTTCACATATCAAACGATGGTAACTGAAACTTTCACAGGAACAAAAAGATCAAATTCAAATAGTTGTTCAATGCTATGAAAAGCTGTCCTGCAGTGATTGTCCATTTGTATATAAAAAAATAAAAGTTTTGGGCACATAAGTTGTAATTTGATGTAAATAACTCATTTTAAAGTATAAAGACCAGATTATTTTAATATTCATTTTTCATTCCATCGTATTGATGCTATTTGAAAATAGCTCAAACAAGAAATTTAGCAGTCAAGTCTAAGGAAAAATAGCACAGTGGTCCTGATGGACTTGGGGGCATATAGTTTTGCTTCAAATCTTTCACCTATAATCTAGTGGCTGTGTGACTTTGATGAAATTAATTTCTCTCAGAAGAGAGAAAGAGCTTCTCTCTCAGGTGGTTGTTTTGAGAAATAAACATAATAACAAGTAAACTCTCTGGCAAATAGAAACTTTAAAAATATTTTCTATAGAGGCTGGAGAGATGGCTTAGTGGTTAAGTGCTTGCCTGTGAAGCCTAAGGACCCTGGTTTGAGGCTCGATTCCCCAGGATTTACATTAGCCAGATGCACAAGGGGGCACACGTGTCTGGAGTTCATTTTCAGAGTCTGGAAGCGCTGGTGCGCCCATTCTCTCTCTCTCTTTCTACCTCTTTCTTTCTCTGTCACTTTCAAATAAATAAAAAATAAACACAAATTTAAAAAATATTTTCTATAAATGTTTATGCAATACTCCATCCAAAAATTTCCTTATGAAACAAACACATGTGTAAAATGTGCATGGAAAGTATGCTAATTTTAGTTCACTTGAATTTCAAAGTGCTTATTTTTCTTATGAAATGAGAAAGTGGGTGCTAGTATAGAATTTTATTTATTTATTTATTTAATTTTTTTGTTGTTTAATTTTATTTATTTATTTGAGAGTGACAGACAGAGAGAAGGAGAGAGAGAGAGAGAGAGAGAGAGAGATGGAGAGAGAGAGAGAGAGAGAAAGAAAATGGGTGTGCCAGGGCTTCCAACCACTGCAAATGAACTCCAGACACGTGCGCCCCCTTGTGCATCTGGCTAACATGGTTCCTGGGGAATCAAGCCTCGAACCAGGGTCCTTAGGCTTCACAGGCAAGCGCTTAACCACTAAGCCATCTCTCCAGCCCTAGTATGGACTTTTAATTAGACTATAAATTAAGTGAATTTTCACATGTTGGTCATAGTTCTAGTTGGAATAGAATGTAAAATACTTCTTTTCAACAAACATAATAGTATAATAAACACTAAACATAGAAAAATCCATGTGTTAACCACGATTGAATAAATCCACAAAGCAGTAATTAGAATTCAACCTTTGGTTGTTTTCCTGATATTTGTACTGTATAACAAAGCCTTGCTCATTTTCTGTATTTTTATTGCAAAAAAAAGTTAACTTAAGAAAGTGAATAATGCAAACTTTTTATGACAATAAGTAGGGAGAAAATTAGCTTTGTAATTTTTATAAAAGTGAAGATATTTCTGTGTATTTTCCAAATTTGATTCCTTAACTTAGAAAACCTTGTATTTAAAAGATAGTTGCGGGCTGGAGAAATGGCTTAGCGGTTAAGCGCTTGCCTGTGAAGCCTAAGGACCCCGGTTCGAGGCTCAATTCCCCAGGACCTACGTTAGCCAGATGCACAAGGGGGCACATGCGTCTGGAGTTCATTTGCAGTGGCTGGAAGCCCTGGCGTGCCCATTCTCTCTCTCTCTCTCTCTCAGTCTCTCTCTCCTCCTCCTCTCTGTTGCTCTCAAATAAATAAACAAATTTTTTTTTAAAAGATAGTTGCTAAAATCTTATAAAAGCTTCAAATATTGAAGTTATCAGGATAGTTTTTTTTGTCTTGGAAGATTAATTTTGTGTTTGTCACTATTAAATTTTAAATATGTTAACATTTTAATTGTTTAATCTAAGATAAGTGCAAGATTCCTTAAATAGTATTTAGGTCATAAGGGCCTAAATTAAAGAGTTACATTATTTCAACAGTGTGCAGAACCATTACATGTGAATCAATCTGGAAATTAGAGGCTGACCCAACATACTTATATTTTCATAATTTTCTTGTTTGATGCTTTAGTTTCATATTCTGCCTTGACCTCACCTATTGGATTTGTATTATCAATACATCTTTGAAATTTTCTCCGATATTATTGAACCATAAATTTTATTTTTACTTAATTATTCATTTTTTCTTCTAATTTAACAGCTTCTCAAGCATTTTTGGCAGTATTCAGAAATATGTTTTTAATTTGTCAATACCTTCAGCTATCGGGCAATTGTTTCCTGCCAACAGTCTTAATGGACATCCATACCTTTACTTCTACTTTGTAAGTCCTGATTTGCTCCTTTTCCCAGTAGGATTGATTCTCCCACAGTTTGTTATCCTTATAATTCACTGGAAATCAGCTGTGTTGATTTATATGGATTATGATAAACAGAAATCTACCAATCTCTGCAGCTTGCATAAAGTTTGTGTCAGATTCATTGAAGAGTTCCTAGTGTATCTGCCTTAACCTTATCAGCAATTTCAATATCTGTTACTGTTCCTTCTATCTCTTAAATGCTGTTTTCTCCTAGGATTCATCTGTGTAGCAGAGGAAAAGAGACTTTATTAAACTTTCTTTCCCTGGCTCCATTCACATTGCTTTCAGTTTTCCTCATATCTTTGCAACATCTGTGTTGTCCTTTAAGTCAGAAACCTGAGTCATCCTTGAGTGCTTTGGGCCTCTTCACTTTCTGTTGGCCTGCTTCCCACTTTACATCAGCCTCCCCATCTGCTCCCTGAGTCAGGAGATAGCAGTTACAAGTCTTCCTGTGATCCTTCTAAGGAATTCAAGTCTATGTCTTGTCCTCTGATTCATTTGCTTGTCTTGATTGTTGAATGAATCCTCTAAAGGACCTTCAGAGTCAAAATTTAAATTTTCTTGCTTCTATAGGCATTCACATCCAGAAGCAGCAAACCACAATATTTCCTGGAGATTTCTAGGCTCAGCTTCAGCTAGGTCAGACTAGATTTCTATCTGCAGATTTAGTAAGAGGTACTGAGTGATACAACAATCTAGCTCACATTGGACTGGAAGATATTGACTCTGTGACAGCAAAATTAACTCCTCTTCCTTGAATATGAAATTGAGGCTAGTAAAAAGAAAATCCATCTTTATAAACAATTATATAAATTTGTGAAGTTAATTAAATAATATGCTTTGATTATGTGAAATGAAAATGATCAAGTCAATTGTTTAGATATAAATTATGTATACTGGGTTGAACAATTCATTCCTTTTGAATGCTAATATTATACTATCTGCCATGTTTATTTTTTGAGACTGACAGATTTTCTGTCTATAAAACTTGTTTTTCTGAACTCTCTATTTTTAAAAACTTTCCAAGTTAGTTAACTTATGTTATCTTCTGGCCATATTTACATGAATAAACAGATGGCCAAAGAGTCATATAAAGAAAAATTGCAAAGGGTCTTTTAAAAACACGTACAATGAATTAAAATATTTGCTTTGAAACAGACATCAATAAAAGCTCATTATTTAACTTAGAGCAAAGTAACCTGCTAACTCCAGGAATGATTGCTGTTCTCTGTCTTCCATGTGAAAAACAATCAAGTTGGCAGTATAGGCATTTGGAAGAAATATAATAATGAATTTTTCTTGTGCGTATGTGTATGTGTAATGTGGTATGTATAATGTGTATTTGTGGCATGTGAACTTGTATGCACACTTGTGGTGCCCCATGTGCTCACCTGTGATGGGGGAAGAGTATGGAAGTGTGGAAGGATAAGCCTGAGAAACTCTGGTCTCTTCTCCCCTTTGCAGGACTGGGGTTATAGGCATGCGTAGCCATAGCCAACAGTTTATGTGGAATCTAGTCAGTCTCCCTCAAGCCTTTAGGCTTGTGTAGGTAGAGCTCTTAACTGTGGAGCCATCTCTCCCTCCCAGACATAGAACAATTTTGGTCACCATATTTTTTGATGCTCTCCAAGCCTTGGAGGGGTGATATAGAAGTCCTGCTTAGGGCTGAGCATTCAACCATCGCTCATTCTCTGTGCTCTGGCCAGTTATAAGTCTCTGTATTTATTGTTATCTTCTTCAAAAAGGAGCTTCTCTGGCCAAAGCTGACAATAGCACTAGTCTATAAATATAAGCATTAGAAGGAAATTTGATGGGCACATTCAAAAGGGCAAATTTTATGACTTACAGTGCATTCATTCACAAATACTCATTTTGTTCTTTAAAAATACCTAGGGCTGGATAGGTTTCTCAGTGGTTAAGGTGCTTGCCTATAAAGCCTAATGACTGAGTTCAATTCCACAATACTCATGTAAAGCCAGATGCATAAAGTGGTGCATTCATCTGGAGTTCGTTTGCAGTGGCTAGATGCCCCGACACACCCACTCTATCTCAGTTTCTCTTGTTTTATCTCTGTCTGCTTGCAAATAAATAAATAAAATAGTTAAAAATTAAAATACCTAATATAATGATATTTATTCTAAAGAATGAAAAGTTGATTTAAAAGAGGGGAATTAATTCCTATGTGAAGCTTTCATTGACTGCCCTCAGGAATGCAGCAAACATAACCTTACAATATTGAATGTGTCTCATTCTAGTTATTTATTGATTTATGATATATTCCTGCCAAATTTTGGCAAATATGCTGACCAAGAGACTCAACTTCTTTTATATTAAGCTATGTCTCTCATAATATATATATATAAATTTGGGTATATATAACTTTTAATCAGTTTGTTTTAATATATATGATGTTGTGGTCAGTTTCAGATTGCTTCAGTGAACATCCAAACCAGGCAGTTTAGGGGAGGAAGGGATTTATTTCAAGCTTACAGATCCAAGGAAGAAAGTTCTGTTAGTAGTGCAAGAAGCTGCTTCCATACATCCAAGCATTGAGAGACTATCACCATCCACCAAACACCAGAATCAACCAACACAATCCAAGCAGCAAAAAACAGGGACCTCATCAGAGCTCAGACTGCTCTGCATACCTCTGGGCTAGAAATAAGATTCACCCCCAAACACACCCCCATTGACACCTCCTCCAGCAGCTGATCCAAGTTAAAAACTTAATGAAAATCTATGAGGAACAGATATTCAAACTACCATATGTAATAAACACATACTAAATAAAAGTGAGGATAGGATAGGCATTGAAGACACAGTATTGCAAGAGACAGTCATGTTTCCTTTTCTCAGTCTTAGAGAAGTAATATAGAGGCAGTTACAGAGAACATCCTTCCTGTTCTCCGACAGCAGTGATATCCATCATGAGAAAAAATATAATAGCAAAGCAATTGGAATATGGAGAAAGGAAAGTAAATACACTAAACTGATGATAGTTCATGATGTATGGATAAGTGATTTGGGGGTTGGAGAAGCAAAGAGGGGTAGACATTAGTGGATTTCTGATGATATTTTAATGGACGTGTCCAACTTCTAAAAATAAATGTCATTAGGAAAAGGGTATTTTTAGTGAGTTCAAGCCAAACTCAATGGGTCACAAAATTAATTGGATGCAAGAAAGGAAGGATAGCCGAGTAGGATTCATCATGAAATGAAAGATGGAAATGAATACTATATGAATGGTACTAGGATACATGAGCATAGGTGATACCAGGGACTGTGATTTATAGGGCAGTGTGAGGAGGTGTAAGCATATAGAATGAAAGATAGAGAGATGGCCCTTCATGCAGTCTATGACAGATAACCACAGTGTAGATCCTGGATGGTGATCAAACTGTTTTGGTAACTGGGCAGATAGTCATCTATTATTGTCTCATAGAAAATAGGAAAGGACATGTGATGGGAAAATAATGAACTCCATTTGGATGAGCTAATTTTTTTGTATCCACAGGGTATCAAAAATTCATACCAATCAGTAATGGGATATATGAGTCTATAGTTTCAGGGCATTTTCTAACATTAGCTATTGTTTTGACAATGTCTGCAAGTACATAACAAAGATTCAGAAATAATTCAGGATCATTCTTCCATGATAGTACGTTGAATAAGTGAGTGGAAGGCCTATATGCTCATTATGAGGAGTATATTTATAGGGAAAATGATGTAAGAGAAGATATTTTTAACTTATACACATAAAGGAAAAATAGTTATCTGTATTAACTGCTACTAAGACAAGCATAGTAAAAATTAAAACCTAATTGTAGAATTACTCAAGAAGAGATAATTTTTAACTAGCTCACTAGTGGATCACTTTACTATGGTAACTGCCAAAGTTAAGAAACAGAATGCAGGATAGGAAGAGAATGGGAAGTGAGAAATGGAGGCATGTAGTGCAGAACAAGCTGTGGCACATTTGATGTATGAACCAGATGGTGGGAGAAAGCCAGGGTGAGAAGCATCAACTCAAGTAGGATGCCATGTTAAGGAAGGTGGAGATTAAGTATATTCAAATATGGATGGGAAAGAGTATGTGGAGGGGGAAAGATCCAAGTTAAGTCAAATTGTCATTGAGGAGGTAGAGTTTCCAGAAACCTGGTGGGAAGTTTAGCCTTTAGTAGGAGTAGAAGGAGGCAACACCCCTTCAAAGTGTCAGAATGAAGATCAGCAGACATAGTTGCAAGTTACTTTTTTGGGATAGCAGCTGAATATTATTGGAACTTCAAGATGATGCTTTATTTTCTCTGTAGAGATGGGGGCAGAGTTAGGTATTATGGAAAAGGTGACAGAGGACAACTCCAGGATTCAGTGGTTTGAGGGACATAATAACAAACAGTTGTAGAGCTGTAACACTCAAGGTGTTTGCTGTAAAATTTTATGTGAATTAGTTCATTGAATCCTATGGGTTAGTTCTAGTTTTATTCCCACTTTACAGATGAGTGCGGAGTCAGTCTGATCTGAGTGTATTTCTGAGAAGAGAGAGAAAACAAGCTGACATTAATCTTGTTGTGATTAAATACCATGAAATTGAAAAGAGACTAAGCTAAAGAATCTCAAGTCTCCATGACAGCACATAAATAAACTTCCAAAGCAGCTATCATGAACATGTCTTAAACAAAACTCTGATTATACAATGTTAGTCTTCTGTTTATGTGTCTACTTCCCTGGAAGATTCTGCAGCTTGAGCATCCTAGTAGTTTCTCTCCAATGCATATCCTAAGTGCATGACAAAACACATACTAACTTTGCTGAATTATGGAAAAGCACATACTAACTCTCTGCTGAATCAGATTAGGCTAATTTTTGTCATTTTGTGTTTTCCAGACTCACTGAATGCTTTTTTATTTCTTGGTTGAATTCTCCAAATACTTCCCAGATGTCCATAGGATTGTGTCCCAGTCTTTTCTTTCTGCTAAGCTTGAGTTTGTTTGCATTTGTCTTTTTAATTTTATTATTAATTAGTTTTGTACTCAGTGAATACAGTCAATTTGGTATCATTGTTAGGATCATCCATGTCCTACCCCCTCCCTCGTGGCCCTCTGTTGAGGTATATGTGTCATGCATTCTGGAGTTAGCCCACAGTTATGTTAGGATAGATGTCTCTGCATATCATGACCCAATGTGTGACTCTGACATTCTTTCCACCCCCTCCTCTACAAAATTTCCCTCAGTCATGTTGGGTTCATTTTTGGTCTGCTTCAGTGATGAGGTGTTGGTAGTCTCTGGGTCTCTGGATATCTGATTTTGTAGGAGTTGACTTTTCTCTGGGTTGATCTCCTTCACCCTTGTGCTGGTACCTGGTTCACCAAGAAAACAGCATCCTTGCTTGTTTCGCCAATTTTTCTTAGATTCAGCTGGGGCCCTTTTGAAGTATAGATGGGGTGGCTCTCTCAGGATCTATGTCTATGTGAAAAAGAGAAGCAGATTCTCCAATAGAGAGTAATGTTAGCACCCGACAAATGAAATAACCCTTGCTTTTTTTTTTTTTTATAGAGAATTTAATAGGTGTAGGCCCTCTTGTAGCCCACTATTGGTGGTAGCTTGATAATGGAGAGCAGGGTTACGTTTGGATATGGTTCTGACTTGTATCCCAGATCCAGCTATGTGTCCCATTCCACTGAATGGACCAGTTAGCCAAATCAAGAGCAATTGGTTTCCCACCATGGATGTATGTCACTATTGCACTTGTGTGGGCATCACAACAGGTTATTTGCTGCTAAGTAAGTTAGACTATGAGTTGCTTGGACAGATATTGATCATTTTCTCCCAGTCGCCCATGTAGTACCTTCTGGCACTAGACACACTGACTGTCTGGTGACTGACTCTCTTCCAGTTTCCAGCCATGCCATTCCATTTTACATGTCAACTGCATAAGGTGTCTTCAGCTGTAGGGTCTTACCACTAACCTTTGGTGGGTCATCAAGTACTCTGACAGAAATCTATCTTTCTTTTAGGAAAGCTTGTAGGTCTCTCTGATCAAAAGCTCATTCTGGATGATAGCTGCGTGCTGGTACTGGGAGTTACAGGTCAGTGCCCACTAAGAAAAGGAAGAAAAGAACTAATATAAAATAATTAGAGAGGAGGGAGAGAGAGAAGCTTGTAATGAATGCATACATGAGCTATGACTGAAAAAAAAGATTCTAACACAACTCTTATAAATTAGATAATCTTTTTTATGTAAATTAAGAAAAAGTAATAGCAAACTTTGGAGATAATTTTATAGTTCAAATATGTTACTTTTTCACACAAAATTCATTTATCAATTTCTTCTGCTGAACTGATGTGGTGTTGGTTCCTTACCCATGGAGAGTGACCACCTGGTTTATAGTAATTTGTTCTAGCAGCAATAGAAACTGATAATGGAAAATGCATTCTGCAATTACAAAACTGGGAAAGACTTAAGAAAATTCTATTAAAGCACTTAATACATATTATGATCATGCCACACTGCTGAGGATGTTAGGTTGGTCAACTTCAACAGATTTAAACTTTGCATAGCCATTTTTTTCTGACTGAAAATTGTCACCACACAAATGACAAGAAGGATTGTACTCATCTAATTGTGAAAATACAAGATCAGAGAAGATTTTTTACTTAAATAGTTTGTATATTGATATACACTAGAAATGTTATCTCCATTTTATGGGCAAACTTTAAGCAAATTGACTCCTGGAGATAGAAGAATATCTGATACAAAGTTCATGTTCTTCTATGCAAGTCCTAAAAATCTAGCTTAGAAGCACTTTACAATAATTGAGTCAGCTATACCACTGGTTTTGCATATCTGCACTTCTGCATAAAAAAATCACTCAAATTTGATTTTGGCTTTGCTTTCCTCAGTAGAACCTGACCTATTCTCAGAGAAAGTGTCCCTTGCAAAGTTTGGGCTTAGCAGGGGCACCACAATTCATAAAACAAAACCTATTGACAACAAAACAGAACCAACCAACATAATCACAGTTGGGGACTTCAATACTCCACTATCAGCAACAGATAGATCATCCAAACAGAAAATCAAGGGAAGGGAGAGAGCTCAACAACACCATAGAACAATTAGTTCTAATGGACATCTATAGAACATTCTATGCCAAACCCAAACACTACACATTCTCAGCAGCCCATGGTACTTTCTCTAAAATAGATCATATACTGGGTCATAAAACCTGCCTCTATACATTTAGGAAGATCAAAATAATTTCCTGTATGATATCAGATCACAATGCTTTATTGCTGAAAATTAACAACAAAAGGTGCAACAGGAAACCCATTGGCAACTGGAAACTAAACAACACACTTTTAAATAATAAGTAGGTAGTGGATGAAATAAAAAATGAAGTTGTAGCCGGGCGTGGTGGCGCACGCCTTTAATCCCAGCACTCGGGAGGCAGAGGTAGGAGGATCGCCAAGAGTTCAAGGCCATTCTGAGACTACATAGTGAATTCCAGGTCAGCCTGAGCCAGAGTGAGACCCTACCTCAAAAAAAAAAAAAAAAAAATGAAGTTGTGAAATTTCTAGAAATCAATGGCAAAGAGAACACATTATAACAAATTTATGGGACACAATGAAGGCAGTCCTCAGGGGAAAATTCATAGCACCAAATGCCTTAATAACAGAGACAGAGACAAATCAATAACTTAAACATCAACCTAAAGGTATTGAAAAAGCAAGAAAAATCCAACCCCAAAAGCTCCAGATGAAAAGAAATAATTCAGATCAGAGCAGATATTAATGAACTGGAAACTGAGAAAACAATTAAGAAAATTGATGAAGCCAAGAGCTGGGTCATTGAAAAAAAAAAAAAAACATAAGCAATATTGATAAGCCCCTTGCCAGTTTGATCAAGTGAAAAAAGAGACACTTGAAATTAACAAAATTAGAAATGAAAAAGAAGAGATCAAAACAGACATAAGTGAAATTGGGAGAATTATCAAGACTTATTTAAAAAAACCTCTACTCTACAAAACTGGATAATATAGAAGAAATGGATGAATTTCTGGATACATACCATCTACCAAAGCAAAACTCAGAGCCGATTAATCTCCTCATCAAACCTATCACACCCATCATGACTAAAAAGGTAATAATAATAAAAAAAACTCCCCAAAAAGAAGAGTCTAGGACCAGAGGGCTTCTCAGCTGAATTCTATCAAACCTTCAAGAAAGAACTAAAACCAATTTTTTGTTAACTGTGCCACACCATCAGAGAACAGGGAAAGCTCCACAACTCCTTCTATGAAGCTAGTCTCACCCTAATACCAAAACCAGGCAAAGATGCCACAAGAAAAGAAAAATACAGGCCTATTTCCCTGATGCATTTAGATGCAAAGATCCTGAACAAAATTCTTGCAAACCAAATCCAAGAAGACATAAAAGCATTATCTACCTTGATCAAGTAGGGTTCATCCCAGGAACGCAGGGGTGGAAAAACATATGGAAATCTGTCAATGTAATAAATCACATAAATAAGCTTAAACACAAAACCCACATGATCATTTTGAAAGATGCAGAAAGGGTCTTTGACAAAATACAACACAACTTCATGATCAAAACATTGGAGATAATTGGCCTGGATGGTTTATATCTCAACATAATAAAGACTATATATAAAGCTCCTAAAGCCCAAATAGTATTTAATGGAGAGAGACTTAAGGAATTCCCATTGAGATCAGGAACAAGACAGGGGTTTCCAATCTCACCTCTGATCTTCAATATAGTACTAGCAGTCCTAGCTCAAGGAATAAGACAGGAGAAAGAAATAAAAGGAATACAAATTGGAAAAGAAGAAATTAAGTTAGCTCTATCCAACATGATTCTAGAGACCTGAGAGCCTCCATCTGAAAACTCTAAAAGGTGATTAATGTCTTCAGCAAAGTAGCAGGATATAAAATCAATGCACAAAAATCAGTAGACAAAGGTACAGAGAAAGAAATAAGTGACACTGTCCTGTTTTCAATAGCAACAATATATCTTGGAATAACACTAACCAAGGATTTGAAAGACCTATACAATGAAAACAATAAAATATTCATGAATGAAATTGAGGAGGACTTGATAAATGGAAAGACCTCCCATGCTCTTGGATAGGCAGAATTAACATTATGAAAATGGCAATCTTACCAAAGGCAATATGCAGATCTAATGCAATACCAATCAAAACCTCAACATTGTTCTTCACAGAGATAGAAAAAATGATCTCAAAATCCATATGGAAAGGCAGAAGGCCTTGGATATCCAAGCATATCCTCAGGAAAAGAAACTCCTCTGGAGGCATCATCATACTGTTGAAGCAACTCATGATCTAAGCTACTCAGCAGAAACAACCTGACATGATGCTCACACAAGTGCAATAGTGGCACACAGCCATGGTGCGAAACTAACTGCTCTTGATTTGCCTAAGCCATCTGCTCAGTGGAATAGAACCCATAGTTGAGCTGGGAAACAAGTCAGATTCAAAAATGAGCCTGCTCTCCATTATCATGCTCCCATCAATTGTGGACTACAAGAGGGCCTACTTCTATTGAATTCTCTCTAAATAAATAAATAAATAAAAATTCTCTTTAGGGCTGGAGAGATGGCTTAGTGGTTAAGCGCTTGCCTGTGAAGCCTAAGGACCCCAGTTTGAGGCTCGATTCCCCAGGACCCACGTTAGCCAGATGCGCAAGGGGGCACACATGTCTGGAGTTCTCTGTCACTGTCAAATAAATAAATAAATAAACAACAAAAATTAAAAATTCTCTCTAAAAAAATTTTATCTGGTGCTGACTTCACTCTCCATTGGTGGATTTGCTTCTCTTTTTTAGATCGACACAGATCCTAAGAAGAGAACTAGCCTATCACATTACAAAAGGGCCTCAGCTGAAACTAAGAGTAATTGGGGAAAGGAGCAAGAGTGCTGCTTTCTTGGTGAACCTGTTACCAGAACAATGGTGAAGGAGATAGACACAGAGAACACTCAACTCCTACCAAACCAGACATCCAGAGACACAGGCTCTCAAGACCTCATCACTGAAGCAGACCTAAAAGAAACCCATCATGTGGCAGTGACCTTGGGATGACTCAGAAGGTATAGTGCTGGAAAGAAGTGAGTGAAGTACTGAGCAACATCTTGATCACACCTTCTTAGGTTCAGGGTGTAATGCAGAAGAGGTGGTGCAAAGAATGTAAGAGCCAAAGGAAGGGTAGGACTCCTTACAATGTGCTCCCTCCAGACATAAAATGGCCTGGATATCCATGACCTCATTGTACCTAACGCCATCATAAGAGGAGGAAAAGTTCATGACAATAACTAAATAAATAAATAAAAGAGAGGCTGATTGAGATGGGGAGGGGATATGATGGAGAATGGAATTTCAAAGGGGAAAGTGGGGGGAGGGAGAGTATTACTATGGGATATTTTTATAATCATGGAAAATGTTAATAAAAATTGAAAAAAAAGAAAACCATCATGGCTCAGGGACATTAATAAAATAGGGGTTGGAAAAATTGTTAGAGCCACATGTTGGGTCATTATTCATGGAGACATGGCCTCTTACCCATAACTGATGGCTAACCCCACAATGCATGACCTACATTCCTCAATGAGGATGGTCCCTGCAGGGGAGGGAGGACAGGGAGGAGGCTAACGATGGTATCTATATGAGTGTATACAAACTGTAATAACTAATAAAAGAGAGAGAGAGAGAGAGAGAGAGCATCCACAAAAAGTTTGTGCTTAGTTTGTGTGTGAATTAAAGGAAAGTTGTGTAACAAAATGGTACTGTGCCCAGATTATATCAAAGGAGAATACCACCAATAGTTTAAAATATGGCAGAAGCAAAACTTCACTTCAGTCCTTCCTATGGTTGTAAGATTTCATCTGTAGACAGTTATTTAAAATTTGACTTACAAAATAATTTGAGTTTTTGAACTCAAAAATATATGAATACATCAATAATTCACCTTATATGGTGTTGTTGATGTTAGATTATAGGCCATGGTCATCCAAATTAATTTTTAGCCAATTTAAAGTTAGATATGATAGGTGGGCTTCCTGGATGTATTATAATCCACTCAAGATTTAAAATCTAAAATTGAAATATTCAGCAAGCCATGGTGGCACATGCTTTTCATCCCAGAATTTTGGAGGCAGAGATAGGAGAATTGCTGTGAGTTTGAGGCCAACCTGAAACAACATAGTGAATTTTAGGTCAGCCCAGGCTAGAGAATAACCCTACCATGGAAAAAAAATCTGGGAGTTGAAGTGGCTTAGTTATGAAACACTTGCTGTGCAAGTGTGAACACTTGAACCTTCGGCATCCCCGTGAATGGTGGGCTAGTGTGGTGGCCTGCCTTTGGTAAGGCAGTAAAAGGCAAGTTGGTTAATGAGTCTAGTCAACTTGGAGGTCTTATCTTAATCAATAAATTAGAGAGCAATGGATGGAGACACTCAATGTCACATGTCAACCAGTAGCTTGTAATTGAACATATATGTACACCCACACACATGTGAATACATATATACATACATGACACATAAATTCACATATAAAAAACAAGAACATTTGAGAGTGATTACAAAACTCACCAATGTCGACCTATAGTCATCCCATGCACATGTATATGTACACACACACACACACACACACACACACACACACACACATTTATACACTCACATAGGCTTGTACCACACACACACAAGAACTGAACAGACTATCTCACATCCTCATCTAGGTTGATGCTGTGTCTTCCCAATAGTTATTTGTGGAAGAGAACCATATACACTGGTTTTCATCAGTTAAGTTTGAACTGAGTGAACAAAGGGAGAGAAGAAAACAGGAAGAGAAAGAAACATCCACTACTGGGGAAGATGATAGAGTAAACATTAAAAATGTGAACGAAGTTTAAACTTTTAAAAACATATAAGCAATTATTAAATCTAGAGATTTTAGAAGCACCAATGATTCCTATCATGGATCTAATTCACATTCCATGTCTGTTTAGAGATAAATACTAAGAACCATACTATGAATAGAAAGAACATTCTTATTTCATACTAATACTAAATATTAGGTTTATAGTGGTGGCTCATGCCTTTATTTGCAGCAGTTGGAAGGCTGAAGTAGGAAGATTATGGTGAGTTCTAGGCCAGCCTTGGCTATACTGAGCCCCTGCCTCAAAAGACAAAAAAAAAAAAAAAAAAAAAGTTAGAAACATTTATAGAACCCCAGCTTTATGAGACTTTTGCATTAGGACTTTGTGGTAGCCAGAATTCTAAAACCACCTCTAAGATGATATTCACCTCGTATCTTCTCCAAGTTATTCAATTACACAATCTTGATTTGCACAGAAAACACTTTGCAGGAATAATTAGTCACAAAATACCAAGATGCTCTTAAGAAGATTATGGTTAGTGAGTATGATCACATAAGTCCTTAAAATGGTATAGGTTTTGTCTAAAAGGAAAGAAATTAGAATCATGAAATGGAGTTGGCTTAAGGGATATTTTCCATTGCTGGTTTGAGGGTGGAGGAATGTTTTCAGGGACTAGTAACAAGAGTCTAGGGATGAAAGTCACTGCTAGAAGAAGACAGGGGCCTAAGCATCATTGTTGTAAGAAGCTGGAGTTTGCTAACATATTAAATAAGCTCTTTACCAGAGTCTCAGATAAGTCACGGTCTGACAATGACCTGAGTTACACACCCCCTAAGAGCAAGCCCAGACAAGCTGCACCTGCGCCTCGACCCACAGAACAGGGAACAATATATCATACCATTTTAATCTGCCAAGTTTGTGATCATTTCTTACATAACAATAGCTAATATAGATTTTTTAAAAATGGAAAAAGTCTCAATCTTTGCTTTTATTTGTCTTTGAAAATAGTTTACATCAGAGAAAATAGTGATGGTTATTTTCTATCCAAAACCTAGCTCTCATTTTCAATTCCTGTGGTCATGACTTCAGAATTTTGTAAATGAATTATTCATAGCACTTGATGTGTTTGTTAAACCTTTGTATTTGTGGGCCCAAGATTCCTAATCATGTTAGTCTGTTTGTATACACTAGTACATCCATCCCTTTGGCTACTTTTATTGGTTTTAAAAATATATTTTTTCTAAAAAGCTAGATTTGAATAGGAATGAAGGTTTAAGACAAATAAGGATTTTATACAAAGACAAGACAGTCTTATAAAGTAAAGAAAGTAGAAAAGGCGGTTTAGAAAATTATGTACAACATAAGAAGCATGTTATTTGCATTTATAATTGTGCCTCTGGTGTGAAAGGGTCCATATAGGTAGGCTTTCTTTGTGAGATTACAGTCACTGTTACAAATCAAAAGACTGGTGAAAAGGGCAGATTCTAAAAGCCAGTGTGATGATTACTCTTCATTGTTTCATTGTCAACTTGACCAGTCTTAGAATCACTTAGAAAATTGCTGAAGCACAGCTCTGTTTGTGACTATTAGGGCTTTTCTAGAGAGGATTAACTGAAGGAGGAGAGCCAGTCTGAATGTGAGTATAACTATCCCATGGACTGGAGACCTCAGCAGCATGCTGGCATTTTGTTTCTTTTTCTTCCTGGCCACATTGAGGTGAAGGAACATTTCTGCCACATGCTCCCACCATACAGTTCCACCACTATTAGATTCTTCCTCAGCACCTGGGTCTACAGACTAAATCCTCTAAAACCATGAGCCGAAATAATCCTTTCTTCCCTTAGGAATTTATGTTCATTATATCTGTACAGTACAAAAAAAGTGACTTAACACTGCCATTACAGAAACCTGGTTCAGTTTGTAAAGTTGACACTGAAACCAGATACACTTTTCTCTTACAAAGTCATCTCTTCTATGGCTTCATTTTTCTTCATACTTCTAACATATAACTGTATCTATCAGTACTTCCTGATAAAGGTATGTCTCTGCAAAAGGAGTCAAGGAGAAAAACACAGGCTGCTGAGTTTAAAAACAATATTAAATATCTTGTGACTGAACTGAAGACTAAAGTTAGTAACCTTCCTCCCAGATACCAGTATACAAGATATAATCCCCAATTCAGGGAAGAGGACAGACAAGATTGATATGCCAGTTGAAGTTGGAGAAAGCTTAATCCTAAAACCAGTGGCTCTGGTTTGTGAATCCCCAGACCAGAACTGAGTTATACCCAACAGTGAACAGTGGGCCAGGGAGATACCTTGGTTCTCCAAAACAATATAGGCCATTATCAAGCACTTGGGTACACAGCAGAGCTACAAGGTAAGGCACTATTGCTAAAGACACCATAGGCTGCCATGTAAGGACACCAAGAGGTCACTGGGAACTGACAGGAACGCCAGTCCTCTCCTGGCAAACCCTTGTGGTGTTGGAAAGATCTATGGGAGCTACTGTGTGATACTGGTCACCAATAGTACAAATAAGTAGAGACCCCCTTAGCTTCCCAATGCACAAGCTGTAAAAGAAGTACACACTTGTGCAATAGTGGCACACAGGCCTTGTGGGTAACCAGCTCTCCTCTGATTATACATGAGGCCTGCTCAGTGGGAGAGAACTTATAACTGGTGCTGGGAACCAAGTCAGAAGCCCCATGTCCAGGAAACACCCAAAGCCCAGAAATAAGCCCCCATTGTTCTCTAGATAAGTAAAGTCGGCATATACATCAAAATGTCTCTTGAACGTCTATCCATATCCCCCTTAATCAAAGTTTCTCTCACCCTTGGTTGGAGAATCTGTTTTATTTTACACATGGTAGAAAATACTGGGGAGATACAAGATCCATCAATTCATCAAGAAATGATAGGCCAGTGCTCATCACCAGATGTGCCTCCTTTACTTCATTTACCAGGGTTCAGAGGAACCTGCAGAGGACGCAGTGACAGGAGCATTGCTCCCAATACTAGCCCAACAACAGAAACACATTGCAACAGAAATTCAGACTACAGGGGACTCAACAGTAAAAACAAACTGACAACACACCCAAGGCTCAGGGATTGCTATGGAAGTGTGGGAGGAAGAATATAAGAGCCACAGGGTGAGTAGGAATATCCTGAGGTACAGGCCCCCTAAGATGTTAAAGAGGTCTTAACTACCCCACAGTGAATACCAAGGATCCTACTGGAGAGGCCTCTCATGGAAATGTTGGGGGGGTACAAGAGTATAACCTATGTAAAAATAATACATAAATAAATTAATTAATAAAATAAAATTATGTCTGAAGGAGGGGGCAGTTTTTTAAATCAAAATAGCATGCTAGCTCACTTAAGGTCTAGTTTAGCTCACCAGGGTTGAAGCACTGTATTTGGCATACATGATACATCCGTAGACTCCAGATCAAATGATTTTCAAGGAAGAGTTACGAGACTCATGAAATGGCTGTACACATGGCCAATATTTATCTCAGTAAAATGGAGCAAAGCAAGGACTATAAAGGGAAAATGTGCACACAATGAAGTCAGAGGAAACCAGGAAAAATTTGTTTAGTTCTTTTTTAGTGCTGTCACATAGATGGTGGTTAATTCCTCCATCAATGATTGTGACAACATAAACTGTCATCTACCAGTGAAGCTTATTAGCAACTCAGTTCTAGGGTTTATTGGTCATGTAGGCATCCTTTGCCTGGCATTGTAGATTGTCAGAAGGAAAGCAGGTGGTTAGCAGAAACCATACTGTTTGCACGATCAGGTTATGCAAGTAAGACATTATCAGTTAGCATGATGAGAATTCTGAGAGTAATTCCAAAATTTAAATCCCCAGTGATAGTCAAGGCCAACTATACAAGAAGACTTTTCTATGAGTCACAGTCTTAGACTCACTATGTGTATCAGTTATTTTCTCAGTGCCTATATAAAGTACCTCACCAGAAGCAGCTTATGGAAGGGAAAGTTTTACAGGTTATTTATTTATTTATTTATTTGAGAGAGACAGACACAGAGAGAAAGAGGCAGAGAGAGAGAGAGACAGAGAATGGGTGCATCAGGACCTCCAGCCACTGCAGAACTCCAGATGCTTACGACCCCTTGTGCATCTGGCTAATGTGAGTCCTGAAGAATCGAGCCTGGAACCAGGGTCCTTAGGCATCACAGGCAAGCGCTAACCACTAAGCAATCTCTCCAGCTCAGGTTTACAGTTTTGAGGGGAAGTTTTATCATGTTGGAGAAGGCTGGGAAGGCTAGAGAGGAAGCTGGCATCACACCAGCAGAGAAGAAGCAGGAAGTAAAGGGAACAGTAAGCAGGGCTGAACTATAAAACCTCAAAGACTGTCCGCATTGACCACTTCTTCAGCAAGGCTGTACCTCCTAAAGGTTCCACAACCTTCCTGAACATTCAACCCACCACACTATTTTGTTTTAATGTTTTTTTTTTTTTTCATAGGGCCAAAGTAGAGTTAGTTAGAGTCAATGATCTAACCAGTGTCTACTTATCCAATAGTCTTAGAAACAGAACATATCCATGGGCAATTTATTAGGTACCTTTCTTGTTGCTATGACAAAATGCATGAAAAGAAACAACTTTAGGGGAAAGGGATTTAATTTGGCTTACTTATAAGAGGCTAAAATTCATCATATCAAGAATGCTATGGTTCCAGTAGTGTGATACAACTGGTCACCTTAAATTCAGAGTCATGAAGCAAATATTAGTTAATCCTGGCTCTCATCTTGCTTTCTCCTTTTTATTCAATTGGGATGGTTAGTTCCATGTTCAGGATGGGTCTTGCCTTCTCAATTTAACATTTCAGAAATCACCCTCATAGACACACAAAGAAATGTGCTTCCATGTAAATTCTAAATCCTATCAAGGTAATAATTAAGGTTAACCATCATAGGCAACTGAAGAAAGCATTTAAATATTTTTCCTATGTTTTAACTTCCTGCCACCAAGTCAATCTTCTTCAAAGGGAAATGTGTTCTATAAGATTGAAATATTTATTATTACTCTAAATAATCCTGTGGCTTCTAAAGTCTCATTCATTAGTCTATTCAATAAGATCTTTATAGATTGCTTAGTATGGGTCAGGTATAATCTAGGTACCAAATTATGATTGAGGTAAGAAAAATATTTCTGTTATCTAGGGCTCACAATATAAATAAAGGACACAGAAAAAGATAAAAATTACACCCTAAAAAGTATATATACAGCTACAAAGAAAGAAGAGAAACGTAAGCTGGGAAGGGTGCTCAATTGCAAATCATGCAGTTTGAGGGTAGGCTAATGAAGGCAACATTAAGCAAGGCTTCACTAGGTGAGAGTAAGCCCTGCGGAGTTATAGAGGGAAGTACATATTCACATGCGTAAGTTGTGAGGCTTGAGCACACATGGCCTGCTCAAGGAAGAACTGAAAGGAGATATATCTGAAGAAACATGAGTTCCAGACCTGAGAAATAATGGAAACATCACAAATGTCAGACGTAGCTATAAAGATTGTGTCTTTTACCTTGAGTAAGAGGAGAGGCCAATGAAGGTTTTTGAGTAGAGAAGTGGCAAGACCAAACTTGGTTAGAAAGATTGCTCTGGCCTCTGAGATGTGTGTTGGTAGACTGTAGGAGGTGATGGTGCAGAGTGAGCAGTCAGAAGTGATGCAGAGAGAAGAGGATTGACTGGACCAAAGTGATAATCTGGATGTAGTGAGATGCAGTAAAACTCTCTGTATTCCTTGATGGAGGTGAAAATCTGCTAATGGATTTAGTATTAGGTGTAAGGAGAGAAGAAAAGCTGGGAATTAGGTTATTGTTTTTGGTGTGAACACCTAGAAGAATGAAGTTGCCAATTGCTAACTGGGGAACTGGACCATTATGCCATACACAAACACTGAATTTAAGTTTTGAGTAGAATAAGATGCTATTTAGATATGTACAGGTGGGAGTACCAAGTAGGTAGTTAAAAGTAAAAGCCTGTGATTTAGGGTAGTGTCTGGCCAGAAGGTATAATTTTGAGAGTTGTGAACAGATGAGATCACCAAGTAAGGGAATGTAGACATCAGAAAAGCCCCAGGATCTGGGCTGGAGAGATGACTTAGCAGTTAAGTGCTTGCCTGTGAAGCCTAAGGACCCCAGTTCGAGGCTCGATTTCCCAGGACAAATGTTAGCCAGATGCCCAAGGGGGTACATGCATCTGGAGTTCGTTTGCAGTGGCTGGAAGCCCTGGTGCACCCATTATCTCTCTCTATCTGCCTCTTTCTCTTTCTTTGTCACTCTCAAATAAATAAATAAAAATTAACAAAAACATTAGGAAAAAAAAAGAAAGAAAGAAAAATCCCAGGATCTTGAGCACTCCTTGTTCAGAGACAAGCCTGGCAGTGGAGGCAGAAGGAACAACTACTTTGAGAAAAAGTCAACCAAGATAATACACTTTGAAAGATGTATTCCTTTCTTGTGGTGCTTACAAATACCTGACCAAGGCAACTATTTGGCCCAAGATTTGAGGGTATCATCTATCATACCAGGCCACGCATGGTGACAGAAGGATAAAGTAAGTGGTCACATTGCATCTGCAAACAGGAAGCAAATCAAGATGGATGCTGATATTCTACACATTTTTTTTTCCTTCTCATTCAAACTTTAATCCCAGGCCATGGATAGTGCTACCTACATTTAGAGTCAGTCTTTCAACTTCAGTTAAACATGTTTGTAATCACTCATTGACACAACCAGAATTTTGTCTCTCAGGTGATTCAAGGTTCCATCAAGTTGACAATTAAGATTAACTTATAAGTCTGCCCCTTGTCAACTTGACTCTCAAACACATCCCTTTTAATTCCAGGCTTTTATTTTTAACTACCTACTTGGTAGGAGCCATAGGAATAGGCATAAATGGCTGAGGCCATGGGAAGTAAATATATAGTTCAGTCAGTGACAGGTAGAAAGACTTTTTATCTTTTGTTAAATCATATTAAAAATTTTAATGCTTTATGAAGCTGTTTAGAAATAGTTTTTTCTTAAAATATTTTTGCTTATTTTTATTTTTTTATTTGAAAGCAACGGACAGAGAAAGAGGCAGAGAGAGAGAGAGAGAGAGAGAGGGAGAGAGAGAATGGTCCAGACACTGCAAACGAACTCCAGATGTGTGCACCCCCTTGTGCATTTGGCTAATGTAGGTCCTGGAGAATTGAGCCTTGAACGGAGGTCCTTAGGCTTCACAGGCAAGCACTTAACCGCTAAGCCATCTCTCCAGCCCAGAAATAGTCATTTTATTAGTTATATCTATAAAAGTTAGCTTTGATTATCTATACCCCTTCTCACACCTCCATTATCAGATTTTAACTTATATTGTAAGTCTTCCTTAAATTTTAACCTTTAATTATCACCAGAACATTGACTTCTTCAAGCCTTTAGGCTATAATTGACCCGTACAGTTTAAGAAGTTTCTTTACCTATGAGGCAGAAGGTGATAGAGAAGAAAATTAAATCACAAGAGAGAAACTGGTATAGAATTTCTATGTTAAGTACACACTCAGCAAGTACAAGGTACTTACCTACTCATGAAGCTGTATCACCTATGCCATTGTTTTTTTTTTTTTTTTTTGTCACTATCAGCTACTAACGGTTCAGCTTATATAGGTTCAAGGAAGAGAAGGCCTTACATATAAATATTATCAAATCCTGAGGAGTTTTCTCCCTCAGTGTGATTCTTTAATTTTAAGAAAGTCATGCCCCTATTCCAGGCACCACCCCTGGATATTATGGTGAGGACAATATGTTCCTGAGCTGTGTAAACAAAAGGATAGTAGTAAATCGTTATCTAGCAAACTAGAAGAGAGGCATAGCCTGTGAATTGTCTACATTGTCAAATGGATATGACTTTGCATTTAAAGATTGATAGCACAATTTCACATTTTTTTTTGATCAGCTAAGTGACAGACTTGGACAAGCTATCATTGCTCTAAACAATTATGAAAAGTGACGGACAAAATGCCCTTTTAAAAATATGGAAGTTGAGGGCTGGAGAGATGGCTTAGTGGTTAAGCGTTTGCCTGTGAAGCCTAAGGACCCCAGTCTGAGGCTCAATTCCCCAGGACCCACCTTAGCCAGATGCACAATGGGGCACACGCATCTGGAATTCCTTTGCAGTGGCTGGAGGCCCTGGAGCACCCATTCTCTCTCTCTCTCTCTCTCTCTCTCTCTCTGCCTCTTTGTCTGTCGCTCTCAAATAAATAAAGTAACAAAAAAAAATTTTAAAATATGGAAGTTGAGAATTTTGGTGTGGAAAAAAGGCTTTGAAGAATATCTACTTTCTCAACCTCCTTGTTGAACAGGGTGAAGAAATATGTCCCAAAGATTATCTAAGCCATCTTTGCTTCAGGTAACAAATGGAAAAGAAAGAGCTCAGTCTGGATTAGTTTTTAATGTTCTGTTTCCTTATGAAAGTGATTCATTGCAGAGGTGCAAAAATTATTGAGCATTCTGTTAAATTTGCACAACCAATTTCTCTCTCTCTCTCTCCATATATATATATATATACATATATATATATATATATATATATGATTATTTTTTCTTATTAGAAATGACATATTTTGTATGAAAACATCACATGTTTGTACCATCCTTTCCCTTCTCCATGCTCCTTTTCTGAAGAGGCCTCTCTTGGTTGGGGATACAGGTCAACCCCATGGGGACTGTGGGTCATGCATTGTTGAGGGGGTAAGAGACAATATTTCTGTGCAAAATGTCTGAACTTCTGGCTCTAACAATCTTTCCACCCCCTCTTCCACAAAATTTCCTGAGCCATGCTGGGAACATTTTAAATCTACTTCAGTGATGGGCACTTAGGAACATCTAGATCTCTGGTGTGGTAGGTGTTGAGTGTCCTCAGTATCTTTCTCCATCACCCTGTGCTGATATCAGCTTAACTAAGAAAGCAGCACTCTTGCTCATTTCCCCAGTTCCCCTGTGATTTCCGCTGGAGCCAGGGTGGAGTGCGCTTGGTAGTTTATCTCCTCTGATCCAGTTTCCATCTGAAAAAGCGAAGGCAATTCTCCAATGGAGAGTGAAGTCAGCACCAGTTAAATGGGATAACAATTATTCATTTAGAGATAATTAAAATGGTTTAGACATTCTTATAGTCTAAGGTTAGTGGGAGATTGACAATGGAAAGCAGAATCATTATCTGGATATGATTCTGACTTGTTTTCCAGTTCCAGATATGGTTTCCTTACACTGAGTGGATCTGTTAACAGGTCCAAGAGCAGGTGGTTACCTTTGCCACTATTGCACTTGTGTGAACATCATGGCAAGTTGTTTTCTTTTGAGTTGTTTAGACTTTGAGTTGGTTGGACAGATGTTGACCACTTTCCCCTGGTAGCTCATGTAATGTCTTCCAGCACTAGATGGTCTAATTGTCTGGGGAATACCTCTCTCTGGATTCCAACCAGGTCTCTCCAAGGTCCATGCCAACAGCATTTGGTGTCTTCAGCAGTTGGGTCTTACCATTAACCTCTGGTGGGTAATCAGGTGCTCTGACAGAAGTTTGTTTTGGGAGATCTAGTGGTTCTCCTGGTCAACAGCTCATTGTAGATATAGATTATATCCTAGTACAGGGAATTATAGGCCAGTGCCAAGGGAAAAGAAAAAAGAAGAGAAACAGGATAAATTTGAGGTTAGGTTTTGTCTCTCTCCAGGGCCCTTCAATTCAGGTGCTCCCTCTAAGATCCTCTTGAGGGTTCTATCTTTTAGTCTGACTTCCAGGATATAAGATTCTATGGTCCCAGTTCAATTTGAGTTCAGATTGTGTGCCCCCCACACCTTTTCCCTTCACCCAAGCTCTGCCCTCACTATTGCCCAAGCCTCAAGATGCTATTCAGTTATGTCAGCAACTTGGGCTGATACAGATTAGGAAATGCATATGAGTGAGATCATGTGATGGTTGTCTTTCTGTGATTGTGTGATTTCATTTAGAATGAGCTGTTCCAAGCTCAACCATTTTTCTACAAATTTCAATGTGTCATTTTTTTCTTACTGCTGAGTAGAATGCCATCATATAGATATACCACATTTTGGTTATCCTTTCATCCAATGATAGGCATCTAAGTTGATTCCAGTTTTTAGCTATTATGAATTAAGCAGCTATAAACATGTTTGAGCAAATATTTCTGAACTGAGATATGGAGCTTTTAGGGTAAATGCCCAGTAAGGGAATAACAAGGTTGTTGGTAACTCTATATTACTCCTTTACAGGAGACTGAATTTATTTCTGCAGTGGTTGTACCAGCTTACATTCCCACCAATATTGAATGCTTGTTTCTATTTTTCTACAGCCTCACTTCATCTATTTTCATTTGATTTTTTAATGTTTGCTATTCTTACTGGGGTAAAATGGAATCTCATAGTTGTTTTAATTTGCATTCTTCTGATGGCTAGGGATGTTGAACATTTTCTTAAGTGTGTGATAGCAATTTTTAATTCTTCCTCTGAGAACACCCTATTATGAGCCCCACTTTTGGAGTGGGATGTTTTTTTTTTTATTGTTTAGTTTTTTGAGTTCTTCGTAGATTCTAGATATTAGTTCTCCTTCAGTGGCAAAGATCTTCTTCCATTCAGTCAGTAATCTTTTGGCTGTGCTTATGGTATGTTTGTGCAAAGGCTTTTTAGCTTCATGAGGTCCCATTGCTTGAGTGCTTGTTAATTTCCTTGACTACTGGGGTTTGGTTCAGGAAGTCTTTTCCCAGTCCTATATCATGGAGAGAGCTTCCTATTTTATCTTCCAGTAGTTGAAGAGTTTCAGGTCTTATGTTGAGGTCTTTAATCCATTTGGACTTGATTTTTGTGTATGGAAAGATGAGTGGGTCTAGTTTCTTTTTTCCATATATAGTCACCCAATTTGTCCAACACCAATACTTGAAGATGCTGTCTTTTCTCCACTGTACATTATTGGCACCTTTGTCAAAGATCAAGGAGCTGTAGTTGCTTGCCCTAAGATCTGGATCTTAAATTCTATCCCATTGGTCTATGTTTCTGTTTGAATTCAAGTACCATACTGTTTTTGTCACTATTTGGCTTTGTAATATAGCTTTAGATCAGGAGTGGTGATACCACCAGAGATGTTTTTTTGCTGAGTATATGTTTGGATATCTGAGGCCTTCCACTATTCCATATGAATTTTTTTTTCATTCTCTGTGAATAATGATGCAGTTATTTTTACTGGTATTTCATTAAATCTGTATATTGCTTTTGGTATAATTGCCATTTTTACAATGTCAATTCTACCTATTCAGGAGCATGAGAGGTCTTTCCATCTTCTCAAGTCCTCCTCTATTTCTTTCCTGAGTGTTTTTATGTTTTCATTATATAGTTCTTTTACATATTTTGTTAGTGTTATTCAAGGTATTTAATTTTTTTGGATCTTTAAAATGGGACAGTCTTACTAATTTCTTTCTCTGTGTATTTGTCCTTTGCATATAGAAAAGCTACTGACTTTTGTGGATTGATTTTGTATCCTGTCACTTTGCAGAAGCAGAAGGGATTAATCACCTTTAGAAGTTTTGGGATGGAGACTTTCAGGTCACTTATATATAGGACCATGTCATCTGCAAATAGGGCTAACTGGGCTTCTTCCTTTCCATTTTGAATCCCTTTTATTTCTTTGTTCTGTCTTATTGCTTGGGGTAGTACTTCTAGTAATATGTTGAAGAGCATTGATAAGAGTAGGCACCCCTGTCTTGTTCCTGATCTCAGTGGAAATGCTTTTAGTTTTCCCAATTAAGTATTATTTGGGCTTTAGGAGATTTATATATAGCCTTTATTGTGTTGAGATATAAACCTTCCATGCCTATTTTTATCAGTGTTTTTTAAAAATAATTTTTAAAATTTTTATTTATTTAGTTGACAGAGAAAGACAGAGAGAGAGAGAGAGAGAGAGAGAGAGAGAGATTGAAGGAAATCATGGGTGGGCCAGGGCTTCCAGCCACTGAAAACAAACTCCAGATGCATGGGTCCCATTGTGCATCTGGCTAACGTGGGTCTTGAGGAATCAAACCTGGGTCCTTAGACTTTGCAGGTTAACATCTTAATCACTAAGCCATCCTTCCAGCCCTCCTTTCAGTATTTTGATCAGGAAGTGGTGTGGTATTTTGTTGAAGGCCTGCATCAACTGTGATGATCATGTGGTTCTTATGGTTCATTTTATTTTGGTGATATGCTGCCTTGACTGATTTCCAGATGCTAAACCATTTCTGCATCCCTGGGATGAAGCCTACCTGATCAAGGTAGATAATGCTTTTGAAGTATTGTTGAATTCAGTTTGCAAGGATTTTGTCCAGGATCTTTGCATATAAGTGCATTAGGAATATGGGCCTACAATTTTCTTTCCTTGTTGCATCTCTGTCTGGTTTTGGTATTAGGGTGATCCTAGCTTCTTAGCAGGAGCCAGGGGAGGGGGGAATTCCCTGGTCTCCATTTATGCAGAATAACTTGAGAAAAATTGTTTCAATTCTTCTATGAAGGTTTAATATAATTCAGCTGACAAGCCATCTAGCCCTGGACTTTTCTTTTGGGGGAGGTTTTGGATTACCTTTTTAATCTCAATGGGTGTGATGGGTCTGTTTAGGAGAGTAGTCTGCTCTGAGCTTTTAGTTTTGGTAGATGGTATGTGTCTAGGAATTCATCCATTTCTTCCAGGTTAGTTAATATTATGGAGTAAAGGTTTGGGAAGTATGCCCTTATGATTCTTCCAATTTCATTGATGTCTGTAGTGACCTTTGTTGTTTCATTTCTGCTTTTCTTCATTTGAGACTTCTCTGTCTCTCTCACTGTTTTTGCTTGATCAGTTTGGCCAGGTGTTTGTCAATCTTTTTTTTTTTTTTTTTCCAAATATCAAGTTCTTCATTTCATCAATTTAAAAAATTGTTTTTTACTTTCCAGTTGATTAATTTCTGCTCTAATCTTTATTGTTTCTTTCCATCTGGAGCTCTTTGAGTTGGATTCTTCTTGTTCTTTCAGCACCTTTAGGTGGACAGTCCAATTATTTATTTGTGATCTCTCTGTCTTTGTAATTAAGGCATTTAGGGCTATGAATTTTCCCCTTATGACTGCCTCCATTGAGCCCAATAAGTTTTGGTAGATTGTGTTTTCATTATCATTCAGTTCTAGTAATTTTACAATTCCTTTTTTGACTTTTTTCCATGACCCATTCATTGTTTAGAGGTGTGTTGTTTATTCTCCAGGAGTTGGTGGAGTTTTTGTTGTTAATTTCTAGCTTTAAAGTGTTGTGATCTGACATGATGCAAGAAGTTACTTAAATTTTCCTGGCTTTATGAAGGCATGCTTTATGGCCTTATATATGAAGAATTTTTGAGAAGGTTCTGTGGGCTGCTGAGAAGAATGTGTATACTGTAGAGTGGGGTGGAAAGTTCTGTAGGTAGCAGTTAGGTCTAGTTGATCTATGACGTTATTGAACTCTATTGTTTCCCTGTTGCTTTTCTGCTTTGATGATCTGTCTATTGAGGATAGTCGAGTATTGAAATCTCTGACTATGATGGTGTTGCTGTTTATTTCTGCTTTATTGTCAAGTAGATTTTGTTTTATAAAATGTGGTGCCCCTGTGTTTGGTGCATATCACAGAATTGCAAACTCTTTTGGAAAGAGTTGACTGGAGAAAGAACCTGCTTTTCAAGGTTATGATTTATTTTTTCCCTGGATTAAGAATATGGCTATGTCCTGCACACATGGTATTGGTTTCAGAAGCATGAAAAATGTGTGGAGTGGTCATGAATTGCACACGTTCAAGGAGCAGCTGCTGTGATGCAGCATGAGGCAGGGCCTGATGCCCTGGTAGGAAGATGGACTGTGGTTAGCATGAAGACCTGGAGATGTTTTGGATATACCAGGACTATTCAAGGGCTATCATAGAGCACACTGTTGGCCTGTGATGGAAGTGGTCCCTGCCTAGTCTTCCCAGCTGGAGGGGAGGAATTGGAAAATCTGGAGACTGTCAGTCTCTGGTTATATTGAACTTGAGCTGCAGAAGTTTGATGATTGCTTAATGGTGGTTGAGTTTGTAATGTTTTTGTCTCTATGCACTATACCAGTTGAAAATGTTTACTGTGTGCCTTTGCTGGAGGTATTTAACTTGTTTGATTTTACAGGACTTACTATCTTAAATTGGTCAAGACTGTGGGGACCTTTGAAACTGAACTGAGTACAGTTTGCAATGTGTGATGGTTATGAACCTATTGGGAGCCAGGGGCGGAATGTGGTAGTTTGAATAGATGGCCCCAATATATTGAGTGTTTTATGACTTTGAGTATGCCTCTGCGCCACCTGTCTGGAGGCAGTTTCACTGGTGGATCTTTAGATGTGGTGGTGGGTTTGAGATTTCAATTTAAAGAAATGCAAAGTATGTCTAGCTGGAGTTCCTGAAGTGTGCTGTGCTGTCTGGCTTTTGGATTTTAGGCTTGGGCTTCTCTCTGTGTGTGTTTAGACCTGTGAAGGCAGGCTAGCTTCTTCTGCCATTGTGGAACTTCCCTTGGATTGGTAAATTTCAATAAATCCCTTACTCCATAACTGTGCCTGGTCTGGAAGTTCATCTCAGCGAAACTGAAGCTGTCTGCTATACCTCATGATCTGGATATTTGGTCATTTTAGGGTGTCCCACAGTTCTCTCATATTCTTTTAACTTGAGTTTTTGAATTTTGCTATGTTTTTGGCTTCTCAACAAATTTCTGTCTTATCTTCTATGCCAGAGATTCTGTCTTCCACATGAGTAACTCTGTTTTTGAGTAGTTCTAGAAAGGTTTTTATAATTTCTATTTGATTTTCTTTCTGTTGTGTTATTTTGTATTATATCTATCTCTTTTTTTGTGGTACAATTTCAATTCGTGTTTTGATTTTTTTTTATGCTTCCTGTAGTTCATTCTTGTATTTGATCAAGTCTTTGTTAAGCTTAATTAACTGGTTGTTGAGGTCTTCCATTTCTGGACTTACCTTCAATTCATTCATATCTTTGTGGAGGGTTCTAACATTTTCTTCAATCAAGTTAAGTGTAATGTCAAAGGCTGAACACTCTAGGAGATGGATCTGTTCAATTTCATTGATATGATTGTTGGTTCTTTTATAGCTTGCTTCAAGTTCAGCAATTTTTTAATCAAGGCCTCATTAGTTGTTGTGTTTTCATTTTGGGAATGAATTTCTGTTGATTTCTCTATGATTTCATTGAAGGCTTCCTTAGTAGGACTTAGCATCCTTGGTGGAGATCTCTCAGTTTTCTGACTTTCATTGACATTTTTGCAAAGTTGTCTACCCATTTTAGGAAGACTCCTTATTTTATTGAGGAGGAAGCAAGTTTTTGTCCTTTGGCCCATTTGCCTCCTGACTCAGGTGAACAAGGATGTAGGTAACTAGGGACCAGTCAGGATACCAGAGCAAGAGGCCTGATTCCACAGTTCACACAGGGGCCAGACCTTCCCAAGCAAGGCACAATGGGACCTACCAGGACCAGGACTAGGAGGAGCAAGGGAACAGAGACCTGGTCTACTTCGTGTCATGCTTCCAGGACACAGAATAGTGCAGGTGACCCAGATTGGGGATGTGGGAGGAGCCCATCTACAGGGGTCTGGCCTACTCACTGACCTCACAAGGAACTCAGACACTGGAGGTGGGACAACCAATGTTTTTTTTTGTTTTTGTTTTTGTTTTTTTTTTGTTTTTCGAGGTAGGGTCTTACTCTGGTCCAGGCTGTCCTGGAATTAACTCTGTCATCTCAGGGTGGCCTTGAACTCATGGCAATCCTCCTACCTCTGCCTCCTGAGTGCTGGGATTAAAGGCATGTGCCACCACACCCAGATGACAACTAATGCTTTTATCATAGAGCAACCATTTGTTTCCTTGTAATATTCACAAGCTTAGAATAAAACACATACCTTAATGTGTACAAAATAAATTGTACATTGAAAACATTTATGAGACAGTGGGAATTGAATAGTACATATTTATCAACATTATGGAATTAATATTAATTTATCTTATGTATAGTGGTAAGATTGTGGCACTTAAATGTGTCCTTGTAAAGATACCTAATGAAATGTTTACAGATAAAATGAAAAATAAATATAAGTCAAGCATTTACATGATGATTTTGCAGTAGAGAAGCATCATGCTTGACTGATAACTTGGAAGTAAAGAGCTGTGAGCTGGCTGTGTAGGCATTTCCTCTAAGGGGTCACTACCTAGGTGGGCTCAGCAAGGGACTTGGATCCAGTTCTAAGGTTTACATATTCAGAAAGTTATTTTTATATATAAGACTGAGAGATTGATTGAAACTATCCAAGCTTATGAGATTATTAAATCATAGTGAAGAAACTTTATTTCCAATAATACAAGTAATTGTACTTGCTATTCCAAGCTAAACCTTTGTAATATCAATAAAATTGGAGATTAGAAAGTTTCTAATTGGCATAATCCAACAAACAGAAGAGATGACTAGACTGTGGGTTGTTCCATTAATAAACACTGTCTGGGGCTAGGGAGATGGTTAAATGGTTAAAGAAGCTTGATTGCAAAGCCAGACAGCACAGGTTCAATTTTTCCATACCCATATAAAACCAAATGCACAAAATGGTGCATGCATCTGGAATTTGTTCTAGTATACCTGTCTCTCTCTCTTCTCACAAATAAACTAATTAATTAATCTAAAAAAATTAACTGAACTGTCTGAAGACTTGCTTATGTTGTTCCTGACCAAAAAAGTAATTTTGGCTAGAGAGATAGCTTAGTGGTTAAGATGCTTTCCTGCAAAACCCAAGGACCCAGGTTTAATTCTCAGTACTCACATAAGTCAGAAACACAAGGTGGTGCATATGTCTGGAGTTCACTTGCAATGACTAGGGTCTCTATTGCACCCATTCTCATTCTCCCTCCTCACATAAATAAAAATAAAATTTAATTAAAAAATAATTTCTTTTGTAAAGCTTTTTCCTATTTAGCAGGCCCTCAAATACTTTAAAATCATTATTTTCAAGTTCCCATTGTTATCAAGAATGTCATGAAATTCTACCAATTAACACAAACATTTTGAGATTATACATCAGAGTGGTCTTCTGTAATTTAGGCCTTGATTGTGGAAAGTGAATTTGCTATTACCTTATGTTCATCATTAATTCTCTTACAAAATTATCATTCTTTATCTGGTTTCTCCAGTGCCTGACAGGCAAGTGATCAGAGATAAGAAAACTATGTTCCAGCCTACATCTAACTGCAGCCAGCTTTGGGCAGCCTGTTACCTAATCATAGTTTCAATACTTTTAAAAAGTTGGTGAAAGAATAAGGAAAAATAGTTCATGACATGAAAACTAAGTGAAGTTCAACTTTTAGTGTCCATGTATAAAGTTTGGAAGACATTGAACATGGTCACTTATGTCAGAAGTGAGTGAGTGAAGTCAGAACTATATGGTTGCAAAGTCCAAGTATCTTGCTTTTTGCAGGGACCATCTTTGACCCTGTAGTATATATAATTCATATTTATATTTATGAGTATGAGATATCACCTCTTTATTAAGTTAAAATTGCTTCAAGATTATTTTTCCAAATAGCTTCATTTAGGTGATGTTTAACCATTTAGATTCTAATTATAGCAGTGAATGTTATTTGTGATATCCAGAGGATATCTACTCATTCATTCATTTAATAGTCAATATACATTGGATATGTATTACATGTGGTACTGGCTTATAAAACCAACCAGAGAAATTAGGATGGTCAACTGGAAAATGTAAAAAGTTTTATTTGGGGGCAGGGGTGTTGGAGGATTATTTTCAATCATGTTTTGGGCAGACTTTCCATCTTCCCACTGTAAAAGAAAAATTGTACTGAGCAAATCAAATAGGCAAAAAATGAGCTGCTAAACTCCATGCCATGGTAAAAATCTAGAATGCCTAAACCCTGGAATGAACTTCTATAAATGTACTGAAAACCACTGTAGGGGAGGTGGTCTATGTGATTCTGCATTTGCTAATTGGTGAAGTTAGGTTATCTTTTTCCCAAGACTGAGGGATAGAGACCTCTTCTTATTTTTGTTTTATTTTTGACACTTCTCTTTTTAAAAGGTCATACTTTTATATCCCTTCCCCCCAGCCCCCATTTCACTGAAGGCCCTTCTCAGTGAGGTTATTGGTATTCAGTTTGTGGTGCTGAAGGCTTCAGTCAATCTCTATGGGGAAAAACCTTGCCTCAGTCAGGGTAATCCTACCCACCCTGTGGCTCCTGCAGTATTTTGGCCTATTCTTCCTCAATGACCCTGACCCTTAGAGGGTGTGTTCGAAACATGATTTAGCGTTGAATCCACTGCAGCTTCTAAATTTCTGTTTTGATGTGATCTGTGTGACCACGGTGTCTCTCACCATTTCCGTAGAGCTAGTTGTCAAGCTAGCAGTGATAGCAGTACTCATGTTGGTCATTCCTCTGCCATGACTCCTGGGCCCTTGCAGATGTGGTAGGGTGACCTGTCTTGTGGTAGGCAGTTGACTATCTTTCTTGTAATGATGTATCCTGGATCTCTCCAGTATTATCTGCCATCTATAAAATAGATTCTCAAACCAAACATGATGGCACCTTAGATTAAAGGGTATAAGCATAATTATTTGAGGGACTTTTAGCACAAGAGCCATGTAGGTTCTCTCTGCCATCTATGAGTTTCTTATCCATGGGATTCTGACTTGGTTCCTAGTACCAGGTAAGGTTTCTCTCCCACTGCGTGAGTTTCATGCCCAATCCAAGAACAGTTGATTACCCACCTACACTGTGTACCACTCTTGCACAGACATGCACTTCTTGCCTGGTGCAGGCTCTTCTGCTTGTTCATGCTGTTGGTAACTATTTTCTGTGAGCAGCTCCCTTGGCACTTTCCAGTGCCATGAGGGATAGTCAGGAGGGAACTGCCTTCCCTTCAGTTCCAGCATGCTCTCTGTATGTCTTGTGAGTGCAGGCTGGGTGGCTTCAGCAATAGGATGGATAGCCCAATTTGGGCCCTGGGATATACCAGCCAGTGTCCATGGTTTTAGGGTTCATTTTCTCTACTCCATTAATCATAATGATTACACATCAAAGAAACTGTACAGGTCCTTGTCAAATATGGAGTAAGACTTACATATCAAAGGCACAGAAAGTATTTATGCTAGAAAATTTTTTTCTAACATCAATAATAAAATAATAAAAAGAAAACCATAAGATGAAGAAGCTATAGTCAGTAAGATTTTCATCTGATATCATCTGAGGGTGATATAGTGCTTTTGATCACCATTATACTCATTTAGAGCAGTCCAGTTATTTCTTTCATAGATATGTAAAAGGAGTTGTTATTTACTTGGCTTACTGGAGTTACTTTTCACTCTATAGTCTCAGCGTGGCCTTGAACTCATGGTGATCCTCCTACCTCTGCTTCCTGAGTGCTGGGATTAAAGGTGTGTGCCACCATGCCAGGCTTGGAGTTATTTTTCTATATGCTGCACTGGAATAGAAAAGGCATGGGAACAGGTCCTCTGTATACCTGACTTTTGGCTATATCCTCTCTGTAGGGTAGTGTCTGGAACACACCGAACTCAAACCATGCTAGGTGAATGGGAAAGTGAAGAGACATTGGTGCAAAAGTATGTGGGGTCCTGCAGAAGCACTCAACATATGGAGGATAGCAACAATCCAAATAGTGTTAGGCTTTCTTACCTTATGAGTGCTGGTAGCACACATAATATAAGACACTGAAGTTGTAAGTTGCTATCTACTTGTTAGGAGCTTAAGTGAAAAACATTAAAATTAAAGCTATATTCAGTAGTAAGTATAATCCTTTTGTGAACTGCTCTATATTCTCCATGGAATATTTGCTGCTGATGTGAGACCTTGTACGTAATTTTTCTTTTGTATTTGTGATAAGCATGTGCCCATTCCAAGAATAAGAGACTATTAACATAATCAAATATTGCTACGAAAGTTTTACTCTATGGAAACTGATAATGCCAGAAAACAAAACACACAAACAAACAAACAAACAAACAAAAAATACCCCAGCAAATATCAACAAAACAGCTCTCACCTCAAAGAGAAGAATTTTTTTTCTGGAGCCAAATATGAGTGGCCATTGACTAGAAACAGGTTTAAACTACCCAAATTCCTAATGAAATTCCATGTTGTAACAGTAACAGTTTCATGAAGTTTTCATAGCAACAGAACAAAAGCAAATAATAAATAAAAGCACTTTTCAAGTACATTTCTGCTCATATAATGTAGGTGGGTTCTAGAAAATTCAGGAAATCTCCTACAGGCTTGAGATGCTATCTGAGGTTTTGGATTTATGAAAGCTAGGGATTTGTTCACACATTCCAAAAGGACTTACCTAGTATTCAGGATTCACAATAAATGGCCATGGAGGGGATGAAGATAGCTCAACATAATTTGGATGTGGACCTGCAACATTCTAATTCCCCACAACTACTGTTGTAATCATCTTCGAATGCTTAACACTGGTGTGACAGTCGCAAAACCTAATGTCAGACATAAAGCCCCTGAGAAACCTGGAGACTTTCTAGATTAATGAAATCACCCAGGTATCAGTGTGAGTTTTACAATTAACTCACTAAATACAACCTCCAAACTGTAATATATTTGCTTTATGTAAATACATCAGTAAAGAGCAAAATGCTATGGTACTGGAAAATCATGTTTTTCATGAAAAACAAGGATGACTCATTAGGCATTCATCCCATAAAATCTGTTTTGTATTCAGAGAGCCAAGAAAATATAGATCAGATCCCATTTCTGAAAAAATTTACTTTATTAGAAACACTGGTTCTGGATGATTGGCTCTTAAAAGCTGAAATAATCAGTCAGAAAATGATGACATCCTTTCCTAAGGTTAATTGTACTCTCAATTGCCTTTAAAAATTATGATTTTATGGTAATGAGGTAATGTCCATGTTCAAAAGTTCAGATCACTTATATTGGAGGTTTTAACAAGAAATAGAATGCCAGTAAAGAACAAGATGTTCTTTGAAATTAAATGACTTACACATCACACATCGCTTATTTGAACAAATAGTATATTTGATTGAGGAACAGAGCCCAAACTTTAAGATCTCAAATCCTACAAAAAATTGTCACTTCACAGTCATGTGATTAAGAATATAGAAGACAATTTACTACAAAATGAAAATGCACAGAATTTTTTGAGCCAATTCAATTGTTTTTAACCTACAAAAATCCTTTTCCCCTCAGCATCTTAAGATTGATCAATTTTCTGGGTATTTGTTTGTCTTTATGCATAATAGATAATAGATTTTACCATTTCTTTTAATTTTGGGTACCATCTGAGCATATATTTTGCTTACGTTCTTATCAGAATTTTTAAAAAAATCTGCTGTCAGCAAGAGAGATCCAAATACTAAGGATAGGAATCTGGCACTAGAAAGAAAAGCTTTTTTTCTACAGGGTCTTCTTAAGAAATGGTAAGGTGGAGTCAAGCTAAAGGGGTACAGTATCTGAAATTCTTTGTATCAGACAACATGTGGAAATCAAGGCAAGTAAATGTTACAGGAAAAACAGGGTAGAAGCGGTTATAGAAGGCTGGTGTAGAGGTAGGACCTAGGGACCTACTCATGAGCCCTGGCAGGACTCTTGTCCTAGTAAACAAACAAATACTAAGCTCCAGAAATACGTGTTCATATCCCTGGACGATTTCCACAGATTCTTAGGTCTTTGCTTGTACTCTCATGTATCATTCTGCCCAAATCTGTCTGTTCCAGAATGGGTTATGTAACCTTTTACTTCACAGCTGCTCTTGGGTAGCTTCACACTTGTCAGATCACTGTGACCGAACTCTTGACTTCTTCCCCCTCCATCTGCCCTGATCTGAGTCCACCTGTTCCTTCTCACCATAACACATTCAGCATTGCAAACAATTTCCCAAGCCTGAGAGTCATCCTAGTTTCTGGACCTGTCAGTGCTGACATTCCAGCAGCCAGTACATCCTACGTAGCTAGTGGCTGAAGGGTGTCTTGGATATTCATCTTCCTTCCAAACTCCCTTAGTTTCATCTTGATCCAAGTCTTTCATATCTCTTACTGAGATTTATAAGATATCCTCCTCCATCCATATCTTACAGAAATTCATTTCCCATACACAAGTGCTCATCTTAAAATCCAAACTGGTGATGTTCTTTTCCTTTATAAGACTGCAATAGTTTTCTAGAAATTGTGGATATATGTTTTCCTTCCACTTCCACTTCCAAATCAGACATAAAACTTAATTTATTTCCTAAACATTTTCTCTTTCCCTCTCCCTTTGCCAATGTAGCTTACAAAATATTAGCAGTTTGTATTAGGACTTCATTATTGGTTCAATTGCCTGCACATTTTCCTAACAGTATGGATACACTGAAGAGTGTCCTTCCACTTTAAATATATCAGCATCCCTTCTATGCCTTTAAATGTTGTTTTGCATTAAGTTCAAGTGTCTGATTTTATATTTTGTTGTTTTCCTAGAGACAGTTGTTCTTCTGGTGCTCGCTACTTCCTATTTTCTTCTGTTCACTGAAGACAACGTAGAAAGCCTTTAGAGAAAAGCAAGAAATGGTAGAAAATTTACATTGTTGCTTAAAAAAATCCCTGCACTGGGATGGAGAGATGGCTTAGTAATTAAGGCATTTGCTTGCCTGCAAAGCCAAAGGACCCAGGTTCTATTCCCCAGGACCAACATAATGACAGATGCATAAGGTGGCACATGCGTCTGGAATTCATCTACAGTGGCTGGAGGCCCTGGTGCACCCATTCTCTCTCTCTGCCTCTACCTCTTTCCCTCTCTCTCTCAAATAAATCAATAAAAAAATAATAATTAAAAAAATTAAAAATACCTGCATGGAAATGACAATCATTTTATTTTTCTGCATCCAGTGATGAGAACTGACCATGTGATTCTTAGATGCAAGTGGAATCTAGGAAATATAGTTCTCAAGGGATGCAACAGTTGCTTGCCTCATTGCTATAAAAAACACCTGAAAGAAGCAACTTAAGGGAGAAAGGATTTAATTTACCTAATGGTTAAAGGGATATTAGCCGGTCATGGCAGGAAGGTGTGGGGGCTGAGAGACTGGAGCATGTCATTTTTTGGCAATCATGGCAGGTGAGAAGCAGAGACTTTAGGCTGAGACAAAGGACAGGTTAGATTCTCCAAGGCAGCCCCTGAAGACAATGTCTGCCAATCTCACAAAACAATGTCACCATCTGGAGACCAAGTGTTCAAACACATGCATCTGTGGGGGTCATTTTACATGCAAACCATAATACCCATTAAGGTCTTTTGTTTAATATCAGCAATCTGTTTTATCACCAAGCCTCCAAATGACCACCATATGTCTTATGTCTCTCTAGTATCCTCTCTGTATAGGATTAATGAATAATTTGCTGCTGTTTCCTTATAAAGGAATGGCAAGAAACAGTAGGCAGATTGTTGGTTGGTTCTGCTTTGGCAAAAATAGTAATGAAGTGCTCACTTGTAATGAATAATGTATTGGGTACATCAAGTTCTGTTGAGCTCACATCCTTTGGGTAAGTAGGCCAAGTGGGTAAGCCTATACTCTGCTGGGACAGTCTATCCCTCAAGAACATCCCTGCTATGATTCTCTGTGTTGCCTATTAGTTCTATGACACCCTAAAATTGTGAATCAGTGTCCATGGGAATATTATGTCTTCCTGTGGTCTACTAGAAAGATTGAACTACTTGAAGTATCTCATGTTCGTTTTGATGAAATATGTATTATAATTGATTTATTTTCTGAGTTAGGTTTTCTCTAGATCAAACCATATGAATTTCTGAGTAAAAATGTAAGATAAAACATAAATCAGATGGAATTTACTGCATTATTATCTTCAAATGTCTTACAACTAAGGGAAGAAGAATCTTTCACAAATGACAGTATCATAGTTTTATATGGTTTCAGATTTTTAGCTCATCTTGTTAAGAGAAAAATAGAGTAATACAGACTCGCAGACTCAGGGAACAAGATTGTGCCTTTTTTTTTATTAAATATCATCAGTATAACTAAAGAGCTATACATCAATGTATTCTAAAGTTGCTAGTCATTTGATAAATTGCCAAAATATTTTATCCCAAATTTTGGATGCATAAATAGAACCAATTCATTTTGAAAGCCACACAGTATAGTACAAAACGTGAGTAGTCACTTTCATCTTCTGTAAAAAAAAATAAAAGAAAAAACAGTACTAAGACAGCCTTGAGTTGGTTTTCATTAAGAGATGTATATGTCTTCATATAAAACATTACTATTTCTCAGTCTCAAGAATGGCTAGATGAACAGTGATTCTGTTTAAACTCACCTTCCTAAACATTTGAAATTTCACTGAGTTGATATTCAAGACAGTCTACACCCAGCCCTTCAGTTTTTCTGAAGTGGGGGTATAGTCCTGGATGGTAAACAAGCAGATATGTGCTCTGAGGATGTGTTTCCTTGTTTCTTCATGTCACCACCCAGCCTTGGCTAAATCTCCTCCATCACTTTTACAATGAGCTTGATGAGCTTGGATGAAGAGCCACATGGCTACTGTCAGGGGAGCAGTTTGACTGTGTGAAATTACATAAAATAAAACCTGTTTTGGCAAAAGCAAGCATTGCAATTGCTCAATAAGCGTGCTTGCTAAGCCTGAGCAGACGGAAGGACAGTAAAGCAGACTGCTCCACAGATGATGATAAGCAACAGTTAGACCTAAAGATGGGTGGCTTGATCTGAGGAGAATTAAAGAAGCCATTTGCATCAGATGCTGGAATGGCTAAGCCACACTTCGAATCAGTGAATGTCATTGGAAACCACTTTAAAAAATGTGATGCAACACATATATTTTATGTATTTGTAAAGCCAGATGGGATAAAGAATAAGAATTTCAGAGAGAACAAATGGGCAGAAAGCATTTTTAGATGCTACTCTAAACTGATGCATTATGGATAAATGAGCTAATAGGCTTACATAAAGAAAGGATCATGGTGACAATGAAAGAGAATTCTCATTTCAATAGGAGTTTATAGTTTCTGTGTCCCTTATTGCCTAGGGAAAAACATAACATACTTGCCCTTCCTGACATCTTGTGTTACTGAGAAAATTAAAGTGTGTGTGTATGTGCATATGTGTGACTCCGTATGACCATCTCTGTCTTCTTGCTGTAGATTTTGATGTAGATATTAGCCAGTACTGAGCTTCTTGCATCATGCTATTTAAGTTTATTTAAGTGTATATTTAACTATGTCAAATTAACAAATTTATAAGCAAGCTTTCAAAGCAATGGGTTCATTTAAAAATCTATATTGAGGGCTGGAGAGATGGCTTAGCGGTTAAGCACTTGCCTGTGAAGCCTAAGGACCCAGGTTCGAGGCTCGATTCCCCAGGACCCACGTTAGCCAGATGCACAAGGGGGTGCACGTGTCTGGAGTTCGTTTGCAGTGGCTGGAAGCCCTGGCCCACCCATTCTCTCCCTCTCACTCTCTCTCTCTCTCTCAAATAAATAAATAAAAAGAAAAAAATTTAAAAAAAGAAAAAAATCTATATTGAGCCAGGGGTGGTGGCACATGCCTTTAATCCTAGCACTCAGGAGGCAGAGTTAAGAGGATTGCCGTGAGTTCGAGGCCACCCTGAGACTACATAGTTAATTCCAGGATAGCCTGAGACAGAGTGAGACCCTACCTCAAAAAACCACAAAAGAAATCTATATTGAAATAATTTTAGTATCAAAATGACTTAAAAGGATAGCTGTACTTTCTTATATGTTCTTCACTCAGCATCCATCACTTGATGTTAAAAATTATAATTTACCAAAACTAGGCTGGAGGAAGTAGGACAAAAGAAAATAACAGGAGGGGATTGTGATCAAAATACATTATAAATATATTTGAAAATTGTCAATAAAGAAGTTTAGAAACAGCTAAACTGGGTATATAGCTCAAAGGGTAAAGTGCTTACCTCACAAGCATGAGAACTCAAGTTTGATCCACAGTACACAAGTAAAAAGCTAGGCTTGATGGGGTACAACTATATTTCCTGTCCTTGGGAGGTGGAGGCAGGAGGCTCCCTGGTGCTTGCTGGGTAGTTAGTTAGCCTAGTTGATTAACTTAAGGCAATGCCTCAAAAAAGGTAGATGGAATTCTGGATGATAACACTTGAGGTGGTCTCTGACCTAAACAAGCTTGCATACACGTATGTAATGCACTTTCACATACATGTGCACCCTACACACATGAACATGTATATGCATGTACACAAAAAGAACTGAATATTGTCAGCTAAACTTCCGGTGTTAGTATTTCCATAGTTCTTCCACTAATGTTCTTTTTCTGGCTCTCTAGAACACATTTCATTGAATTCTCATGTCACTTTAATCTCTGTGACCTGTGACAATATCTTGCTTTTTCATTACTCTGATATGTTTGAAGAATATCTCTCAAATATTTTAGAAAATATCCCTCATGTTGAGTTTGCCTTAAATTCTTTCATGAATGGACTTATGAAATTTTGGGGAAAATACCACAGAGGTGAGAATCCTTTTGTGCCCTACCATGTGGCAAGTATAAGCTGTAGAATGACTTAATATTTAGTTAAGATAAAGTCTTCTATGTTTATCCACCATAAAATTACTACTTCATATCAATTTAAAAATCTGTATATTTTTTGTTCAAAGACTACTTATAGGAGGAATAATTACTATTTTTGAACCACCTTTAATTATTAGTCACATTAGATAACTAGGAATAAATCCTAGTTTAATCTCATGGGCAAAATTACACAATGTAGAGAAAGTACCTTTACCTCTCGAACATAGGAAAAACAGAAGATGCAGATAATTCCCAGAGAAGCACTGAAAATTACATAGAAACTATATTTTATATTTGATATACTGGATAATATGTATGTGTGTATGTATTTGGATCCATTACTAGTCTCTTAAACTTGACTTTGGCTCTTTTTAAGCAAGATGTCCATTTAATCAGCTCATATGGTCACAGGTAAACAAATAGTTCAAACAGATGATAGCATTTGACTTTATATATATATAGAGAGAGAATGGGTGTTCCAGGGCCTCTAGTCACTGCAAACAAACTCTAGATGCAGGTGTCAGCTTGTGTATCTGGCTTAAGTGGGTCCTGGGAAATGGAACCAAGATCTGTTGGCATTGCAGGCAAGCGCCTTAACCACTAAGCCATCTCTCCAGCCAAGATTTTGCCTTTTAATTAATCATTTACAGGGATATATGTAAACACAAACTATCATAATCTCTTGGTATTCTAAAGAGAAAAGTAAGGATGTTGTTAATGTACAGAGACAAAAAAGAGAGCAAAATAAATTTATAAATATGTCTATGACTTTACCATTCAGTTATTTTAAACATTTGCAAGATATACATATATTGCTTATAAAGTAAGCACATAGATCCCTTACAGCAACTACATGTTAACTTCCATCACAATGTTAGTAGCTTGAACAATTTAGCAGTGATGCTGAAAATTGAGTGAAGCAGTTGAAAACCTGATTATGGGCAACATCTTCTTCCATGGTATCTAAGCTGTAATGGTGATGGCACTCAAGTCACAGATGTGGGCTCATTTGAAGGGGATTGTTGACAGCTGATCAAAAGACTTTAGGATGAAAAACTCCTCATACAGGAGATCAAAAGGAACATGATTGAGGCAGGGATAAGTGAAATTGAGTTAAGGAAAATAATTCAGAAACAGGAAGGGATACATCAGAAGATTGTTTTGTCATTTACCCAGAGTCTCATCTAGCTTTAAGCTGCACTAGCCAGCTTTTGACAGTTGAGGATACACTTTATCCACCAGGCAGCCATGCCCCAGTACCTCTATTTTCAGAAAGTCAGGACCTCCATCAGAGAAGGAAGCCAATAAGCTACACCAGGCTATCATTCAAGGGCCTCACCATAGTGTAAGAAAAAAATGCCTTCTTGCATTTCAGAAGTAATGTTATGGCATTAAAAACATTCTGATATTTTATGCCTATTTCTTTTCTTCCCCTCTATTTAGATGCAATATTAGGTACTAATGTCTACATTGAGAAAATAATGATTATATATTTATCTCTAACACATGAGTTTTAACATAAAGATTCCCCCTAAAGTGATTCTCTTTAAACTGTGGGATTGTTGACTATGAACAGACACTGCAGAAAGTATGTTCAGAAGATCCTATATGTTTCTCAGGATTATAATTTTCTCATGTGGCTTAATTTTGGACCTAGCTCCACGTTTTTAGGCAGTGTATAAAGGTCTGCACTTAGGTGATGCATAGACAAAATAAAGCAGGCAAGAAAGAAAGAAAGAAGGAAGGGAGGGAGGGAGGGAGGGAGGAAGGAAGGAAGGAAGGAAGGAAGGAAGGAAGGAAGGAAGGAAGGAAGGGGGAGGGGCAAGGGGGCAGAAAGGGAAAGAAGGGAGGAAGGAGAAAAGAAAGGAAGGAAGGAAGATAACTATCCTTCTTTCCAAGAACACAAGATGTTTGATGACTTGGAAATAGAGGAAAGACTGTTTCTACCTTCTGATGAGCTCAGGCATGTTCAGGGTAGTATGGAAATACACTCTTTCCACCTCGTTTTTAATGTAATTTAATTTATTTGCAAGCAGTGGGGGAGGGAGGGAGAGACCGAATGAGTATGATGGGGCTTCTAGGTACTGCAAAGGAACTCCAAGTTCATATGCCACTTTGTGCATCTGGCTTCACATGGGTACTGGGAAATTGAAGCTGGATCCTTAGGCTTTACAGGCAATCACTTTAAATGCTGTCTCCACCTTCTATACCACCCACTCCTGTGTTCACCTGGGCTCACTGGCTAGAAGCCTTTACTGTACAAATTCAAGGCCTGGACATCTTTAATGTCCTATGGGGAGGACATCTTTAAATGTCTTTTGAAGTCTATTTTGTAAAGGAGGAGATAGGTTATCTTAAGTAAAGAAGTTGATAAGGACCAGAGAGATTGCTGAGCAGTTAGGGCTTTTGCCTATGAAGTCTAAGGACTGAGACTATATTACCCAGCACCCATGTAAGCCAGATACACAAAGTGGCTTATGCTTCTGGAGTTTGTTTGAAGTGGCTAGATGCCCAGTCATGCCCATTCTCTCTGTCTGTCTCTTTTTTATACATCTATCTTTCTGCTTGCAAATAAATAAATATTTTTTTAGAAAGTTGATGAGCAACAGACCAGCTGGAGGTGAGAACAGCAGCCACATTTGTGTGTAAGTTTAATATATTGTGCATTTTAGAGAACAGAGGTTATCATGCTTGTACAAAAAAGAGAAAAATTTGTAAACCAAATCATAGCAGGATAGAAAAACATTGGCAAATAAATGGTACTTGCTGATTTTGTTGACTATAGCCTTGATTGTGAAGGTAGGAGAGGGAAGATTTAAGGACAGATGGCAAATGTCTGAACATGAAGCTGCACTTGCATGCATGTGGAATCGAGGGGTGATGGAGCAGAGAAAGGAGCACAGATATAAGTTTGGTACCTATCTTCTGGCATCAGGATTCTGAGCAGCTGGTATCGCTCCAGAGTGCAAGACTGAGTCAGAAAGCATAGAAATGGTCCCTGTCAAGTAGTGCAGTGTAAAGGTGAGACAGGACTTCCTCAATCACTTAGGAAAGATTGAGAGGACCAGAACATATATATTATTTTATTTTTATCTGTGTAGGAGGAACATATCACTGTCTCTAATCCCTGAAAACAAATACCAAATGCATGTGTCACTTGCTATTTCCATCCTTATGTAGTTGTTAGAGAATTGAACCTGGGCCAGCAGGCTTTGCAACAAAGCACCTTTAAGTGCTGAGCCATCTCCTCATCAGAGGCCTAGATTTTTTTATTTATTATTTCTGTCGAGCATATGGAAGCTGCACTAGAGAAGTAATATTATTATTATTATTTTTTTTTTTTGCCAGTGTTGTTGTATTGCTGTTTTATTGTCCGTGGCTTAGGCAAATATGAGTTTTAGGACATTTAGTTTATGTGCAATCTGGAATGGTCTATGATGCCTATAAAGAATTCAAACTCAATTTTACCTGTTTGAAGTTAAAGAAACAATAGTTAAATCTGGACATTATGAATCTAAATAAAAGCATTAACAGTTAAAATCTAGAAGGAGCCTGAGGGTTTTAAAATTATGGATATAAATTTTTTTGACCCAGATTTCCTCTTTGCCTCAAAGATGGAATGAACATTTTGTAAATTGGCTTTAGCAATTGAAGAAGAAAGAAGGGAATGAAGGCCAAAATGAAAACAGAACATGTCAGCTGTTTGATTCAATTAATTGTGGAACATCTTGAAATTTGTTTTAATGCACATGTATGTGTAGATGCAATTGCCTGGGCAGAGACTAGCAGTGGATATTAGGGATCCTTCCTCCATTGCTTATTTGCTATTTCCTTTGATGTAGTCTCTTTTTCACTAGCCCACCCAACAATTCTCTGGTCTTTGCTCCCCACAGGACTAGTCCTGTAGATGTATGTGGCTGTGCTCAGCTGTTTTATATGAATTCTAGGGATCAAATCAGACAGACTCAGTCACTTCTGGCCTTTGTGCTTGAAGCAAGTGCTCTTATCTGCCAAGCCATCTACCCAGCTCAATTTTTTTTAAGTGGAGTTGACAGTTAAGTCAAAGTATGGAAAACATTAAGCATTCATCAAGGTATGCATATAGACGTCTATGTGTGTGTGTGTGTGTGTGTGTGTGTGTGTGTGTGTGTGTGTGTGTGCAAGAATGGTCAGGGAAATATGCACAGAGATTACATAGTAGGCTAGAAAAGAAACTGAAAGTTCAAACCATGTGTTGACACTAGTTCTTTCAGACTTCTGGAAGAATGGGACCTCAGCAGGATATCTAATGCTGAGTAAGGAATAGTATATTAAATCTGTAGGATAAACAGAGGGGCTGAGATTCAGGAGGGGTTCTGGAAGACAATTAGCTGAGCAATAACTAATTACATATTTCCAAATACAAAATAAAAAAGCTAAGTTAAATAAAACAAAAAGTCCTGGAACTCCAAACCTTTAATATTAGAAGTTAGCACCTTGAGTGTGTAGGTTGTGATAAATATAAGAGAAGGCCGAAACTCCACCTCTGAGCCTACTCCAAGCAGAAGGAAGAGGAGAGAATGATTATAAGATTTGCTTTCGAATCAGGACAATATTAAAGAAATTTGGAGCTATGAAAGTTTAAGTACTCAAAAAAAAAAATTAGAAACACAGGGAGGACATTCCATTTTACTTTCAATTTGACTGTAAACCTTGAAGGGCTGGACTGATGTCACTGCAGTTTTGGTCTTTTCAGCAGCATATTAGTGATAGTCAGGGAACCAGGCAGGCAGCTGATAGCAGGCGGTGCGGCTGACAGCAGTGAGAGGGTAGCTATTTGGCCATGCTGCTAATCATTTAACTGCATACAGATGATAAGAAGATTTTAGTCAGGGATTACAGCTTGAGTTATTTCCAGATTGTACCATCACTCAGAATATCACCCAAAAAATGTCTCTGTCCCAGAGAAGCGAAGAATCAGTAATGGTATGTATCCTGTGACTGCTTAAGGCAATCCAGGGTTCCTAGACTCTCAGGACATCCCTCCAGCCCAGGACATTCATATTTTTTTTTTCTCTGTAAAAAGTGATGAGATTTCTTGGCTATAAAGACAAGTGAAATCTGTCACCACTTCTCAAGTGTTTTTTTTTTTTTTTTTTTTAAGGAAGTTCCTGGACCTGCTAAAACTGGAATTTAAATAAATTGCAGGAAAACAATTTTCTTAAGGTTAATTGCTTGAGAGGAAAATTGCCATTGAACATGGGGACAAGGTGCTTTATGAGTACAGAGTCATAGAAAGTTTGTGCCCTGAACAAATGAATAATTTAGCTGCCACTTCTATTATATGTTGGTATTATGAATCCTAGAGAGGGTAAGAATAAAAATTGAGCATTAATATACAGCAATCTGGAGAGAGAGGTCTTCAAATTACCTTTCAGACTGTGAGTTTAATTGAATGGCTCCCATTTATTTTGTTTGAAAGATAGCAGGTTCACCATCAGTTGAAATCTACTTCATTTGTACTAGCCAAGGCCTGCATTTGTCTTTAGAAAACATCCCCATCAATCAGAAATGCTTGCCTGTAAACTGGAATGTGCTGGAGTCATATCTGTAGGCCAGCCTCACTGTCACATTGGCTGGAACAAGGAGGAGAATGTCATGCTTTACACTTACACAGAATCTTGAAGAAATGTACTGAATGCACTCAAACTGAGACTGGTTATGTTCACTTATTTGTTGAGGGCCTGGGGCCACACCTGGGTAAGCAAAAAGAGGATGATTAAGATAACATGCCTGCTTCAGAGGATGCAGCTCCAGGAAAAGAAAGCCCTCTGCATCCTCAAGGCAAATACATGCATTTTATTTTACCAGTTGGACATTAGATGATGTTCCTTTCATGTGTGTTTTTCTGGCACATGACCTTTCCCTTCATTAAAATCACTGGATGCTTAAACACTTCAATGTAAAATGATATAGATGAAAATCATCAGTGACGAGGCAACCTGTGAAAGTTCCACAAGTCCCCAAAATACCTACTTAGTCCTGGCTTGCTTGAAAGTCTTATTGCCACCAAGGTATATATACCTCCTATACAAATTGGATTTTTTAGAATGAGTATTCTTTTTAGGATCAATGAAGTCATATATGAGACGTAATGTTTTCCCTGGCTGCAAGATAACCCCCAAATAAGCTCTGTAACTAAAACCATTATTTATTACATATTTGTTTGCAAGGAGAGAGAGGCTAAGGGAGAGAATGGGTATATCAAGGTCTCTTGCCACTGCTAACAAACTCTGGATGCATGTGCCATCCTGTGCATATGGCTTTACCAAGGTACTGCAGAATTGTACCTGGGCCAGCCTGCTTTGCAAGCAAGAACCTTTAACTACTGAGCCATCCTCTCCAGCCCTTAATCTCAGTAATTTTATCTGAATTTATGTAACCAGTGCTAGAGCCCTATGAACCTGCCATGATTGAAAACCCTTTATAAATCTTATATCTTATATTAAAACTAAATATATCTTACCTCATTTATGCCTTTATAACCAGCCTTTCAGAGATAAACAGCCATTACTCTGTTATAAAAATGAGAAAATTAAGACACAAGTTGTTGGGAACTGACCAGAATTCTGTCTGAGTAGAACCAAAGAATCTGGCTCCTCAGTTCATGAGCTTCACTGGCATACAGTGCTCCACTGTTTAGATTGTCAACTAAATGCCTCATCAAAAATGTGCTGTTTCAATGTTCTTCTTTCTAAGCAATCACATGTGTCTTACATTTCTTGCTTTTTTTCCATTATGTTTGCACATAAAGCTAACTGTTAAGAGCTAGAGGACATAGTCTGGTTTGCATCTTTGCTGTGGTATTCCTGCACATGTGCAGAGCACCCACATTGCCACTGCCCAGAGCAGTGCTGCTATGTGCTCAGAGGGGCTCTGGTATCCCAGCATTTCAACATGTGGAGTGCAAAGTGTGCTTCATCACAATGATAGATTACTGCATGCTAGTTTCCCAGGTTGCTCTTCAATGTAAGGTTATGAATGGGAAATTGGCAATGGCCAAGATATTTTTTTTCCAGTTGGTACTTGGGTCTAGCAAAGTGTCCCAGTTTCTTAGGCGCTTACTGGTTACCTTTGTGTGCTCAAAAGTCTTATTTAAAGTTTGCATGATTCCAGTGCAGACATTGTCCTTGGAAAACACTGCACTGAATGAAGTCTTTTTCAGGTATATGGGAATGTACAGTGTTGCAAGAAAAACTTCTCTGCTTCCTCCATTTGTCCTTTTATCTCGTGCTCTCCTTTTATTCCCCCATACAGTGCTTTGCCATTGCCTGCTCCTTCACATCTCATTTTCCTCCTCCTCATACTCCTTTCCTCCCTCTCCATTTTCATCTTCTTTGTAGAATTGGAGACTGAGCCTAGTATCTTCCTGAAGTAAAGCAAATGCCTTACCACTAAGCTATATGCCCAGACTGCTTTATACATATATATGTATAATTGTACAATGTACACACACAGACAGACATCCCCCACATACACACATATGAGAGAGAGAAAGAAGATTGGGCACACCAGGGTCTCCACATGGGGAATCAAACCCAGGTGGTCAGGCTTTAAAAATATGTATTTTGAACCACTGAGTCATCTGTCTAGCCCCAGACCTCTTTTTACTTATCTTAAAAAGGGTCTCACCAAGTTATTCAGGCTGTCCTTGAACTTGTTCTCTGTTCTAGGGAGACCTTGAACTAGTGATTTTCTTGCCTTGGCTGCCAGAGTCGTTGGCATTATAGATTTTGCTCCTAGGCCCACTGGTTTACATTAGCTTAACTCAGGCTCATATTGTTTTAATTGAAGGTTAATCTGGTGATTCTTTACAATAAACATTATTTTTGCAGCTAGAGTTTTTGAAAGCACACTTTAAAAATATACAAGTAACTAAAGGACTTTCATACAGACTCATGAAATATATAATATAAAACTTACAAATTTTTGTACGGTAATTGATGTCTAGAATGCATGTGATCAATCATCAACTGCTATTTTGAATTTCTTTTTATTGACAACTTCTATAATTGTAAACAATACCCCATGATAATTCCCTCCCTAACCCCACTTTCCCCTTTGAAACTCCACTCTCCATCCTATCCTTTCCCCCTCTCAATCAGTCTCTCTTTTATTTTGATGTCATCTTTTCTTCCTATTATGATGGTCTTGATGAATGCTAAGTTCCCAGTTGATGGAAATTTGGGAATTAATGCCTCCTGGAGGCAGTGTATTGTTGGGGGCAGGCTTATGGGTGTTATAGCCAGTTTCCCATTGCCAGTGTTTGACACATTCTCCTGTTGCTATTGTCCACCTTGGTCTAAGAGACAACTTGCAGTACTGTAAATACAGCTTGATAGACTATTCTGAACAGAGTTGCAAGACCTGAATGCAGTAAGAACTATGAACTATGAGGTTTGGCTTATGAGGGTGAGAAAGAGCTTTGCTTGGACTGGGCTAACAATTTGTGTTAGAAGCTTGCTGTTATGCCCGTGTTCTGAGACATTGTCCAAGGTTGCTTTGCATAGAAATGAACTGGTGTGAGCAGAGGGATATGACACACACACACACAAAATGAAGTCTTTGGGCTTAAACTGCTGCCCACTCACCTGCAAATTGTTTGAGAGATTACATCCATTGAGATTGGGCTGGCTAGCCTGCACTGAGGCAATAGGAAGAATATAGACTCTTTTGAAGGGGCCTGGGTGCTCAAGGAGTGTCCTCTTCTTCAAAGTCTGCTTTATTCTTCCCTGGATTAACAAATGGGCACCCTGCCTGGTATTGTGGATTATAAGAAATGCAGGAAAGAGAGGGTCATTGAGTTTGCAACAAGGTCTTTTGTTTTGGAAGTAGCCATGGGCAGTGTGAAGCAGGCTTTGCTGGATGCCTGCATAGAGACCCCAAGGGACCATGAGGATGAACTGTGGCTTGCAATGGAGACCCAGTGGATATGCTGGGACCATTAGATGGCTGCTGAGGAGAGCTGCCAGCCCCAGATGAAGGTTTCCAGAACTGTGAGTAGCCTTGCTGGCGGAATTGAAATGTCAGAGACTTGTTACTGACTAGACCTTGTTGGACTTGAAGTTACAGAGTTTGATGCTTGCCTTGACTGTTTCCAATCTTATATTGACTAAATATTTCTTTGCTATACCCAATGACATCTTTTGCAGTGTGAATGGTTATTCTGTGCCATTATGGGCTTTTGGGGGATTTTTTGGTATTATGGCTCAGTTGCAAGATCTTGGACTATAGGGATGTATGAATATCATTGGGATTAGTATTTTGTATGTATATGGGATTAGATTTTACATCATGGATGATTATCAGTTTATGGGGGCCAGAGGTGGAATGTGGTGGCTTGATTCAGGTGTCCACCATAAACTTAGGTGTTCTGAATGCTAGGTTCCCAGTTGATGGAGATTTGGGAATTAATGCCTCCTGGAGGCAGTATACTGTTAGGGGCATGCTTATAGGGGTTATAGCCAGTTTCCCCTTGCCAGTGTTTGGCACACCATCCTGTTGCTATTGTCCACCTTATATTGGCCAGGGGGTGATGTCTACCCTCTGCTCATGCCATAGTTTACCCCTGCCATCATGGAGCTTCTGGCTTATGTGGGTACTGGAGAATTGAACATGAGTCCTTAGGTTTCACAGGCAAGCACCTTAATGGCTAAGCCATCTCTCCAGCCCAAGGGTTACCTTTCTTTATTGCTGTAGTGTGATCATATCATCTAAGCTCTTGCTAATCTAGCCACTGTTCATCTACATTCTTGCCAATAGCTTGCATGTTCTCTTTTACCTTATTTTTTCCTATTTTTAGTCTTTCTAAGAAAGAGAGCTAAGGGAACATTATGCATCAGCCCCAAGCAACTTTATAATGTGCTGAAGAGCATATGAATATCTTTTTTGCATATGAGTATCTTAAGAGCCTATTATGTGTTCAGGATGCTAGGTTCTGGCTTTGGGATCTTGTGACTCAGGAAGCTTCTACTGGGACTCAGAACTCTGCCCTCAGGACTCACTCCAGCTTACCCTGATGTGGTTTCTCCTCCAAACACACTGCAGTGCATTCTTTCACAGTGTTCATTAATGCTTTCTTTAAATTTTATCTATTTACTTGTGTATATGAATGTGGTGTACATGTATGTATGAATATATGCGTGTTTGGCATATAATCACACAGGTATGCATAAGTGTTCATGAGGAGGCCTGAGATAGAATTTGGATGCTTTCCTCTGTCACTTTCCATATTATTTATTGAGATAGGGAATCTCACTGATTTGGCCCATCTAACTATCGAGTGAGCCCCAGTGATTCCTTGACTCTTGCCTCACAAGAACTCAGGTGCACTCCACAATACATTTATGTGGGTCCTGAGGGTCCTAACTCAGATTCTCATGCTTGCATGACAAGCACTTTACCCAGTGAGCTTCTCTTCAGTGCCAGTTTGCAGTAATGCTACCTCTACAACTTCATCTTTTAAGGAGTTTTCAATAAACGGTATATGCATTGACATGTGAATGGAATAGCATGGGAGTAATAAAAAAGACTAAATTAGCTTGCTTTAAATTTATCATTTGCAGATGTTCAAGAAAAGACTGCATTCATGGAAAGTTTATCTAGAAGAAACCAAGGAGCAATTCATTTTAACATCTAACATCAAATGTCAAGAATTTATTGCTATCAGTTTAAAATGGTAGAAAATTGAACTCACCCCAACAACCCACTCACTCCTCCCTATGAATTTTCTTGATCAAGAGCATGCATTTCCAGTAAAGATGTGCTCTCTTCTTTCCTCTGTATAAAACTTCAGGGACTAAAGAACAGCACTATGTATATCTTGCTGAGAAATGCAACCCATAGGGCAGCTACTCCAGCTGCTTTCACTTCTCAGGTCCTGACAGACTGTTGTTCATTAATGTTCTCTTTAGAAAGCAAGTACACTTGCTTGGTTTATAATTCTGAGGGCCAAGAACTTTCTCACAAAGCCCTAGTCCCATCTCTGTTGCTGTAGTTTTACTCATACCATTAGTCTTCCTGTTGTTTGCCATTTTGGCATACATTGCATTAAGTGGAAAACCCAGTTCCCCAGGAATGGGAGACATAGCAATACCCAGTGTGTCTGTTTTCTTCTCACCCTGGATTTTGCCTTTTGGAGTTTGTTTGGACACTTGGAAAAGTAGAGACTGATCTATATCAAGGTTGCAACAGCTTCATTCTGTTTATTTATTTGAGACAGAAGGAGAGAGAAAGAGAAAGAGAGAGAGAGGATGAGTGCACCAGGGCCTCCAGCCACCACAAATGAATTCCAGACGCAAGCATCACCTTGAGAAACTGGTTTACTTGGGTAATGGGGAACTGAACCTGGCTCCTTAGGCTTTGTAGGCAAGTGCCTGAAGTGCTGCAAGTGCCTTAACTGTTAAGCCATCTCTCTCTAGCCCCTCAGCTTCCTTCTTGATTTCATACTGTCAAAAGATTTTCGTCTTGAAGTAATAAATGGTTTCATTCACAATATCTGTATCTCTTATCTTTCTAGGGTCAGTTCTTTTTGCTCACCTCTGATGGGCAACAGTGCCTTGATTCCAGTGGGTTTGGTGTGGCAGTACATGGGAGAAGAGTAGTAAGCTTGCACCTTGGTAGTTCCCAAGTTTCAGACCAAAGGATCAGGAAGGTCTTGGCTAGAGTACGGTACTTCAGGCAGTAGTGAGCCATGAGTGGAGCGCCAGGAAGAGGATCCATACTTCTGGCCTTTTGATCCCATAGTGGGTTTCTGCAATATTGTGCCTCTAACTGTGCTCTAATAATCAATGCTTTTTTAAAAAAATAAATTTTATTTATTTTATCTAAGAGAAAAAGAGAAAGGGATAGGCTTTCAGCCTCTGTAAATGAACTCCAGATGCATGAGCCACCTTGTGCATCTGGCTTATATGGGTTCTGGGGAAATCAAACCTGGGTCCTTGAAGCCATTTTCCAGCCCATAATCAGTGTTTTAATAATGACTTGGTTTTTTTGTTATGGTTCCTACAAAGAAAATGACGAAACATGTTAACTAGTTAGGAAAGAGGCCTTAAAAATCAGAAATGTTGGGCTGGAGAAATGGCTTAGCAGTTAAAGTGCTTGCCTGTGAAACCTGAGGACCCTGGATTGATTCCCCAGTACCCACATAAGCCAGATGCACAAAGTGGAATACACTTCTGGAGTTTGTTTGTAGTGGCTGGAGGGCTTGGTGAGCCCATTTTCTCTTTTTCTCTCTCTGCCTCTATTTCTCTTAAATAAGTAAAAAATAATTTAAAAAGTCAGAAATGTTGATGCATTTGGCTAAAGTTTAGCTACTCCTTGGCAAGTTTTTTCTTTTGTCCTTGCCATGAGAATGTAATGGTTAAAGTATCCAGTATTCTTGAAATGGAAAAAGTAGAAAATACTGAGAAGGAATGTTGCATCTGGGTAGGAGACAGCAAACTAATAAGCTAAGAAGAAGGAAAGGGCACTAAGTAAAAGAAAACCACTTACAGCAGGCTCCCACTGGCCCCCATGTTTTACAACCTCAATTTTGTTTTGTTTCTCCCTTATAAAGCTTGAAGGTGTGCCCTGGCCCAGTCTCTGAAACAGAGAAGAATGTGGCCAGTTTCCTAAGTGGAAAGGAGACAAAGATATGTGCTGTGGATTGATGATTAGGCCAGAACATTGCCATACCTCGGCCTGTTCAGTTTAAAGATCAGCTTGTTTCTGTAGCCAGTAGCCTTATAAATCATAAGAAAAGAAACTCACTGGCACCCACCTTCAGAAACCGCTCTCTGTTGTAGAGAGAATTTTTTGACTTTTTAACAGGTTGCCTGCTCAAGTCTTCTCTCTGCTCATATGGTCAGCCAAGACCTTTGTTCTTTTACTCTTTCAATTTTCTGTACAATCACATTTACTTACTCTGCACAGTAAGCTTTCCTTGAACCTTGCATTTTCTCTGCAATAAGGTTTCTCCACTAAAACTCATCCTTCTGGTCAGTGAAATTCCTACTTCAATTTCATGCAGACAGACCACTCTGTGCCTCTGCCTCAGTACAGCTCTGCTGACCACTGAGAGCTGAAAATCCTAATTCGGAGTTAAGCCCACCTAAGACCTGAGACAAGTCTCTGTAGCTTTCAGAATCCCAAAGCAATTCCTCCATTTCTTCAGCAATTAATTATCTTCTAGAGTCCTCTCTGGAATATGGTTCAGAAATAATGAGATATATGATTTGTTTTTTAAAACATGCAAAGCATATGTGTAATCATGATTTGATTACAAACAGTCACAGATTTATAAAACATTTTCATTATTTAATTTCTTGAAGGAAAAACCTTGCTTTCTAATTAGAATTCTTTGAATTATGAACATAAGAGATTTCAAAATCTTAAAAATAACAAACAAAAATCAAAGCTGGGCTGGAGAGATGGCTTAGCAGTTAAGGTGCTTGCCTATGAAGCCTAAGGACCCAGGTTCAATTCCCCAGTACCTATGTGAGCCAGATGTACATGGTGGCATATCCATCTGGAGTTCGTTTGCAGTGGCTAGAAGCCCTGGCACACTCATATTCTCTCTCTCTCTCTCTTTCTCTAAAATAAATAAAGAAAAATAAATTAAAAATAATTAAAGCCAAACACCTGTAAGAACTTTCAACTCAGACATGTCCCGTTGGACAAAGACTCCTGGAATGAACTTCCTTTTGCTCTGTTGCTTCCTGCCTTGAGTGACAGGTCTTTGTGTAAATCAGCTGGTTAAGACACCTAGCTGTAATTGTAGATGGTCAAAATACCTGGCACAGTCTGAATATTATGTAAGAGCTTCAGTTTAGCTAATTAAATATTTTTAAAACATATGCTACTGGTCATGAATTTGTGGGTGGATCAAAGCATATCCATCAATATTATCAGGAAAAAAAAAAAAAGCTCAAGGATTGAGTTTTGCTGAAAGTATATCCTTGCATATGAGGAAGACCCAGCCCCTAAGCCCTCTCATGGCACATGGGTATGTTTTAGGCATCTGTTTTTATTAACCCAGATCTATGATCATGGGTGAATCATTCAACTCTCCTGTATGAGAACCACAAGAAACTAGAGCGTATCATATCAAAGGAATTTTAAAACTTCTTTAAAAATGCCTCCCTTACCATATGGAAAATATGCCATTTTATTATAATTACTAGAAGTTCTAGGCCAGGAAAGCATGAACTTCATGGGGAAACTAGCAAGCAACTGTAATAGTAGGAATCTTGTAAAAATTTCATCTAAAGTTTATGACATTTCCACTGGGCTAGGGAAAATTTTAATTTAATAAAAATATAAAATATATACCTGAATCATGCTCACTTCATACTCTTTGAGGTATTTAATCAAAGCTGCGTTTTAGCTCTTCAGAATATTAATTAGATTTCTGTTGTGCTTAGTAGTTAGCACTTGCGAAGTTGACCTCTCACAATGTATTTTCAGGGCTAACAAGGGTTACATAAAAACTTTTCACTCCTGTTCATTCCTGCTGGTGTTTCATAATCCACAGCAGAATTTCAGTTTTCTATTTTAAGACTTTAATCTCCAGTAAAATTCAAATCCTCTCAGGATTTAGCATGCATGAGATCTGATGCAACCTGAGAAGTCTCAACAGTAGGATGGAAATGAGAGTCTTCTAGTGCCCAGTAGAGAAGTTGGGGGAGGGGGGTGGTAACTGACCAATCAAACTGCTCACTAAATGCAGGAGTACTAAGATTTTTTATTGTTTCTAACATTTTGAGATGAGAAAGGCATATACCACGAGTGGGAGAGGTGACTGTGCATAAAAACAAAAACACTAAGACCAGTTGCTTATTTTATAATGTTTTGTAAAGCCTCCAGGCCTCATACTATAGAAAAAAATATTCCCCTATAGACTGATTCAGCTTACATATGTTCCTTAATTTTGTCCCATTTCCAGGTTAGGGAAAAAAAAAGAAAAAAGAAAAGTTAAACAAAGGCCAAAAGTTAAATGCAAACTGTTAATTAAGCAAGAAGGGAATATTATCTGGTAACAATAATAATGCTAACTTTTAAAATGAATGTTTATCAAGCATTCATATACATTTGATTTAGGAAAGACAAGCAATGAACATAAGGTAAATGACTATGTTGTCTTTAAATATCCTAGGGTATAAAATAAAGAAAGACAAAGGTGTTGGATAGAGGGTAGTAATTGGTGGTGGCTGTACTATACGCAGTGACAAGGGGAGGTGGTTCTATACAATATGGATATAGGCCCAATGATGCATATGAAATAAATATATTGATGGGCAAAATGTGAGAGAAGATTTTGTCAGGCACATAGAACCGTAATTGTGAAGGTCCTGAAGTAAGCACATGGTCAGAGAGATGAAGGGACGAGGTCAATGAGAGTGGAATGATGTCGTTAGAAGAAATGAGGTTCATCAGGCACTAAGGTCCTGACTGATGCAATTGTAATGACTTTGGCTTTACTTTGAAAGTGACGAAAAGCTTAGACTGTATTGACTATCAATCTTTCTGCTTCCCCTGGGGCTATGTAGGAAAGGCAGATGGGTGTGAAGAAAACAGCTAGGAGGCAATGATGATTTGGAGTAAAGTAGAGCCATGGAAATTGTGAAATGGTAAAAATGTCAGTGAATTATTTTAATCTTTAAGTCATTCTGTAAATCAAATATTAGGAAGCCAATGTATGAACTAAGCAGAATGTTCAATGCTGGGGATAATGCCCATGCTTACCATCAGATGACATATAATATTTAACACACATTTTTAATTGTTTTGTGTGGCAATTGAATTAAGTATAAAGGAAAACCTGTGTGCTTTTGCTTAAGGGGTAAGGGGCATGGGTAAATTATTCAGAGGAAAATGTGCTTGTGGTGGTTTAAATATGAAATGTTCCCCATAGCCTTGGGTGTTTGAATGCTCACTCCCCAACTGCTGGCACTATTCTAGAGAATATGGAGCCTTTTGGAGGTGTAACCTTGCTGGGGGCAGGCCCTGCAACTTTAGAGTGCAGTCTCATTTGCCAGTGCTATGGAACTCACTCTCTCAATATCCTTCCTACTGACATATGAAGGTATGATGCCCACAGCGATGTTTCTGCTCATATCATCTTTCCTTGACATGATAAAATTTCCCCTCAAAACTGTAAGCTGGAAATAACCCTTTTCCTTCCATAAGCTGCTTTTGGTGAAGTGGTTTGTCCCAGCAATGAGAAGTATCTGGCTGGGATGAATTTATTAGAAGCTGAGATATAATGACCAATACATTGAGTTTCCTTTTATCAATTTTTTTTCAAATGTATTCTTTGTTTGTTTATAGAGAGAAGGAGAGAGAGAGAGAGGAGAGAAACAGCCCAGAGTTAGGTTTTTAGACTTACTAAGTTCTCCAGAGAACGTCCAGAAATAATAATAATTTAAAAAATCAATGGCCAAGTCTACTGCTGCAATGTTTTAGCTGAGTAGTGACATTTATCTGGAGGAAAAGAAAGAACCTTTCAGACAGAGGGAAAGATGTAGACCTAGGCACAGGGCATACTCACAGGACATATCACTGGGGTCTGAGTAGTGTCCCTGCCTGGTGCAGTTACTCATGCTAGGAGGGGTATCAGGCAAAGCTGGGTAAATGGCTTGAGGAGGAAAAAGATGATGAGAAAACCAGTGTACTGTGAAAAGAGGCTTGCTTGATTTTGGACAAATTTATAAGAAACTGTGGAAGGATTTGAATGCAAAGAAGTAGGATCAACTTTCTATTTGAGAACTTTCCTCTGTGATAAGAGAAGCATTTCCATTAAACTTTCATTGTACAGCCCTGTTTTGTTAGCAGTGAATGTTACAGCAAAAACATTATACTCTTAACATGGTGATAGGCAATTATCCACTAATCACTTACTGTGCCAAGGACTAGGCAGAGGACACTGATCATGTTAGTTAATGAAATCCTCATTAACATCTGGTGAGATAATTACAATTGTGAATCCCTTTTAAAGTCAAGGAAACAAATGCTTAGTGGACTTCAGCAATACTCCTGAATTCACACATGGCTAGTGTAGTTGGTGTGCACTGGGCTGGGCTGGGCTTCCAACTCAGCATCATGCTGGGTCCATAACTGTTCCTGATGGTGCTGTCTTTGATAGTGTTGAGTAAGCAACATGGCCAATGAAGAGCACCTTTTCTGAGGACCGATTATATTCAATAACATCTCTTTAATATAGGCGGATCTAAATTATAATTTAATTTAATTATGTTGCGGCACAACTAAAAGGATATGATGCTCCAGATGTTGGGAATGAATTCATTTAAAGGTTTGAATGAATTTACACATAAATTAGCTGACTGGCACAGTTTTTGTTACAGCTCTTGGCATCAGTTTTTTTTTAAAATTTATTTATTTGCAAGCAGTGTGTGTGAGAGAGACCAAGCACATTAGGGCCTCTTACCACTGCCAACAAACTGCAGATGCATGTGTTTCTTTGTGCTTTACATGAATACTAGGGAACCAAATCTGGGTACTTAGGCTTTGCAGGCAAGCACATTAATTGCAGAGCCATCTCTTCAGCCCTTTGGCATCAGTTTTGGCATGCAAAAACTGCCAATCCAATCCAATCCAATCCACGCTAGTTGTGTCCACCCAGCCAGAAAAGTTTTCTCAAGTGATTTTTTTTTCTATACTTTTGCAAAGTGACTTAGCAACAGTGACCTTTCGTGCCTAAAGTAATCCAAGGAATAAAAGCTTGATCAGTCAGTAAAGTGCATATCACACAAGCATAAACACTTGAGTTTGGACCAACAGCTGCCATGTAAAAGCTGGGCATGGTAACACATGTCTGTTATCCCAGCACTAGGGAGGTAAAGACAGGAGGAACCCTGGTGCTTGCTGGCTAGGTAGTTTGGTCAAATTGGTGAAATCCAGGTCCTTTTGGAAATCCTGTCACAAAAAAATTAGGTGAGAAAGATACCTGCTGTCGAACTCTGGTCTTCACACACAGCTGCACCTGCATATACATGTGCCTACATGCACACAAACATACATAGATGCTCAACACACACACAATGCTGGGGTTAGAGGGAAGGAGAAAGGGACTATCAGAACTTTGAATATTGTTGGGATAGATTTATTACAGGCTGTTATATAATGATTAATGCACTAAATTTCCTATTATCAACACTTTAAATGTATTCTTTATTTGTTAAAAGGAAGAGATGATAGACAGACAGAAAGTGATATAGTAGATAAAATGGCCCAGAGTCATTTTAGTTTTACAGAATTACCAAGTTTTCTTGAGAATGTCTAGCAACATACAAGCAAAGGTCAAGTCTAAATGTCCCTGGGTCATAATATATAAGTAAAGTCAGTTGAATGTAATTATTGATTTCATACTAAGGTAAAATTTATTCTAAAAATCATTAAAAACAAAAAACATTTATTTAAGAGAGAGAGAGAAAGAGGAAGGTAGAAAGGGAGCAAGGATGGGCATGCCAGGGCTGCTAGTAACTGCAAATGAACTCTAGATGAATGTGCTACCTACTACATCTGGCTTATGTGGGCACTGGGTAATTGAATCTGAGTCCTTAGGCTGTATAGGCAAGTGCCTTTACCACTAAGCCATCTCTCCAGCCATAAAGGTAAAATTCTTAATCTGCTGGCAAAAATTTGAAAATAAATCTTTCAAATAAGTTCCTCTGTGCATTTATAATCAAATATAAGAATATTTCTAGGTTGTTTTAAGACTTCTGTTGAAGATAAATGTTGAAAATACTCAGGAATGCTAATTATGAGTTAAAAAGAAAAGGGAGCTGAATGTTTAACTTTGCTTACATTTGTTTTGTGTTTCACTCAAATAAAGAAAAAAGACAAAAGCAATTTCAAAGCATTACATAGACCACAATATCAAATTATCATTTGTAATACTATGTCTAAGACAAAATGTGTCTTTGATGAAACAAGTCAGTCAACAGTCCCATGAGAATCCCTTCCTGGCAGTTGTCCTGTTGTCGTTATAGTATCCACTGCAATTACAGCCCTTTGAGAACTTGTTCTGTTGTCCATTTTTCTTGCACTAGTTAGCTTGGCCCTTTCACAGTTTCAGCAGCTTCAGCGAATTTGTCCATGAGTCAAAAGACTTTGGTCTCCTACAAGGGGAAAGTTTTTTACCTGGTTCAATGCCCTGTGTTGTTCAAGCATCAGCGGTAGTTTTCTATGTCACTCCTTATTGCTCTGAAGTTAAACCTGCTTTTGTGGAGGTGGCTGGCCAGGGTCTCTTATAATTGTTCTCCTCTCTGTTGTTATGGAGATGGAGCTCATACTGTTTCTTCCCTGCTTACTTTATCCTGCTTCATATCCAGCAGCACAGTAAACAACCGATTAGGTGACCTACTTAGGTCCGCCAGCATGAATTCACAGACTTCTATTATTTAAGGCATGTGATTACTTGATTTTCCTCCTGTGGTCTTGCTTTTTTATTTCCAGTATCCTTACAGCTTCAGTGTGTTGTTTTAAAATATATGTTTGGTCTTTGCTCAATGGATTCTGTTAAGGAAAAAGTAGTAGATTGGATACTTAGGCTGATTAAGTGAATATTAAATTTATCACTGTTGCCATGTTCCCCAAAGCCATTATAATTCAAAGGCACAAAACAGAGTTACTTCAGGTTACAGTCTATCATGGTAGGGAAGGCATGTGTGGAGGTTTAATTCAGGTACCCCCCATAAACTTAGGTGTTCTGAATTCCAGGTTCCTAGCTTGATGGCAATTGGGAATTAAATCTTCTTGAAGGTATTGTATTATTGGAGGCAGGCCTATGTGTGTTATTGCCAGCTTCCTCTTGCAAGTGTTTGGCACACTCTCCTATTGCTGTTGTCCATTTGATGTTGGCCAGGAGGTGATGTCCACCCTCTGCTCATGCCATCATTTCCCCCTGCCATCGTGGAGCTTACCCTTGAGTCTGCAAGCCAAAATAAACCTTTTTTGTCCCACAAGCTGCTCTTGGTCTGGTGGTTTCTGCCAGCAATGAGAACCTGACTGCAACAGCATGGCAGCAGGAGCTTGAGGCCGCTGCTCACACTCAGTCCCCAGTGAGACAGCAGAGAGACGACTTCTGGTGCTGACAGCTCTCTCCTTTTCATCCAGTCAAAGACCCCAGCCCAAGAAACGGTGTCACCCACAATTACAGTGAGTCATCCAGCTTCCAAGAGAATCCCTCAAAGAGGGTAACCTAATCTATATAATCTATCACAGGTGATTCTAGGTCCTATAAAATTGATGATCATTATAAACCAATACTGTTGCACAATGATTAAATAAATATAAAGAGAACCCCTGCCATTGCTAGGGATCAATTTGGCATATTATCTGAACTAGAATCCAAATAGAAGTTTGTAAAATATCAGAAGAATACTCTTAAAATTAAAACAGATAACCTTCTGGAAATTTTCTTGCAAAAGTTCTCGGCTGTCTTGTTAAAACTATAAGAATGCAATCTACTACAAATCCTTCTCAACCTAAATGCTTTCTAGTCAATACTGGGTCAGGTGTGCATTGACATCTCTCTGATTTTTCTGTAGCTTCCAAAGAAGATTGAATGGGAAAGTGTAGACCTAAGCTCCACATAAAATCTCAGGCAACCCAGCAGTCTTGAAGGCTAGTGGAAAATGTATATCTCTATCTGGCATTGAACAATCAGATATTGTATATTGTAAGATCAAAAGTGAGGCATATCATCAGATATTTGGCCCTCTAAAAAGTGCTGGCATTTCAAAATACTGATCAATGAGCAATCATTAAGACTAATCAAACAGAAAGGAATTTCTTCACGCCCTCAGGACAATATAATAGGTGCAGATAAATGTAGAATTAAGAATAAATAAAGACATGTACACAAACCCCCTCTTTGGGGTAATGAATTAAAAATGTCTAATTTGCCTTAAAGCTTCATAGGAATGTGAATTTTTAATGAAATAGAAGAATAGCCTCTTGACCCCTCACAACTTGTAAGGTATTTACATATTTATTTGATTCCTGTTAACTATTATTGCTACAATTGCTTCTGAAGTAAGAGACCAATTAAATATACATGGAACACAAGTTAGCATGTGTTAGTTTTCACTTGTCATCCTCTTTCACCATGATCTACTTTTTACTGTTCCCTGTGCTCAAGGATGCTGAATTTTAGAGGGTAAGGTGCCAAGGATCCTTAGATTTTGGCTTTCAGGTGAGTTGCGCCAGTTAGGGGACAGACAGAAGGTAGGGAGAATGACAGTGACCATTGCACCCATGGCAATGCAGAATTCTGCCGAAATAAAATTGGGAGTTCTAAGTCTTAAAAGTGTACAGTAAGCTCAGGACACAGAGTAGAGAAGAAGAAAAGAGGGCTGACTTTGTCCTCTGTGAGTGTGAGGAGAATTTCCTTCTGGCTCGTTCATCACACATGCTCCTGTGTGTGCAGCAACAGTCTTCACAGTTCACACTATTTGGCCCTAATTCATACTTTCATAATTCTTCTTTGTACCCTTCAAATAAAACTTCAATTTTCTATTTTTGTGCCCTGTTTAATTTTATCATTAGTACCTCAAGGATATACCTTCCTTCCCACTTTCATTCTATTATTATTCACATGATTCTCAATATTTTTCACCTTTAGAATTACTTGGAAGCTGTAAAAAGTAATGAGGCCTAGATGCTATTCCCAGAGAAAATGATTTTGTCATCAATAGTTCTTGAATATTAGCATTAAACAAAACATTATCTCCCACATGCATTTTGGGGGAGGTAGAATGAAGAATTGATACTACAGCTTTAAAGAATCTGTAGATTCATTTTTATGTCAACTTGTAACAAGGTAGCTTCATCTTTAAAATACCCCTGATAAGATGACCCACTGGGCAGACAGTGTTGCAGAGGGCTGCCTTTTTGTCCAGTTATCTTACATCTTTGTATGTCATATGGGTTCAGCTTCCTGTTATCATCCAACAAGCAGGATTAGCTGAAAAAAATATGAACATGTTTATCTTGATCAGAGAGGGAGGAATTACACAATTGCTAGAGTTTATCTTCAACTCTCTAAAGAACAGGTCATACAGTTTTAAGCTAGCCTTCCAGCAGAGATGGAAACATTAGACAAATTGCTTATATGAAATAGCCATAATAATTTAACTTACTATACCGTGCCATTCCTACTCTGCTGTTCATTTATACCGTTGAGTATGATAAGCGAACAAAAACAAACACCCTGTTAGCATTTATACATCACAATACCTCCTAGGCTTTGTCACCTGTTTGCCTTCCAACTATCTATTTTTCCCTGAATCAGCCTATTTTTTATGTTATTTCTTCCTCTATCTTGCAAAGGTTTAAAAATAATGAAGTTTTATATTGTTATTTAAAGCAAGTGGCACCCTGGCACATTCTTCCATGTAAAGTATTTAGTGCATATTGCTTTCTTCAAATAATTTATTTACATTGATTGCAAAAGAACGCTAATTTACTGAGAACTCTCATGCCTTTGAGTCCTCTATTGTGGAAGATCACAAAGATGTGCAGTAGCAAACATGCTAGTCTCTGACCAAGGAACCTGCTGCGCACTGGGCACCTATAAATTCCCCTGAAGTTTGATTCTTGTTTTGTAAATAAGACATCAGATGGCCGATGGAGGACTTGCCGACAGATATCAGAGGATTTGTTTCTGTTTCTTGGGAAATGTAACACATTAACTAAAGGAATTGGGCAAATGTGACCCATAGCTGAACGTTCCCCAGGAGTCAGAGATCCTGCCCTCCACTTGCAAAGATATTTATAACCTTTTCATAGTGATGGGCTGTCTTCTGGCTCAGGTGAATGAGAGGTACAGCCAGTTGCTTAGGGATAGGGCTGTCTCAGGAAGAGATTAGCTCTGTCTCCTAGTTCTGGGGACTGAACTTGACCAACTACAATGTTTATATTCTATGAATAACCTCCATCCCAGGAGGGGTCCTGGTTGGTTGTGGAAAAACAGGTCTAGGGAACTAGGCAAGAGATAAGAAGTCAGATCATCTTTGATTTCTAGAAAGTGCAAACTTTCCTACCCTTTTTAGCTTCAGACGTTCAGTCACTCTAACTCTACCGCCCTTATATACTTAACTACTCCCCTAATATTTTCAGTAGAATGTCTCCTGTGTATCTCCAACTACAGCTGAGTTCCAGACCTTCAAATCACCCCATTATATCCCATTCTATCTCCATTCAAATGTGCTGTTTTCCAACTTCCTCACTTTCTGTGACTATCCATAGATATTCATTGGGGAATGAACTGGGAAGTTGAGTCATCCTTAGTTGCCTTTTCTTGATCTTCCTCCCAGTACACTTTACCTCAACTCTCTTTCTTTTCTGCCATTATTCTGCTACAGTACAACATTCCTTCTTGCTTGGAAGAAAGCAGTCTTGTCCAACTGAACTTTCTTCCTCCATACTAAATTTAGTTGCCAAAGGAAACATTTTAAATTCTAAATCATGGGCATCTTATTTTCTCCCCTTTGCATTGTGCTTAAAATGTGATCTGAATCCCTTGACATTGTTTCTTACATGGTTCCAAGAATCTGGATGTTGTCCATTGTTTATAGCACTTTCTAATGTCTCATTCTTCTTTCCACCCATGTTCCAGCTTCTATGGCTTCATTTGCAATCTCTGAACAAGTATGTCTCTTTTGTTTCATGGCCTTTCTACATTTGTCTGCCCCAACAGCATTTCAAAGAATTTATATTCCTCCCCTGGTTCTCAGCACACTGGTCTCTTCTTCTTCTTTTTCTTTTTATTGACAGCTTCCATACTTACAGACAATAAACCATAATTCCTTCCCCTCCCTCACTTTCCCCTTCCCAAATTTACATTCCATCATATCTCCTCCCTCTCTCCATGAGTCTCTCTTTTATTTTGATGTCATTATCTTTCCCTACTGTTTCGGGGTCTTGTGAAGATAGTGCTAGGCACTGTGAGGTCATGGATATCCAGGCCAATTTCTGCCTGATCACTTGCATTGTAAGCAGTCCTACCCTTCCTTTGGCTCTTACATTCTGTCCGCCACCTCCTCTGCAAGCCTTGGAAGGTGTTGTAGGGATGTTTTGGTGCTGAACATTTCTCTGTCACATCTTCTCAGCACTATTTTGCCTTTTGGGTCATCCTATTGGTCACCGCCATCTGAAAAGGAAAGCTTCTCTAACTAAAAGAGTAGCATTTGGTCTCTTCTAAAAAGCACATTACTTTTATACAGCCTCTCTGTGTGCTGTTTTTCATCGCCATATACTGTGTTTTCTCCATAAGCACATCTATAATTTGGACTGATTTATTTACATGTATATTGTAAGTATAGTTTTAAAATATTTTTATTTACTTATTTGAGAGCACATGTGCAAGAGAGAAATAAGCAGGGGGAGAAAGAGGGAGACAGACAGACAGAGACAGAAAGAATAGGCATGCCAGAGCCTCCAGCTGCTACAAGTGAATTTATATGTCTCCTTGTATATCTGGCTTACGTGGGTCCTGAGGAATTGAACCTTGGTCCTTTGGCTTTGCAGACAAGCACCTTAACTGCTAAGTCATCTTTCCAGCCTATAACTATAATTGTAAAGGGGGAAATATGTCTTTCCTTCCATTCTTGATGTCTATATGTGAAGCTAGCGCCTCAGAACTTAATGTTTTAAGGATATTCCTCATGAGACAAGCTTCTTTTCTTTCAAAGCACTGACCTTGGTTTCTCATCATTCAATGCTTAGCTGGATGATTTCCTCTTATCTATTTGCAACTGCGCCTAGTTGTCTGTCTCTGTTCCATCTAAAAGGTCCAAAAGGACAGGAACCAGGTATGGTTTTTGCCACTGAAGCTTAGCACAGGACCAAGCGTATAATAATATGCAACACATATTTACTGGATTTTATTGATCAAAAGAAACTTTTGCTTATTTTGATGATTTATTTTGAGGGTCAACTTGACTGAATTAAGGGATAGCCAGAAGGATGAGAAAGCATCATTTTTTTAAAAAAACATTTTTGTTCATTTTTTATTTATTTGAGAATGAGAGAGAGAGAGAGAGAGAGAGAGAGAGAGAGAGAGAGAGAGAGAGAGAGAGAATGGGTGCACCAGGGCCTCTAGCCACTGCAAAGGAACTCCAGATGCGTGTGACCCCTTGATCATCTGGCAAACATGGGTCCTGGAGAATCGGGCCTTGAACCGGGATCCTTAGGCTTCACAGGCAAGTGCTTAACCACTAAGCCATTTCTCCAGCCCCAAAGCATCATTTATTCTTAACTAGATGTGGGCTGAGTCATGACCAGATTCCAGATTGCAGATAGACTCTCATGGGCCTGAGGAGCTTTTATAAAGGAGTGGATCCTTCCTCACACTTCTTATTAACCCATATTACTAGTCCTGACTCTAAAGAATCTTGATTAGGACTGGAGATGTGGCTCAATCAATAAAGTATCACGCAAGCAAGATGACACTGAGTATGGAGGCACATGCCTATAGTCTCAGCACTGGAGAAGTGGAGAGAAACAGATCCCCAAGGGCAGCCTGGTTAACTATACTTGTGCAATTAGTGAGGTCTAGGTTCACTGACAGACTTTTTCTCAAAGATAAAGAAGAAAAAGATCGAGAAAGACACTGGCTATTGACCTCTGATATCACACATGCACACATATTACTATGTGTAGCCCCCATATGTGTGACCACAGACATCAACATATGTATACACACTTGCAAAAATGATGCTTGATGTTAACATTTATATGAGATGAAATCCCTATGAGGATTGATTATATTAGATTAAAAGCAAAGATGCTAATCCAACTGTTTGATTTGTACAGTTGACTTCATTTTTCTATTTACCCTAGGAATGTGAAATTTTATCTCATATCTATTATTTGTAATCTTAAAATTACATTTTAAAACATATTAATAAACTTCCATATAAAATATTTCATGAGGAATTTTGATAATCTCACTGTTCTTAGAAGACTATTGCCTGGATACCTCTGTTGAATAATTAATGCCATTTGTTACTCTATGACTTTACATTTACTTTTCCTGCCTATAGAGAAAGTATTAACTATCATGGTTTGTATTTACAGGTTTCATTATAAATTATAGAACAGTTATGAAGAACAGTCTCTTCACAAAAAGAAGAGGTAGATATTTAATTTATCATAAAATTCTATTACTATATTTAGAGATGGTTTCATTGCAGAACTAAATGCTGTGGTCAGCATTTTAGAACTTGATGACATTAAAAATGGAACTGTGAAGCATATTTTCAAAGTAGTTCTGTAAAAGATTAAATCTATATTGCTGATCTCAGGTCTCATGTTAAAAAATGCTATCTCTTATATTGCAGTAGACTTGGGGTTTGATGTGGTAGTCCAGCATCAGATATGTGCTTTTTACTTTATTCTAAAGAGAGACCTTGGATCTTCCTCTGTCCCCTGGGTTTATTAGCACTGTGGTTTCAAGTCAAGCATCTGAGTTCCTGAATTATAGGTAACTCAGATATAGGTTATATCATGTCACGGCCAAGTTTTTATAGTTCTTCTAGTCACTGAACTATGCTAAGTAGTGAGGGAATATCCAAAGAATTGGTGATATTTGCACAGGTGACAGAAGAAGGAAGGAAAAAAATCTGAGTATGGCAAAGACATGTTGCAGGCCCTTGAAAATATTGATCAACACCAGTTCAAAATGGAAGGAAGGAGAAATATGGTTGTTGATATAAGGAGGTCAATCCTACACAGTTGTTCAAATTTGACTTTGGAGGAATAAGGTGCCTCAGAAGATGACTAAGAAGAGAGAAACTATATCTAAAAGTCATTGAGAGGCTGGTTGATTCATTTATTTTATTTGTAAGATCTTTGAAAATTATTAATTATGGTTCTAATTCAACATAGTTGAAAAAACAATGTTTTTCAAAAGAGACACACCTATGAAGAATTTTTAACACTGTAGATAATATATGTTGGTCTCCAGCCTTCCATTCTAAGGTTGTGGGATTTGTACAAGTTAGTTTTGCTCCTGTACTGGTCATAATTTTTTTTTTAAATTAGAGTTGATATAAAATGATGCATACCGTTTGTCCACCTTACTATAGCTATTAGTAAAAGAGAACAGCTAAATATGGCTACCCATTTTATGTTGCTACAACAGAATACCAGAGACTGAGTCACAGAGAAGAATTTTGTGTATTTTGGCTCATGGTTCTAGTGGGTGGTGGATGCCACTCCAATGTGTTGGAAAAACAAATGAGTAAGCAAATGTATACTAAAGAAAGAAGGGCTCATGCAGTAAGAGAGATATAACAGTGAGCTAGGGAAGTTGAAGTTTCTCTGTAACAATTCACCCACAAGGTGATTAACTAGCACTTATGGGATCTACATTATCTTCTTTCATGAACTACTCACTTGCTCAAGTTCCCACCACCTTTCAAGGTGACCACACAGGGAATCACATTTTAACTTGTGCTTCACTGAAGACAAGCCACACCTAACCTAGAACAAATATAACTACAAATTCCCAGAAGCAATATTGTGAAGAAAAATATACTTTGTACAACCCTTACGTTTATACCAACCAACAGATGGATGGTAAGTCTATATACCACACAGTTTAAGATAAAATTGAATAATTCATGAAAATACAAGTATAATTTAGACTCAGATATTCAACCGTGTTTCAAGTATACTTAAGAATCTTTAAGCATATGATATTTTCAATTGCAAACAACCGTCTACCAAATCTCTTTCCCAGATCTAGCATTTAGGTTCTTTACCCTGAACAAAAATAAAGGAAGATTCCTGAAAGAATATGTGAATTGAACTGGATGTGGTGGTCCATGCCTATAATCCCAGTATTAGGAAACTTAGGTAGGAGGATTGAGAGTTTGAAGCTAGAGTCAGCTCCATATATGTTTGCCTGTCTCAAAAACAAAAAAGAAAAAATGAAAGGGGTGGATAATTTGATATTAATGTGGAAAGCTCAGGTTTTAGGAATTAATAACCATCTAGATCAAGGTTTTGAAATTCTTCCACTATAGCCCCAGTCTGCCCAGAAAGAAAGAGTGCAAGAATGAATACAGGAATGTTTCCTGGGCAGTGACTGGACAGAGATCTGCACATCCAGGAGTGGAACCACAAAAGACTTTGAAAGACCTACATGATTACTGCAGATGGTAGTGGCTAAGCAGCTGTGAGAAGTCTCAGTAGAGGGCCCTTCCACCTGTTCTCTTGCATGCTCAGCTTGCATGTCTATCTTAGTACTCCCCTCCTCCCCTCCCATCTCCTTCCTTTCTTGGGTGCAATGCCTCTAAGGAGTAAGGCAGCCCTACATTTGGGAGCATCTGTTCATTACAGTCATTCACACTCAGTTAGGGAGCAGAGCTTGTGAAGGCAGCTTCCTAGGGGAGAGGAAATGAGAGGAATCTGCTCTCTGTGAGATCACTTCCAGCTCCCCTCCCCTAAAGAGAAGCAACTACAAGGTCTGGCTCTGATGTTGCCTATGTGTGTGAGGGCTGACTTCTCTTCAAAGTTCTGAGGGCATCTGTCATCTTTTGCTTCTCTGATTTCAGATCTGTTGCCCTTGCTGACAACTCACTAGGGGATGACCTAGCTGCTGGCCTGTCTAATAGCTGATGTAACCTTCCCATTCTAGAAACGTTTCTTTCCTAGCTTGTCAACTTATGACCAACATAGTTACCTACTGCTGTGTGTAATGTAGTTCAGTGTGCCAGCATTGAAATAAAGTTTAACCATTATTAATAAATGCTTCCATTCATAGCCAGTGTCATGTGTATATCCTTAAATTATCCATTCATTGGCAAACACTAACTATTCATCTACTACATACCATCAGGGATGGTAAAATCCATGTTATACCCCAAGCATAGTGAATCAAACATGGACCTCTTTAAAGGCCTTTGATGATATTTAAGAAGTAAAAATCATATCATTGTATATAAAATAAAAATGGACATTCCTTTATTCTTAGTATTAAATTTCATGTATGCCAGGCATGGTGGCACACACCTTTAATCCCAGCACTCTAGAGGCAGAGGTAGGAGAATTGCTGTGAGTTCAAGACCACCCTGATATTACACACTAAATTCCAGGTTAGCCTGGGCTAGAGTGAAACCTTACCTGGAAAAAAAATCAAATTTCATGCCCATTAACATTTCATGACCACTAAAACAAATTGTAATTTATTTAGATTATTGTACTTTGTAAAAATTCCTAGGGGTATATTTTGAGACTAGGAAGAAATGAGGTACATTTCTAAAGCAATTGGCTCAAGGCTGAATTTCCAAAACAAAATTACAATACCTTAAAATTTTTAGAGTTAAAATAAACTTTTAATGAACAATAACTTGGATGTTGAAATTTTATATGCTTCAAATGACATGGAGCATACCTTTCTAACAAGTGAATTAGCCCTTCAATGGCCTCAGAGATCTGCATGCCACTTTGGGTGCTAAGAGAGATGAGGCTGGTAAGACTGTACTGGCTATCAGGAGACTCAGAGTCATAGTAGAGTCTCAGGCACTGAAACCATGACAAGAAACATAATGTGACAAGAATGACGATGCAAAATCTAGCTGGGCCAAAATAGATGTTAAAAACATGAGTGTATAAGCATTATGACTTACTTAGAACTCTCCATAGAAACAGAGACAGCATACTTGATATATACTTTTAAACATTATTTAATGATCACACTGCATTCTAAGAGTGTGTTAAAAATTTTATAGTTTTCAGAACATCACACTGTACTTGCTTATATAAAGATGGCTATGATGTCACTGAATGATACAATCTTATGGGGCCAACCGATATATGTAGTCCAATGTTGACCAAAAGGTCATTCTGCAGTACATGAGTCTCTCTTTCTGTCTGTTACTATATGTTGAAGATAGATGAATCACTATGCAGTGCATGAATGTAGGTGTTTGTAGACAGACAAACCTATTTTTTGTGAGGAATTGTCTCATGTGACATGGAGGCCAAGAAGCCTGGGAATCACTAAAGCTGGTGGTGTAATTCTATCTAAAGCTGAAAGTCTGAGAACCAGGGAAGCCATTGTCTACTAGTAGTGAAGATGAGATGATGTGGCGATGAAGTATAATTGCAAACTGTGGGAATGAAATCTGAGAATGAAATACAGAAATGAAATATGGGAAAGAACTGTGGGAAAATTTCTTATGTGCCTTACAAATAACTTTTCTGAGATTATTGCTATCAGATACTAAAATTCCTTACTTGTAATTATCCTAAAGTTAATCTTAGAACTGTGTAATCCCTTGAGGCTGCAGTGATTGCTCAGTGGTTAAGGTGTTTTCCTGCCAAGCCAAAGGATCCAGAATCTATTCCCTAGGACTCATGTAAGCCAGGAGGACAAGGTGGCACATGAATATGGAGTTCATGTGTAGCTGCTGGAGGCCCTGGGGCATCCATTCTCTCCCCTCTCCCAAATAAATAAGTAAAATATATTTTAAAAACACTGTGTAATCCCCACTTAAAGCAATGTAATTAGGTTTCCTCAGCCTTCATGTACCTTTGGCCTGAACAGCACAGATATGCAGTATTGACAAAGCAATAGTTAGAGATACTGACTGGTCTTAAGCTTTGATCGTTTCCCAGAAACCTGGTTGGATTCTTGACTCAGAACAAATATAGATGCATAAGAAGTGGTGATTGTAGCATTGAAAACAATGAGGTCAGTAACTATGGATCCACATATCTGTTGAAGACAAAAAGTGGGCTTAATGTGATTGTTCTAGAGTGCATGTGTATTTTGGGTTAGCAGAGTCTAGCAGGACATGACCTTAAGTCCCTTCCTTTAACAAATGTTTGAGGATTATTCACGGTAGAAAGTTCCTTAATCTTTGCTCATATAATGTAGTACTTGTTCACATATTACTGGTTTTTGTCTATTCAGTGAAAGTACTGGTGAGTATCTGCATATGAAGGAAGCCCCAGTGACATCAGAGTAGCAGTGATAGCTTTACCAGTGGCTTAAAATAAACTTTTCACAGTTTACTTTTTCCTCGGGCTGCTGATAGTGGCAGCTAGCTCTCTCATGGGATGGGCATACCAGAAGTTAGCTCACCTCCCAGGCTGTGTTTCTAGAAGCAGTTTTCCAATTTCCAGATAAAAAGTTCTAGAGGTTAGTCTTTCCTAAATTCAGTTCTATGCCCTGTAAATAGGGTAATATGAAACATCCTAGCTTCAGCAGAGACACAGAAAAATAAGCTAAATTCCTCTTTCTCCCACTTTTTGTCCTATTCAGGTCCTCAGTGTATTGAATGATGCCCAGCCACTGTGAGGTTGTAAATTTGCTAAGTCTGTTGGTTCAAATCCTAACTTCCCCAGAAACAGTACCCAGATCATTGAGTCCAGGACTTCTGGGCACTTAACATGGAAATTTTTGGACCCACAAATAGGGTTCCTTGAGAACGGCAGATTCTTAGATCCAGTTGAAGTAATGTATAGCATTTTAACTTGAACATAAATCTATAAACCTATAAAATATATATTGTAGATTCTGACATACATTTTCCAACACTAAGAAACTAATTTTGACTATGAAGTAAGCTACAAAGAACCTAGGGGTTTAGCTCTCCCCATGCATACCGACATCGTCTTTGCTCAAATTTTCTTCACATTGCTTTGTTTCTGAAATTATGATTACCCTATCATGTCCTGGTCATGAAAATTCTCTTTCTTCGTGCTACTCTCCACTTCTATTTCAACATGTTCTAAGTTTGTGCTGTTTCTCAGGTTAACTTCCATAATAATAATGTACAAACCCATTCTATTAAGAATCCTTACCCTTACAGATACATTTAATGCAGCGTATGATTTTCTCTGCTTGACAAATAAAGAAAACTTATCTTGGGAAACTTTTCGTGGACTCACAGCACCTTGACCAACTCACACCAAAAGCTGCATGGTGCTACATCACTACCATCTTTGCACTGCAGTATGCCTTCACGGATATTTTATTATTTGTTTTTCATGGGATTGGCATTCCAGTATATCCTATAAGGTACTGGTTGTATGTAGTAACCTCCAATAATTATTCAACAGGATACCTTCTATTATTACCTCTGTTTGTTGAATTTTGCTATGATCATAATTCTTACTGTTTATGAATTTCTTAATTATGCTTTTAACAAACACAGAGTTATGTAGATTTTTGCTTGGTTGAAATTGTCAGTTACTTGCAGAAGTTTCAGCTGAGATGAATTTCCACCCACCACACAGTGGCAGAACACTTCCTATATAATGTCATGAATTACTTCTCACAACAGCAGATTATAAGTAATATTGTCCCATTATTTCCTTTTCAATACTTGATATAATGCTGATTAATAGAGACAAGTCCAGATTACAAAAGGCACAAAAGAAAGAATTACTGATCCATCTGGTTCCTTTGTGGTGGTATCCTTACTATTTACAGATGATTCTAATTACTTGCTAATAAAATTGCTTCATGTTTGCCTTTTGTTAAAAGTCACCAGTTATATTGACATCAGACTGCTTCCTTAAATGTGACTTGCCCTATCTGCTGTGGTGTGGGAAGGAATGAGTTCTGCCTAGCGTGCATGCTTTGTCTTGTGTCTGTTTTTCCTCTTTCTGTGTCATTAGCAATCTGTTTGTAGTTAACTGCAGTGGAAACGGTTATAATTTGTTCTGTTCAGGGAAAGAGAAATTTGCTCATTTGAATTGTGGTTGAACATGATTCTTGTATGTGCACAATGTGTTTTGTTTAGAGATTACATTTCCTGAGAGGATGGTCTGTTTTACCTATTTGGTATACAAGCTTAATATGCCTTACAAAGTTTGTTCGGTGTTAAGGAAACAACTAGCCAACTACTTTACTCCAGTAATTGATAATTTCAGTGAAACCAATGAAATATAGAGCAACTTACACTAGTATTTTATTTTAAAGTATCTTTAAAATATTAAAATAAATATAACATTTCATTAGTATATGGTGTTTCAGTGACAATTTTTTCATCACAAATCAATGACTGACTTCATTCTCAAGAGTATCCTATTAAAATCAGGTAAAAAAAAGAAATGCTTATCTTTATTATTGTTATCTAATTGTTCTGGAAGCAACAATCAGTACCATAAGACACAAAACTGAAATGAATAGTATCAGTCTTAGAGAGGAAAATGAAAGCTGATTTCTATTGCAGATGGTATAATTAAATAAAAAGAAATGCAGAAAAAGAGTGAACTGACAAATGCAAGAGATAGTAAGATGCTAAAATACCATGTGCTGATGCAGGGTAGACACAAAATCTCTATCCCACCCCACTTCACCCCACAGATGTCCTCCCCAGACAAGCATTTTCACTATCACTATAATAATGATTAAAGGTGATTTCTCAGGTGATCTCCCTCAAGGATGCCCCTGCTGCTGATGGAGATTGTGTAGACAAATCCTGTCCTGTGTTTTAAGGCAAAATATGAGCTTTTATTCTATAATCCCATTAATAAAATTATCACCATCACCCAAAAAACTTGGCCATGTGAGGAATTAAAGTGAAGAAATTGGGACCACAAAATGCAAGTCATAAGTTGATGTCTCTGTGAAGAGTAGATGAAATTATGTCTCCCATGAGAAAAGTAAACATGTTGTGATCACACTAATGGCAGCTGCATGACAGAAGACAAACGCAGACACAGATCCCGGCCTTGGGGGCACTGCGTTTGCCAGTAGAAAATGAAAAGACACATAGTACAGACATATGCAAAATACACTCAAAACTGTGTCAGATAAAGAAATAGCAAAAATCTGTGTGTTCTCCAGGTTTTAGTACTCTGAAACGAATGTAAGAAGCTGAAGGTGAAGTTCAAATCTGAAGAAGAGTGAGCACCGTGGTGACTTTCACTGGGGAGGAAGTGAAGACACATATTAACCTCCCATTCCATTCCAGCTTCCCATCTAAGGGCTTCATCCTGACTGATGGGGAACTTACAAGGAAATCATCTTGTAGAGACACCATACAAGATTGAACACTGGATTGAAGATAATACTGCATCCTGAAGTTTAAATTTATTTTAACCAAGGGTTTGGGGTGAGGGGGAAGGGAGAGCGGGGAAAAAAACAAAACAAACAAAACAAAAACCCAAAACCTAAATTTAAAATAAACTGGAAGTGTAGAAACATGTAGCCTTGGAGATAAACTAAATGACAGAACACTCGACAGGAATAAGGGGGGAGGACATGAAAAGAAGGACCCTGAAAAGGGTGGGAAGAAGCCTAAGCTTAAAAAAAATATACATATATGCATACATATATATACATACATACATACATATATATATATATATATGTGTGTGTGTGTGTGTGTGTGTGTGTGTGTGTGTGTGTGTATATATATATATGTATGTATGTATATAATCTCTGGCCTGTAACTCCCAGTACCAGAAATTGGTTGCTACCCACAATGAGCTATTGTTTCTAGAAACCTATTAGGTCCCCAAATCAAGATAGTTTCTGTCAAAGCACTTGATTTCCTGCCTGAGGTAAAAGGTAAGACACAGAACATGGATAACCCTGGCATGAATCCAGAAGAGAGACAGTCTTCAGACAGCCCGCCCGTCCAGTACTGGAAAGTGCTACATGAGCTACTAGGGGAACATGGCCAACAACAAGCCAAGCTACCAGAGGTCTAAGCTACTCTGACAAGATGTACACACCACTGCAAAGTGACACATAGCCTAGGTGGGTATCACTTTCTGATTGGCTAAGAGATCCCCTCAGTATAAAGGAACTCATATCTGGAAATGGGAACCAGATTAGAATCCTATGGAGACAAAGATTATGTTCTCCAGTGTCAATCTCTCACTAGTCCTTGGCTAAAAGAGGGATTACATACATCAACTTCTCTCTAAATTAATAATGCTTATTCTATTTAAATTATGCTGATTTCACTCTCAGTTGGAGAATCTGTTCTTAACAAGACCGAAGGGGATAAACTACCCCTCACACTTCAGCCAATCCACAGCTGAAACCACAGAAAAGTTGGGGAGATGAACATGAGTGCTCCTTCCATGCTAAACCTGATAATCAGCACTAGGGTGAAGGAGACAGACCCTGAGCATACTAAAAACCTATCAAAGCAGAGGTCCAGAGGCTCCAAAGAGCTCATCACTGAAGTAGAGCCACAGCTCAGAAAATTTTTCAGAAGAGGGAGGAAAAGACTGTAACAGCCATATGTTGAGAAATCTTGCCCAGAATCATTCCCTCCCCTCCAAAACAACTGACTACTGCTCCCACAATGCATAACCCACAACTCTATAGGGTACACCTGCAACCACACTGGGGAGGGAAAAGAGGGTTCCAACAACACATGTTGAATTCATACAAAGTATGAAATTTGTTAATAAATTTATAATAATAGTTTATAATTGTATATAATTATTATATTATATAATTATTTACATATGTATAATTTATAAAAATTTGTAATCCTAATCCAAAAATTGATTGAAGACATCTATATCACAGGTCATAAATTATATTTTCCTATAAACATATAAAGACACACACCCATAATCATTTACATAGTTCAAAATATGTAAATGTTTTTGGGATGATTTGGAATGGAAGGAGAATGACTTTTTAAAAATATTTTATTTATTGATTTATTTGGAAGCAAAGACACACAGACACACAGAAGAAAAGACAGGAGAGAGAGAGAGAGAGAGAGAGAGAGAGAGAGAGGTGGGGGGTGAATGAGTATGTGTACCCCAGTGCTTTTAGCCACTGCAAGCAAACTCCAGATGCCTGTGCCACTTTATGCATCTGGTTTTACATTGGTATGGAGGAATCAAACCCTGGTCATTAGGCTTTACAAGAAGCACTTTAACAGCAGAGCCATCTCTCCAACCCAGAAAATGGCTTTTATTGACTATTAGGGGAAAATACAAACAGTACCAGAGCAGAATAATGCAAAGGTAGTTTTCACCAGTTGTATGTCTAGACCCATCTTGGCAGATGACTAAGGCATTCTTCCTTGCCCACTGGTACTGGCCCTTGAGAAGTTGAAACTTTGCACAATGAGGACTGTCATAACTTCCAAAGAGGAACACCAACACAGTTTATTAACCTCAAAGCTTTCCATGTTTCCTCCAAGTCATCAATTCTGTGGGACTGATGGACAGATTCAAGACCATAAAGAATGCTATTGTGGCAACATGAAATGTACTGACCATGGAAGGAGTAGAGTTACTGACATCTTTAGGATAAGAAAACTGGCTAATGCCTTGTTCCTTAGAAAGGACCAAGCTAATTCCTGTTGGTTCACTTGTTTAAAAGAAAATAAAAGGGGCTGGAGAAATGGCTTAGCAGTTAAGCGCTTGCCTGTGAAACCTAGGACCTCGGTTTGAGGCTCGATTCCCCACGACCCACGTTAGCCAGATGCACAAAGGGGTGCACACGTCTGGAGTTCGTTTGCAGTGGCTAGAAGCCCTGACGTGCCCATTCTCTCTCTCTTCCTCTCTTTCTCTCTCCCTCTCTCTCGTTCTCACTCTCAAATAAGTAAATAAAGATAAAACAAAAAAAATTTTAAAAAGAAAAGAAAATTAAAAAAAGTAAGCTCTGTGGGATGCATAGTGCACATTGAATTTATCTAATGTATTTCATCCCATGTTTCTTATTGTCACAAGATTACAATTAATGTTGTGGCCTAGAATTCATGTGTTTTAACTAGCACCAATGAGTTTGGCTGGCAGAGTTGATGAGAGTTGCCCTGGCTTTCTTTCTGTGCATTATTGTAGATGCTACGGTTTACTTAATCACTGGCAAATAGCTGTCAGGAAATGCTTTTCTGTATAAACAAAACTCACAAAGGGAAGGACATTCTTATTGTAACTGTCATCATCCTAATGGAGGAGGCAATCCTACAGAAAATCATGACACCTATGTTTCTGTTCCTGGTGGCCTCTGGGGGTACACACAACTGATAAAGCTGCAAGAAACCTTAATAGAGCAAAGTAGTAGTGAAAGTTTGAGACATAATGTCAAAGGAATAATTGGACACCCAGATGCAAATTACTCAAAGACCCCTTTTATTTCTTTTATTTATGAGAGAAAGAGAATTGTGTATCTGTTTACCTGGGTCCTGGGGAGTCGAATCTGCTTTCTTTGGCTTTTCACACAACTGCCATAACCACTAAGCTAGCTCTTCATCCCAAAGATCCCTTTTTTTTTTTTTTTTTAATCTGAGACTTTCTTTGATAGGACTTTATATGATAGGACAGAATGGTTGCTAGGAGTGTAGTTTGGATAGTCCTCTGGTTTGATTGATGGGTTTAGGTTATATAATATTTTCCCTACTACACATGCTCCTTCTCATAATTCATCTGATTTTAATAACATGTATTATGCTCATTTGTGCACAGGCATAACATGGTAACTAGGAGTTTCTCTCTAAAAGTTCATTTAGAGGGCACAGTTTGCCTTTTGCCTTACTGTAAATGTGCCCAAACCAGTCCTGGCTGGATTTTCCTCTGCTCTTCAGAACTCAGATCTATAGGGGAACAGATAGAAATACTGATCGGGAATAACAGCTGTTAAAGGGAAGAGAAAGTAAGTTCATTGTTCAGAGCAGGTGTACAGGGATCTGGATGCAGGAAGCAGCCCCTGCTTGCCATTAGGCTTCCAGGTGCATTGTTTAGAAAAAGGGTGTATTTGTTGTCTTTACTGCCCAAGCCAAGCAGTGCTCCTAGTGGCTAACCTGTACCCTATGCTTGCATGCTTCACTTCTAGCACACTAGCCACAGGTCTCACTCTGACCTATTGGTTTGGTCTCAGTTTTTAAACCCCAAGTATGATCCATCAATCTGCAGAATGGCAGAAGAGGCAATTGGCTTTGGGAAGGGGGCATGCATAATATTTTGCAGACAATCCACAAAGCATAAATTGAGGATTTGAGATAGGACATTTTTATTTCCCAAAAGAAAAAGCCAGTTTCTACTATAGCACATTAAGATGGAAAGCCCATTAACATAAAGCTCCAGGGCTGGAGAGATTGTTTAGCGACTGAGGTGCCTGCCTGTGAAGCTTAAGGACCCAGGTTCACTTCTCCGGGTCCCTTATAAGCTAGATGCACAAAGTGCCACATGCATTTGCAGTTTGTTTGCAGTGACTAGAGGCTCTGGCACACCAATTCTCTCTTTCTCTCTCTGTTTCTCTCCATCTCAAATTTAAAAAAAAATTAAAAAAAAGAAAAAGCTCAAAGATGGTGTTCTTTTACAATTTTGTCACATTTGCCTAATTAGGTCTGTTGTTGTCATTATTTTCTAAATCTTTTTGAGTACTTTGTCATCAGAAAGTTAATTGTAACATAGACCTCATCTGTAAGAAAAAATATTTTTAATAATTTAGCTGTTTTTTTGCTTTTCTTTAAGTGAGAATATGAAAGTCTTTTTCAAAGATCAAAGTCAACCAAGTTTCTACATTTTGACAGTAAAATAAACATGTACAGAGATAAAGAAATACGCAAATAATAGGTTGTGGGAATCATCTTTCATTCTTATTCCAATCTCACTTAAAGATTAGATAGAAACAACATTAATGAAAATTATTTGAAATTCATGCAATAAACTCTAATACTCAAGATAGAATATTTTAATATTTTATTTATTTATTTATTTATTTATTTATTTATTTATTTAAGAGAGAAGCAGATGGACAGAAATAAATAATGGATGCTCCAGGGCCTTTAGACATTGCAAATCAACTCCAGACGCATGCAACCTGTTGTGCATCTGGCTTATATGGGTCCTGGGGAATCAATCTGGGGTCCTTGGGCTATGCAGGCAAATGCCTTAACCACTAAGCAATTTCACCTTCAAGATAGATTTTTTTTAAACAAAAAAGATGTTTATCATATGGAATGGATAAACTTGATTATTAATCATTCCCAACTCAATTCATCTCGGTGAAATTCAATGAACATTTTTGAACATTAGCATAGTATTTCTAAAATTACTTTAAAATTACAATAGAGAACAGTTTATAAACCAGAGTAATGAGGAGGAATGCTTCCTATCAAAAGTTAAAATGTCTCCTAGAAGAATCTTTAGACATCTAAATAGATAAAGAACCATTGGAAGCTGCATAGTTAACCCATTGCATAAGTTAATATGTGATACAGAACATATCACACATGATCATGAGGAAAAAAGATGTATGTTAAATAGATTTGATGAGATTAGAAAGAATGTCAGAGCCACATGTTGGGTCATGATATGCAGAGGCATTTCTCCTACCCATAACTGAGGGCTAACTCCACAATGCATAGCCCCATATACCTCAACAAGAAGGAGCCAGGGGGAGGGGGTAGGACATGGATGAGCCTAATAATGGTACCAACTTGACTGTATTCACTGAGTAAAAAACTAATTAATAATAAAAAAGGTTAGATAGCCTGGCCATAATAACAATATTTAGGTTCTATGCCATACACTATAATAAATGCTAATAAAACTTGAGAGTTAAATGTTCCTTCTTTCATCCATCATGGATTTTCTGAGTATCCACCCTGTGCAAGGTTATTCTTGGCCCATGGGATAAAGGATTAAACAAAGCATAGAGCCATCTCTCATGAGATAAGTGGAAGTAAAGAGAATAAACAAACATAAATTATTATTCTATGAATTAAGAATTGGGAATAAATGTAAAACAAGAGCAAACCTCAGAAGTTAAGGGATATTTGGGAAGAGCACAGTGGCACACATCTCAGTCACAACACTCAGGAGGCTGAGGCAGGAGGACTGCAAGTTGGAGGCCAGCCTGGACTACATAGTGAGACTTGTCTCGAAGCAGGAGGAGGAAGAGGAAATGAAGCACGTGTTGGGAGAAGTGACACTGTCTAAGAAACAGGCACATTTGACCAATAAGCCAGAGGACACTTTGACAAGGAAGATTGTTCTTGGCAGCAATTGTAATATAGTGTTTTAAATGGAAATGGTTCATCTTAAGTAAATAAACACAAAGAATTGGGATTGATTGTTTGCAGGTGATTCATCATACTATGGAGGTGATGGGTGATAAAATGCTGCATGTGGATGAAAATGTGGAGGTGAGTGATAATATAGAACAGATGGGTGAGACGATGGAAGTGATTGGTGAATGGAAGTGATTGGCGATCGTAGGAAAGGGATGGGAATGGTCACTAAAGTAGATTTAGTACAGCAACATGAGCGATGATCTTATCAGAGTAAATTATGACAGAATGGATCATGAACATGGATAAAATGAACATATGTGAATGTTTTACTTGATTTGTAATTAAACGGACTATTATGAAGGAGTTATGAAGGATAATTTTCTTGTGTTTTTATAAGAATGATTATAGCAGAGTTTTGTGTTGATGGGAATGACTCAGCAGAGAAGGAAAAATTAATGAGGCAAGAGAAAAGGGATAATGGTAGTGGCAAAATTTTCAAGCATGTTGAGGGTGAATGGGATATTAGGCAAAGTAGAACAATATTCAATCAATGACAAAGAAGAGGATTATATTATTAGTGCTAAAATGAAAAGAAAGAATGACAAAGGTAATGTAAAATAATACATGTAAAACAAGGTTAATTGTTTTTTATTAATACACACATTAGTTTTAAAATGCATAACAGTTATATGTTTGGGCTACTTGCAAAATAAATTCTGAAAAAAATTATTATAATAGATTTGATTACAAATAAGTAACTATAACTAAAATATACCATTGTATGTTGTTCATTGTATCTGTATGAACAGAATTATGGATAAAAAATGAAGTTGAAATGGCTCAGGGAAATTTTGCAGCAGAGGGGGCGAAAAGAATGTCAGAGCCACGTGTTGGGTCATGATATGCAGAGACATTTATCGTACTATTAACTGTGGGATAACTCCACAATGCAAGACCCATATACATCAACAAGGAGGGGCCGTTGGGGATGGGGTAGGTCACAGATGAGACTAATAATGGTACCAAACTGCCTGTATTTGCTGAATAGAAAACTAATAAAAATAAATAAATAAATAAATAAATAAATAAATAAATAAATAAATAAATAAAATAAAATAAATAAAGTAGAACATTGTGTTCATAGTATTTTCTCACTTTAAGTGATATTTCTTTTAAATAAAGAAATAAGGAATAGAAATTATATTTTGTACATATGCATGGAAAAATACACAGAATTTAATATTGGTGACATGAATGTGCCACTGAGCTGATGGTATTTTGAAGAATTCTGGATGGCACACAAAAGTTGAACAGTTTCAGAAAGAAAGTTTTGCTAAGCAAATCAATATTTTAAGTATATCTAGTCCTAATCTAGTAGTTTTTCTGTTGGATTAATTTCTAAGCAACTATTTCTACTTTAAAATAATACCCTGAAGTGTGGAAAAATGGAAGAACAGCCTAGGAAGATTTCACTAACATTCAAGTTCTGGATTCAAGGATTCTGGACAGTTTTTCATGATGAGTCAAGTGTGAAGGATTCCTGTACACAGGGTGGGAGCCTCCACCTCTTCATTTCATTGTCACTCTGTTCCAGTGTAATGAGGACATATTCTAGGAGGATGAATTTCACAGTCTTCATTACATACTCCTCATTGCATTGTTTTTCTTTTCTAATAAAAAAGTAACTGGGAGGCCAAGAGGTTTTTATATATAAATAATCTTGCTTGATATATGTCCTCCTTGTATGTTTGATTTTACCAGATCTTTATATTTTGATATTGCCATTAAGATATTTTTCTGCCATGCAATGTTTTCATTTCTCAAGTATCATTTCTGAAGATATTCTCAGTTTTCCTTCATTTTAAATACCTAAACTTCTCTGCCATTTCTAATGTCCCAACCCCACCTCTGATCCACCCACTAGTGAGGTAAACTCTATTTACTACATTATAAATTCCATCCAGTTTTCAACTATGTAGCTCTGTTTTTCCTCCATTGCCTTACCGCTACTTCTCCCTGAGGAGGCATGTAAACCCTGGGAACTTCGGAGAGGCCTACTGCTGGGGAATTTGACTGATCTTTCAGCTGGATTCTGTTCTTCACATTTACTGAAGCCATTAATATTGTAGGGGGTTGGCCTCGTAAAGATGGCTGCGTTCCCCCACGGGTGCAGTAGTCCATGCTGCCATCTGCTGGCGTTTCCTCTTTTTACAATTGCGAGACCTCTTCAAGTCCCCTGGATCTCTTTCCTAACTCACAGATGGCATATTTTCAGGGAAATTTTATCTCTTCCCTCCTTACTCCGCAAGACTAAACAAAAACTGGTAGGCTTGGCCTTCGACGCTCCATGAACTCATCACAGTTAGATCTAAGCTGCTGTGACACAAGCTGGGACTCGCGTGAACAGCCCTCTGTCCTAGGGTCCTGCATAAGATACAAGGTCCAGGTTTTGGCTGTTGGAGCTCAATCCTCTAGAGAATTTCCATTTCCTTTTGCATAGACAAAATTTACCTGAAATTCTTCCTCTCGTATTCTTCTTCTTTAAAATTGAACTGAACAGGGCCAAAAAATAGCCACCCTTCATTAAGGCTACCTTTTAGTACCTTCCCTCTTTCTGTCAGTTAACACCTCAATTCTGAGGCAGAAGGCTTGGTGTGACGAAGGCAGAGAGAGCATAAGCTATCACCCACCTGCTAGAACTTAATGATGCCTTGCTCCAGCACAACTCCCTTCTCTTGCTTCTGAGTTTATGCTGTGGCCATTCTAAGGTCTTTTTCACTTCAAAATTTTGCAAAATTTCTACCCTACTTGCTTCTCATTCTTTTCCAGCCCCAATATGTTAAACATTTGAAACTTTGACCAGTCTGATATTTACATTGTAATGTGGAATGAAATAGGAATGTGGGTTACTAATTTTTCATGGTGATTTGGATTGCTTAGAGAAGGATTTAGGCTGAAGTTGTTTGAAACAATCAATATTAAGTTTTTTAATATTTTGTTTTTATTTATTTGGCAAAGAAAGAGGGAGAGAGAGTGAAAGAATGGGCACCAGGGCCTCCAGCCACTGCAAACAACTCCAGATGTGTGCGCCCCCTTGTGCATCTGCCTAATGTGGGTCCTGGGGAACCGAACCTGGGTCCTTTGACCTTTCAGGCAAATGCCTTAACCACTAAAACATCCCTCCAGCCCACTATTAAGGTTTTGATTTTATGATGGGTCTTAATCTGTCTTTAGAGTCTGAGTGTTCACGCAAAGTTCACTTTCTCTCTGAACATCCAAAGAACATAAAATCATTCTGATGATAATTTGTTCCTCCTCTTCTCTTGCAATAGTTCTGGGATATAGCCAGAGCATCATATTTTAAAAACATCCTCCTACCCTCCGGGTTGATTTTAATTCACACTCAAGGTTGAGTCTGCCTTAGAGGAGATAGGATTCTGAGTGAAACTCATATGGTATTTAGTTTTCTACAGAAAGATGTCATGTATACATCCTAGTTTCAGGTGGCTGGGCGACCCCATACACATTTCTAATTTGGTATGTCTAGAATAATGCTTAGGAATTTGCATGTCTAAAATGTCCTAGTTTATGCTGATTGCTGGTCCATGAAGAGCACTTTGAGAAACTTTTTCATAAAACACACATAGGCTTTTAGGGGAAAATAAATCGAGTTCTTTTGTCTGGGCATACATTATCAGCAACCACATCTGTTGGATTTGTTCTTAAGTGCTAATTTGTGCTCTAAAAATCAAATAGCATTGTTTTAAAATTTTATGGTATATTTGATAATTGCTTGACATATTGAAAAATATTGAGATTTTTCTATTGATCTTAAGGTCAGTGACAGTGTTAAGAATTTTACCTGACATTATTATTGTTCAAAATTTCTTTCGAGATTTCCCTGAACATTATCGTATTTGGCAATGGACTACAACAGCTGCAATTCCTCATTTTCAGTTTTTATAACTCTTTTTAAAATATATTTATTAGAGAGAGACAGAGAGAGAGAGAAAGAGAGAGAGAGAGATGAGAGAGATGAGAGAATGAGCCCACCAGTGGTTCTTGCTGCTAAAAACAAGCTAGAGATGAGTGTGCCACTTTGTGCATCTGGCTTTGTGTGGATATTAGGGAATTAAATCCCAGTCGGCAGGCTTTGTAAGCAAGTGCTTTAAACTGCTGTGCCATTTCCTCATTCCCAATTTTTATAATTCTTACAACTTTATTTCCCTTTTTCCTTCCTTACCTTCTTCACTCTCCCTGTCTCTTTCTATTTTTCTGCTTCTTCCTCTTCTTTTTCGTCTTCATCCTCTTTCTTCCCTAATTGGACTGACCACAACTGGTTCTATATTGAATCAAAATGGTAACAATCACATTTGTTCTATTCCTTTTTTTAAATTTTTTCTTGCTTATTTTTATTTATTTATTTATTTGTGAGCAACAGACAAAGAGAGAAAGGCAGAGAGAGAGAGAGAGAGAGAGAGAGAGAGAGAGAGAGAGAGAGAGAGAGAGAGAGAATGGGCTCATCAGGGCCTCCAGCCATTGCAAACAAACTCCAGATGTGTGTACACCTTGTGCATCTGGCTAATGTGGGTCCTGGGGAATTGAGCCTTGAACTGGGATCCTTAGGCTTCACAGGCAAGCACTTAACTGCTAAGCCATCTCTCCAGCCCTTGTTCTATTTCTTTTTGCTGTTGTTGTTGTTTATTTTTATTTATTTCTTTGAGAGTGACAGACAGAGAGAGAAAGAGGCAGATACAGAGAGAATGGGCACGCCATGGCCTCCAGCCACTGCCAAACAAACTTCAGACATGCGCCCCCTTGTGCATCTGGCTAACATGGGTCCTGGGGAATCGAGCCTCGAACCAGGGTCCTTAGGCTTCACAGGCAAGCGCTTAACCACTAAGCCATCTCTCCATCCCTCAGGCTCAACTTTTGAGAAAGCACCATACTGCTTTCCACAGAGGACACATCACTTTAATTTCCCACCAGAAATTTATGAAGATGTGAATTTCTCAGTGTCTTGGAACTTGTTTGCTTTTCCTTCCCTCCCTCTCTTCCTTCCTTCTATCTATTGTTCCTTCCTTCCTTCTTTGCTTCCTTTTCCTCCTACTCCTGCTTCCTGTTTATTATGGCCATTCTCCTAGATATGGCATGGTATTTCACTATACTTTTTTTTTTTTAAATTTGATTTATTTGTTTTCTTTTCATCAAATACAGGCAGTTTGGTACCATTGTTTAGGCTCATCTATGATCTACCCCCACCCATAAGACCCTCCTTGTTGATGTAAATGGGTTGTGCATTGTGGAGTTAGTCCCCAGTTATTGGTATGCTAAATGTCTCTGCAAATCATGACCCAACATGTGACTCTGACATTCTTTCCGCCCCCTCTTCCGCAAAATTTCCCTGAGCTATGTTGGGTTTATTTTTGGTCTGCTTCAGTGCTGAGGTGTTGGGGGGATCTGAGGCTCTGGCTCTCTGATTTGGTAGGAGTTGATTTTTCTCTGCGTTGGTCTCCTTCCCCTTTGTACTGGTATCTGGTTCACAGGAAAACATCGCCCTTGCTTGTTTCACCAATTGTCCTTGGTTTCAGTTGGGCCCCTTTTTGAGGTATGTTGGGGCAGCTCTCTCCATAGGATCTGCATCTATCTTTTTCTCCCTGGTATCTGGAGTGCAGCTAGGCGGTCGCCATCTTGGCCGGAAGTCTCTCCCTTGTTCTATTTCTAATTCCAGGGGAAGTTTGTAATATTTCATTCTTGTCAGGTGAAAGAGAGATACGTACCAGGTGTCATCATTGGGAGAAGTAATGGATAACCACAAAATGGAAGAAGATATTTAAGACCTTATCTGAAGCCAAGGATGTCTATTCAGAATAAATAATTCTATGAAGTCCTAAAATTCAAGCCCTTTAATTTATTTAATTGAAAAAAATCAATAAACATTTGAGCAAATTGTTAAGTAAAAAGATATCTAAAAACTAAACAAAATTCAAACATATTATTTATTTATTTGTTTGTCTGTTTGTTTGTTTGTTTGAGACACACACAGAGAGAGAATGAGTGCACAAGCACCTCCATCCATGGAAAATGAACTCCAGAAATATGTGCCACTATCTTGTGCATCTGGCTTATGTGGGTCCTGGGGAATTGAACCTGGGGCCTTTGGCTTTGCAGGCAAATGTCTTAATCACTAAGCCATCCCTCCAGCCCCAAACTAAAACTTTTGAAAAGATGAATACATTTATGACTCATAAAATGACTCAAATGACAATACTATGCCACTCAATGTACACTATAAAGATTATGATGAAAATGACAGTAGCAAGTGTCAGGAATATGGAGCAGGTAAAAGTCACATACCTTGTTTCTAAAAGCAGAAAAAGGTAAAATCACTTTAGAAAACTATTTTGCAACTTCTACTAAAGCCCAACATACACATATCCACTGACACAACAATATTTACTCAACATAAACACTTGTGACTATTTAGATACTTGCCTAGTAGTGTTCATAAATATATCATTTATTATAATCAAAGACCCTTCAAATACCTACCAGTAGTGGGATAAATAAATGCATGCATATGTCTATCTATGTAGTGTCCATCCATATATCATCTATCTACAAATACAAATAAGAATAGATGTACCAGGCTGGAGAGATGGATTAAGAGAGATAGTTAAGCCCTTTGCCTGCAAAGCCATAGGATTCTAGTTTGATTCCCCAGGACCCATGTATGCCAAATGCACAAGGGGGCAAATATATCTGGAGTTAGTTTGCAGTGGCTGGCATGCCCGTTCTTTCTCAAACATATATATGTGTATGTGTGTGTGTGTGTGTGTGTATATATATATGAATAGATATACTATAAAGGAATAGAGAAAAGATACAGGAAGGAATAGGAAAAAGATGCTATTGTAACAGAACTTTGGACCTGAGGAAGTACCTATTGTAGGGCTTCTGTTTTCATAAAATATATAATATTAGCAGTCAAGGTGGACAACAGTGGCTAGAAGGCATGGGGGATCCTCTGATATTGACAATATAAAATATCTTGAGCTAGATGTTAGTAATAGAAGTGTGTGAAAAGTTCATTGACTTGTGATTTATGTGCTTTGGTAAAAAAGAGAAAAAAACATCTGAGGGCTAGAAAAGATTATTTGATTAAATGTCTAAATACTACCATAACAGGGAAATAGTAGTGCATGTCAAAAAGTGTCTAAAATACGTGGTCTAAGAAGCTCAGGTTTCCATCAAAAGATCTAGATGGGAACACATTGAAATGTACCTTCAGCTTCATATAAGCTGCAGAATAAACACAGAATTGGTAGGAAAGTTGCCAGGTTGAATTCATTTGTTCAAGTTGTCCCATGTCACTTAAAAAAAAATTATATGGCCAATTACAGTGCTCTATATAGAAATTAAATAGGCTTTTCAGCCACAAACACATGACCACATGACTCAAACACCTGCTATTGAGCTTGTTTTTCAAATGAGGACAAATAAGCCTCCCAAGAGAAAAGATACCAGGATTTTTTTTGTTGTTGTTAATTTAAGTATAGAATTATCACCTCCTTATACTAGTTGTAAGATTAACATTATATGAAAATAAAGGCCAACATATAACACATGTCAAAATGAGAAAAAAAAAATCTCTCAGGATGACAAAAACACCCAGGAATTAATTAATTAATTAAGGTAGAAGATAGCAGACTGGTGACCAGGTAAGTGGGTTTAATGACAAAAGTTAATGAAGATGTGGGTATAGGAGAGATTTATGCACATTTGGGAGAACAAATGTTTAGAGCAATTGAGATGGCCAGTGAGGCAGTGTATATTAAAACTGCCCTCTGACTCAATATCATAATCACATCTATGATTCAGAAAATTGAGTTTTGGGAAGCTTCTATACATAAATGTTTTATAAAAGATGTGAGATGTGCTGGGTGTGGTGGCTCATGGCTTTAATCCCAGCCCTAGGGAGGCAGAGGTAAAAGGATAGCTGGGAGTATCTCTTTGTTTAGCTTGATCATATTGGCCAGGGGCTTATCAACCTTGCTTATTTTTTCAAAGAACCAGCTCTTTGTTTCATAAATTTTCTTATTGGTTTCTTAGTTTCCAATTCATTAACTTCTGCTCTGATCATAATAGTATCTTTCCATATGGAGCTTTTTGGGTTGGATTCTTCTTGCTTTTCTAATGCCTTTAACTGGATGTCTGTCTATAATGAAGGCATTTAGCTCTATGAAGTTTTCCTTGAGGACTGCCTTTATTGTATCTGATAAATTTTGGTATGATGTGTTCTCATTTTCATTCATTTCTAGAAATTTTGCAATTACGTTTTTCTTTTTTTCCACTACCCATTTTCTGTTTAAATGTGTGTTGTTCAGTTTCCAGGAGCTGATGGGATTCCTGGTACATATTTTGTTGTTAATATCTAGCAATACAGCATTGTGATATGATATCATGCAGGAAGTTATATTGATCTTTCTAAATATATAGAGGCAGGCTTTATAGTATATGATTTTTTTTTTTTTTTTTTTTTTTTTAGAGAAGGCTCCATGGGTTGCTGAGAAGAATGTGTGGATTTTGGGTAAAATATTCTGTAGATATCCATTAGGTCTAATTGTTCTATAGTTTTGTTGAGCTCTCTCACTTCCCTCTTGATTTTTTGATCAGATGATCTGTCTATTGCTGATAGTGGAGCATTGAAGTCCCTAACTATGATGGTGTTGGTGTCTATTTCTGTCTTGTTGTCAAGTAGGTTTTGTTTTATGAATTGTTGTGCCCCTGTGTTTAGTGCAAAAATTTGTGATTGTGATATCCTCTTGGATCATTCCTTTGATAAGAAGGATATAAGAAGGATATGGTCTTTGTCTTTTTGGTTACCTTTGGTTTGAAGTCTATTTTATCTGATATTAATATACTTGCTTGATATTAATACTTGCTTGTTTTTTAATTCCCATTTGCTTGAAGTAGCGTTTTCCACCCTTTTGCCCTGAGGAGGTGTCTGTCCTTAGTGGCAAGGTGGGTTTCTTGAAGACAACAATGAGGGTTATAATTTTCTGATCCACCCTGCTAGCTTATGTCTCTTGATAAGTGAATAAAGCCATTAATATTTAGAATAATGACTATGAAGCTTGATTTGATACCTGCAATATTATGCTGGTTTGTGTGGTTTGGTGTTTTCTTGGACTTGTAGTGTTTTGTGCCTTCTCTGAGTTTGGTCATTGTGATCTGCTTCTTAAAGTCACTGGAGGTTGATTATTTGATTCTTCTGTTTGGAGAATTTCCTGGTTTGGCTTTGTGTTCATATAGTTATAAAACTGAGTTTTGTCATGGAAAGTTTTTCTTTCACCATCCCATATGAGGGATAATTTTGCTGGGTAGAGTAGTTTGGGTTGGAAGCCATAGGTTCTTAGACTTTGCATTCTTCCATTCCAGGCCTTTCTGGCTTTCAGGGTTTCCATTGATAAGTCTGAAGTAATTCGAATGGTGATACCTTTAAATGTAATGTGTTATTTTCCATATCTGCTTTTAGAACTTTCTCTTTGGTATTGATGTTTAGAGTCTTAATGATAATATATCTTGGAGAATTTCTCCTTTGGTCCAGTCTGTTTAGAGTTGTGTTAGCTTCTTGTAACTTGATGGGCCTTTCTTTTGAGAGAGTGGGAAAGTCTTTTTCAATAATTTGTTGAATAAGTTTTCCATGCCTTTTGTCTGAATTTTTCCCCTTCTGTTGTTCCTGTGATCCAGATATTGGGATGTTTAAGGCTATCCCACAGTTCCATCATATTCTGTTCCCCAAAATTTTTGAGCTTATTGAAACTTTTGGCCTCACAAACTGTTTCTTCTGTTTTGTCTTCCAGTTCTGAGTTTCAACAACACGGCTGACTCTATTCTTGAAAGCATCTATAGAGTTTTGGGCTTGTTCAATTTAGTTTGCATTTTCTACTATTTTATATGTAGTTTCCATCTCTCTCTGTCAAGTTCCTTTTTCATGTCATTTTCTGATTTTCTTGATGCTTCTTGGAATTCATTTTTGTATTTCTTTATGTCTTCATTGAGCTTAGCCAGCTGGTTATTGAGATCTTTTTTTTTTTTTTCACTCTCCTTCAGATTATTTAACTGTTTTTGGACTCCTTCCAGGTTCTGTTCTATTAGGACTAGTCTAATAAGGACAGTATTCATATGACTATTGACCCTTTGTTACTTTTTTGCAAGTTCTGCTATTTACTTGGTCAGGGTTGCATAGCTTATATCTTCATTGTGGGGTTCTGATCCTAATATTTCTTCTATGTTTTTTTTTAAATTTTTTAATTCATTTTTATTTATTTATTTGAGAATGACAGGTAGACAGAAAGAGGCAGAGAGAGAGAGAATGGGCGCGCCAGGACCTGCAGCCCCTGAAAATGAACTCCAGACGCATGCACCCCCTTGTGCATCTGGCTAATGTGTGTCCTGGGGACTCGAGCCTTGAACCGAGGTCCTTAGGCTTCACAGGCAAGCATTTAACTGCTAAGCCATCTCTCCAACCCTCTTCTATGTTTTGATTAGAGACATCCATTATGGGACTGGGCAATCTTATTGGAGTTACTTGCATTTGATTTTTTTTTTTTTTGTAAATGTTATTTCTTTTGGATTCTGACCTGCCCATCACAGTGTAGAAGTCTTATTTAATTTTGGAGGAAGCTATAGTCTACGCTTGAAATGTTTTCAGTGGTTGTTTCCTTTTATGTTTGCTTCCACTATGATTCTGGTGACAAGTGGGCTGTCTTCTCAGAGGAAAGGAGCCTGTAAGGCTCTGGTGAGACCTAAGGACCTGATGTAGGGACTTTGGGTATGGAACTGCATGGTCAGGTGGCCTGAAGTGGACAGTAGGATGGGGGTTTGTAGTAGTGAGCTGGAGTTCCAGGGGCTGGTGGCATGGGTGGAGCTCATCTGCCCTACCTGTGTCCACAAGGGGAAGGTGGGCAGAGGCAAGTGGGCTGCTGTTCCCAAGCCTGGAGGCATGGGTGGAGCTACACTGGCTCACCTGAGCCCTTGCATGAGGGTAGGGGACAGAGTCAAATGGGATGGCATTCCTGAACCTGGAGGTGCTGGTGGAGCTAATCTCTTCTGCCTGGGACCACAAGGAGATGTGGGGTGGCAGTGAGTGGATGCTCCATGCCTTGAGGCCTGGGTAGAGCTATATTGGCTTGCCTGAGTCTGTGTACAGAGGTGGGGGGGCAGCAGTGAGTGGGATGGTGTTCCCAATCCTGGAGAAGTGGGTAGAGCTATGCTGGCTGCTGGCTTGGGTCCTTGCATGCGGATGGGTGACAGTGGGGAATGGTGATGGTGTTCCCAAGCCTGGATGCATGGTGGAGGTATGATGGCCTGATAGCTTGGGTCTGGGCATGGTGGTGGGAAGAAATGTCGAGTGGGATGGTGTTGGCATTTGAGCTGGTGCGTGGGAGGTGTTTGTGTGTATGGTGGTGAGTAGGGCAGCATTCCTGGGTGAGTGGGATGGCATTCGCATGCATGCATATCCCCTTGCCTATTGGTAGAGCAGGAGGAAAATGTAGCTGGGACTATGGCTAGGACTGCTGCTTGAGGGGGCTGGGGGAAAAGTGGGCTACCAGAAAGCATGGGAATCAGTCAGTTCCCTTTTCTGTTTCTTCTTGCTTCTCTGTGCCCTCCTACTGGAGGTCTATTAGAGTGTGCTCACCCCTCCTCAGAAGACTAAATGAGCTCTTAATGACTTGCCTTTCCTTCCCCAGGAGGTGTGGTATGGTTAGGCAGATGCCATCTTGATTGGAAGTCTTCTCAAATGCTATTAAAAAAAAAATGTTCATTTTTATTTATTTATTTGAGAGTGACACAGAGAGAAAGAGGCAGATAGAAAGAAAGAGAGAGAGAGAGAATGGGCTCACCAGGGCTTGCAGTCACTGCAAACAAACTCCAGATGTGTGAGCCCCCTTGTGCATCTGGCTAACGTGGGCCCTGGGAAATCGAGCTTCCAACCGGGGTCCTTAGGCTTCACAGGCAAGCACTTAACTGCTAAGCCATCCCTACAGCCCTCAAATGCTATTGTTAAGGAATTTCCCTTTTTCAAGGATCACAATGAACTAACTCTACTAACATCTAAATAAATCTGTAAACAATTTTATGTAGTTAAATAATCCATCATTCTGCTGTTTTGATGTTTGCTTCATAAAAGTAAGGAGGTATGCAGCTCAATTAAAGCCTTATTAGTCATGATCTTTGCAGGATAATTTTGTACAGATTGTAACTGTATCACACATAGTAATCATAATATCTAACATGAAATATACAAGCCAAAATGACAGTAATCATATGTTCCCAATGTTTAATTTCCTGATATCAAAAACATGAATATAACATTTGTTAGAATGTTTGAAAACTTGAGTTTATTTATCTGTGTTCTTTTTAAGAAAAACTGTTAGCTTTGGTGGATGTTTAGATTTTTAAAATATTTTATTTACTTGAGAGAAAGGCAGACAGAGTAGACAGAGAATGGGTGGCCAGGGCCTCCAGCCACTGCCAATGAATTCCAGACACATGTTCCATCTTGTGCCTCTGGCTTACAAGGGTACTTTAGAACTGAACCTGAGTCCTTAGCCTTCACAGGCAAGTGCCTTAACTGCTAAGCCATCTCTCCAGCCCAGATGTTTAGTTTTAAAGTAGTAACTTCTCCTTGAATTCCTACATGAACTTTAAAAGTCATATTTAAATACAGACACCTGACCTGCTTACCATTTGTGAACAAAAATATACAAATTCCTTACTCTGTGATCCAGTATACCTTTAAGTTGGTATGTAGTTTTTCCTTCATTCTTCCATTTAAAATGCCCTACATTCCAACTATACCAGCATATTTGTCATTTCTGAACATAGTCTGTATTTCCTCATGTCTGTTTCTTAGCCCAGAATGTCTCTCCTCTATAGCTCCACCTGTCAAAACTCTACCCATCTCCTAGAACTATCTCATGTCATTTGTTCCACAAACTACCTTCAATTTTAGAGTGTGCTTATAATTTAAGCATTTCAAGGTATTTAAAATACCTTTCAATGAGAGAATAGATTATTCTAAGAGGCAGGTGAGAGGGAACTTTATGCTTATAGCATCTGTTGAAACAAGAGATTCTCTTTAAAAAAACAAAGCAAGTACAGTAACTGAAATGGTATTTATTTTTCTTTTTAGTAAAGATGTGTTCCCCTGTCACAGTTATGGTTTTTATGAGCATGTATGAAACAATTTGAATTCACTAGGATGCAGTCTCATGGCCAGGCTAGGAGCAAGAAGTCAGCTTAGATGCATACCCACAAGAGGGATGATCTTCTGCAACTTCAGTGGCATCATAGCTATAGACTGGGCACTTTATCCTGAGTCTGATGTGCCCCCTGGCACTTTGTTCAAGGAGGATTTGGAATGACATTTATTTATCATGGTCGCTCATGCTATTTTCACCATGTTACGGTAAAACAGCCAAATGATTTGGGGGCTAAATATTTCTATTCTTCACGGATTGTTTTTCATTGTGTTCTAGAAATTAATAATTATAGATAGTAGACTACTTAGTTTGGGGGGCAGTATGAAATGACTACTAGATCCCAAATAACCTCAGGTTAGAAGTTGGTTCTTTGTTTTTTGAAGATAATTTATAAAAATTGCTTTATGTTGAGATTTTTAAGGTTTTTTTTTTTTTTTTTTTTTTTTTTTTAGTGACTGGAAGTTAGAGGTCTCTAGTTGTCTTAGTATTTTTTAAATTTTAATTTTTATTAATTATAAATTTTGTTGTATGGACAAATCATGTTTTGGTCCCATTCCCCACTTCCCCACCTCCATTCCACTGACGCCTCTCCCTAGTGGGGCTACTGATAGTCACCATGGGGTTGTGCGGTATAAGTTATGAGAACAACATTTTGCTATTGGTTGGGGGCAATGTCTCTGGATATTCCTTCCATCCTGTAGCTCGTGTAATCTCTCCACCCCCTCTTCTGCAATGCTACCTGAGCCACAGTAAGTGTGTTATATGTATACTTTATGTTATGCTCTCAGCAACATCTGGATTTCTCCTTTGATGTTCTAAGTGTTCTCAGTATCTATTGCTATCTTCATGGTGCAGGTTGTCAGGCTCACTTTGAAAGCAAAAATCATGCTTAACTCGCTAATTTCTCTGTGGCATTCCCTGGATGATGTGGAACAGGTAGCTCATCTCATCATAAAAAGTCAACTGTCTTTTCTTGTCATGTTGATGACTGTGGTTCTCCCTGGTTTTCTTTACCTTCTGTAAAAATGAAAACTGATTTTCCAATGGAGAGCTAGAGCACCATGTGTTAAAGATGTCAAGCATTGTTAATTATGAGAGATTTGGGGCTGAGGAGATGGCTTAGTGGTTAAGCCACTTGCCTGTAGAGCCAAAGGACCTAGGTTTGATTCACCAGGACCTATGTAAGCCAGATAGATGCATAACGTGGCACATGTACCCGAGTTCATTTGCAGTGGCTGGAGGCCCTGTCATGCCCATTCTCTCTCTACTTGTCTGTTTCTTTGCTTCTGCTTCTCTCTCTCTCAAATAAATAATTAAAAATATTTTTTAAAGGAGTGATTTTGATGGGTGTAACCTCTGTTTTAGACAGACTGGTCGGACCTTCTCACTGAAGCCTATGACCATCATTTCCATAGGGTTCTGACTTGGTCCCCAGTAGCAACTATAAATTCCTCCCATTGAGTGGTCTCTTATCTAGATCCAATCTAGCCGAGTCTTAGCTCTAGCTAACTTGGCAATTAGCTTTATGATGAATACAACTCTCAAGACAAGGGAAGAAAGAATTTGTTGCTCTGGGTATTTCTATTATCCAGCCCCTCATAACATAGAGATGCAAGATTAATGAACAATCACTATATATCTAATCATCAGTAGAGATTTTATGATTGATTACATTTCAAACTTTACTTTTATGAAAAGATATTTCTATAGTCACTACAATAAACAAATTGAAATTTTGGGTTACTAAGAACATTATCAGCTAATGTATGTATTAGTAATTGGATTTTTTTTCTTGAGATAGCATATTAATTAAAAAACACTGCATTCTTTTAGAAATAATAGAAGTATTTATTCTAATCAAATTGACAATTTTGAGACATATATTTACTGGTTCAAATTTTAGCTTTTTTTTTTTTATAAACTTTTTTTAATTATTTATTTATTTGAGAGCGACAGACACAGAGAGAAAGACAGATAGAGGGAGAGAGAGAGAATGGGCGCACCAGGGCTTCCAGCCTCTGCAAACGAACTCCAGACGCGTGCGCCCCCTTGTGCATCTGGCTAACGTGGGACCTGGGGAACCGAGCCTCGAACCGGGGTCCTTAGGCTTCACAGGCAAGCGCTTAACTGCTAAGCCATCTCTCCAGCCCTCAAATTTTAGCTTTTAAAGTTTGATTAACATTTATATACACTTTTAAGACAAAGCTTGTAGTGAAAGAAATAGAATGTTTTAAAAAGAAAAAAAACTGGCAGAGAGAAAACTACTTAAAGGAATTTGACTAGCAAAAGTGAGTTATTTTAATTGTGTAGAAAATTACTATTTTCATAACAGTAAAATATTGAATTAGAGTAAACATATATCTCAAAGAATGCTGTTTTCCCTGTCACATTTTAAGTCTATAGTGGGAATTTTTCTGAGTTTATTGTTTTACTGATTTTCTAGTATAGATGGACAGTGCTCAGCAATTTGAGGAAAGAACACACTAATTTTCAACTATACTAGAAAATATGCAGTTTCTGTTGTCTAGAGACAATGGCACAATGATGATATTATTTTCTCTTCTTTGGATATAGTGAGTTGACAATTAAGGAAATCTGAACAATTCACGCTTTGTGGATCAGGGTGAAAATAGTGATTTCATAAAGAAGAATATTATAAGCTTTATTGATGTGTAAGGATGCAGTATACATGAGGGATGAAGAGATAGGTTAGCAGTTAAGGCATTTGCTTGCAAAAGCAAGGGAACCAAGTTTGATTCCCCAGGATCCACATAAGCCACATGAAGATGGTAGTGCATGTGTCTGGAGTTCATTTACAGTGACTGAAGGCCCTGGCTTTCCCATTATCTCCATCAGCATCTCTCTCTCTCTCACATAAACAAAATAAATTTTAAAAAATTAAAAAGGAGGTTAAAAAAAAGCTGCAGAAGAAAAATGCAAGCTCACTTATAGCAGCAAACCCATCAAAATAGCTCAAGGCTCCCAGCAGAAATCCTAATAGAAATCATGGAATGATATATTTTAAGCCCTGAAGGTAAGTAACTGTCAATCAAAATTAATATAACCAGTAAAGTTTTACTGAGATATAAATTATTTCACTGAGATATAAATTATTTCAAGATAAGTATAAATTAAAGAAATCAATAAAACAAGCCAGCCTTGCCAAAGAAACATAAAGGGATTTTACATATAGATAAGGAAAGGAAGAAAGACAGTTTCAATCACAAGAGCACAGCAAAGAATCTATTTCATGAGACAAAAACATGATCAGATTACTAGAGAAGACTGAATCGTGTCTAGCTTAGCAAACCAGCAAATCCCTGATAAAACAAAGCCTTGAGAAAGAAAGTAACAAAAAAATAATTGAACAAGGCAGGGAAACAATACATTTACAGAAATCAGTAAAGTATGTTCCATGGAGACTCTATAAGTAAACAGTCTTAACTTTCCAGTTATAAGACTCTGACTAGCTGATTGGATAAAAACAATGTTCAACTGTTTGTGGTCTAGAAGAAATTCTGCACTAGCAATTATACACTCAGACTGGAAGTCACAGGATGGAAATTAATATAATAAGCAAATGGAAAGTAAAAATAAGCAGGATTAATTATACTTATATCTGACATCTTATTAATCAAAGAGAAATAAAGTCATTATTACTAAAGGAAAAAAAACTAACAAGAATTTTTAATAATTATAAACATATATATGTACTGAACATGGGTGTACCTTATCACATGAGACAAAAACTGCTACATATAAAATGACAGAATGGCCTCACATGCAATAAGAGTGGGATACTTCAGTACTTCTGCTTGTCAATAGGTAGATAATTCAGACCAAAAAATCAACAAAGGAAATTTAACTTGTACCATATATCTTATAGAATTAAAAGATATCTACAGAATTTGCCATAAAATAGCTGAGGAATATATTATCAGGAGCCCATGGAACTTTATCTAAAATATTCTACTTTTTGGATAATAAAGTCCCTTACACATACACAAAAATCATTTTTTTTTACATTTTATCAGAGTATATTTAAATAAAACTAGAAATCAACAGCAAGAGAAACTAGAGAATTATACAAATAGATGGAGACTGTACAGTATACAGTTATTAGTTGGTAATTAAAGAGATTCGAAAATGGTTAGCATTAAGGGATGTTTGAAACAAAACTTAGACTCTATGGAATACAGCAAAAGTAGTTTTAAAAGGAAAGTTATTAATGTTGAGGCTTACATTAAAAAATAAAATTCTGCATGCTAAAAGGCAGACCAAAAGGCTGAACCTTCACCAGGCCCTTAGAAGGAACACCTGAGCCACAACATACTGGAGAGGGTATGATGAAGACTGGCCTTAATCTTCTACAGCTTCTCTTTCTCCCTTTCTCTCTTTTTTCTCTAACTCTTTTATATTAGTTATCTTTTTCTACTTTTTCTTAGTGGGCACTGACCTGTAACTCCCAGTACCAGCATGTGGCTATCATCCACAATGAACTTTGGATCAGAGAGACCTACAAGGTTTCCTAAAAGAAAGACAGATTTCTGTCAGAGTACTTGATGTCCCACCAAAGGTTAGTGATAAGACCCTACTGCTGAAGATACCTTACGTGGTTGACACATAAAATGGAATGGCATGGCTGGAAGTTGGAATAGAGTCAGTCCCCAGACAGTGCGTGTCTAACCTACTTAGTAGCAAATAACCTGTCGTGATGCTCACACAAGTGTAATAGTGTTGCACAGCCAAGGTGGGAAACCAACTGCTCCAGATTAGGCTAACTGATCCCTTCAGTGGTAGGGGACCCATAGCTGGATCTGGGAAACAAGTCAGAACCATATCCGAACATAAGCCAACTCTCCATTAACAAGCTACCACCAATCATAGGCTACAAGAGGGCCTACACCTATTAAATTCTCTATAAAAAAGTAAGGGTTATCTCATTTGTCTGATGTAAACTTGCTCTCCATTGGAGAATCTGCTTCTCTTTTTCAGATAAATGTAGATCCTAAGGAGAGAGCCACCCCATCATACCTCAAAAGGGCCCCAGCTGAAACTAAGTACAATTAGCAAAACAAGCAAGGGTGCTGTTTCCTTGGTGAACCAGGTACCAGCACAAGGGTGAAGGAAATCAACACAGAGAAAAATCAACTCCTACCAAATCAGAGAGCCAGAGACCCAGAGGTCCCCAACACCTCATCACTGAAGCAGTCCAAAAATGAACCCAACTTGGCTCAGGGAAATTTTGTGGAAGAGGGGGTGGAAAGAATGTCAGAGCCACATGTTGGGTCATGATATGCAGAGACATTTATCCTAACATAACTGTGGGCTAACTCCAGAATTCATGACCTATATACCTCAACAAGGAGGGGCCAGGGTGAGATGGTAGGACATGGATGAGCCTAACAATGGTACCAACTTGACTGTGTTCACGGAGTACAAAATTAATTAATAAGAAAATAATAAAAAAGAATGTTATTTGCAAGTAAATTATATATGAAATCTCAGCAAAATAAAAATAAGTCTATTCAAACTGAAAAAAAATAAGATCTTAATTAAATACTTTGGTGATATATCTTAAGGTCCTAGAAAAATATGACAAGGCCAATCAAAAATTCACAAAAAGAGGTAATGATGACTCTGTTGGAGCAGAGTCTCTGAGCTTTTGTTCAATGTCTTTGAAGCTACCTGATACACTCTTCCTGCCTACACTGTGTAGCATCTCACCTGCCTACCTGTCATCTGGTTTTTACTGTCTGATCTGTGTTCTTTTTGTGATATTTGAGGAATCTGTAGGTACAATGGATGACTTCCACCTAATGTGATGGCTCCATTCTGTGAGCAGCGATTAACTTATTGGGCCCAAACCTGGGCTGAAACCACTATGTTAATATGCCATTAGCTGTGGTGGCAGGCACTATGTTTGTGTACTTGGTTGAGATAGCATTAGCTGTGTTGACAGATACCATACTCTAGTGTTGTCTACTTTGGGCTCTGAGCCAGAGCATCACATGTCAAGGTCAATCTGGACAACATACTTAGAACTAATTCATCCCCTATACCCTCCCCCAGTGGATTTCTATTTTATCTTACAAGTACATGATTTTACAAAATGATATTCAATAAAATAAAAATATTTTGAAGCAAAAAAATCCTTAGAAAGAAAAAGTTAATAAAGTGGAGATTGAAATAATAGTATTAATCATAAATGTAAAATCATACAGAAACTATAATGGTGATTAAAACCAAAATATTGGGCTGGAGAGATTTCTTAGCAGTTAAGGCACTTGCCTGCAAAGTCAAAGGACCCAAGTTCAATTCCCCAGGACCAATAAATATAAGCCAGATGCACAAGGGGGTGCACCCATCTGGTGTTCATTTGCAGTGGCTGGAGGCCCTGGTGTGCCCATTCTCTCTCTCTCTCTACCTGTTTCTTTCCCTCTCTCTCAAATAAATAAATATAAAAAATATTTTTTAAAAACCCAAAACATTGGGAATCATTGATCTGGAGCATTTCTATTTAGAAAGTGTCCCCAAATTACTAATATAAATAGATAAAAGTAATTTAACTATGTAGAATTAATACATTTTACGTTGATTACATGTCTTCTCTTAGGAATATTGTCATTTCCAGGGTTGTATTGAGGGACCCCAACATACCACCTATTATAACAACTATTTTCCTTTGTTAAACAGCAGGGATTGAGTCTGACTACAGGATTCTACAGTTAATTTAGTATGAGTGCATATGGAAGTTCTACATAAATACTGATACCTTAACCCATAAATGATACAGATTATAAGGAAATGAAATCAAAATACATGTGATACACAGCAGGTTTAAAAAAAAGTAGCAGGAGTGTGTAGCTATACCCATTGTGGTGGCTTGAATCAGATGTCCACCATAAACTCATGTTTTGTCTAGCTGATGGCAATTTGGAACCTTTAGGACTTTGCTGGAGGAGGTGTGTTGTTTGGGGGTGGGCTTAGGGGACTTATAGCCAGCTCCCCCTTGCCAGAATGTGGATCACTCTCTCCCTGTTTTTTTTTAAATTAATTATTTATTTATTTGAGAGCGACAGACACAGAGAGAGACAGATAGAGGGAGAGAGAGAGAATGGGCATGCCAGGGCTTCCAGCCTCTGTAAACGAACTCCAGACGCGTGCGCCCCCTTGTGCATTTGGCTAACGTGGGGTCTGGGGAACTGAGCCTCGAACCGGGGTACTTAAGGCTTCACAGGCAAGCGCTTAACCGCTAAGCCATCTCTCCAGCCCTCTCCCTGTTGTTTTCCACTTGCTGTGACAGAGGTGATGTCTAGGCTGTCCTCATGCCAAGTTTTCCCCTGCCATCATGAAGCTTCTTCCCCTTGAGACTGTAAGCCAGAATAAAAACTTTCTTCCCATCAGCTGCTTTTGATCAGTGCTTTGTCCCAGCAATGAGAAAGCATCTGCAACATCCAGCTTTAAATATGTGTTCTGGAGAGTCAAACTTGGCAGACTGGCAAGAGACCCTCATGCTTAAGTGGCAAGCACTGGTAACCACTGAAAATCATCCTAGCCCAGTTAGCACCCACATCTTTTAAGTGACCAGCATCATGGCATATTCATTTGGCACAATATATATGAATATTACAGTTGTGATATAAGCTCCTTTAGTGACTTCGAAAGCACATCATATGGACAACTGTGCATTTAACCTTAAAAGACTCTATTTAGCCGGGCGTGGTGGCGCATGCCTTTAATCCCAGCACTCGGGAGGCAGAGGTAGGAGGATTGCCATGAGTTCAAGGCCACCTTGAGACTACATAGTGAATTCCAGGTCAGCCTGGGCCAGAGTGAGACCCTACCTCAAAAAAAAAAAAAAGTCTCTATTTACTAGAACTTTTTTCAATATCTTAGTTTGGATAAAAATGTGACTTCAGGATCTAGATTAGAGCACCAGATAAACAAGTTTGCACTTAGCTGTCTGCCAACTACCTTGTACAACACAGGCAATGGTGTGTGATAGACTAACATGGTTTAAAGAATTCCATGGGTTTTTATACAATTACCTGTATACACTTGCATAAATCTATTCCTCTTTTGGAGTGACATTTCCACCATTTGCATAAGCATTCAACCGGTTTTTGTTTATTTAAATTGTTATTCTAATGAAGCATATTGCTTCATGTTTTTTTTTCCCAAGAATATCTTCTTTGGGAAATCATTATAAGAATTTATGGTTAATAAATAGTGTTTTATTGCTATTTATATTCATAATAGATGTATATGTACTTCTATTAGCAAGATAAAGGGAAAATATCCCCAGATGCATATTCTTCATGGTCATTAAACATGACAAAGAGCACTGAGCAATGCAGTTCTTAACATTTGATCAGACAAATTAAACATTTGGAACTGAGAGGTCTTGCCTTTATTGTTTCTAAGCCAGGCTATAAAATAAATCTATCCTTTATGTACCTTGCTCTCGTGGCATTGTGGTTCTTTGCAGATGGGGCATTGGTGCATGTAAACAAAATGGATCCAGTCAGCAAAGCACATAACTTAGAGTCTTCTGCCTGTTTTCAATGACCTGGAAAGTACAATGGTAGTAGTGTCACAGATCTGACTTCACTAGTTTATTCGTGGGCACATAGTGCCTTCCTTTTCAGCATGAAATTTAAGATATATTTCCTTTGAGAAAACTATTACAGGGGAAATAGAAACACTGAGTTCTGTTTTGTGGCCATTTCTTATGGAAAAATATGCAAATAAAGGAGAATAGGGAGAATTTCTACCCTTGTGATAGAATAAGAAATTTAGAACATAAAAGAGGATGAAAGGCTTGCTAACAGTTTATTGAAAAAAAAACGTTATTAGTCAAATACTACTTTTACAGACAATATTCTTCTGAAAAAATATATGTACAAATTACTTTTCTGCACAGAGTTCACTCAATCACTGGCATTGATACCTCTAGTGTTCATGAGAAATACCAGTTCATAAACTCAAATGTCTTCAGTGAGTATATTACTTAATAATAGCAGAAAAGACTGGTGACATATTTGTATTCACAGGAGGCAGAAATTGGCTAGTTAGTCAGAGTAACACAACCTAAAAATTGAATGGTATTTTTTTAAAATTTGTTTGTTTTTATTTATTTGAGAGGGACAGACAGACAGACAGAGAAAGAGGCAGAGAGAGATAGAAAGAGAGAGAAGTGCATGCCAGGGCCTCTAACCACTGCAAATGAACTCCAGATGCATGAGCCTCCTTGTGCATCTGGCTTATGTGGGTACTGGGGCATCAAGACTTGAACTGGGGTCCTTAGGCTTCACAGGCAAGCGCTTAGCCACTAAGCTATCTCTCCAGTCCTTGAATGACATTTTCATTCCTTGACTAAAAGCAATAAATGTCTCAAAGTTTGCAGAGACCTGAACATTATACTCTCCAGGAAAGATTATAGATTAAGCTTGAACTCTTGTTAGAGGGCAGAAACTCTAATCCTCATTTAAGATTACTGCCAAAGGCATGAAATCTGGTCTTTGTCCATAGGAACCTGCTCACCTGTTCTTCCTCAAGTAGCCACTCCCCATAAAAAAACAAACAAACAAACAAACAAAAAAAACCAGATCTGAGTCTCTGGGCAAGATCTCTGCCTTCTTTCTTCATGGGGCTTCACAAACCCCTTCTTGCCTTCCTGGACAAGAGCTCCCTCTTGTTTCCTTCTCTTAGGTCCTCGTCTTAAGCCCCCTTCTCTTCATCCTCCTAAAGCTTTAAACTATAATAAAATCTCTCTGAACCTTATCCTCTGCTCCATAAATTTCATTCTTTGAAATCACAGGACAAGGATCTGAGGACACCCCAAATTATTGGTGAGGTGTCATACAAGGAACCCCAAATTCCTCTATCAGTATGAGCAAAACAAATTTATGGCCTTCTGTTGCAGTCCGGTTCACATTGCTGGTAGAAATCACCCAAGCAAGAGCAGCTTCTGGGGAAAAGAGATTTATTTTGGCTTATAGGCTCAAGGGGAAGCTCCACGATGGCAAGGAAAAATCAATGGCATGAGCAGAAGGTGGACATCACACCCTGGCCAACATAAGGTGGACAATAGCAACAGGAGGGTGTGCCAAACACTGGCATGGGGAAACTGGCTATAACACCCATAGGCCCATCCCCAACAGTACACTGCCTCCAGGAGGCATTATTTACCAAATCTCCATCAGCTGGGAACCTAGCATTCAGAACACCTAAGTTTATGGTGGATACCTGAATCAAACCACACTATTATTCTCAGAAAAGTAATTTATTTTAAGTAGATATTAATGATATAATCCAACTATGCAAATACTCTTTTAAAATTCATAAAGTTTGCTTAATGATTAAATTTAAAATGAGTTGGAAAAGTATTTGTGTTTTATAAAGGTAAGACTGAAATTCAGTTTTGTTTTGTCTTTTTTGTTTTATTTTTACTTATTTTTAAAATTTTTTTGAGGTAGGATCTTACTCTAGTCCAGGCTGGCCTGGAACTCACTATGTAGTCTCAGGGTGGGCTTGAACTCACGGTGATCCACCTACCTCTGCCTCCCAAGTGCTGGGATTAAAGGTGTGCGCCACCACGCCTGGGTTATTTTTAATCTCAAATCTATTGTATTTTCTCCTACAACATCAGACGTATTGGAATGTGCTTTTGGTAAACAAAGTATGCATTCCAAATGTGAATGATTAACAAATGGAAGTTACAGATGGCTATTGAAGCATGTGGGCACCACTGAGTTTGAAAATCTAGATGAACATGTCTGAATTAACAAAACTAGGGAAGAAATCTCAGTCCCTAAAGCCATTCAATTCTTCCAACTTTTATGTTTTAAATTTTATATTCTTATGTTGTAAATCTTTCTATCCCACAAGTACCAGAGTTTTTGCATTTCCAGAAATTACATATCAACTCAAGGCATTGATATTTTATGTTTCCTTATGTGCAAAGAAAGAAAGCTTTGGCACATTTCTTTGATATATTGGCACATCTCTGATACTTGAAATGGATTTTTATGCATCCTTTTAAATGCCACTTTGGAAAGTTTGAATACATTCCCTTCACTGACTAATTAGCTGTACATATGTTCAAGTGTATTTCTTTTACAATTTTTGCTAAAGGTAAGGTTTTATTTGCTTGATCAATGAGCCTTCTTTGCCAGGCTAGAGCCAGAAGATAATTGAATGCTTTATTTTAGTTATCATGAAGTGATTGATTTAATTTTCATTGTGTGATTAGAGCTTTCTGTTCTCTCTCTCTCTTTCTCTGTTAGTAAATGTTAATGTTCATTTTTCTAAATTAAGCTATATCTGTGTACTAAAATGAAAATCTTAATATTACCTAGACATCTAGTGGGAATCTTTCATTTTCCTCCCTCATATTGCATCCCTATAAATATTCAACTACATTTAAATATACTCAAGGTTAACATCAAGGGTAGTCCACTTAGAAAATTGATGTAGAGACAATGCTTATTTTAATTATATTAATTCACTTCCTCAGAGAAGGAAAGCACAAATTCCATCTGTCCCTGTCAATTTTGTTTCTTTTCACAGAGATGACAGGGACATTTTTACCATATAGTTGTGAAACCCAGCAATGTGATAAGCCGAGCGCACTCTCACACCTACTCACTTCCTCATAAAACATTCTATCAAGTGGAAAGTTAAAGATGACTGACATTGCTGGGCCCAGAATCATTTTCAGTCTCTATTTAAAAAGGAACAATCCCAAGCCAGAAAGCTTCAGTAAGTCTCTTGTCCTTCTCCACTGCTCCAGGACTAAGAGCTAAACTATTAGTGATGACCTGTTCTGCTGGGATATTGTGTAGCCCCTTCATGCATGAAATTAATTCATTGGTGCAGACAAAATAATGTCTCATGAAATACCTTCACTGTAATTTTCGAAGAACCAATAGATAAAATATTTGAGAAAGAATATATTTTATGTGAGATACAATACGTAGGATTATAGATTTAATGGGTCAAGAAAAAAGTGATTTCAGAAATGCTTTTTTTTAGGTTTTCCTATAATGTATATAATTGTTCAATGTGATGTACTTTTCCTCCTAAGAGGTAATAGAATCATATGGTTATAGTGTTTCTGTCTACACCATTAGGGCACTATGTCATTGCCTTGCTTTGTGGCAAGGAGAAAGATCTCCCTCTTTTGCCTCGTTTCTCTTTCTAGTAACACTTTAATTTTTTTTTTTTTATTTTTAGTAGTCATGTACACAGTATATACAGTCATGTTGGTACCATTGTTAGCCTCCTTCCTGCCATCCCCTCTCTGAAGAATCCTCCTTGTTGGGGAACAGAGGTCGTGCACTGTAGGGTTAGCCATCAGTTATGGGTAAGAGGCAATGTCTCTGTGCATAATGACCCAAAATGTGGCTCTAACATTCTTTCTGCCCCCTTTTCTGCAAATTTACATGAGCCAGTTAGGTTTATTTTAGGTCTGCTTCAATGATGAGGTCTTTGGAGCCTCTGTGTCTCTGGATATCTGCTTTGGTAGGAGTTGAGTGTTGTCTGTGTCTATCTCCTTTACCCTTGTGCTGGTACCAGGTTCACCAAGAAAACAACACTCTTGCTTATTTCCCTAGTTACTCTGAGTTTCAGCTGGGGCCCTTTTTGAGGTGTGATGGGATGGTTCTCTCATTAAGATCTGCATCTATCTGAAAAAAAGGAGCAAATTCTCCAATAGAGAATAAAGTTAGTGCCAGAAAAATGGGATAACCATGGTTTTTGTAGAGAGAATTTGGCGTAGGCCCTCTTGTAGCCCATGATTGGTTGGAGATTGACAATAGAGATCAGGCTCATTTTTGGATATGGTTCTGACTTGTTTCCTAGCTCCAGCTATGGATCCCATTCCACTGAGCAGTTCAGTTAGCCAAATCGAGAGCAGTTAGTTTCCTACCATGGTTTTGTGCCACTATTGCACTTGTATTACCATCACATAAGGTAGCTGCTGCCTAGTAGCTTAGACCACAAGTTTCCTGGACTGATGCTGGTCATTTTCTGCCAGTTGATCATGTAGCAACTTCTGGCACTAGACAAGCTAACTCTCTGGAGACTGACTCTCTTCCAGGTTCCAGCCAGATCACTATATGTTCCATACCAAAAGCATGTGGTGTCTTCAGCAGTAGGGTCTTACCACTAACCTTTAGTCAGTGATCAAGTACTCTGACAAAAATATGACTGCTTTTGGAAACCTTGTAGGTCTTTCTGATCAACAGTTCACTGTGGATGTAAGCCAAATGATGCTACTGGGAGTTACAGGTCAGTGCCAAAGAAAAAAGGAAGACAAAGATAGGTAATATGGAACAGATAGAGAGAAGAGGGAGAAAGAGAGGGAGATAGGGAGAGAGGGAGGGAGAGAGGGAGAGAGACACACACACACACACACACACACACACACACAGAGAGAGAGAGAGAGAGAGAGAGAGAGAGAGGGAGAGAGAGGGAGAGAGTGTGCTAGGAAAAGATTAAGGTCAGTCTTCATCAAACACTCTCCAGGTCCTTGTGATTCAGGTGTTCACTCAAAGGGCCTGGGCCTGATGAAGATTCAACCAACAAGTTTGTCTTTTAGGACATAGAATTTTATGGTACCATTGCTATTTGGATCCAGTTTAAAGTCCCTCACTCCCATTATTATGCTCCCCTCCTGCCCCACCAACCCTACTGTCCATTCCTCGAGATTCTTATTACGTATGTCAGCATCTCAGGTAGATTCAGGTTAGGAGCTGTAGATGAGTGAGACTATGCAATGTTTATCTTTCTGTGATTGGGTGAGTTCACTTAGAGGAATCTGTTCCAGGTTTGACCATTTTTTCTTCAAATTTCATTGTGTCATTTTTACCCTTACTGTTGTATAGAATTCCATAGTGTAGATATACCACATCCTGGTTATACATTCATGTAATCATGGACACCTGGGTTGATTCCAGCTCTTAGCTATTATGAATTGAGCAGCTATAAACATGGTTGAGCAAATCTTTCTGAACTGAGGCATGGAGCTTTTAGGATAAATGCCCAGTAAGGGAATAACTGGGTCTGCTGGTAACTCTATAGTCAACTTTTTAGGAGTCTCCATATTGCTTTCCAAAATGGTTATACCATCTTACATTCCCACCAACAGTGGATGAGGGTACCTATTTCTCAACATGCTTGCCAACATTTATTTTCATTTGATTTTTAAATGTTTGCTGTCCTTACTGGGGTATGGTAGAATCTTATAGTTGTTTTAAGTTGCATTTCCCTGATGATTAGGGATGATGAACATATTTTCTCAAGTGTGTGTTTGCCATTTGTATGTTTTCCTCTAAGAACTGCCTGTTCATTTCTTTGCCCCATTTTGTGAGTGGGTTGTTTGACTTTTTATTGTTTAGGTTTTTGAGTTCTTTGTAGATTCTAAAAATTAAGCCTCTGTCAGTTGGATAGCCAGAAAAAAATTCTCTCCCATTCTGTGGGTGATCAATTTGCTCTGGCTATTGTATCTTTGTCTGTGAAGAAATTTTCAGCTTTATGAGATCCCAATGGTTAAGTAATTGTTTAAGATCCTGGGCTACTGGGGTTATCTTCAGGAAGTCATTTCCCATTCCTATATCATGGAATGTTCCTTCTCTCTTTTCTTCCAGTGGTAGCCGAGTTTCCAGTCTTATATTGAGGTCTTTCATCGACTTGGACTTAACTTTTGTGCATGGCAAGATGTGTGGAATAAGTTTCATTTCCTTGCATGTGGTTTTCCAGTTTGTCCAGCAATATTTGTTGAAGATGCTGTATTTTTTACAGCCTACATTGTTTGGGCCTTTGTAAAATATCAAGTAGCTATAGTTACTTGGCCCAAAGTCTGGGTCCTTTCTTCTGTTTCATTGGTCTATAATCCTGTTTTAATGCAAATACCACACTGTTTTTACTACTATGGCTTTGTAATATGGCTTTAGATCAGGTATGGTGATGCCCCCAGAGGTGCTGCTTTTGCTAAGGATATCTGAGGCCTTCTGCCTTTCCATTGGAAATCGGAGATCTTTTTTTTTTTTTTGCCTCTGAGACGAATGATGTTAGATTTTTTTTTTTTTCCAATTGCATTAAATCTTTATATGGCCTTTGGTAAGATTGCTATTTTCACAATGTTAATTCTGCCTATCTAAGAGCATGGGAGGACTTTCCATTTTCTCAAGTCCTCCTCAATTTCTTTTTTGAGTGTTTTTACGTTTTCATTTTACAGGTCTTTCACATCCCTTGTTAATGTTATTCCAAGGTATTTTTGTTATTGCTGCTGCTGCTATTGAAAATGGGACAATATGGGCTGGAGAGATGGCTCAGCGGTTAAGTGCTTGCCTGTGAAGCCTAAGAACCCCAGTTTGAGGTTTGATTCCCCAGGTCCCACGTTAGCCAGATGCACAAGGGGGCACACATGTCTGGAGTTTGTTTGCAGTGATTGGAGGCCCTGGTGTGCCCATCCTCTCTCTCTCTCCCTCTCTCTCTCTCTCTCCCTCTTTCTTTCTCTCTATTGTCACTCTCAAATAAATAAATAAAAATGAACAAAAAAATTTAAAAAAAAGAAAATGGGATAATATTACTTATTTCTTTCTCTGTGTCTTTGTCTTTTGTATATAGAAAGGGTACTGTTTTTTTGTGCATTGATTTTGTATCCTGCTACTTTGCTAAAGGAGTTAATCAGGTGTAAGAGTTTTGAGATGGAGGCTCTTGGGACTCTTATGTACAGAATCATGTCATCTGTGAATAGAGCTAACTTAACTTCTTCCTTTCCAAATTGTACCCCTTTTATTTCCTTCTCCTGTCTTATTGCTTGAGCTAGGACTTCCAGAACTGTATTGAAGAGCAGAGGTGAGAGAGGACACCCTTGTCTTGTTTTCCACCCTTTCATCCTGAGGATGTGTCTGTCTTTAGTGGTGAGTTGGGTTTCTTAAAGACAACAGATTGAGGGGTCTAATTGTTTGATCCACTCTGTTAGCTTATGTCTCTTGATGGTTAAATTAATAAGGCCATTAATATTCAGGGTAGTGACTATGAGGTTTTATTTGATCCCTGCCATACTGTGATGGTTTATGTGGTTAGGTATTTTTTTTTTGGACTTTATATTTTTGGGCCTTCTCTGAGTTTTTCTATTGTGATCTGCTTCTTGTAGACACTCAAGGTCGATTATTTGATTCTTCTGTGTGGAGAATTTCCTGAAGTACTCTCTGCAGGTTTGGCTTTGGGTTCATATAGTTGTATAGTTGACATGTATCATAGAATTTTTTTTCTTTCACCATCCATTATGACAGATACTTTTGCTGGGTAGAGTAGTTTGGGTTGGAAGCCATAGTTTCTTAGACTTTACTTTGTTCCATTCCAGGCCCTTCTGGCTTTCAGAGTTTCCATTGACAAGTCTGATGTTATTCTGATGGGGTTACCTTTATATGTAATGTGTTGTTTTTCCCTAGCTGCTTTTAGGTTTTTCTCTTTGATACTGATGTTTAGAATCTCAATGATAATAGGTCTTGGAGAACTTCTCCTTTGGTCCAGTCTGTTTGGAGTTCTTTTAGCTTCTTGTAACTTGATGGTCATTTCTTTAAAAATCATAGGAAGGTTTCTTCAATAATTTTGTTGAATAAGTTCTCCATACCTTTAGTCTGAATTTCTCCTTCTGGTATTTCCATGATCCAAAGTTTGGATGTTTTAGAGTATCCCACAGTTCCCTTGTGTTCTGTTCACAAAAAGTTTGACCTTATTTAAATGTTTGGACTCACAAACTATTTCTTCTCTTTTGTCTGACAGATGTGAGTTTATATCTTCCACACGGCTGACTTTATTCTTGAGAGCTTCTATAGAGTTTTGGGCTTGTTCATTTTGGTTTGCATTTTTTACTATTTTTAAATGTATATTTTCCATCCCTCTGTCAAGTTCACTTTTCACTTTGTTGTAGTCCATTTACATTGCTGGTAGAAATCACCCAACCAAGAGTAGCTTCTGGGAAGGAAAAAAAAAAAAGAGGTTTATTTTGGCTTACAGGCTCAAGGGGAAGCTCCATATTTGCAGGGGAAAATGATGACATGAGCAGAGGGTGGACATCACCCCCTGGCCAACATAAGCTGGACCACAGCAACAGGAGAGTATGCCAAACACTGGCATTGGGAAACTGGCTATTACACCCAGAAGCCCACCCCCAACAATATACTCCCTCCAGATGTTAATTCCCAAATCTCCATCAGCTATGAACCTAGCATTCAGAACACCTAAATATACGGGGGACACCTGAACCAAACCACCGCACATGTCATTTTCTGGTTTTCTTGATGCTTCTTGGAATTCATCCTTGCTTTTTTTTTTTTTTTTTTCAAGGTAGGGTCTCACTCTAGCCCAGGCTGACCTGGAATTCACTATGGAGTCTCAGGGTGGCCTCAAACTCATGGCAATCCTCCTACCTCTGCCACCCGAGTGCTGGAATTAAAGGCATGCACCACCACGCCTGGCTTTCCTTGCATTTTTTTACATCTCCATTTAGCTTAGACAGCTGGTTACTGAGGTCCTCTTTTTTTTTTTTTTCTTCTCTTTCAGATCATTTTACTGTCTTTGGATCCCTTCCTTGTTCTTATCTATTAGTTCTAATCTAGAAAGTGCAGCATTCATATGATTCTTATCCTTTTCTTGCTTTTCTGCAAGTTCTTCTATTTGCTTGGTCAGGGTTCCATAGCTTATAACTTCATTTTGCTGTTCTCATCCTAGTGTCTCTTATGTTTTGATTAGAGACTTTCATTGTGGGAGATCTCATTGGGTTTACTTGTCTAATACCTTTCATATTATTCCTTTGGCACTGTGGTGTGCCCATCACAGTGTGGGAGCCTTATTTAATTTTGGAGGAAGCTGTAGTGTACTCTTGAAGTGTGTTCAGTGGTTATTTCCTTTTATGTTTGCTTCTATTAGGGTTCTGGTAGCAATTGGACCTGCCTGCTCAGAGGGAAGGAGACCAAGAGGCTCTGGTGGGGGCCTGAGGACCTGATGTAGAAGCTTGGTGTTCCATGATTTGGGATATGGGACTGTGTGGTCAGCTGGCCCAAAGTGGACCAGCATATGGTGTGTGGTTGCCAGTGGGATGGTATTCCTAAGCATGAAGGAGCTACTCTGGAGCTACTCTGCTCTGCCTGGGACTGTGAAATAGGGTTGGGGGCCAATGCCCAGAGCTGGAGGCTGGGTTGGGCTAATTTAGTCGGCCTGGGTCATAGCACATGGAGGGAGGGGATAGCCGTGATTGGGATAGTGATCCTGAGCCTGGAGGCATGGGTAGAGTTTTGCTGGCTTGCTAGCTTGGGTCCCTGCACTGGGATAGGGGTTCATGGGGAGTGGGATGTTGTGGGGAGTGGGACAGTGCTCATGCAGGGCAGGGTGCATGAGGTGGGGGTGTGGGAAGGAGGTTGTGGGGTCAGGGAGGGCATGCAACCATGCACCAGTGGTACAGGTAGAGCTACACTGGCCTGGGTCCCCTTGCTTACAGTCAGTGCAGGAGGAATCAGTGGCTGAAACTACGGGTAGGTCAGCTGCTTGAAGGGATTGGGAGACTGGATGCTGGACTACCCGAGAGTGTGGGAATCAGCCAATTCCCTTTATGTTTGTCCCTCTATTACCTCCCACTGTAGGTCTATTAAAGTCTGCTCCCCATAGAAGACCCAATGAACCCTTAATGTTTTGCCTTTCCTCACCCAGGAGGTGTGATACAGTTAGGTGGATGTCATCTTGACTGGAAGTCCTCTTGCTAGTAACTCTTGACCATGACCCCCTGACTTCAAGGTCTCACTATCAAATGAGTCTCCTGATTACCAGTTTGCTTTTTAGCATCAGAAAACTTAAATATGCTTTCTCTACTTGATATTTCTGAAGAGGAAAACTATAACTGTCAGAGAGTTCATAAAAGAAGGATGCATACAGAGAACATCAGGTCTCTATACTTGCCATGGACCACATGTTTGATTCTCTTCAAATTATCTTGAACAACGAAACAGGAATGTCCCTGTTCAGGTGGATGGCTAGTAGCTTGATCAAAAGCATTGCTTGATAGCTGGCTCCCAAAAGTAAATTTTTGTTCATTCAAAACAATGATTTTATATGGAGGAAATATAAGTCGCAGAAACATTAGCTCAGAAACAACCGAAATGATAAACTATGTCCTCAGCAAGCTACTTTATAGACATTCAAGTTTATATGGTAAAGCAAGAAGATCCAGAATGGCCAACACCATAGTGAAGGAAAAGAACAAAACTGGAGGACTAACACAACCGAACTTTAAGACTTACTCTAAAGTGACAGTAGCATGGAACTGAAAAGAGATGTATCAATTAAATAGAACAGAGAGCTCAGAAATAGACCCACAGGAATGCAATGAATTGATCGTTGAGAATGATACAAAGGAAGTAAAATGAAGCAAAGGTACCTTCCTTTATTGAACACTGGAGCAATCTGATATCAATGCACAAAAAGTGTAGATAGAGATTCCTGCACCTTGTATTAGTTTCTGCATTGGTGGCTATGACTAAATACCATACAGGAAGAAACTAGGAAGGAAAGGTTTATTTTGATTTATAAAATAGGGGGAAAATATTCTATCATGGTGGGCAGGGTATGGCAGTAGGAGCTGGAGGACATTTGGTTACATTGTATCTATAATCAGAAAGAAAACAGGAAAGCAGCTCAAAGAGCTGGACAGATGGCTCTGCAGTTAAGGTGCTTGGCCTCAAAGCCTAAGGACTGTAGTTTGATTCCTCAGAACCTAAGAGAGCCAAATGCACAAGGTGGTGCATGCACCAGGAATTTATTTGCAGTAGCTAGAGGCCCTGGTGCACTCTACCCCCTAAAGGTTCCAACACAAACTACTAATTTGGAGCAAGTACTCAAACACAGGAGCTTATTAAGAACATTTCACATTCCTTTATAACATTTCACATATCCGTTACAAATCCTACCTGAAAATGGACCATAGACCTAAATGTAAAGCACAAAAGTATAAAACTTCCAAAGCTAAGATAGAAGAAAATCTAGATGGCCTTGAGGTATGGGGAATTTTAGGTATGTGACACCAAAGGCATGACCCATAAAATAAGTACAAGATAAACTTTATTTCATTGGAATCAAAAGTGTCTGTAGTACACCACCAGTGTAGAGATAAATAACATGACATGAAGGATCATGGACCAGAAGACACATTTGCACAACAAAAATCTTATTAAGGACTGCTAGTCAAATGCACAAAGAACACTTAGAATTCAACAATCAGAAAACAGACAGTCCAACTCCCCATCATGCCTCATATGTCATCAGGATGTGCAAAGCCAGTGGGTTGCCACTGCATGCCTCCAGGAATGGCTGAAATTTAGAATCTTGGCAACATGAATGTCTGGTAGAGAGTTGGCACAACAGGGGACTTCAGCCAGTGTAAAATAGTGCAGCTATTTGGGGATACTCTGAAGATTGTTCTAAAAACAACAAATTCTGGGCTGGAGAAATGACTTAGTGGTTAAGGTGCTTGCCTGCAAAGCCAGAGACCCAGGTTCAATTCCCTAGTACCCACATAAGTCAGATGCACAAGGTCATGTACAATTCTAGAATTTGTTTGCAGTGACACAGGCCCTGGCATGCCCATTCTTTCTCCCCACCCCTCTGCTTCCTTCTCTTTCAAACAAATAAAACAAAGACACAAGACCATGATAATAGGAGGGAAAGATGATGACATCAAAATAAAAGAGAGACTGATTCAGAGGGGGAGAGGATGTGATGGAGAGTGGAGTTTCAAAGGGGAAAGTGGGGGTAGTGAGGGCATTACCATGGGATGTTATTTACAATCATGGAAGTTGTTAATAAAAAATTATAAATTTAAAAAAAAACAGTTTATTCTTTGTAATTAATTTAGCAATTATCATCCTTGGTTTCTACCCATAAGTTGAAAGCTTATGTCTACATGTAAATGTGGACATAAATGCTTATAGTACTCTCATTCATAATTTCCAAATCTTACAGAATATGTCCTCTCATAGGCAAATGGGTAAATACATAGTAATTTATTCAGACAATGCAATATTATATAGTGCTTAAAAACCATCAAGCCATAATAAGACATAGAGACAGAGAAATCTTAAATTCATATTAAATAGCAAAGGATACATATTTACATCATGTAGCTATTATATATACACACATATAACTCATATATAATATGTGCTTCAACAGGCAAAAGTAGAGACTTCCGGTTAAGATGGTGGCGTAGGTACCACGCCAAAGCAGCCTGGGGGGTAAAGACCAAAAAAACTCAGCAAAATACACACTTTTACTAAAAAGTGAGGTGGATAGGAAATTGAAGCAGCAGCGGAGAAATAGAAGAGATCCAGAGCATCCAGAGCCTGCACAGGCCGGCAAAAGCGGCCCCAGCAGGTCCACCAACCGCGGTGGTGGCAGTGCACCAGAAACAAACCAGGCTCCAGCTGCAGGAAAAGCCAGCTACGGGAGCTTCCACTCACACCGGCACTCTCTGCAACTCAAGAAACATGAAGGGAGAGGGGCAGTGAGCAATGGAGGAGCAGACCACGAGGTAGAAGAACACGTGGAACAGTGAGAGAACTAGAGTAGCTGCGGCTCCCTCCCCTCCCCCACCACCTGTGCCCAGCTCCAGCGAACAGAGCAGCAGTCCTGGGTCCCAGCCACGCCAACTTGAGCCGACAGCAGGACCCAAGCAGGAGCAGAGTCAGGCAGCAACATCAGCGGCTCTGGCACCGGTAACAGTGGCCCCAGCAGCAGCAGATCCAGTAGCAACAGCTGTTGCAGATCCAGCAGCAGCAGCGGTGGACCCAGCAGCAGCAGCTTCAGCAGCAGAAGTGGCTCCAGCAGTGGCAGCTACAGTAGCAGCAGCAGAGGCAGCAGCAGTGTTGGACCCAGCAGCAGCAGCTTCAACAGCAGTGGCGACAGACCCAGCAGTGGCAGCTTTAACAGTAGCAGTTCCAGCAGCGGGGGTGCTGATCTGCAGGGCCACAGTGGCCAGGCTCAGTTTGCCCCACAGGAAGAGCCAGTGTGCGGCTCCAGAAATCTGAACAGCAGCCCGACGACCCAGGCAGCAACTTGACTGAGACCAAAATCATCCAAGGTAACTGGGATTGCATGAGGGAAGGGTCTCACTTGGTCACAAGCTGACTTGGATCCCTCAACAGAACAGAAATCTTAACCTCTTTGTTGATAGAGGATCTGGTTGTTATAATAACTACTCTTGCATACATACTCGGGGCTGTTTTTGATTGAATGTGTACAATGTTTAGTTAAATTTTAGAATCTACCTGTATTTTATTCCACTCAGCCTACTTGAATACTCCCATAGCAGTGAAACTCACCCCTAGGAACACCTTTGTAAATACTCTGAGAGTCTTAAGAGCCACACCTAACACCTTAAGCTACTACCTTGAAAATATATAACATCAAATCAATTGATACAGCTAAGAATACCCAGCTAGCTAGAAAATCCAAGCATTCACTTAGTCCAAGATGCAAAAAAAATATATTTATAACACAAGAAACACTAAAAAGCAAGACAATATAAATCCACCTAAAAGTATTAATGCATCAGAAATGACCTCCAGTGAGAACGAGATAGAGGAAATGCCTGAGAAAGATTTCAAAAGAATGATTGTAAATATGTTCAAAGAGGTCAAAGAACAAATCAAAGGAATCAAAGAAGAAATCAAAGAGGAAATCAAAGAGGAAATCCAAGGAATCAAAGAGTGAATCAAAGCCCAGGACACTAATTTAATGAAATAAAGAAGGCAATACAAGACATAAATAAGGAAATAGAAATAATAAATAAAAATCAGGCAGAATTACTAGCAATGAAAAACACAGTTAATGAAATAAAAAACCCTGTAGAAAATCTCACCAGTAGAATGGATGAAGGAGAGGATAGAATATCTAAGCTAGAAGACCAGGTGGGAGATCTAATACAGTCCAACAAAGAGAAAGACAAACTTATAGAAAAGTATGAGTGGGAATTTCAAGATATTCGGGACACTATGAAATGATCCAATATAAGAATTCAGGGCATAGTAGAAGGAGAAGAATTCCACTCCAAAGGCATAGTAGGTGTCTTCAACAAAATCATAGAAGAAAATTTTCCCCAAATTGAGAAAGAGGTGCCAATGCAGATACAGGAAGCCTTTAGAACCCCAGCCAGACAAAACCTGGAAAGAACCTCTCCTTGCCATATTATAATCAAACTTCCAAATCAAACTTCCAAACACACACACACCAAAGAAAAAAATACTGAAAGCAGTTAGAGAGAAAAATCAAGTTACCTACAAAGGCAAGCCCATCAGGATTACAGCAGATTATTCAATACAAACTTTTAAAGCCAGAAGGGCTTGGAGTGATATATTCCAACTTCTGAAAGATAATAACTGTCAACCAAGGTTACTTTATCCTGCAAAGCTATCCATTCAAATAGATGGAGAAATAAGGACATTCCATGATGAAAGCAGGTTAAAGGAGAATTTGAAGACAAAACCAGCTCTACAGAAAATACTTGGTAGAATCCTCCATGCTGAAGAAAAGGAAAAGCACACATACAAAGAACCTAGAGAAAACAAGCAATACTCATATACTAGTTAACACAAGAGAGCACAGGTAGAACCAGAACCACACACACACACACACACACACACACACACACACACAAAGGCAAACCTAAATACACACCTTTCAATAATATCTCTTAATATCAATGGCCTCAATGCCCCAACGAAAATACATAGGTTTGCAGACTGGGTTAAAAAGCAGGATCTTACAATTTGTTGTCTCCAAGAAACTCACCTCTCTACAAAGGATACACATTAAATTAGGGTGTAAGGTTGGAAAACGGTTTCAATTTTCAAGCAAATGGGCCTACAAAACAAGCAGTGGTTGCTATCCTAATGTATGCAAGGTAGACTTCAGTCCAATGTTAGTCAAGAAAGATAAAGAAGGTCACTTTATATTGATTAAGGGCACTCTCTAACAAGAGGACATTACAATCCTAAACATATATGCACCTAATATGGGGCTCCCAAATTCATCAAACAAACACTATTAGAACTAAGGTCACAGATAACACCAAACACAGTGGAGGTGGGTGACTTTAACACCCCACTCTCATCAATTGACAGGTCATCCCAGGAAAAAATAAACAGAGAGGCATCTGGACTAAATGAGGTCATAGAAGGAATGGACCTAACAGATATACAGGACATTTCATACAAAAGCTGCATAATATAGATTCTTTTCAGCAGCATATGGAACATTCTCTAAAATAGACCATATATTAGGACACAAAGCAAATCTTAACAAATTCAGGAAAATTGAAATAATTCCTTGCATTCTATCTGACCACAATGGAATTAAACTACAAATCAGTAGCAAGAAAGGCTATAGAGCATACACAATATCATGGAAACTAAACAATACACTACTAAATGATGAATGGGTCAATGAAGAAATCAAGGAGGAAATCAAAAAATTTATAGAGTCAAATGATAATGAGAAAACAGCATACCAAAATCTATGGGAAACAATCAAGGCAGTTGTAAGAGGTAAATTTATAGCCTTAAGTGTTTATATTAAGTAATTAGAAAGGTCACAAGTAAACGGCCTAATGCTTCACCTTAAAGCCTTGGAAAAAGAAGAACAAGACAAACCAAAAATCAGTAGATGGGAAGAAATAATAAAGATTAGGGCAGAAATTAGTGAAATAGAAACAAAAAGAACAATCCAAAGAATTAATGAAACAAAAGTTGGTTCTTTGAAAGGATATACAAGATTGATAAACCCTTAGCAAATCTGACCAAAAAAGAGAGAAGAGACACAAATTAATAAAATCAGAGATGAACAAGGTAACATCACAACAGATTCCAGAGAAATTCAAAAATCATAGGGATATACTATAAAAGCATATACTCCACAAAGTATGAAAATCTGAAAGAAATGGATGATTTCCTTGATCTATATGACCTATCTAAATTAAGTCAAGATGAGATTAATCACTTAAACAGACCTATAACAAGCATGGAGATCCGAACAGTTAACAGTAATCTCCCAACTAAAAGAAGCCCAGGCCCAGATGGATTCACTGCTGAATTTTACCAGACCTTCAAGGAAGAACGAACACCATTGCTTCTTAAGCTTTTAAAGAAAATAGAAAAAGAAGGAATTCTACCAAACTCCTTCTATGAAGCCAGCATCACCCTGATACCAAAACCAGGCAAAGATAGAACAAAAAAGGAAAATTAAGGACCAATCTCCCCCATGAACATAGATGCAAAAATTCTCAACAAAATATTGACGAACAGAATACAAGAATATATCAAAAAGATCATTCACCCTGACCAAGTAGGCTTTATCCCAGGGATGCAGGGATGTTTCAATATATGCAAATCTATAAATGTAATACATTATATAAATGGGTTGAAGGAAAAAAATCACATGATCATCTCAGATGCACAGAAAGCGTTTGACAAAATCCAACATCCCTTCATGATAAAAGTCTTACAGAGACTGGGAATAGAAGGAACATATCTCAATATAATAAAAGCTATATATGACATGCCTACAGGCAACATATTACTAAATGTGGAAAACCTGGAAGCTTTTCCACTAAAATCAGGAAGAAGGCAAGGGTGTCCACTGTCCCCACTTTTATTTAATATAGTTTTGGAAGTCTTAGCCATAGCAAGAAGGAAAGAAACACACATAAAAGGGATAGAAATTAGAAAGGAAGAGATCAAGTTATCATTATTTGTAGATGACATGATTCTATACATAAAGAACCCTAAAGACTCTACTAGCAAACTGATAGAACTGATAAAAACCTACAGCCATGTAGCAGGATACAAAATAAATACACAGAAATCAGTAGCCTTCATATATGCTAACAACAAACACATAGAGGATGAAATCAGAGAATCATTCCCATTCATAATTGCATCCAAAAAAATAAAGTACCTTGGAATAAACCTAACAAAGGAAGTAAAGGATGTCTACAACGAGAACTTTAAAACACTCAAGCAAGAAATTGCAGAAGACACTAGAAAGTGGAGAAACATCCCTTGTTTCTGCATTGGAAGAATCAATATTGTGAAAATGGCAATCTTACCAAAAGCAATCTACACATTTAATGCAATCCCTATCAAAATTCCAAAGGCTTTCTTCATGGAAATAGAAAAAACAATCCAAAAATTCATTTGGAATCACAAAAAAACCTCGAATATCTAAAATATTACTGAGCAACAAAAATAAGGCTGGTGGTATCACAATACCTGATTTTAACCTATACTACAGAGCCATAGTAACAAAAACAGAATGGTACTGGCACAAAAACAGACATGTAGATCAGTGGAACAGAATAGAGGACCCAGATGTAAGTCCAGGTAGCTATACCCACCTGATATTCGATAAAAATGCCAAAAATACTCATTGGAGAAAAGACAGCCTCTTCAGCAAATGTTGTTGTAAAAACTGGATATATATCTGTAGAAGGATGAAAACAGATTCTTCTCTCTCTCCATGCACAAGAATTAAGTCCAAATGGATTAAAGACCTTAACATAAGACCTGAAACTCTGACACTGCTAGAGGAAAAAGTAGGGGAAACCCTTCAACATATTGGTGTTGGCAAAGACTTTCTGAATATCCCAATTGCTCAGGTAATAAAACCACAGATTAATCACTGGGACCTCATGAAATTACAAAGATTTTGCACTGCAAAGGACACAGTGAAAAAAGCAAAGAGGCAACCTACAGAATGGGAAAAAATCTTCACCAGCTATATAACTGATAGTGGATTAATATCTAGGATATACAAAGAACTCAAAAAGTTAAATAATAAGGAAGCAAACAAGCCAATCAAAAAATGGGCTATGGAGCTAAATAGAGCATTCTCAAAGGAAGAAATACGAATGGCATATAAGCATCTAAAAAAGTGTTCTACATCACTAGTCATCAGGGAAATGCAGATTAAAACTACATTGAGATTCCATTTCACTCCTGTCAGATTGGCTGCCATAATGAAAACAAATGAGCATAAATGTTGGTGGGGATGTGGAAAAAGAGGAACCTTTCTACACTGCTGGTGGGAATGCAGTCTGGTCCAGCCATTGTGGAAATCAGTGTGGAGGTTCCTAAAACAGCTAAAGATTGATCTACCATATGACCCAGCTATAGCACTCCTAGGCATATATCCGAAGGACTCATCTAATTTCCTTAGAAGTTGGTGCTCAACCATGTTTATTACTGCTCAATTTATAATCGCTGGGAAATGGAACCAGCCTAGATGTCCCTCAACTGATGAGTGGATAATGAAGATGTGGCACATTTATACAATGAAGTTCTACTCAGTGGTAAAGAAAAATGAAGTTATGAAATTTGCAGGAAAATGGATGGATCTGGAAAGGATTATACTAAGTGAGGTAACCCAGGCCCAGAAAGCCAAGCACCACATGTTCTCCCTCATATGTGGATCCTAGCTACAGATGATTGGGCTTCTGCGTGAGAAGGAAAATACTTAGTAGCAGAGGCCAGTAAGGTGAAAAGGAGATATAAAGGGAAGTGAAAGGAAGGGGGGAGGGTACTTAATAGGTTGGTATTGTATATATGTAAGTTCAATGATTGAGATGAGGAGGTAATATGATGGAGAATGGAATTTCAAAGGGGAAAGTGTTGGGTTGGGAGGGAGGGTATTACCATGGGATATTTTTTATAATCAAGGAAAATGTTAATAAAAATTGTGTAAAAAAAACAAATAAATAAAATAAAATAAAGAAATTTAAAAAAGGCAAAAGTGAAGTAATGCTGAAAACACCTAGTGACTTCTAGGAAGTTGGGTGAAGAAAGGGATGGTATATGTGGATATCAGAGGAACTGTTAGGATAGAAAATTCCTATGTGTGATGCTATAATGATAGAGACATGTCAGTGTGCATTTTTTTAGACCCACAGAATGCACACCACCAGCATGAACTCTAAGGGGTACTACAGAATCTGAATGATTGGAATAGTCAATGCACCTTCCTCATTTGTAAAAAATGGATGTTTACTGTGGGGAGGCATGAATGGAGATAGGGAGTATGTGAGACATCTCTGAACCTTCCTTTCACCTTCCTGTGAATCTGAAATCACTTAAAATAAACTCATAATAAACAGGGCCTATTTTATAATTCCGTTTAAAAGCAACTAAGGACATCCATGTTTATAAATTGGGAGAAGTTACATTCTTACTAACTAAAGCAGAATTTACTTCCCCATATTTTAACACCTGGGAAAGTCTCAATTTATACATATAAAAACTGCTTGTAACTGAGATTTGCAGTGTTAAGACAAGTAGACTGATAACTAATAATACAAAATAAATTTAAAATGAGTGACATTAATACATAATACAGGCCAATTTGTGACAGGTTGGCCAAACAGTCAGTAAAACAATGGCTGGTGACTCAAGCAATGTAAATATTTTTGTGGTGTTTTGTCTACAACTCTTCCCCTTAAACTAATTAGAAAATATCTTTAGTACCTTTTATCCTAGCTTGTTTAATTTTTATTGTAAGTTTTGATAAGTGTGATAATATGAATTTCTTTTGTCACTGAAATATAGAAATAGAGATGAGACAGTGGGGATTTTATATGCTATAGTACAGCATAATTATGCCGAATGACATGCTTTTATTTATTTTGTTTTATTTTTATTTTTAAGAGAAAGAGAGAGAGAAAACTGGCATGCCAGTGTCTCCAGCCACTGAACTTGAACTCCACATTTATGTGGCAGCTAGTGCACATGTATGACCTTGTGCTTGCATGCCCTCTATGTCTGGCTTATGTGGGATCTGGAGAGTCAAACATGGGTAGTTAGGCCTCATAGGCAATCACCCCAACCACTAAGCCATATCTTCAGCCCAAGTCATGTTTTTTTGAGTGTTGTTTTACATCCACATTTTAAGAAAATTCACAGAAACACATTGATCACAGGAAAACAGCATACCTGGGAAATGTAATTAAATACCTGAATTTCACAGCATCCAGTAAGTATGAATGTATAAAGTTTCTTCACAAGGCATCATTAAAAGGAAAACATGTATCAAGGGATGTTCTAAAATAATGTGATATAGAATCACAAGTGCCAAGAACGACCCAGGGAATCCAGGGAGCAACGTTTAATATCCTTAGTCATCAGAGACACCAACATGTACACTCAGAAAACTCAGCAAATAAAGAATTTCCTCTTCAGTTAAAGCATCCTTCTCTGTCTCAGCCATTAATTTCTGCTATTATCTAGACGACTGTTCTTAGAAGAGAGAATCACAACAAAAATCTCATCGTGGCCCTGCTGTTGCTCAAAGGAATTTCAAGTAGGGTGGAAAACCTTCATGATTAGATAGCAAGATGAAAAATGAAATTTAAAAGACCACACTTTAAGCAATATAACCATCAGATTCTCACAAACAAATAGCAGGTCTGATATTAGAGTTTCATATTCAGTGGAAGATTGTAGGACCTGGTTTTCTGAATTTTACAGTGGACATTTGAAGATTGAATTTTTTTTTTTTGAAAGATTTCAAAATAAGGTTTGGGGTGATCATTATCAAACTTTATTTTGTCATCTTTAAGAACCAAAACCAACTAAATTTATATTGTTCAAATATATTTCTTTTTCCTTTTGTGAAGTTTCTTTTATGCATATATATGTACACACTTGTGGTTGTGCATGTTAATGTGTAGCAATTGTGCTCACATGCATGGAGAGGCCAGAGAACAACCTGGGTGTCATTCCTCAGAAATGTCATCCACCTCTTTTGAAACAGGGTCTCTCATTGACTTGGGGATCCCAAAGTAGGCTAGACTGCCTAGCTGTCAACTTGAAGGATCTGCCTTTCTTACCACCCTAGGTACTGGGATTACAGGTATGTACCTCCACCCCTACTTTTTTTTTTTTAATTTTTTTTTTAATTTATTTATTTGAGAGCGACAGACACAGAGAGAAAGACAGATAGAGGGAGAGAGAGAGAATGGGCGCGCCAGGGCTTCCAGCCTCTGCAAACGCACTCCAGACGCGTGCGCCCCCTTGTGCATCTGGCTAACGTGGGACCTGGGGAACCGAGCCTCGAACCGGGGTCCTTAGGCTTCACAGGCAAGCACTTAACCGCTAAGCCATCTCTCCAGCCCTCCACCCCTACTTTTTAAAGCATGGGTTCTAGGGATTGAATTTTGGTCTTCATGCTTATGAAATAAGCACTTTACTTACTTTTATATCTTACAAGTCCTCTGCTGTTATTTTTAGTTAGTGTGTATGTGTGTGTATGTGGTATTTGTGCTTGTGTGGGTTTATGAGTGTGTGCAAGTACTCATACTCATTGGATGCCTGAGGTTATCATCAGGTATCTTCTTCAATAGTTCTTTCATTTTTCAGGTAGTGTCTCTCACTTAACTGATTTGGCTAGACTTATTGGCCTGCAAGCTCCAGGAATCCCATCTCCACCTTCTGGGGCTGGGATTGCAGGAACATACCTGATGTTTTTACGGGAATCATGGAGATTTGAACTCAGGTCCTAATGATTGCATGGTAAGCACTTTACCTACTGAGTCATCTCCCTAGCCTTTCTATTAAGGCTTTTGCAGTTGTACCTTCATATATTTAAAAAATAAAATAGTAAGTGATTATGGTATAGACAAACCTTCTATAGTCCTTCTATCACGCCTTAACACATAATCAACTTTTTTCACACCCTATAAATATTTCTTATAATTTTACTTATAATTTTAACTACAGATACCAATTTGTGACTTTATCCATTGCCTTAGTATTATAAAAGTTGAAAAAATTCAATAAAATACTCTCCATTTTTATAATTATTTATTTGTCTGTTGTCTACTTCTGGAGTGACAAAACTTCATTTCTTTTTCAGTGTTTTATTTTTATTTATTTATTTGTGAAAGAAAGATGGAGAGAGAGAGAGAGAGAGAGAGAGAGAGAGAGAATGGGCATACCAAAGCCTCTAGCTAATTGAAACAATGCATCTGCTACCCCTGTGAGCATCTGGCTCACGTAGGGACTGGGGAATTAAATCTGGATCCTTATATTTTGCAGGCAAGTTCCTTAACTGCTAAGCCATCTCTCCAGCCCCAAAGTACATTTTTAGTGGCATCAAATTTTAGAGAACCTATGTTGACCCAACCTTCTCTATTCAAATATTTGATGAGACTTTTAGCAACTTTCTGTGTCTCACTTCTCCATTCTGCCCTCCTTCTGATTCTGTCAGCTGTTCTTTTATCTCTATAGCTTTATGGCTAACCTTAACCAAGGATACTTAACTTGCATGCAAATGAATCAAACCTTGGTGATGGCGCTAGGTCTTCTTAGTGTAGACTGTATTTTCAAACACCTTTGTAATAAAACAAACAAGCAAAACACAGTGGAAAAATTTACTGTCTTCAAATTTCAGGTTCTTTAAACATATGAAAAATTGTTGCTCTTGATAAAGCCACAGCTTACTAGGGATGAAGATGGCAATATAGGTATTGTTATGGTTTATATCACATATAGAAGGAAGCTGTCAGGAACAACATAGGATAGACTATATTGATCTTTTTGTGGCCTTTGATTCCAAGTGCATGAGCTTATTATTATCACATAATAATTTCCATCAGACAAAGTGAGATGTGTACTGATTTCCTATTCAACTAGTTCTTTAATAATTTGTTACTTATTTGGCATGAGCTTGGAGCAGGCACCTGTTGGTTCTCTATGTAAACAGAAGAGGGAAACAATCATGTTTGTGTGTTCTTAGAACATTATCTTATTGTCACAAATTGTACTGATTTTAAGAGTGTTCTCTAATTACTGGTAGATAGGATAACTAAATATCCATGATTGCAAGATGCAAGTGCTTTGGGTAATTTGTTCTGGCTTTCATTTAGTTAATAGTGTTCAATAGTTCCAAAAGGTGGAAGCCTTGGAATCATTCTCTCTGGAAACTTCTCTGTTGATATGTTAGGGAAGTGACCCAAGGGTGATGCCAACTACCTGTCGTTGTGTGGAGGGCTATGTCTCTGGATATTCCTTTCCACCCTGTAGCTTTTACATTCTTTCGGTCCCAACTTCCCTGACATGTAGTAGGTGTGATTTAATTCTACTTTAGTGTTGAGTTTTCAGCAGCTTATGTTTTCTGTTTTGGTGTGTTTCGAGTATCCTCAGTGTCTGCCTGCATCACCCTAGCCCAGGTTATCAGGCTTGCCACAGAAGCAGCACTCTTGTTCATCTGGAAAGTTCCTCAGTGGTTTCCTCTGGGCCCTGTCTGTTATTTGAGGGATGGTTCATCTCCTACCAGGAAGACAGCTATCTGTTTTTGTCTTAATGGTAGATCATGGTTGTCCTCCATTCTCTCTGCTTTCTGAAAAACGAACACAGATTTTTCAACAGAGGGTGAGATCAGGATAGGTTAAAGGGGATAAGCAACATTAATTTAGAGAGATTTTGATGAATGTGGCCTCACTTTTGAACAAAAGCTAGTGGGAGCTTCTCATTGGAGTCCATTATCTTTGTCTCCATAGGGTTCTGACTTGATTCCTAGTACCAGTTATGAGCTCCTTTTCACTGGGCAGAACTCTTAACTAGTCAAAGAGCCTTTGGTTACCTCCTAGGCTGTGTGCAGCTGTGTGCACAGGTGCTCTCACAGCTCATAACCTAAAACCCTGTGGTAAATATCAGCAATCTCACTAAGGAGGGCCCTCAGGGGCAGGGAGGAGAGAAATTATGGAACCAACATATGATGTGTTCATCCAAACTTTCTACTTAATAAAAAAAGAAGTAAAATAGACCATAGAAAGAATTTCCCAATTAATATTCTCCCAGGTAAGAAAACCAGACTCCCCTCCTGTGACCTTTTCACCCAATTGTAATATGAAGCACAGTAAAACTTTACCAAATATAAAAAATTTTCCATTAAAATAAATAATGCTCTTGAAGAACTATGTGGACTACAAACAGTAACCCATAATAAAAATATTATTAGATCAAGTCACCAATGGAGAACTGAATAGCTGACTGTATTTTTGCCCTTGTTTATTTTGACTTTTATTAGAATTAGACTATCAGTCTTCCTCGATACAACAAAGATATATGTATGTACCTAATAATTTTGATTACTATCAGGCTGTTTTCTTTTTTAATTTTAAATTTTTATTTCTTTATTAGAGAGAGGGAGAGAGAGAAAATGGGTATGCCAGGGCTTCCAGCCACTGCAAACGAACTACAGACACATGTGCCACCTTGTGCATCTGGCTTATGTGGCACCTGGAGAATTGAACCTCAGTCCTTAGGCTTTTGCTACTAAGCCATTTCTCCAGCCCTACTATCAGGTTTTTATCTCTCCCATCTTCAAATGCTTTAAATGCTTTAAAGGAGCAGGTATTTATAACTTTAAAAAAAATCTAGAGATACGTTATCTCAACTATCAGAAACACTTGTCATTGGCTATGAGAGACCAGATTGTGCCTCTTAAAGAAATAGTGTTCACACTTCAGAATCTATACAAGAGAATGTTTTCATGTTCTAGAATGTTAGCAAGGTGGGTATTTGATAAGCAACTCAGATTTGCATTTTAGAGACACTGTAAAAACTGGAACTTAAACTATTTCAGATTTTATCCACTAGAGAGTTTCAAGTCAATCTTCCAGCTATATTAAATTTTATTTTTTAAGCTTTTGTACATATATTGTATGTTGAACAGATTTTTCCTCATTACCTTCAGCTCTTTCTTTTCTCCCTTCTTTCTCAGTCAGCCTACTTTGTCTCCTTAGACAATTTTACTTCTGTCATATCAATTAATATTATATATACATATATACATGTTAAAAATTTTAAATCCTTATATTTTACATCTATATTTATATTTTGACAAATATTTTATTTTTCATATGAAATATTGGTACATATAATTTTTAGAAAAGCTTTAAAAATTTTAAATTTTAATATGTCACTTTCAAGTTGTGGGATTCTATCTTTCTACCTGTCCCATCGCATTATCTCTTCTTCCATAGTTTGGCTTGCAGGAAATCTTTGTGCTTTTCTTTATTTGGTATTTGATATATGTAGTTCTTTTTCTTAAAACAAGACATCATCGGGCTGGAGAGATGGCTTAGCGGTTAAGCGCTTGCCTGTGAAGCCAAAGGACCCCGGTTTGAGGGTTCCCCAGGTCCCACTCTAGCCAGATGCACAAGGGGGCGCACGTGTCTGGAGTTACTTTGCAGAGGCTGGAAGCCCTGGTGCACCCATTCTCTCTCTCTCTCTCCCTCTATCTGTCTTTCTTTCTGTGTCTGTCGCTCTCAAATAAATAAATAATAAAAACAAATTAAAAAGTTATTATTAAAACATGACATCAAAATTCATGCGATCACCCAGTCCTAACATGTGGGAACAAACCTGACTATATTTTCAATGTCCTTTACCCATGATGGCTTTAGATTATTTCATTTACATCCTTTTAAAATCTTGAGAATTTATTTGTCTTTTCCGTCTTTGGTATTTCTATAGCCACCATTTTAATCCAGGATTCAGCATTACTTGCCTATACAACTAAAAATAAAAGGTTATTTTCTGTTATTTATTTGGTTCTTTACTTTTAGTCTTATCCACACAAATTCTTCCCCCACTGATACTTCATTTACCTTTTCAAAACATTAATCATCATGCATTCCATCTAATAAGCTAGTTACTCAGAGTTACTTACCACTTAGGATGTTTTACCACTCTGTTCAGAGTAAAGCTTAAATGCTAGCATAACATATTCAGGTCATCATGATTGGCTTATCCCTAAGTGCTCAACATTTACATGATACACTGGATTCCTGCCTGGAAGAGTGCTTTACTTTTCTAAGATATCATGGTATTCCTTAACCCTGAACCTCTAAAACTTCTTTGTGGAAAACCTTATCCAATTCCACCAGCCTAGTCTGATGTAGTGAAATTTTAATACTTTTAAAAAATATCTGTTCCTGTATCACTTGAATCTACTAACATCTATAGCTTCCATATTTAGTAAAACCTCTTATTGCCACTGTATTGTCCTCTCCTGTGTCCCATGATTTCTGGTGTCTTGACCTCTTCACTCCTTTTCTTCAGCTTCCCAACACATGATTTCTTTGACTGGGATGGGCTTCTGCACTTCTGCCCATCAAAACTATTCATATTCATTTTTTCAGACATACGTCTACTTTGTGATAGCAAAAAATTTCCATGAGACTAAATTAAAACAGAGCTTTTCTAGTCTCAGCATGACTTCTCAGCATTTAATAAAATGTGTGGCTCTATTTGATTTTTAACATTGTCCTCTCATTTTTTTTTTCAGAAATATCTTCTGCTCTCACGGACTGTTCTTTCTAATTAGTTGTTTCTTTGTTACCAGATTCTACTTGCATTTTTTTTTTCAGAACTGAGTCTTAGTTCAGCTTTATTATTTTACAGTCTCTAGGTAACATCATAAAGTTTCTTGACTTAAAATGCCAGACAAAATTCTTCAGCTCTGGACATGTAATCTAAGAGACAGAGTTGTAAATACAGCTTCTTACATGACACCTGCACTTGGATGTGTCAGATGTGCAAACTTAACATTTGAAGCAAGTTTTATTTTAGATTCTCTATGCCAGAAAAGCTAATGTCTCTTAGACTTTCTAAACTCAGCAAATGGCACCACCATCCACTCTGTTACTAAAGCAGAAGCTGAGGATTCATTCTCATTTCTCTCTATACCTTTTTATTGTGAACTCTTCCTCTAAATTTTTGTACATCCTTAGTACTAACTATGTATTCTCTTTTGGTGCCCATATATCCCTTCCATGTGCATAAACTGGTGATTTTATTAACCCCCAAAAAGATTATGTCATTTCTCTAAAGGTTTCTCAATAGCTTCCTGACTAGAGTGTGGTGTCCACTCTTCATGTGACCCTCATAGGGACAAGTCTTCTCTGACATCATCTATTGGAACTCTTCATTATTTGTTTGAGAATGACACTAGAATTTCCTCCATTCTAGAGCCGACCTAACTCTTCCCTGCCTCAACTGATCTTGGTCTTGTTTCTTCTACTGCTAGGAGCTCACCTCCATTAAATTCAAAATGTTTTAGTTCTGATTTGGAAGTTTGCTTGTTTAGATAAAACGTGCTGGTTAACTGTATGGGCTCCCCCACATTCCTTATCATATTTTGCTTATTTACTGCTTCATATAGTTACTTACTGACAATTTATTTGTTGATATGTTCTGTCCTTTTCACAAAATATTAAGCTCCATGAGAGCAAAGAGTATCTGTCTTGCTTAATGTTGGTTCCCCAATTTTAACTTCTTGCTAAATAGGTACAAAGTGTTTGTGAATGAGCTGATCTCAGGTTTAAACAACATATAACACCTAGTACCATAGACTATATCTGGTGGCATAATTCTTTATACTTCTCTCTAATTGTATATGCATTTATAATTGCCATCTGTCTTCAATGGTAGAGAGTGATGACATTGGATCTTTTTCTCCTTCAAATTGTGGCAATTTGGCAAATACTTCACAAACATATTGACAGTAAAGAGATATCTGATTATTATGCTTTGTCTGCTGACAGGAAGAATTTATTGAATCAAAATTCCTGAAGGTGATTTAGAGGCTTTTATATGGTGGAAATTAATGGAATTAACAATATATCAAGAGATCTTTTATTGAATATTGGTTCATTATGATTTAATCATTATAATCCAATCTTTGATATTTTCTTTGTATAAACAGACATTCAATCATATGAATTTATCAAAGCATTTTATCATCTTTTATTGGTTCAGATAGCATATGAAGATTAAATCTCTGTTGTCAATGATATGAAAAAATAAGTAAAACTGCAATATAGATGATTGATTTATTTAGAAAAGTATAATGTGAGGTCAAAGTAATTCCTAAAGATTAGAAAATATAGACTGATAAGTAAAAAGTTATGGTAACATAAATTCAAACATGAAACAACATGAAGGAACACAGAATTATAGAGAAAGAGATCTCAATTGCATTGTTCTAAAATAGTGTATAGAACTGGGGCAGGATGTGGGCTCCCAGTAAAAAGCAAGCATGGATTAAGGAAAGTCACAGCTCTGCCTTTCTTGAGACTTTCTCAAACCTTTTAATATTCTATAGTACTTTAGACTTATCAATGGAAGCATATGGAATAACTTTTTTCATATATGTATTTTGCCAATAAATATTTTTCTCTAAAGGATATGTAGTGAGATTGATTTGGGAATTACAAGTTATGATCTTGAAAGTGCCATCTATTAACAAAGATTTGCTTCAATTGTGTTGGATATAAACTATGAGAGTAATACTTAAATTGTTGAAAGGGAGCTTTAAACACTTTATGCATGTGGAGATACTTCCAAGTCATTCTACAAACAAGTATCAAAGAAAAAAAAAATGTGGGTTTAAGTGAAGTAAGAAGGAAATGAGGATGGTGAAAGTAGTATACAAAAATTCTTGGAATGCTAAAAAGAAAAAGAAAGAAAGAAGAAAGTAGAGAAAAAAGAAGAGAAAACATGAGCAAAGCCATGCTAATCTGAGTTAAACAATCAACAATTTAATTGATACATTCCAAAGTTATGACTGGGTCAATGGAAGGAAAGATATGGAGACTTTATGATCTATTCACTTTATTACATTATTATAAAAACACTTTTTTGGACTTAAAATGTCCTATTTCTTCCTTGTGCCTCACATTACTCAGAACTCTGAGGCTTCCTGGAATTGATAATAAAAATTACAAAGCTCCCTGCAATAAATGTCAGATGTTGGTTCTTGATAACTTTTAGTATGGTATGCTATCAAACTGGCCCATTATCTCTTATGGATGACTTTTGATTTTTCTTCTACTTAAAAAAAAATATTTACTTATTTATTAGAGACAGAGAGAGGGAGAGAATGGGTTTTCCAGTGCCTCCAGCCACCGCAAACGAATTCCAGACACATGTGCCTCCAAGTGCATATGGCTTATGTGGGACCTGGAAAATCGAACTGGGGTCCTTAGGCTTTGCAGGCATGCACCTTAACCTTTAAGCCATTTCTCCAGCCCTCTTTGACTTTTTCATCTCAAGAAAACTTTCACTTCCTTTTCAGGGTTGACTTTGCTTTTAGTTGTATTTTGAAGTTTCCTAAGGGGTGGAGGGCTGATTTTAGTTGTTGGCCTAAAAAGACACAGAGATTCTTTTAGCTGTGATTTACTTAGACCATGATGTCCTTAACATAGACCCAGCACTCATCAGTGAGCAAGGACCCCTCAGAAAGAGAGATGCTCCTCTAACCTCAAAGCACACTGAAACTTCGGTGCTCATTTCACTGTAGTTTTCTGTTTCAAAGGCATAAAGCAGTAGAAATGAAGAGATATACCTACTTCTTTCCTCCTTAAACCTGTAATGAAAATAAAACGTGTAAAAAAATAGCAATTCCCTTTCTAGATTAAATAGTACCTACCTTAAAAAACAAAAAGCCTAGAAAATTAGAGAAACACCAAGAGACTTGCTACTTGCTAAATCCTGACACTCTCATTCATTCCCTCTGCTTAAACACTGGTGTAGTGTTTGGTAAAAACATTTTCACGGGCTGGAGAGATGGCTTAGCAGTTAAGCGCTTGCCTGTGAAGCCTAAGGACCCCAGTTCGAGGCTCTGTTCCCCAGGTCCCACGTTAGCCAGATGCACAAGGGGGCGCACGCGTCTGCTGGAGTTCGTTTGCAGAGGCTGGAAGCCCTGGCGCGCCCATTCTCTCTCTCCCTCTATTGGTCTTTCTCTCTGTGTCTGTCGCTCTCAAGTAAATAAATAAATAAAAATTAAAAAAAAAAACATTTTCACATCTCCAGGTATATAAAAACGGAAAGATAAAGCTATAAAAAATTCCTAAGGAACCCAATGACAGAATGTGTGCTTTCCTAACAGTACTAACTATTAAATTTAATTTTACTGGAATATACAAGTATATAACAGTATGTTATTGAAAATTTTTGAGAGTAGATTTTAAGTGTTCTTACAACCAAAACTGAAGCTTTTATTAGATAGTGCCAATATTAATAAACTTAATTTAGCCATCCTATACGCATACCCCTTTTCAAAAATAACATGTACATATAGATATTTGCATGCATTTTTATTTGCAAACAAAAATTAAATATAGCAACTTACAAGGAAGAATTCCAAGAGTACAGAAACTTTTAAACTAAGCACCTAAATCTAGTCAGGTTCATGTTGGAAGGAGATGAAATGTGGCGGTCTTTAGCTATTTCTTGCCCAAGTAACTTATTTCCTATGAATTTCTTATTCATGTTATCTTTACTGCATAATTATCTTAAATGTCAGCTAATTTGAATATAAAACCTTTGTGTTATAATTTTAGAAATATATGGACTTGGCTTTATTTTATTCTAGAATTGAATGAACAAAAAACTTCTTAGGCTGGTTTAAGTTTGTTTCCTTTGGTGGTTTGATTCAGGTGTCCCCCATAAGCTTAGTTGTTTTGAATGCTAAGTTCCGAGCTGAAGGAGATTTGGGAATAAACACCTTCTTGAGGAAGTATATTGTTGGGGGCAGCTTATGGGTGTTATAGCCAGTTTTCCCAAGCCATCAATGTTTGGCACACTCTCCTGTTGCTATGGTCCACTTTATGTTGGCCAGGGGGTGATGTCAACCTTCTCTTCCTGCCATCATTTTCCCTGCCATCATGTAGCTTCCTCCTAGAGCCTGTAAGTCAAAATAAACCTCTTTTTTTCCCCCATAAGCTGCTCTTGGTTGGATGATTTCTACCAGCAATGCTACCCTGACTGCAACACTTCCTATAAAACCTGAGAATGCTCTGCAGAATCTATCAATAGTGAAGTACAGTTATTTAACTAGCATATGTTTTATTGTTGATGTTTCTTTGACAGTTTTCTAATAACTTGAGAACAGAAATATTCTGTTCTATTCATGGAAATATTCTGTACCTTATATCTTTAATTACTTTTGCTACTCAGTGTGTCAAGTTTCTGCTTCAACTCACTAATATTTTTTTCCCAAGTCTTTCATTCTTTCTTTGTTTCCATTATCTCTTTGTTCCTTTTGTATTGATATGGCTATATCAATAACACACGTTATATAATGCTGTTTTTGCCTTACAGGTGCTGATATAACCAATTTTGTAAAGGTATATTTTGAATGTCATTTGCAATCATCCTTAGCTTGAATGCTTTGGTGCATAGCTTTCTTCTCTAACCTTTTTTAAGAGTTTATTTTCTTGCCTCTTAGCTCCTTCAGACATTAAAATTTTCTACCTATCAATATATGTATCTATTCTCTATCCATCTATCTATCTATCTATCTATCTATCTATCTATCTATCTATCTATCTATCTATCTATCTATCATCTACATATTATCTACCTATCAATCATCTATCTATTACCTACCTATCATCTATCTATCATTCTCTATTATCTGACTGTATGTGTGTTGGGGGGGTAGCCCATGGCCTTTTGTTTCTGCAAACACAAGGTGCTAGCACCACTTTTTGCATCTAACTCTATGTGATGGCTTGGGAATTTAGTCCATTCCAGCAGACTTTTCAAGCAAGAACCGTTAACCGCTGAGACATCTTCCCGGACCCAAAGACTCTTAAGATTTTTTTAATGGTATGTTATCTTCCATATTGCATTCTTGGCTTATCATGTTAATATTTTCTTTCTTCCATACTTCTTTTTGTCACATGAATAGTTGTTATTTCTCTCTCTCCTCCTCTCTCTCCTCCTTCCTTTCCATTTCCTTTAGTATATGAGCACTACTTCAACCTGATATATTTTGTTCTGGCTAGTAGTCAGTCTGCATGGCTGTCTTTTTCTTTGCTTTTCTCTATGCTGTACTACAAAGTGGCATGTTATCTTCAGTGCTTTTATTTGAGCCAAGTTTGTTTGCTCCCTTTTGGAGAACACATTTTGTTAATTCAACTTTTGTAAGTGTTAAGAGCTGGAGGTGTTCTTGGGATGAGTAATGATTTTAATGAATTCCCATCAGCTGCCCTCTGCAAAGTACTATCCCAGCCAACTACTGCATCCCACTTCCTAGGTCTGAGACCCTCCACTGGCTCTGTGTGGAGCCATGGGGTCAATGACCTGGCCATGGCCATGTTAACTGCTGTGCTCAGGTTCTACATTGATCTGCTAGAAGCTGCATTTTTTTTTTTCCCACAGTTCCCTCTCAGGTCCTTTAGGTACCTTCTAAATTTAAAGCATATAAATCACAATTCTTAAGCTATGGTAGACTCATTTCTTCTTACATATTTTCCTTCCAGGTAAAGCCAAAGCATAAAGTGCTTCCATCATCAAGTATCACTTTTTTTTTTTTTTTTTTTTTTTTTTTTTAAGGTAGGATCTTGCTGTAGCCCAGTCCAACCTGGGATTCCCTAGGTAGTCTCAGGGTGGCCTCAAACTCATGGTGATTCTCTTGCCTGTGCTTCCCAAATGCTGCAATTAAAGGTGTGCACTATCATGCCTGGCTGAGTATTGATTTTTAAATTTATAATAACAGTTGCTCCTTATTCCTTCCTGTTGCTATTGCTAATGAGTGCTTTTTAACTGTTTCAACATTTTAAGTACTGCTGTTCATTTTATTAGTTACTGACAAGAGAAATTCTGTGGCAGTTTCTTCTTCTTTTCTTATCTTTAAAACCTGGTCTCAGTTTCTGAATTATTAATGCTCAATCACATGCCAAGAAAGTTTTCTTAACTACCACACTTCCCCCATTCCTTTCTATTCTCTTTCAAATAGTATCAGAGTTTTATAACTTTTTTAAGGCCAGACATTTTATACATAATATCAAAGCTTATATTTATTCTAAATAGTCTTGCAAAATTTGGGGCTTGACAAGGAATAAACTGTCTTACTAATTAAACTTTTGTTTCAGGAAATTTTAGGATAGAGTTTTAATAGGAAACTTGCACTGGTGATTAAAAAAAACAGTGCCCATATATCCATAATGGGTTTCTCCTACTTTTAATTTCTTCCATTATTTGCATATTTTGCCAAACTAAGAAATAAACATTGATCTTGTAGCAAACAGGTTCAAGTTGCTGAAATGAACTTCCAAACCAGGCAGTTATGGAGGAAGGAATATTTATTGACACTTACAGATCCAGGAGAAGTTCTATAGTGGCAGAAGATGGTGGCCCCCACTTACAGCACCAAGAAGAGAGAGAGAGAGAATCCACAAGTTAAAACCCAAAAGTCACACCAGGAACAAACACATGTCAGGGGCACCAGGCAGAACTCAGGCACTTTGCATGTCTATAGACTGGAATTCTAAATGTACCCCTACACCTTAGGGCTGGGCCCTAAGATCTGCCCCGTGACATCTCCTCCAGCCAGGTGACCACAGATCTAAATAACAAACTTAAATAAAATCCAAATATATCGATAGTGTGGTGGTTTGATTCAGGTGCCCCCCATAAACTTAGGTATTCTGAATGCTAGTCTCCCTAGCTGATAGCAATTGGAAATTAAAGCCTCCTGGAGGCAATGTATTGTTGGGGATGGGCTTATGGGTGTTATAACCAGTTTTCCCATGCTAGTGTTTGGCACACTCTCCTGTTGGTCCACCTTATTTTGACTAGGGGTTGGTGGCCACCCTCTGCTCTTGTTCTCATTTTCCCCTCCCATCCTGGAGCTTCCTCCTTGAGCCAGTAAGCAAAATCAACCTCTTTTTTTCCCCACAAGCTGCTCTTGGTTGGGTGATTTCTACCAGCAATGAGAACCTGACTGCAATAGGTAGCCATCCATTTCAACTACTACAGGTATGTTATTTTCTGAGCTCTATACTTTGATTTCACTTTCCTCCACTAGTGTATTTTTCTTCTTCCAGCCACATTTATCACATTTAGTAGTGACTTCACCTCACTCTGCAAGTTTCTCAGCTTTATTTTTTTTTAATTCCTCCATTCAAGGTGTTGTAATTACATTGGGAACAAAACACCTGACTAGAATGGCTTATTGAGAAAAAGGCTTATTTCAGATTACAGGTTCAAGAGGGAGTTTCATTATGGTGGAGAAAGCATGACAAGAGCAAATAGCCACGTAGGCATCACATCTCCACAGTAGAGGGAAGGAAGTAGTCTGATTTTTAGTCCAAAGTCAGCCCCTCACAATATGCTTCCTTCAGCAAGGATCCACCCTCAAAAGCTCCCCCACCTTTCCCAAGTTGCTATGAGATAGGGATCAAGTAATCAAAGCACACAAAACTCTGGGACACATGTCATGCAACTCTCTGCACAAGGGATACCAAGAGAACAGTTAAAGAATATTCCTCAGCTTTGGATGGTCTGACAGCGAGACTAGAATCATGTACTGTGGCAAGTTTACCACAGGAGGGAAGTGCCCTTTTCATCACAACATACTGTTGGTAGCTTTATGAGCTTAACTACATTACCTCCAGATTCCTTTATTGCAATCTTAACCTGCAATTCCTAAGAATATGAGTTTGGAGATTGGGGCTTGAAAGAGGTAATTAAAGAAACGTGAATTTATGAGGATGCCCCTAATCTAGTATAGCTTGTGTCCTTCTAAGAAGGGAATTTAACATAGGCATTAAAAACTGAAGACCAAGTCAGAAAGTGGCTTCTGTCAGCCAATGAAAGACCTCAAAAGAAACAAAATCTGCCCACACCTAGACTCCAGAATGGTAAGGATTTGTATCGCTGTGGTTTAAGCTATGAAGGATGTGGTATATTGCCATGGTAGTCCTAGCAGGCTAACTTAGGTCCCTATCAGTAGGAAGTAACCTTTAGTACTATCATCTATGACTGCCTTTCCAAGGTAAGTTTTGCCAGGTTTCTCAACTATAGTTACCATTTCTTATATTCTAAAACTTCACAAGCAAATTGTTAAAGGCAGCACCACCGGGAGGATTCTGGAGAGTTGATTGTTGCTACTTCCTAGAAAGGAAGTATCTGCATGAATCAGGTAAAATTCTTCTGTGAGGAATAGTCTCTCTCCTCTGTCTCTGTCTCTCTTTCCTCTTCATCTCTCTTCCTTTCTCCCTCTCTCTCTCTCTGTCTCTCTCTTTTGAGGTAAGGTCTCACTGTAGCTCAAACTGACCAGGATTCACTCTGTAGTCCTAGGGTGGCCTTAAACTCATGGCGATCCTCCTACATCTGCTTCCCAAGTGCTGGGATTAAAGGCATGTGCCACCATGCCCTGCTCTCTCTCGTTTTTCATTTTAATTGTTTATATCAATATGGATTCCTACATTGTGATTTTATATTTTAAGTAACAAACTACTAAGAATCTATTTTGTTGCTTGGGTTGACCTGGATGTGATCCTTAGGAATTCTTACACTTTACTTTGTCATAAATGTATTATTGTGTGTAAATTTTGTATTTCCTTATTTTTTGTATTACAAGGTGATCCAGGTTTATCTTGTAGTTCTCATACTCAAGTATTTTAATTAAACATTTCTGCAAGGAGTCTTGTTTATTTTTATTGGAGAACTAATACCTGACTATCAATTGGACAAATTGCTATAGTGTTACAGACTGTTTCTTAAAAGTGCTCCCTATATACAAAATATAATTCCTTGGTTAAATTTTTCCTCTTTCTGGATCATAATACTTTTCCATGTATGAAAGACAAACATCTTTGGCAGGTTCTCTTTCCTTTGCCCTGGAATGATGCTCAATTTCCAAGTACCCATGTAAAGCCAAATACCCAAAGTGGTACATGCATCTAGAGTTTATTTTTAGCAGCAAGAAGCTCTGGCACACCATTCTCTGACTGTCTCTCTTCTCTGTTTCTCTCTCTGCTTGCAAAATAAATAAGTAAATTATATCCATCAAAATTTAATTTAAAGAAGTATATAATTCTAATAAAACATTGAAAGTCTCATATCAAAATTATAACAAAATACTAATAAATGTATTTAAAAGTGATTTTTGAAATACAAAAATCCCCCAAAGGATAAGAAAGGTCTTAGAAATGCAGATACCAAGTTCACTGAATAAACACATGTAGAACAACCATGTGATGGTAGAATTTCCATTCTCTCTGGTCCAGATGGAGCATTTTCACTGATAAGGTCAACTATGTCACTTAGCAAATATTAGTAAGTGAACAATCTTGAAGTAATTATTGGTTATTTTTCTTTTTTAAAAATTATTTTTATCTACTTATTTGCAAGCAAAGAGAGATAAAGAGAGGAGATGCAGGCAAAGAGAAAATGGGTATAACTGGGCCTCTAGCCATTTCAAGCAAACTCAAGATCCATGTGCCTCTTTTTACTTCTGGCTCTACATGGGTACTGGGGAATTGAACCTGGGTCATAAGAGTTAAAAAAAATTAGTAACTTATCAATAACTAAAACCTAATTAAGGCATTCCTGACTATATGGAAATTGCATGTTTATGATGTGGGGATCAAAGAAGGAATTACAATAGATCTTTGATAATATTTTCAATTAAATGATATTGCAGATGTAACATATGAAAACTTATAGGAAACCATCAATAGTAGTTATTTGATAATTAAAAGTAAAAAATGTATTCACCAGAATAATAAAAGGGCTGTAAAGATGATGGAATCTTCCTTCTCAAGGCACTTGAAATATTAGCAAAACAAAATGAATATCAGAACAAAATATAGATAAGTCAATAAATCAATCATGGAAGACATAGGTAAGAGAGAGATACACAAAGCTATTTTGTAATTATTTATTATAATACTGATGATCACACATACATTGACATTCCTTTTTCTCTCTCTCTTTCTCTCTCTGTTTCTCTTTCTCTCTCTCTTTTCTTGTTTTGATTAAAGCAAAGATTTATTGGGAAAAAGGTGAGTAAAGTCCCAAAGCGGCAGGGCATATATGCTTAGTATTTTGGTCAGCACCCAAAAAGGAGAACTGAAGTTAAAATAATGACAACAATGGCAAAAGGAAGTTACATTTTCTGATTCAGTGCTGGGAGAAGTGGGCTGACTCAGCAGCAAGAATCTGAGAGTGACATTTCATTTACACTCCCTTTATTGAGAGGTAAAAACTACTCTGTCCTCTTTCTTTACATCTGATGAATTCTATTATGATTTTGATCATTGAATATATGCCAATATCTGGACCCAAATTGTCAGCGTCCACTTCCAGCCTCTTTCAGAGCCTTGAAATGCTATGGAAGATATTTGATATAGATATATTTCCATAGACTATTCCAAATGATTATCACTGGCCAGTAACCCTTGCCAACACAGCTGGCATGTGACAGCAGCCAGTGTGGATCCTTGCAGGCAGAGGAAGCCATCTGTCAGCTGAATGAGAGCATAAAATGACCTTAGTTAATACCCCCAAGAGCAAAAGAATCATCCAGCTGAGCCCTGTCCCAACTGCTGCCAACCAAATCATGAAACACAAATTGTTTCTTATCTTTAGTTGCTAATTTTGAATTATTTGTTATGCATCACTAGATAATCAGAATATACACAACTAAATTTAACAATTTTTATTGTATAATTTTGACCTATATATCCAAAATTATTATAAGAATGGAATGAAGCATTCCCATGTACCTTTTTTACAGACTTCCCAAATATTTTAATATATTTGCTTTGTAATTTTGTATATCCTGTGTCTTTTTTAAATAGTTGAGCTTAAATTGTAAACAATTTGCCATTAATTAATTCTAACTTGATTGGGTTATATTTCCTTAAGGTTATTCAGTCTCATTTTATAAAATATAGGTATTTTAGTGTTCTTACTGAAATGAAGAGAATTATTATATTTTGTTATTCATAAATCTTGTTCAGTGATGACCAGTTGTCAAAATCAGGGGCTTTTCAATAAACCAAAATTGCTTTTCATTTACTTTTTATGCTTTTGAGTCTGTTTTAATCTACAACAATCCCAATCTTTATCTTTCATGACATGTTGGCTTTTAAAAGCACATAACAGTTATGTTTTAATTACTGCTCTTGGTATTTGCTGCTGTTTTCTGATGAAAATCTCAGATTGTGCACGTTAAAAAAACAAAAACAGATTTGGGCTGGAGAGATGGCTCAGCGATTAAGGTGTTCACCTGCAAAACCTAAGGACCCCAGGTTCAATTCTCCAGTACCCACATAAACCAAATCCATAAGGTGGTGCATATGTGTGGAGTTCAATCGCAGGTGCTAGAGGCTCTGGCACATCCATATTCTCTCTCTCTCTCTGTCTGTCTTTCTTTGTCTCAAATAAACAAAATAATTTTTTCCTCAATTTTTATTAACATTTTCCATGATTATAAAAAATATCCCATGGTAATACCTCCCTCCCCACTTTCCCCTTTGAAATTCCATTCTCCATCATACCCCTCCCCATCTCAATCAGTCTCTCTTTTATTTTGATGTCATGATCTTTTCCTCCTCTTATATGTAGGTAGTGTCAGGCACTATGAGGTCATGCATATACAGGCCATTTTATGTCTGGAGGGAGCACGTTGTAAGGAGTCCTACCCTTCCTTTCACTCTTACATTCTTTCCGCCACCTCTTCCACATTAGGCCCTGAGCCTTAGAAGGTGTGAGTGATATGTTACTCAGTACTCCAGTCATTTCTTTCCAGCACTATGATACCTCCTGAGTCATACCAAGGTCACTGCTATCTGAAAAAAGAAGATTCTCTACCCAAAGTGAGAGTAGCATTAATTTAAGGTTATAAATATTAAGAAAACTGCTTACTGGGCAGTTTGATAAGTACAGTATATACATTTTTCCAGACATCAGCAGATGTTACACCCCTAGACCTCATGACTACCCCTGTTCTAAGTTTTCAGTATCAGGGATGTATTCCCCCCATGGAGCAGGCCTCCAGTCCAATTGGAGGGCAGTTGGTTTCCACCATGACAAACCTGCCACTATTGCACCCATTGGTTCATTTGGCCCGGCTGGCCAAATATAAGGCTTGCAGTGTCCACTGTTGAGTATCTTCACTGGTGGTATATCTTTCTCCCATTGAACTACATGTAGAATGGCTTCTTCCAGCTTTCTGTCAGCTGGTCTACATGGAGGAGGTTATCTGCTCAGTTACAGCAGGATTTCTCAGTGGCCTTGCAGGCCAAGTATGTGCAGTCTTCAGCAATAGGGTCTTACCATTTATTCCTGGTGGGAAATGAAGGGCCTCAGCAATGGCCTATAATGTTTTTGGGGCATCAGGGACCTCCCTGGCCAACAACTCACTGGAGGTATCCCATCCCTAGCACTGAAAATTTTCTAACAACTATCTATGGCTCCTGAGTGTTCCATTGTCTAAAACAATAGGATTCCATATGATTTATTTGCATCCTCTTAGATTTTGATTAGCCCTCCCTCCACCTTTTCTTTACTCAATCTCTTCCGCTGATGTCACTTTGGGCCTTTTCATCCCTGTTAATCTATTCTTCTACTTACATATATACAATACCTACCTATTAAGTACCTTCCTCCCTTCCTTCCTCTTCCCTTTATATATCCTTTTTAACTTACTGGCCTCTGCTACTGAGTTTTTTCCTTCTCATACAGAAGCCCAATCATCTGTAGCTAGGATCCACATATGAAGGAGAACATGCGGCACTTGGGTTTCTGGGCCTGGGTTACCTCACTTAGTATAATCCTTTCCAGATCCATCCATTTTCCTGAAAATCTCGTAGCTTCATTTTTCTTTACTGCTGAGTAGAACTCCATTGTATAAATATGCCACATCTTCATTATCCACTCATCATTTGAGGGACATCTAGGCTGGTTCCATTTCCCAGCTATTATGAATTGAATGGCAATAAACATGTGTTGCAGTCCGGTTCGCATTGCTGGTAGAAATCACCCAACCAAGAGAAGCTTCTGGGAAAAAGAGATTTATTTGGGCTTACAGGCTCGAGGGGAAGCTCCCCGATGGCAGGGGAAAACGATGGCATGAGCAGAGGGTGGACATCACCCCCTGGCCAACGTAAGGTGGACCACAACAACAGGAGAGTGTGCCAAACACTGGCATAGAAACTGGCTATAAAGCCCATAAGCCCGCCCCCAACAATACACTTCCTCCAGGAGGATTTAATTCCTAAATATCCATCAGCTGGGAACCTAGCATTCAGAACACCTAAGTTTATGGGGGACACCTGAATCAAACCACCACAACATGGTTGAGCATGTGCTTCTAAGGAAATGGGATGAGTCCTTAGGATGCATGTCTAGGAGTGCTATAGCTGGGTCATATGATAGATCAATTTTTAGCTGTCTTAGGAACCTCCACACTGATTTCCACAATGGCTGCACCAGATTTCACTTTTAAAAATTATTGCAGAGGGATGGAGAGATGGCTTAGCGGTTAAGCACTTGCCTGTGAAGCCTAAGGACCCTGGTTCGAGGCTCGTTTCCCCAGGAACCACATTAGCCAGATGCACAAGGGGGCGCATGTGTCTGGAGTTCGTTTGCAGTGGCTAGAAGCTCTGGCACACCCATTCCTTCTCTATCTGTCTTTCCCTCTCTCTCTGTCACTTTCAAATAAATAAATAAAAATGAACAAAAAATATTTAAGAAAAAAAATTATTGCAGAGAAGTAACATATGTTTCTGGGGTATTACATCAGGGAATAATTGTGTTGCTTTGTCCTGTTTCTACTTGATGAAGGTGTTTTCCCAATTTAGCCATTTTCAAATTCCTATTCACTTTGTCATCAATAAACATCTTGTGTTAAAAACACTTTGAAGTTAGGTCAAGCTCTTTTTCCTAACTAAACTTTCCATTGATAGCTGTAGCATCCTTTGATGTTTTATAGTGAATGTCAGTGTTATTCTGATAGTCATATATTGAAATTCTAAGCCCCATTGTTAATGGGATTAGGTTGTGGAGCCTTTGGTAGGTGACTAGAGCTTAAGAGCCCTTACTAAAAGTTCTACTAGCTTATGAATAGTCTCTGAGAAGCTATCTAGCCCCTTCTGCTATTTAAGAACACAATAAGAAGACTGCTATTTGGAAACAAGGAGCAAGCTTTTATAATTTATGGCATCTGCTGGCACCTTGACTGTGGACTTACAGCTTTCAGAACTGTGATAGATAAAACTGTGTTATTTATAAGATACCTACTTCATGATATCTTGTTGTACAGCAGTCTGAACAGACTGACACAATGGATGATTTATGCAACTTCATTACCATTTTGAAGGTTTCCAGTTGATTCAATTCTGTCAATCATTCCACTTGTTAATTGTTACATTATCCTGTGAGAAAGAGCATTTCTTCCTGACTGATACCAGAGTGGACTCATGCATAGAATAAGAATTCTATTTAATGGGCTGTTTTTTGTATGGTTGCTATTTTAATGCTTATATTGTTCTATATTTAGCTGGGGGACAGGGGAGGCTTTGGAGCTTCCATGACCTCTTCACCTGTCTCTATCATTTCTTAAGTAGGCCTTTACCTAATTTTATTTAAAAAAAAATTATTATGTATTTTTATGAATTTTATTGTTTTAGTTAGCATACAGAGATTTTCAAATTATTTGGTTGAGTCTCTACTTTTGTGTCAGAAAAGGCTCCACAGTAGTCTTCATAGTTGTAGCATGAAACTCCTGTCCTCTGTATGGATGTTAAAATGCTCATGTAAGTTGTTTTCACCAGATGCTCAGGCCTTCTCTGTATTGTTTCTATGTACTCAAGCTGGAGAGTTAACTCACTAGTTAAATGTGTTTATTTGCAAAACCTGCCATATCAGGTTCAAGTCCTTAGCACCCACATAAAGTCAGACCCAAAAGTGTCGCATTCTTTTGGCATTCATTGTAAGCTGTAAGAACCTTGACTGTGTATGTGTCAACACACACACACACTCTCTGTCTCTCTCTCTCTCTCTCTCTTTCTCTCTTTCTCTCTCTCTCTTTCATAAAAGAATTCTTAAATCCGATCAGATATTAGGTTTGCTTTCTTTAACCCACAACTCCTTGATGTTGTACGTAAATGTGTCCTGTGAGTCTTCCATAAGTACCACTTGATGGATGGTCATATTCAGCAAAGCCTGTGGTCTTATAACTTTAGCAAGAACAAGCTAAGACAAAATGATCTAACCTGTGTAATTTCTAGTACCACCAGAACGTCCAGGACCCATTAGTTTAAGTGAATATATGGAAACTATTAATTATTAGGGTAGTTTTATTGTTCACAGGGCACTTATTGTGAGAAAAATGTGTTTTACTTCCTGATCAAAGAAATCCCAATGTAGTCTAAGTTAGATAATATTGAAATATAGCCCAGTCAGCTATTTCCTATTTTTATTTTGTGGTGCTTTTGGAAAAGTAAGCCCACTGATTTGCTAGAACATGTTTGGATAGCACTTCTATCCTTCTGCATTTCTGCTCATCTTTTAGAAGCCAGTCTTATCACCCTTATTTTGCTGTTACCTTTGGCTCTAACTTGGCCAGCATTCAGTGAGAATTGGCTATTAGCTTCAGGCAAGAGAAGGTAAGAAAAAGAGATGAGATATAAAAGATAAAAATAGTAGAAAAAATGTTCAGCAGGTTTGAAGTAATGTATCTGAGTCATGTTGGATGTGCTTTAAGTCTATTTCAATAGTGAGCTAGCTCTTAGGACTGTGGATCTCTGCTTTGGTAGTGTTGAGTATCCTAAGCATCTGTCTCCTTCACTCTGCTACTGATCATCAGGTTCACCATGGGAGCTGCTCTCATACTCCTCTTCCCAATGCCTCTGTGGTTTCACCTGGGCCTTGGATACTGTGAGGGGTGGTTTATCTCCTCAGGTTTCACTACCTTCTGTAAAAGAAAAACAGATGCTCCAATGGAGAGTCAAGTCAGCATACACTAAATGGGATAAGCATTATAAATTTATAGAGAATTTGCTGAATATAGCCCCTCTTTAATCAAAGACTAGTGAGAGCTTTTCACTGGAGACCATAATCTTTGTCACCATATGATTCTGACCTGGTTTCCAATTCTAGATATGGGTTTCCACTTTCCAGTGAATGTATCTCTTAGCCAATCAGAAAGTCATTGGTTACCCACCAAGGCTGTGTGCTACGATTGCACTGGTGTGTACATCTTGTCAGGGTATGTGCTTCTGAGTAGCTTAGACCCCTTGTTGCTCACACCATGGTTGGCCACTTTCCCCCAGTAGCTCATGAAATCCTTTCCAGCACTACATGGGATAACTCTATAGATACTGGCTCTCTTCCAGATTCCATCTAGGTCTCTTGGTGTTCTGTGACAGCAGCATATGGTATCTTTAGCAATAGGGTCTTACCTTTTACATCAGGCCAGTAACCAAGTGTTTTGACAGAGGCCTGTTATTTTGGGGACTTCATGGGTCTCTCTGATTGACATATCTTTGTGGGTAGCAACAAACTTATGGTAGTGTGAGTTACAAGTAAGAACCAACAAACTTTTAAAGGTAGACTTCATCCCATCCTTCCAGGCCCCCTTTTGTAGGCACTCCCCCCATACATCTATTGGGGGTTAAATCTTTTAGTCTACCTTCAAGGATAAAGGTTTCTATGGTACCGGTTCATTTTAGGTTTAGCTTTGTGTTTATTACCAACATCTTTCCTGTTCCCTCAAACCCTTCCTTCCCTATTGTCTGGGCCTCAAATTGCCTATCAGATATGCTAAAACCTTTAGCTATTCCAGGTCAGGAACTGCAGATGAGTAAGAACATGTGACATTTGCTTTTCTGTGACTGTGTGTGTTTGCTGAGTATAATCTATTCTAAATATGTTTGTTTTCCTATAAATTTCATTGTATCATTCTTTCTTAATGCTGAGTAGAATTCCATTGTGTAAATGTACCACAACTTCACTATTTATCCATCCAATGATGGGCACCTGGGTTGATTCCAGTTCTTAGATATTATGAATTGAACAGCTATAAGCATGGATGGACAAATACCTCTGTAGTGAAGTGTGCAACATTTAGGGTAAATCCCTGGTAAGGGAATAACTGTGTCTGTTGGTAGTTCTGTATTCACCTTTTTTAGGAATCTACACATTAGTTTCCATAGTGGTTGTACAAGTCTGCATTCTCACCAACAGTGAATGAGTATTCTTTACCCACATGCTTACCAACATTTTTTGTCATTTGATTTTTTTTTTTTTTTAATGATTGCCATCGTTACTGGGGTAAGGTGGAATATCAAAGCTGTCTTTATTTGCATTTACCTGATGGTTAAGGATGTTGGACATTTTCTTAACTGTGTGATATCCATTTGTGTTTCTTTCTCTAAGTACTCTGTATTTAGTTCTCCACCCCATTTTGGGGGGTGGGTTGTTTATATTTTAGTTTTTTTTTTAAGTTTTTTGTAGATTCTAGATATTAGACCTGTCAGTGGTATAGCTGGTGAAATTTTTCTTCCATTCTATAGGTAATATCTTTGCTCTGCTTATGGCATGTGTGTCTGTGCCAAAGTTTTTTAGCTTCATGAGATCCCAGTGGTTGATTATTTAATTTCCAGGGCTACTAGCATTTGTTCAGGAAATCTTTCCCCACTCTTATATTGCAGAGAGTTCCTCCTACTTTTTGCATCTACCAGTTGAAGAGTTTTAGGTCTCAGAGGCTCTCAAGACCTCATCACTGAAGTAGACCTAAAATGAACCTAATATTGCTCAGGGAAACCTGTGGAAGAAGGGGCAGAAAGATTGTTAGAGCCACAAACTGGGACATTATGCACAGAGACATTGCCTCTCCCCCATAACTGACGGCTACCTCCACAATGCATGACCCACAACCGCCAATGAGGAGGATCTTTTCAGAGTGGGGGAGGAGAAGGAGGGGATAATGATGGTACTAACATGGCTGTTTACACACTGAGTATGCACATAACTAATAAAGAATAAAAATAGTTTCAGGTCTTGTATTTAGGACTATGATCCATTTGGAGTTGCTTTTTGTGTATGATGAGATGAGTAGGTCTATTTTCATTTTCCTACATGTGGTTACCCAATTTGTCCAGCACCATTTATTGAAAATGCTGTCTTTTCTACATTCTATATTATAGGAACCATTTTCAAAGATCAAGTAGCTGCTGCAATTACTTGACATAAGGGTTGGGTCTTTATTTATGTTCCATTATGTTCTTTTATATGTCAGTACCATGTCATCTTTGTTACTCTGGCATTGTAATATAGATTTAGATTGAGTATGGTGATACCACAAGAGGCATTTCTTTTGCTGAGGATAAGTTTGGATACCTGAGTGCTGCTGTATTACCATATGAATTTTGAGATTTATTTTTCTATCTCTGTGAAGAATTATGCTGAAATTTTAATTGGAATTTCATTCAGTCTATATATTGCTTTTCTAGAATTGCCATTTTCACAATATTTTTTCTATCTATACAGGGGCATGGGAGGTCTTTTCATCTTCTCAAGACCTCCTCAGTTTCTTTCTTGAGTATTTTCATATTTTCATTATATAGGTCTTTCACATCCTTAGTAGTGTTATTTCAAGGTATTTAATTTTTGTAGCTATTGAAAATGGAACAACCTTGCTGATTTCTTTCTATATTTGTCCTTTGCATTTACAAAGGCTACTGATCTTTATGTTTTGATTTTGTATCCTACCACTTCCATGAAGGAATTAATCAAGTTGAAAAGTTTTGAGATGGAAACTTTCATGCTATCTGCAAATAGTTCTAAATTGATTTCTTCCTTTCCAATTTGTGTCCCTTGTATTATTATTGCTTAGGCTAGGACTTCTAGGACTAAGTTGAAGAGCAGTGGTGAGAATGGGCACCGTTGTATTGTTCCTGATCTCAATCGAAACTCCTTGGTCTTTTCCCATTAAGTATTATTTGGGGTTTAGGTGCATTATAAATAGCCTCTATTGTGTTGAGATATCAATCATCTATGCCTATTCCCTCCAGCATTTTGATCATGAAGTAATGCTATATTTTGCTTAAGGCCTTCTCTGCATCTAGTAAAATGATCATGTGGTTCTTTTCATTAAGTTTATTTATATTGTATATTACATTGATTTATTTCCATATGTTGAAACATTCCTGTATCCCTGGGATAATGCCTACTTGATCAAGGTTTGATAATGCTTTGGATGTGTTCTTGAATTTGGTTTGTTTAGGATCTTTGTATATAAGTTCATCAGGGATATAGGCCTATAGTTTTCTTTTCTTGTTTTATTTCTGTCTGGTTTTGGTATTAGGGTGATGCTAGCTTCATTAAAGGGGTTGATGGACATTTCTTGTTCTTTAATTATGTGAGGCAGTTTGTAAATAGTTGTTTTCAGTTCAATGAAATTTTGGTAGAATTTGGCAGAGAAGCCATCTGGTCCTTGACTTTTCTTTTGGGGGCAGTTTTAATGTGTTCTGACTTTAGTTTTGGTGGGTGGTATATGTCTAAGAATTCATCCATTTCTTCCAGATTAACCAAGTTTTTAGAGTAGATGTTGCAGTCAGGTTTGCATTGCTGTTGGAAATCACCTGACCAGGAGTAGCTTGTGGGAAGGTTTATTTTGATATACAGATTCAAGGGGAGCTCCATGATGATGGGGGAAAATGATGGCATAAGCATAGGGTGACATCACCTCCTTGACAGCATCAGGTAGACAACAACCAACATTGACAAGGGGAAACTGGCTATAATACCCTTTACCTGCCCCCAACAATACACTGCCTGCAGAAGGTGTTAATTTCCAAATGTCCATCAGCTGGTACCCTAGCATTCAGAACACTTAAGTTTATGGTGAATCAAACTACCACATTCTGCCTCTGACCTCATAAACTGATAACCATCCATGGTGTAAAATGCAACACATCCAGTCCAACTTTAAAAGTCTCCATCATTTTTATCAATCCCAATCATGTTTATGCATCCTCCAAATCCAAGGTCTTTTAACTGAACAATACCAAAAAGTCCCCCATACACCCATAATGACACACAATAAATACTCACACTGCAAATAATGGCATTGGGCATAGCAAAGAAATATTCAACCAATACAGCATGAAACTACATCCAAATCAGACAATGCTAGTCAACCAAGTCTGATAATTCTAATCACTGACAATTCTCTGGAGTTCCAATTCCATCCCTCCAGTTAGGATACTCCAAGTCCTGGAAAACTTCAATGGGGACAGGCAACTCTCCTTAGCAGCTGTCTCATGGTCCTGACATCTCCACTGGGTCTCCATTACAACCCATTGTCCATCATATGGCTCCATTAGGTCTTCATCAGGCAATCCAGCAAACCTGCTTCACACTGCCCATGGCCATTTCCAAAACACAAGACTGTGTTGCAATTTCAATGACTCTCTTTGCTGCATTTCTTATGCTCCATAATAGCAGGTGGATTTCCAATTTGTTAATCCACGGGGAACTAAAGCAGACTGAAGCATAGGAAAATTCTTCAGCATTCAGTCCCCTTCAAAAGACTACATTCTTTATGTTGTGCCAATGCCACTCAGCTGGCCCAATCTCAGTGGTTGTAATCTCTCATACAATTGCATCTGAATGGGCAACAGTTTCATCCAAAACATTCATTCCTGTGTCATATCCCTCTGCTCACATCAGTCTGCTTTTATGCAAAGCAACCCTGAACAAATTCTCAGGACATAGGCATAACAACAAGCCTCTCACAAAAACTGCTTATATACTAGTCTAGGCAAAGCTCTTTCTCATTCTACTAAATCCAATCTCATAGTCCATAGTTCTTACTGTGTTCAGGTCTTTTAACTGTGACCAGAATAGTCCATCAAGCTGTACTTACAGCGCTACAAGGCTTGTCTTAGGCCAAGGTTTCAATCCTTCACATTCTTCTTGAAAATCAGCTCCAAAAGGCCAGAGCCACACAGTCAGGTGTCTAGCAGCAACCCCACTCTCGGTATTAATTTTATTTCTGCAGTCATATTTGCATTGCTGGCAGAAATCACCAGACCAAGAGCAACTTATGGGAAAAAAGGTTTATTTTGGCTTACAGCTTCAATAAATTCCAGGAGAAAATGGTGGTATGAGCAGAGGGTGGATATCACCTCCTTTCTACCATCAGGTGGACAATAGTAACAGGAGAGTTTTCCCAACACTGGCAAGCAGATACTGGCTATAATACTCATAAGCCTGCCTCCAATAATATACTGCCTCCAGGATGTGCTAGTTCCCAAATCTCCTTCAGCTGTGAACCTAGCATTCAGAACAGCTAAGTTTATGTGGGACACCTGAGTCAAACCACCACAGCAGAGGTTTTGGGAGTGTGTTCAGATTACTCTTACAATTTCATTTATATCTGTTGTGACATCTCCATTTTTATTTCTGATTTTGTTGAGAGTTCTCTTTTTTCTGTTTGATCAAATTGGCTAGGTGTTTATTAATCTTGTTTATTTTTTTTTTTAAAGATTCAGCTCTTTATTTCATCAATTTTCTTAATTTCCAACTCATTAATTTCTGCTCTGATCTTGACTCTTTCCTTCCACTGGGGTCTCTAGAGTTGGATTGTTCTTAATCCTTTAAGTAGATGGCTAAATTATTAATTTATGATCACTCTGTCTTTGTTATGAAGACATTAAGGGCCGTAATTTTTTTTTCCCTTAGGACTACCTCCATTGTGACCCAGAGTTTTGGTAAGTTGTGTTCTCAGTATCATTCAATTCTATATATTTTACAGTTTCTTTTGATTTCTTCCAGTATCACTCATTGTTTAAAAGTGAGTTGTTCAGTTTTCAGGAGCTGGTGGAATTCCTGATGTGTCTTTTCTTGTTAATTTCAAGCTTAAAAGCATTATGATCAGATATGCTGCAGGAAGTTACACCAATTTTTCTGAATTTATGATGGCATGGTTTATGGCCTAACATATGCTCTATTTTGGAGAGAGTTCTGTAGGCTGCTGAGAAGAATTATGTAGAATTGGATGGAATGTGGATGTCCATCAGGTCTAGTTGATGTATGGTGCTGTTGATATTTATTATTTTCCTGCTGATTTTTCTGCTTGGATGATCTATCTATTGATGATAGTGGAGTATTGAATTCCCCAACTATAATGGTATTGGTGTTTACTTCTGTTTGTTGCCAAGTAGGTTTTGTTTTATGAACTGTGGTACACCTGTGTTTAGTACATGTAAATTTATAATTGTGATGTCCTCTTGTTGGATCATCCCCTTGATGAATAAGAAATGGCCTTCTTTGTCCTTTTTATTATTTTTGGTTTGAAGTTGACCTTATCAGATATTAATATAACAATATCTGATTATTTTTTCCATTTTCTTGAAATATTATTTTCTATCCTTTCACTCTGAAAAGGTGTCTGTCTTTAGTGGTGAGGGTCCATACTTCTGATCCACCATGTTAACTTGTGTTTTTTGATGGGTGGATAAAGGTCATTATTATTTAAGGGTATAACTGTAAGGTTTGATCTAATAATTTCCATGTCAATCATGCTATGTTGGGGTACCTTGCTGGGTTTGTTTCTTCAGGGGGTGGATGCTTTGTTCATTTTTGAGCCTGCTTTACTTTTAGTTATTGTGATCTTCCTGTAGCCTCTTGAGATCAGATTTTTGTCTCTTTTTTGTGGAGAATTCCTTGAAATCTTCTCCGTAGGTTTATGCTTGTGTCTATGTAATCCCTTTCCTTTCAGTATCTATTATGAGGGATATTTTTGCTGGGTATACTAGTTTGGATTGGAAGCCATAGTTTTTAGACTTTGAAGTGTTCCATTCCAGGTTTTCTTTGAGAAATCTGAGGTAATTCTGATAGAATTGCCTTTGTATGTACTGTATTGTTTATCTCTTGTTGCCTTTAGCACTCTCTATTTGTTTCCATTGTTTAAAGTTTTAATGACAATGTGCCACAGAGAGTTTCTTGCTTGGTCTAGCCTTCTCATAGTTCTGTTTGCCTCTTGTACCTTCGTGGGATTCTATTTTGAAATGATAGGAAAGTTTTATTTGAATACTTTGTTTTATATGTTCTCTATCATTTTGGTCTGAATTTCTTCCCCTTGCAGTATACCCATAATTTGAATGTTAGGGTATCCCACAGTACCTTCATGTTCTCTTCACAAGACTTTTTGAATTTTTCAAAATTGTTGGTTTCCTGAATGTTTCATGTGTCTTGTCTTCCAGCTCTGAGGTTTTTGTCCTCCACATGATTAACTCTGTTCCTGAGGGTTTATAGAGAGGCTTTTGCTGGTTCAATTTGGTTTGTATCTTCTGTTGCTTTTCTCTGTTTAGTATCTATCCATTTGTTGAGTTCCAAATACAGGTCATGTTTTGATTTTCTTGATGAATCTTGAAACCATTACTGCATTCACTTATGTCTTCATTAAGCTTCACCAATTGGTAATTGAGTTCCTCTACCTTTTGACTTACCTTCAATCAATTTTTCTCTTTTTTGAGGTCCCTTTTGTTTTCATCTATTAGGCTAAGCCTAGGGAAGACAGCTGTGTGGATTTTATTATGGGCCTACACTTATTAAATTCTCTCTAAAAGAACAAAGTTTATCACATTTATCTGGTGCTAACTTCACTCTCCATTGGAGAACTTGCTTCTCTTTTTCAGATGGACGCAGATTCTAAGGAGAGAACCAGCCCATCATACCTCAAAAGGGTCCCAGCTAAAACTAAGAGTATTGGTGGAAATGAGCAAGAGTGTTGCTTCATTGTTGGCTTTTGTTGTTGTTGTTGTTGATTTGCTACCAGTTCTGCAGTTTGCTTGGTTGGGGTCACATATCTTGTGTTTTCATATTGAGGTTCTGTTCCTGTTGCCTCCTTTATGTTTTCATTGGAGACTTCCATGGTGGAACTAGAAAAAAACCTTGTTGGAGATCTCTCACTTTTCTATTTCTTATTGTTTCTTGTGCATTGGGGTCTACCCATCTTAGAGTAGGTGTCTTACTTAATTAAGGAGGAAGCAATGTTTTCCCCTTTTACTGTATTCAATGAATTTTTTATGTTTGAATAAAATATGTTTGTGATGGCTTAGTATTTTGGCATGCACAAGTTGTGGAGAGCCTAAGTACACCAGCAGCTCTGGGATGGTGCTTAATACCAAAGGTGGAATTGGAGGTCTGGGATCTTTTTGACCTGGTATCAGCTGTGCCTTGTGTGTGGTTCCAGGGATATAACACTTGTCCTTGTTCCTCTTCTGTACTCTGCTGGGAAGGTTAAAGAAGACTCACTGGTTCCCCCTGGCAGGTGATTGCTTGATATTCTTGTGTTCCCCTTATGGTGCCAAAGTGATGTCCAAAGTAGTCGCTGAGAGTGGAGTGGGACATTTGAGAGATGGTGAGGTTGTTGGTTCCATAGCCCAGGCCACATCAGGGAGTTGGCTGAAGTTGGGGAGATGGGGCACTGGCCGTTAGGCACACAGAAGGGTGCTTGCAGGCAGCATAGGGTGTGGAGATTTTGTGAGTAGGGTGAGCAAGGCAGCCTGCAGGCTAGTCCACCACAGAGGTGAGACAGGGAAGCCCGAGGGCACCAGGCATGGTCAGCAGAACCAGTGGGTAGTGAAGTGGCAATCCTGATTGAGGAGTCTGGGATCAGTGGCTGGGGTGAGTGACTGGGGGACCTGAGGGTTTAATGGCCTACTTGCGAGCATGGGAATCAGCAGATTCCCTACTGTGCCCCTCCATGCCATCCCAATGGATGTCTGCTAATACCTCCTCAAACTGGAGCCCCCAAAATCTTGCCTGGTGTTACCCCCAGAGCTGAGGTATACTTAGGAGGCACCATCTTGCCTGGAAGTCCTTGTTAATTTTTTTTTCAACTTCTACTTTTTATTGAGAACTTTAGTGGATGAATGTATAGTAATTTTATTGTAGTCACATTTTTCTTACCTTTTCCCTTAAGACCCTTCCCTTTAAATGTAGTCATTCCTATCCTTAGCTGTCTTCTTCCCTTTGTCCCCTTCTGCCCTTCATGTCAAAATATTGATGGGCTCAGAAACTTTCTGGTCTTGTGGCAGTGTTAGTATCTACTGTGGGGTCATGATGCATCAGTAAGTTCATACCTGGAGGACATTGCTCCCATGGTGGCTCTTACATTCTTTCTTCTCCTACTTCCTCAGTGTTCCCTGAGTATTTATGTGCTTGGTATAAATTTTATTTAGTATTGAGCTCTCAACATTCTCTTGTTTTCTACATTGATGAGATTTGAGGCTCCACAATGTCTACCATAATCTCCATAGGGACAGTTTTCTGGCTAGCAGTGAGAGCAACACTGAAATTATTTTCACAACTACCTCTGCAATGTTTCCTGAGCCCTAACAGGTGTGATAGAGATGACTCAGCCAATAATGAGCCCTGGGATTTCTCCTCTTCTTGTTATTTTGGTGAGTCTTGAGTCTCGAGGTATTTTCTGTCATCTGTAAAAAGAACATTTTCTAACCAAGACTGAGAACAACATTAAACAAAGGTCTTAAACTTACAAACTTGGAAGGTCATTTGGTAGGCATAGATACCTATGTTTAGTCAAAGGACAGTTGAAGATTCCCATTGAGGTTTAGGATCATGCAAGCCCTAGATACTGAAACTAAATTCTCAGTACCAGATGTGAATTCACTCCCATTGAGGAGGGACTCTTATATCTAATCAGAGAGCAGTTGATTACCTCAATAACTTAAGTACAGTGTCACATCAGTTGTTACGTTTTGCCTAACTGGTTGATTTTTGTACCTTTCAGGAAATACTGTTCATTCATACTGTAGATAATTTCTCCCCTAGCAGCTTGAAAAATGCCTTCCAGCACTATATTGTAACAGCTACCTGGGAAGAAGATGGTTCCCATAATGATTTGTCAATGTCTTATTACTGCAGCATATGGTGTCTTCAACAATAGGGTATTACCATCTCATTCTGGTGGTTACCATGCTCTTTGGAAATGGCTGGCATTCTTTTGGGGGCCTCATTGGCTTCCTTGAGTGACAATGTGTTGGTGATAACCCATCTTGAGAACTGGGATTCACCTGCCACAGCCCATGGATTCAGAGTAAAGCTGAATATCCTTCAATACAAAGCAAGGTAAGATATACATAATGGCAAAGATCACAGACACTGCAGTCAGTAGAAGTTGCTATTTCTACTAATTAGACTTGAGACCTTGAAGAAGACCATGAACATTGGTTTTCTCATAGTTAAATGGGGATTAAAAAAAAATCTTACTTTGTTATTTGTTGTAAGAAGACTGAATGTACTTGGAGCTTAGAGTGTCTTGTACATGGGAAACATGTAACAAATTCTACAACTAGACATGAAGATTCCTGAATCCTATAGTCCTAAAAATAGGACAGATAGGTTTCCCAGATAGCTCCTTTAAGATTGTGATTAAGTCAGTCTGGGAGTAGATCTGAAAATTATTATTTTTCCGACCTTCTTCCCCATCATCCTCTTCCTCTTTTTTGCCCTTATTCTGCCTTCTTATTCCTACTCGTCCTCCTTCCCTGTGTCCTTTCTTAAATGAATAACTTATGACTTTTGAAAATGGGTAAACCTATAATAAAATACTCAATACAATATGAGCTTTTTGGGAAATGAGTTCTACATTGGCCTGAATGGCTAAGATACTGATGTTTTCCTGAAACTCTTACCACTGTAGCTGCTACATTTTACCCATCCCCAGTATTTTCCTTTAATCTAGAAAAACCTTAAGATAAAGCATTATATCTTTATTTTTAATTTCTTATCTCCCTAGAAATATTCTGGCACATGGAAGACATCTTTTAATAACTAATGTGACAAATAACTATCCTTTTTTATCCACTCACAATTCACACTTAACAATTAGACACTGTAACACTTAACAATTATTATTTTGCCTTTACTTCAATTATACAGATTTAACCTAATTTCAGACATACATAGAGTGGAGTGGTATATTTCCCAGGGGGTGTAATTAAGAATAAATAATGTCTGTTAAGCATTCTACAAAAATATCTAGGTTACTATTGCTTTTCATCATGTAAACTTTGGAAATGAGGAGAGGGTAGTGTTTCATAGATCACTGCTAAGTGTATGCCAGTGCAAGTAGGGAGAGCAGCCTCAATTTCATCTGCCCCACTTAGTGTGTCTTTATCTCATGAATCATCCAATAACAAGTGACAACTTACAGTTAATTATATCTTCCTGTCACTAATGTGAGGAGATAGACTCCATCAGTAGAAACTGGATCAGGGGAAACGATACAAAGACAAAAAAAAAAAAAAAAAGACTTTTTACATAAAAGTATTGACAAGGTGTTCTTTTATTTATTTATTGGATTTTCAAGGTAGGGTCTCCCTCTAGCTCAAGCTGACCTGGAACTCACTATGTAGCCTCAGGATGTCCTCAAACTCATGGCAATCCTCCTACCTCTGCCTCCTGAGTGCTGAGATTAAAGGTGTGCGCCACCATGCCCGGTGGGCGTTCTTATTTTCACTGATGAAAAATTGCTAATTTGTATAGTCACTGTACTTTGTATGTCATGGGGAACAATTTGTAGACACTGATAATTTGCATGTGAATTTGTTGAGAAATATGTATCTCAACAGAATGCAAAAGTGGCAGTGAATTTATAAGCGATTGTTTGAAGTCATTTTTAGGAATGCTGCCTTCTCCAGTTGAAATCTAATTTACCCTGCAGAAGCATAGCATATTTTCATTATAACTATTCATTTTAGCATGGACTTTAGTATAATAAGTATCCTTTGATTTACCCAAGGAGGCATACACTAAAGCGTTCATCACAGTTACACTCCACCCTAGTACATGAATGTAATCTATGAAAATGTGTTTCATGAAAAGGCATTCCTGAATATGTTTCCTACCTGGAGATACAGATTCTCTCTGTCTCACTTACTCATGCACTGAGAGTACTAGAGTGTTAATTTATTTCATACCCATTAACTGGAAAATAAATGGATACAAGTTATAGTGAGGTAGAGTTAATGAGGAGCAGGTCCTAACCAGATAAGAAGTCTGGTGCTTTTATTTCAGATCACTAGCCTCAAGACCTATCAGAAATAAATGTTCCTGAGAAGCCAAGGCATAAGACACTGTTCTTTTCATGAAATTATTCTACTACTTCTTTCCCATTTCATTAAATCCCAGCAAATTCCCCCATCTTTAGTCTTCTAGGCAATTCCAGGGCTTACCTCCATACTTAGAACAGAACATACATCTTCCTGGAAGTGCTCTTTAGATAAAGAAGAGCAATAGAGTATCTGTTAATTGTACTGTTTATAGATTTCCCATGAAAGATAAAAGCTTAGTATTACTAGAACATGCAATGGATTAGTAATGGTTTAATAATGCCACAATTGCTACTGGGCATTGATATCCTCTCTGTCTTGTTACTGTACTTCAGTTTTATGCTTAATTATCAAGATCACACAGTATATTCTCCAGCAAATGCTTATTAAAACAAAAACTTAATAAGAAAATGTTATTTGCTTTGAGTATACCCAGAAATGGATATGGTGGATAATAGGGTAAATATTATATTTTTATGATTTATGAAGAGTCTCCATACTATATTTCTTTTAAAAAATATTTTGTTTTTCTTTATTTATTTGAGAGAGAGAAATTAGCAGGAAGAGGAGAGAAAGAGAGAGAATGGATGCAACAGGGCCTCCAGCCTGCAAATGAACTCCAGATGTATGCACGCCATTGTGCATCTGGCTTACATAAGTCCTGGGGATTCGAACCTGGTTCCTTTGGCTTCACAAACAAGTAACTGGACCACTAAGCAATTTCTCCAGCCCATACTATATTTCTTAATGGTGGCAGCAGTTAACATTTCCACCAACAGTGCATAAGAATCCCCTATTCTCTGTATCTTTGCCTCAATAACAAGTATTTTTTTAACTTAATAGGCAATTCTTCATTGTGATTTTAAAACATTTTATTTATTCGTATGTTTATTTGAGAGAGAGAGAGAGAGAGAGAGAGAGAGAGAGAGAGAGAGAGAGAGAGATTGAGAATGGGCATGCCAGTTACTCTAGAGGCTACAAACAAACTCCAGATGCATGCACCACCTTGTGCATCTAACTGGATTTTTTTTTAAATTTTTTTGTTAATTTTTTATTTATTTAAGAGTGACAGAGAGAGAAAGAGGCAGAGAGAGAAAGAGAGAGAGAATGGGCGCATCAGGGCCTCCAGCCACTGCAAACAAACTCCAGTTGCGTGCTCCCCCTTGTGCATCTGGCTAACGTGGGTCCTGAGGAATTGAGCCTTGAACCGGGGTCCTTAGGCTTCACAGGCAAGCACTTAACTGCTAAGCCATTTCTCCAGCCCCTAACTGGCTTTTATGGGTGCTAGGGAATTGAACCTGAGTCCTTAGGCTTCATAGGCAAGCACCTCAATCACTAAGCAATCTATACAGCCCCATTGTAATTTTAATTTACATATCTCCCATGATTTGTGATTGATGTTGGATACCTTCTCATATGTACTGGGTCATTTTATATCACCTTTTGAAAAATGGGAAGTCAGATACATTCTACTCTTCTATTTTCACTACTTTTTTTTTTTTTTTGCTATGTGTATAAGTGTAGGTATGCATGTGCCATAACATACATGTGAATATCAGAGTACAACTTCATGTGATAGTCTTTGCCTATCACCTAGTTTATGGAAGGTGAGCAGAAGTTCATTGATGAGCTCACTAGGCTAATTGGCCCACAAGTTTCTAGGTGATTTTCCTATCTTCATGCATGTACTTTCCAACAATAGAGATGATGGGATTACAGATTCTGCTAACTGCATCATGCTGCACAAGGGTTGTGGAGATTTGAACTCAAGTACCCACACTTACATAGCAAGAAGTTTATACACTGAGCCATCTCCCCAGCCTACTTTGTGCATCTTACAATGTTTCTTTTTTACTTTCCCCGTGAGTTATATGAGTTCCTTCTATATTTTGGGCAGTAACCTTTTATTAAGTAAGTGGTTTTCAGATACCTTCTTTTTATTTTTTTCATATTATTCATTATTTACTTTTCTGGGACAGAAATATTTTTGTCATGTATTTCTGCATGTTTGATATACTTTTATTTGTTGTGTTTTGATTTTCTACATAAAAATTCATTGTCAATACCTATTTTGTGGAATTTACCAGGTGTTTTCTTCAAAGACTGTTACAGTTTAAATGTTTAAATCCTTAATCCATTTTCAGTTTTGTGTGCATACTTGAAGTAAATAAAACTGCCATGTCAAATGGGTATCTGTATTATCTGTAATAGACAAGATATTGTATCAACTTGTATTTATTACTAAATGGACAAGGAAAACATGACATAAATCCAAGGCAGTATTATTGTTTTTCTTTTTTTTCTTGGTTTTTCAAGGTAAGATATCACTCTAGCTCAGGCTGACCTGGAATTCACTCTGTACTCTCGGGTTAGCCTTGAACTCATGGCAATCCTCCTTCCTCTGTGTCCTGAGTGCTGGGATTAAAGGCATGCGCCACCATGCTCGGCAGTATTATTCTCTTTTAAAAAGTAAGAAAGCAGACCACAATCTACAAAAACACAAATGAACCAGAAAGACTGCACACACAGTAAAATAAGCCAGGCTCATAAAGCAAATATTACCTGTTATCATTTATTCATGGAATCTTAAAACATTAAATATACAGTGTATTCATTTTGTGTCAAGTGGCCACAAAGCCAGAAACAACTATTTTGGATCGCAGGCTAAGAGGATCCAGTCCATGACTTCTTGGCCCCTGTTCACTTAAGCAGAAGATAATGTGGGCAGGCACAAATGGCAGAGGATAGCTGTTCACATTAAGGCAAATAGGAATCAGAGAGAAATACCCAGGAAATATACAGGGGTAATAGACCTCCAATATCTTTCCCAGTAACCCGCTTCTTTCAGACAGGTCTGCCTTTCAAGGATTCCAGAATCTCCCAAAATAGTGTGCTAGCTAGGAACCAAGCATGCAAATCATAAATCTGTGGGGAATATTTCACATTCAAACCATAAGATATAGTAACAGAGTATAGGAACGGTTACCAGGAAGGGCTTAGGTATTTGTTGGATTGGGTTGTAGAAGAGATTGGGTTTAAAATAAATGTTGGTCAAAATATACAAACTTCTAATTATAAGATAAGTAAGTTCTTCATGTCTAATGTATTGTTTGGTGCCTATAGTTAACAATAGTGTTTTGTACACATAAAATATGTTAAAAGAATAAACTTTAAGAATTCTCACCATAAAAATGACTATATAAAATGATAGATATTTTAACTAGATTTGTTATGGTAATTGTTTCACAATGTATACACATACCACATGTATACATTAAGTTTATTCTATTTCTGTCAATTATTCTTTATTAAAGCTGACAAAGGCTTGATTTTGAAACATTCAGTTTTACTTTATAATGAAAAGAAAGATTAATTTATTCATTCTTCCCTGCCACAGCTAGTCAACATAGCTTGCATTTTAAAAAATAAAAAATATACTCACATAACATAACTGTCAACTGATAAGAACATTTACTTACTAACTCAAGGAGACATTTTAAATAAATAGAATGAATGACTTAAGACCTCTACTTCCCACACACAAACAGATCGTTTTTAATATTTCTATAGGAGAACCAGATATCTAAGTTTTCCAAGCTCATTAGACTGTAATGGTCCCTTCTCAGTGTGGGCATTGTCAGGGATCTGACAGAACGCCAACAAAGCTGTGTGTTAGACACTGGCATGCATGTCCTCCTCTTAGCACCAGCCTACACAGCTGAGGCAGCTTTGCCAGCTCACAGAAGACAGTAGAAGAGCCAGTCAGATGTTTCATAAGACACATCTTTCAAAAGATGATGACAACTGTTAAACCTTTCAGAATATACAAGGTTATTCATTCATCTCCCCTTCATTTTATTTCTTCCCTAATAATTTTCAATAGCACTATCCAGCAGGCAGTTGACATATTCTGATTTCACAATGTCAAGAAGAGTCTTCCTTCATTTCTAGATTAAAGGTTTCCCATTCAGGTATTTAGCGAGTAAAACCAAACCTGCAGAGAGTACTTCAGGAAATTCTCCACAAAGAAGAATCAAATAATCTACCTCAAGTGTCTACAAGAAGCATACCACAATAACCAAACTCAGAGAAGGTACAAAAAAAAAAAAAGTCCATGAAAACACCAGACCTCATAAACAAACATGATATGGCAGGGATAAAATCATACCTCACAGTCATTACCCTAAGTACTAATGGTCTTAACAACCCATCAAGAGACATAAGCTAATAGGGTGGATCAGAAAATGAGCTGCCCCCAATCTGTTGTCTTCAAGAAATCCACCTCACTACTAAAGAGAAACACTTCCTCAGGGTGAAAGCATGGAAAATAATAATCCAAGAAAATAAGAATAAAATAAGAAATAATAAGAAACAAACAGGCATAACTATACTAATATCAAATAAAATAGATTTCAAACCAAAAATAATCAAAAAAGACAAAGAAGGATGACCAACATCTGTCCAAGCAACTCATGGCCTAAGCCTAAGCTGCTCAGCAGCAAATAATCTGTCGTGATGCTCACACAAGTGCAATAGTGGCGCACAGCCATGGTGGGAAGCCAACTGCTCTTGATTTGGCTAACTGATCTGCTCAGTGGAACAGAACCCATAGCTGGATCTGGGAATCAAGTCAGAACCATATCCAATAATGAGCCTGCTCTCCATTAACAAGCAGTCATGGGCTACAAGAGGACCTATAGCTATTAAATTCTCTCTGAAAACATAAACATAAACAAAAACAAAAATAAAAACAAAAACAAAGGTTATCCCATTTATCTGGTGCTAACTTCATTCTCCTTTGGAGAATTTTCTTCTCTTTTTCAGATGGACACAGATTCTAATGAAAGAAACAGCCCACCATACCTCAAAAGGGCCCTAGATGAAACTAAGAGTGTTTGGGGAAATGAGCAAAAGTGCTGCTTCCTTGATGAACCTGGTGCCAGCACAAGGGTGAAGGAGATACACAGAGAACACTCAACTCCTACCAAACCAGATATCCAGAGTAACAGAGATGTCCAAGACCTCATCACTGAAGCAGACTGAAAATGAACCCATCATGGCTCAGGGAAATATACAGAAGAGGGGGTGGAAAGATTATTAGAGCCACATGTTGGGACATTATACACAGAGACATTGTCTCTTACCCAAAACTGATGGCTAGCCCCGCAGTGCAAGACCCATATTCCCCAATGAGGAGGGTCTCGACAGAAGGGGGAGGACAGGGAAGAGGCTAACAATGGTACAATATAAACTGTGTACATAACTAATAAAAAATCATAAGTTAAAAAATTCTATAACTTAGATTTAGGCAGGTCAACAGCAAGAATAAAATGATCCCACGTGACTGAACTGGGCTCTCATGTGGAAAGAACTAGATATAGTGTAATCAATTCTGGATTATTTTGTTTAGTTTCACTTGAAAGAATAAACTGAAATTGAATACTGACAAAAAAACCCAAAATTTAATTTTTTACTTAGTTGAAGACAAAAAATATCACTTGTTATCCAGGACTTTCTTGACTTAAAAAGAATAGAAACCAAAGGGAGAGATATTGCTTCACAGGAAACATTTGTGAAAGGGCAACAATGAAATTGTTTCCCACCCTGAAGAATGACTGGAACAGTATCTACCTTGTTCAGGGTTTGTGTTCTTGAGCTGCTTCCCTTTCCTCTCCCCTACCCTCTGACTCAGCTTTGTTCCTAGCCTGTAGGTCAGTGCATGATACACTGTGAAAGTTCTGCCCACCAGGAGCTCCAGAAAACTTCATGTAGCTTCTCTCCTAGCTCCAGTTGGAAAATATTGAAAGGAGAAGGGAAACAGAGCAAAGACACAGGATAGTCTCTGACTAGTCACCCAACCTGTGTGCCATCAGCCTTCTATTCTGAGGAGTAATATTCTAGCTTACTATCTTGTGTGATACAATACACCATGAAGGAAGATATTGATGGCAAAGTGTACACAAATCATGTAAACTTTCCTTCATTTATTGAAAACTGATAATTCCATTAAGGAAAAATCGGTACAGAAGATGTTAATAAAGAGATAATAAAGTGTAAAAGAATTCCTTTAATTGAATTGATGTGAAGCTAAACTGCTGGAGACCTTTATTATCTGTATTTTTTAGACCTTCCCTCCAAAACAGTCTTTGTCACACATACTTGTTAATCATTCTTTAACATCTATTGACAAGCATTAACAAGTTACAGGAACCCAGAGGCCCAATGGTATAGAGGCTTCATATTAATCATAATCAGGTAAAATGCAGAGGGGCAGAACAATCCAAAGACAATCTCAAACTTCCTCACCTTAGGTTCTTTACTAAGCAACTGGCTTTATACACTGAAGGCAAGAATGTGGCTGCCCAGATAATTTCTTCATGATAGTTTTTATTTTGTTTCTATAATATTTTTTAGGTTTGGAAATATTTTTATTTCATCAAATATAAACTCTTCATATTCTATTCTTTAAATAGATGAGAAACAAAAGATAGCAAATGGAATGTGACTGGAAGTTTCCTTGGTAATTGATACATGGCCTAGATCATGGTGGGCTCTTTTCATACTTTTATAGAATATCAAAAGAAGAGACCAGGGCTGGATAGATGGCTCAGTGGTGAAGGTGCTTGCCTGCAAAGCCTAAGGACCCAGGTGAGATTCACCAGTACCTATATAAAGCCTGACATACAAAGATACAAGGTGATGTAAGTGCGTAAGGTCACCATGCACACAGGGTGGTACATGCACCTAGTGTTCAATTGCAGTGGCTGGAAGCCCTGGCATGCCAGTTCTCTCTCTCTCTCTCTCTCTCTCTCTCTCTCTCTCACTCACTCACTCTCTTGCTCTCTCTTTCTCTGATAAAAAAGAAAAATAAAAAGAGATGATCAGATTTCTGGAAGATGAATACTAGAGCCCTTCTTTATTCATGTTTTACCTATTCTAAGAACTGGGGAAGAGTTGAAATATGGAAGGCTGAAAAATATGGAATAATGAGCCTCACAAAACTTAAAATGAGAAAAATTTCATTGCTCTTTGAGTGATTAGATCAGGACTATGTCTTTGCACACAATGGCATCTTGTGTCTCATACAATTCCCTAAGAGCCTTCAGGCAAGATCAGTCATGGTAGTGCTATTTTAGGATTTAGAGGTACATGGAGTTGGATGGGTCCTGTGTCCTCACTAATGACACTCAGATATGGGCTCTCTAGGGAAAACACTATGGTGCCTTAAAGTTTCTATAGGAAAGAGATGATGCAGTCCCTTGCTTCAAATAATTAATTTCTTAATTAGTGAGGTAGACCAAGCAAAAGTAAACCCAAAACCAAACTAAATGTGTGTTATAAGGTAATAAAAGTATATACAATGGTGCCAACATGCCAATATGACTGTGTATACATTGTGTACATAACTAATAATATATATATTAGTTATATATAATATATAAATATATAAGTATATAAATTATATATATATATATATATATATATATATATATATATGCATATTTCAGTAGGAACACAAGTGCAGACATCTATTCTTCATGTGCTAAAATTAGAGGGAAATACTTTCCAGAAATTAAATTTGAAGTGAGTCCAAAGATGAATAGGTATTTTCCAAGGAGACCAGAGGAAAGCATTATTTGTTGTGCAAATAGCATCAGTACAGGTATGATACACTGACATTCATTAAATGAACTCTAAGTCTTTACTGAGCACTGGTATATAGTTTTCTAGGATAAAGTTGAAGATCTACAAGGTCTAATATCATGTCAAGAATCCTGGATTACATTTCTTAGGGAAAATAGTAGGCTGGTATTGATTTGGAGTTTTTGAGAAGTCACTGAAAAGTAGGTTGGAGGGTTGAGTGGGAACAAGACTCAAAGCAAGGAGATAAGCTGAATAGCAGCTGTCATAGTCTGCATGTGATCATGAGGTAGACAGCACCAGGTGGAATACAAGATGGATAGTGTCCTGGTCCATTTTGTGGTGTTATAATGAACACTTGAAACTGGATAATGTATAATAAGCATAAATTTCCTGACCCACAGATCTGAGGGTGGGAGGGTCCAAAATGAAAGAGCTGACAATCTGGGAAGATCCTCTTTCCTGTGGTAAAACATGTTGGAACATGGAAGGCAAAAGCAAAAAGAGCTAACTTGTTTAAGTTCATATTTTATCTAATTATATCATTCTATTCAGTACAGCAGAGCTTTTCTGACCTAACAAATTAGGCCTTACCTCTCAAATTGATGCAGTGGGGATTAACTACATAACAAATGAATTTTGGAATCACACATAACATTATCACACCATAGTTAGGCCTATTTATCTGATATTATGCTAATATTGTTTTTATAACTATAAGATACACTTGACATTGTCCAGTTAAACTTGTATTTATTTTGTTGTAGCTAATAGGCATTTATGTTTTGTGATTTTAATCACATTGATTGTGCTGTTTAATTTTTGTGATTACTATGTAATAACTGCATCTATTAGTAAGGTCCAGAAAGATATGTTAACACATAAATACAGCAAACTTGATCAAATAAAGGTGATCAGCATTTCATTCCCATTACTATTTGCCACTCTCCTTATCATTGCCTTTGCATTTTTTTCTTTTTTCAGTGATGGATTTAAAACTAGGACTTCATTAATTCTAAGCAAGTATTCTACCATTGAACAACTCCTCTATCTCCTTGTAATTTTTTTTTTCTGTATGGAGTTAAATTCCTTCTATATCTTAATAAAGTATATTGGACTTTATTATGAGTTATAGAGCCCACTATGTAAGAAGCAGAAGAACTTCTGTGTTTTTAGTACCCATTATTATCTCTTCTTACCCTTCTTACATTCCTTCTTTCCAAATGTCTAGTATTCCAATAGGAGAAAGAACATGTGGTATTTTTCTTTCTGTGTCTGAGTCATTATGCTTATACTATGTTATTCCCAACTTCCATTGACCTTTTCTGCAACCTAAAGTATTTCATTCTTTTTCAATAAATTAAGAAATATGATGTTCTTCATCTGTCAACAAGAACCTATATTGGTTCCATATTCTAGCTATGGTGAATAGTGCCACACTAAGTATGTGAGTGGAAATGTCTCTATCAGAAGCTTATTTCACTTATGTTGTATGTGAAACTAGAAGTGGGATAGATGGATCACAGAGCAGATCCTTTTTTATTTTCTGAGGACTATCAATACTGTTCTCTCAAAGGGTATGGCTAGTTTACTACCTCCCATTGTATACAGATCCCTTTTGTTTACATACTTGTATTATTAGTTAATTTTGTGACTTTCATAATAATAATAATTCTAACTTGGGATAAAAATACCTCACTATGTTTTCAATTTTTTTCCCTGTTAATTAGTCATAACAAATGTTTTCCCATATGATTGGGGGCTATTAAAATATCTTCTTTGGAAAAATATTTTATAGTTCATTTGACTATTCAAATTAGATGACTAGATATTTATCATTAAGTATTTTGAACTTCTTATATATTATGGATAATTATTTGACAGATGAATAGTTGACAATATTTTCTTTTGATCTACAAGTTGTCTCTTCCCTTTGCTGTGGAGAAGATTTTTAGTTTGCTATAATTCCATTTGTCTATTTCTCTTTTTATTTCCTGTGCTTTGGAGATCATTAGTTTCCATATTGAGCTGACAGGTGACAGATTATTCCCATTATCTTTAGGTGAAAACAGACTCAAATACTTCATCTGGGCAAATGACCAGTGATATAAAGGTAACATAATATAAAGGTAGCAGCTTGCTTAACAGCTGGATTCTTGTGATGGTTTTCTAATTAATGGGATGTGAGTGCAATTGATACTGGCAATATCTGGTTGTACTCTTAAAGAGAAAGAGTATAGGGTACCCTCCATTTTCCTTGTCCTGCTAGCTAGCTAAAATAAAGACTTGAGGGCAGAAACTGGAACAGTCAGAGTAGCCCATGAAACAGATAATGCATGATGATACATGTTAAGAGTATCACAGCCACAAGTTGGATGGGCCTGGTGCTTACTACCACCCATGGTACTGTTGTAATAGCTTGGATATACTTCTTCTCTGATTGTCAGATGAGGGAGAAATTGTTTCTGTATTGTTCATAACTGTTATTTTAGCAACTGGTATAGAATTAACAACTTTATTCTAACAGGAAAAGATTAGATGTTATATATTATATATAATGTATGGAACTTGCAGTACTTACTTTCTCATTGCTAGTACAAAGCATCTGACCAAAAGCGCCTGTGTGGGTACAGGATTTATTTTGGCTCACAGACTAAGGGAAAGCTCCATGACTGCAGGGAAAGCATAGCATGAGCTGAGGCTGGAAGCCACCTCCTGGCCAACATCAGGTGGACATTAGCAGGAGAGAGTGTCAAACACTGGCATGGGAAACCTGGCTATGATGCTGATAAGCCAGCCCCTAACAACTTCCAAAAAGTTTTCCAATTCCAAAATTTCCATCAGTGAGGGATCAAACTTTAAGAACACACAAGTTTATGGCAGATATGAATCAAAGCACCACAAAACTTTTCACCTATTTCTATTATATGTTTGCAGCTTTTGAGTAGCTAAGACTCGAAAGCAATTTCTTATAGAAACAACTGAAATTTTATTTTTTTCAAAGGACATTTTCCTTGTCCCTTCTTATATATATAAAAGGATATTATATATAAATAAATATAGGCATATGTTAAAATCTCATCTTTCAATATGTTCTCATTTTAGTGTTTCTTCCCCCTTGAATCTTTACCTACTCCCACAATTTCAACCATTATGATTGCTAATGTATATATGACTTTAAACTACAGTTTCTGAGGTCTCAGTCAGCACTATGCACTTTGGTCCAAGCTGTCTGCTTGGCCTCTCCACCACTTCACATCACTGGTACCTTGTGCTTCACTTGTCCTCCATCATACTCCGTGTCCTCCATTCAGATGACATCTTTCTCCTTATAACCCAGCTTTCATTATTGGTCTAGAATGCTGTGAGGTGTGTAGACTTAAAACCTTGATTTTATCTCAAACTTTTCTATTATTTATTACATTTGACTGGGAAGTTCTAGGAATTCTATTTTGGGATGAATTCTCATCTGTCGTTGTTTTTACTGCTAATATCTTATTTCAACCCATGACATATGTGAGAGCCTTGAATACATTTATTTTTCTTTGCAGTGGGTTCAGTGGCCTCAACTTTTGTAAATGGTCAGATATTAAGTTTGTTTTTTTTTTGTTTGTTTGAGACCATCTGGTGTCTGTTTCAACTAGTTATATTTGCCATAGTATCATGAAAGCTTCCATAGACAATACATAAATAAATGGATGCTCCTGTGTATTGAGAAAACATTATGAACAAAACTAGACAGTAGGCAGTGTTAGATCACAAGCTATAGTCTGCAAAACCCTGATCTATATAGATCATGGTATATAACAGTTAACAAGAGAACAATATCTTGGGTATCTGGTAACTTCTAATTTAGACAAAGTAATAGGTAAAAATATATGACCAATATTATGACTCATGCCTTTGCTACAATACAATGTTGTGAAGCAAATGAAATGAATGACATGACAGCAAATGATCCCAAACTTGAGGATTGGGAAGCCAGAGTTTGAATTGAAATAATAATAATGTGCAAAATTTGAAGGAAGTTATAGTCAGGGTTCTATATAGTAAAAGACATTGTTTTATTTCAGATGTATCTTCTGTACTCTCTGCTCTCTTTTCCTCTTAGAAATAAACTTTGTTCTTTAAGCAGAAGTATGTTTGTAAGAAAAGAATTAGAAAAGTTTACTGGGCAAGACCTTCTGGAACTCTGGTATACATAATGAGGACTAATCTAGATAAAGAGTACTCCTGCAAGGTTTTACTTAGGGAAGGAGGAAGGTTTGCTTAGCTTGAGAGTAGATTATATCTAGCTGACAGGTTATAGGAATAGCAGTGGTTCAATTAGAAAATGTCCATTTGAAGCGAAGCTGTCATTAACACAATTGCAGTAGAGAGAAGCAGAAAGAGCCTCAAAACATATTTTGAATTTATCCAATTAAGACTCATCAAGTACAAAGGGGAGGAAAGGAAAGTAAGGGATAATTTCAAGAGTTTTGACTTGGATATTGGAGAAGAATTAGGTGATGTTTAAAGAAGCATGCAATAATGGATACCAGGGAATCAAACAATTCTCTTGAGAATGTCATAGCAAACACTGTTTAGATAAGAAATCTAAAGGTAAAAATTTTGTAAAAGAAAATAATGGATGTCAGTGCCAAGAGTAATTTCAACCGACTGGTGAGTTTTGAGCTGCAACTGTTGTGTAGAACAAAGAGAATGGTAACAAGCGCAGGTGGTAATTTCAGGAATGTTTTTTAAGAACTAATGCATAACTATTTGTCATCTTCCTGAACAAGATGCTCTACATATATTAATTTCTCAATGATGTTTTTCACAACTTGCAATATAAATGCTTGAAACACAAGAAAAAATAACAGTAGCTATCAATATCTGAATAAAACTCCTAGACTTTTCATTCTTGGAAAGTTGCAGAATCAGGAATGAGGGAAAGGATGGTATCAACACATGATGTATCCATACTAAGTATGTCCATAATAAAAAAGTATGATTAAATAGATTCATAGTGTATTGAATTCAAAATATTATGACTTCTATAATATATTTATATTAACTGTTTTTCTTTCTTTGAAACAATGACACAGAGACAGGGAACATAACTTATATCCTGCCCACAAGTAAGGTCTTTACCTCATTCCTTTATGCAACAAGTATATATGAACATCTACTCTGTGCCATGTTGAGCTAAAGCAAGGATTTTGTGGTCTGTGTTGACTGTACCTTTAGGTGAGAACAGAATAGATTAAGGTTGGATTAACTATGTTACAAATGAAGATGTCATCAACATTACATAGGAGGTGGCACCAGAACATTTCCTCTGTCTTAGTTTTGCAACTATATTTGATAATGCCACTAATAATGTGTAGCATAGTTAATTGGAGGTCACTAACATTTTAGGATAGCAAAAACAGCCTTCAATAAGAAGGCAAAATGATTATATTCTGAAGGATAAAAGAGCACAATAGGTAAACATTGAGACTATTCATATTGGTATATATTATTTATTGCTGTGTCTCAAAAATCAGAGGCACAAAGACAAATAAATGAAGAACCCTGGCTCAGGAACTTACAAACAAATTTGGTTTGGCTGGATCATAAATCTCATGAATGAAGAACGAAAGTAAAAAATAATGGTTTAAGGATAAATTAGGGCCATATATATGGAGCGGCTCAAAAGGTTGGACTTTTTCAGTAAATGATAGAAAATTGATGAATATTTTTGAACAAGAGGGTAAAAAGATGATAATTGTTCTTTTGGAAGGTAAATTATGCAGTGCTTTGATTAGAGAGGCAGAAGATACTGAAGGTGGGAATAAGAGAATTTTAATTTTATTTTGTATTACAATGTAATCAACTAAATACTTACAGATATTATGTAGTTAAAATGAAAATAGAAGTACTCTGTGCTGTCCCAAATTTATTGTGAGTTTATTTATTGATTAGCATTGACTTGTCAGACACATTATCTAATGAGTCAATAGTATTTTTCAGCTCCTCTTATGCGCCAGACACTGTCTTTTAACCTTGGCTACTTTATTGCTGATACCACAAACATATGAGGAAAGGCCTTTTGCCCTATTTTTGCTCAGAAGAAATGTTAGCCAATGGTGTATTCAGTCTAAGTTCACACTGCTGGAACTCAAAGCCAGTTCTGTTTCATCTCAGAGATGGTAGCTCTGCCCTTAAACCCTTGACCATCAGGTTTCATTGCCATGAGAATTTTTGTTCTCCCGCAGTTCCTGCTACAAAATAGCATTATCATAGTGTGTACTTAGCAGCTCTGGGAACGCCATGTCAAACCTTTGGGATGTTATTCTGGTACTTCTTGGTTTCATTCAGTTTAATTTCTAAATCAAAATCGATTTTCTTTTTCTTCATGAGATTGTGAAGTTATATCATGTAAGGGAGGGATAGGGTTTTAGAAATTTATTTGAAACAATATCAGTGTCTGCCAATTTATATAAATAGAGCCTGCAATTCCCTGTGACATTAAACAGTGGTCAGATTACATGTGTGGGTTCTTAAAGAGATTATGTCTGCCTTTTAGAGCTAGTGTTTATTTCACTGTTAGTGGAGTCTCTTTTTCAATAAAATTTTTTACTGTGAAAAGCTTTTCTAGATGGAATTCAAGAAGAATAGCATATAGTGCCAAAGAAAAATATTCACTGTATGTCTTCTGTGAATACAAATGGACTGTCTTCTTTGTAACTCTGTAAAAGGTACAAAATTGTTATTGGAATTGCTTTAAATGAAGGAGCCTAAAGCTTGGGATTGTGAGTGATCTCACTCATTCACTTACTTCACCTCACTGAGGGGTGTGCTTGGAATCATACCAAACACAGGGAACAATAATCATATGTATTTCTTAAACTTTTGGTAGAGCCAGTCTTTTCATATCCCTTGTATTTCATAAAGAATACCTGGGTATTTCAAAGAGATTGAATATTCTCTAACCAGCCTCATAGAGTAGGGGCATCCCCTTCCCTGACACAGATAGAGATAATAGAACAGAGAGGACTGGTGCTAACTGCATTGTCTCTCTGGGAAATATGTCTATTTCTGCTTCCTCAGGGAATTTTTTTAAGTCAAAGAAATGTTGTTACAAAGGAAGACTTTTATCCTCTCAGCAGAGACGGAGAGGAAGGATAATAAAGATTTTCATGGCCACCTTGTTCCCAGCAGCATCATTCACTGATGAATGAGTCACTGGCTTAACCAATTGCATTACCAGCCCTCCTTTTGGGAAAGGGTGGGGGGAAGCTAGTAGGGGAATGGATATAGGGCTGAATGAAGTCTCTCCAACACTCTGAGCAAGTAAATGTGTGAAAAGTCCATTTTCACAGTAGACAGAAGAAGACTTTATACTTAAGTTGTGAGCACAAAGAAATAGTCCCTATTATGCAACTATACCCAGTGAAGCTGTATTGAGTATTGTCACAAAATATTAGCACTGTACTAATAATCATGTGCTGAAGATAGGATACTTTTTCAGTTCCCTTACTTGTTTCTCTGATCAACATTGTCCAACAGTAGGTTATGGAAGGAAAGAGTTTATTTCATCTTTCTGATCCAGTACTATAGTCCATTATGGAGTGGAAGGCATGGTGGCAGGAGCAAAACACCAGCCTGAAGCAAACACAGAACCTCTCTCAGAAAGCAAGAGAGTGAACAGGAACTGTGGCAAGACTAACCTCTAGTGTTCCATTTCCTCCAGCAATGATCCTCCTGTTAAAAGTTCCACAGCCTTCCTAACATTTCTATCAACTGTGGGGATAAAGTGATCAAGCACATGAACCTAAGGGGGACACTTAGAATTCAAGACACAACAAACGCTCACATATTTATATTTTACCTAATAATGTCCATATTATCAATTGTCCCATAATTCTTACCTCACAAAAGTTTATGTGTTGATGGCTTACCATCCATATTGTGGACACAATCACAAAGTAATCATATTTTGAGGCCTCTGACCTAATCAATTGATTAATCCTTTGACAGGTAAATAATATGACTGTATTATTGAGAGATGGACTTAAGTGAAGGAAGTAGGGTACAAGGAATCACTGCTCTAGGAATATGTGTTTTATTTTGGTTCACCCTGTCTCATTCAGGCTGCCGCAAGGTAAGTAGCCCTTTTGCTTCTCACTTCTGTTCCCATGCTGCTCAGCTCCAGGATGACCTCAGAAATAAGGCTACCTGACCATGAATTGAAACCTCTGAAATTATGAGCCAAAATAAATCCCTTCTTATTTAAGCTGTTTCTTTCAGGTGCTTGCAATAGGAATGAAATATTCATAGCACACCTACATAAACAGAAAAAATGTCATTAAGAAAAATAAGAGGAATATAACTTAAAAGGCTAATGATGTTTGCCTATTGAAACACATTTTTTCCTACAGATGTATGTGATTAGTTCATCATTAACTAATGTGCTAGACACAAACAAGTAACTAGATAGAAGAAGAATCATCTGTATAAGTAGTGGTAGTAGTCATTTATTAGAAACATAGTACAAAGTGTCTAATTAAAGCCTTTATTTGATTTAGCTCTGTTAATCCTTGAAAAATATATGTAAAAGTAATTGGGAATTTTTTAAAAAATATATATACAATGAATTAAACAGAGACTCAGCTCAGTAAGGTTGAAAAACTTGGCTAACTTCACGAAAGGTAAATGTAGAAGCTGGGGATTGTAGCTGTTAGTTACACTATCATCTAGTTTGAGCTATTTCACACATTTATCAAACCTTAATAAAAGTTCAGTAAAAGCTGTAAGGGTGAAAAGTGGCTGCAAAAATTCATTCTGAAGAATTTTAATAAGACAAGTACTTGTTGGTTAACTTAAAATTGTTTTTTAAGAAAGTTTCCTAGAAGAAAGACTCTTGAACTCTCATTCAGTGCATGCACTTAAGAACCACATGTTTGAAAGTCTAATGTAAAGTTTCAACCACTTAAAGATCTGATTTTGAGTACTTTCTGAAGATAGTCATAATATTCACAAGGATACAAAATGGAATAAAAGTTCATGTTAAAGCTGCTACTTTCAGAGATGAATCTGCTATGTTTGAGCCAAGAGTACTCCTGAAGAAAAATAAATTTCATTAGACATTTTCAGACTTCAAGATAAGTGAAAATGCTGGATAGTCCTGGTCTCATCTATGCCATGCTTCACTCCCCAGCACCACAGAATGGAGAGGGTGTTTAGATTCCCTATTTTATTAGAGCTCAAAACATAAAAATACATCTGCAGAGCTGGAAAGATAACTTAGTAGTTAAGGCACTTGCCTGCAAAGCCAAAGGACTCCAGTTCAATTCCCCAGGACCCATATAAGCCAGATGCACAAGGTGATGCATGCATCTGGAATTCATTTGCAGTGGCTGAAGGTCATGGCCACCCATTCATTCATTCATTCATCCCTTCTCTCCCTCTTTCTTTCTCTATCTACCTTTTTCTTATTCTCAGATAAATAAATAAAAATAAATATTAAAAAGTATATCTGCCTGGTTACAGACATAATGCACACTCCAGGAAAGGTATGGACTTGTGGATAATAGCTAGATATTTCTATGTGAATATAGGCTCTCTGAACTTTCTGAATGGATCTTGACCTGGCAATCATTCTATCTTTCTCTGAAAATGCTACTGACAGTCTTCAATATAGGTATAGATAACTGGCAGCTCAATAATTCTTACCAGGTCTGCCTAGCCAAAGAACAATGCTTTTGTGTCTAAATATCTCTTGAAGAGATCAGTTACTATGCTATAATACCAAATATTGAACATACAATAGTAGTGGTAGTGGTGACACAATTGTAGGAGGATCAGTAGTAGTTTAACTTGATGAAAGTTATAGTATGTCAATGATTAAAGCAATTATATCCTTTGAAATAACATTTTCAGTACAATTGAATGTATATCAATCATGTATATCAGCTATTGACTCAACCATTCATCTCATTCAGGAAATAATAAGCTCTAAAGTCATGGAAGCACCAGTGAAGAGGAAAAAAGACAAATGAACAAATAAACAATGTAATTACAAAATTTGATAAGCAGCATGATAGAAAGAAAGAGCAATAAAAAACAAAGAATTGAGTCCTTTATGCTTTTGACAATGTGGTACAAATTCTCCCTGTTGACAGGCTGGGTGACTCTGCTAAATGATGGAAAATAACTTTGTAGGCACAAAGGATAGTGAACTACAAAAGCTTTAAGGCCCACAGAAACTTGTCTTTTTGGCAAACAGAGCAAACTATGACTGGGAATGAGAGTTAACAGAAAAAAGGGAGCATTTGGGAAATGGATCATGAATGGAATGTAGGAAAAGGTAACCTTATCTTTTAATATCAGGAAATGAGAGTTTTGAAAGTGGTGGAAGATTTGGATAACACATTTTAGATCACTCTAGCTGATGAGTGAAGAATGGATTCAAGAGTTCTCTGATACGGGTTCCCTGTGCCAGATGGGTGGAGTGTGAGTGGGTATGGCATGGAGTGAGTAGGCAAGGTCTCCACTTGTCAGCTCCTTTCAGTTCTCTGGACCTGGTGTGTCCTACTGTGCCTTGCTTGGGAAGGCCTAGTCCCTGTGTGGGCTGTGGAATCAGGCTTTTTGCTCTGGGACCTGACTGGACACTGGGTGCCAGCATCCCTGTTCAACTAAGTCAGAGGGTGCATAGGCCAAAGTGGGAAAAAAAGCTTGCTTCCTCATCAATAAAGTAAAAAGTCTTCCTAAAATGGGTAGACAACTTTGCAAAAAAGCCAACAAAAGTCAGAAAACTGAGAGATATCCACCAAGGATGCCTAGTTCTACAATGAAGGCTTCCAATGAAATCATAGAGAAATCAACAGAAATTCATTCCCAAAATAAAAGCACAACAACCATTGACACCCTGATCACAACAACTGCTGAACTGGAAACAAACCACCAAAGAAGAAAAAAATCATAAATGAAATTGAACAGAATCATTTCTTAGAGCATTCAGCTTCTGACAGTAAGCTTAGCTTCCTTGAAGAAAATGATAGGACTCTCCAAAGAGATATGAACAAATTGAATGTGAGTCAAGAAATGGAAGATCTCAACAACCAGTTGATTAAGCTAATTGAAGACTTGATCAATTGTGAGACTGAATTCCAGGAAGCATCAAGAAAATCAGAACTTGAACTGAAATTTTACCTCAAAAAGATAGACACAATGCAAAATAACACAACAGAAAACAAAAACCAAATAGAAATTCCCCAAATCTCTCTAGAATCCCTCACCAACAGAGTTACTCAGGTGGAAGACAGAACAACTCACCTGGAAGACAAGACCAAAGCAATTGATCAGGAGGCCAAAACTTTGCTAAGTTAAAAAAATCAAGTGAGGGCTGGAGAGATGGCTTAGCGGTTAGCGCTTGCCTGTGAAGCCTAAGGACCCTGGTTCGAGGCTCAGTTCCCGCGGTCCCACGTTAGCCAGATGCACAAGGGGCGCACGCGTCTGCTGGAGTTCGTTTGCAGAGCCTGGAAGCCCTGGCGCGCCCATTCTCTCTCTTCCTCTATCTGTCTTTCTCTCTGTGTCTGTCACTCTCAAATAAAAAAATAAATAAATAATTAAAAAAAATCAAGTGATCACAATACGAAGGAGCTGTAGGATACCATAAAACAACCAAACATCCAGATCATGGGTGAATAAGTTTCTGTTTCCCAGAAAGGTTTAAATAAGAATTTAACAGTTACTGAAAAAAGATCACAAATTGCTTATGCCATATATTTCTATAGTCATAAGACAAGTTGTTTAAGTTCCTCAAACACACATAGCCAATTACAATAAAGGTTACCTAATCTGCTTGAACTTCCCCTAGCCCCCCTTCCCACCAGCTCTGCCCCCCAGCATCCTAAACCTATCAGAAATATACAAGTGCAGTTACTACTTAAATCTACCAATCATGTAACCATTCTCCTACTTCTTTGTTCAAATCCCTATAAAAAAAAACCTGACCTCCTGCTGCTCAGGGCTCTTGTACAGATCTACTGCATTGGTGAAGTCAAGAGTCCAAGCTTAAGCCTGAAATAAAGCTCCTTGCCTTTGCATACATGTTTGGTTTTCCTTGGTGGTCACTGGGGGCACCAAGAACTGGGCATAACAATGGGCATATCAGAAGAAGAAGAAATCAGGCCAGAGGCATAAAGAACATACTCAACAGTTACTGAAGAAAGTTTTCTGAATCTCACAAAAGAGAGCCCCATCCAGAAATAAGAAGCCCACAGAACACCAAACAGACAGGACCAGAGAAGACATTCTCCAAGGCACATCATAGTCAAAACTCTCAACAATGAATACAAAGAGAGAGTCTGTTAAAAGTACCAAGAGAGAAACAACTCAAAATGTGGAAGGCAATTCTATTAGCAATATATATATATATATATATATATATGAAATCCAGAAAGGCCTAGAATGAAACACTTCAAAGTCTAAAAAATTATGGCTTCCAAGTCAAGTTACTCTACCCAGAAAAAGTATCACTCATAACAGATGATGAAAGGAACACTTTCCATGAAAAAGTCAACTCTCTGATTATATGAACACAAGCCCAAACCTACAGAGAATACTTGAGGGAATACTCCACACACAACAGTCAAACAACAATCTCAAGGGCCAACAAGAAGAAGATCAGAATAACCAAACATAGGCCAGGCTCAACATAGTACAAAACAAGAGAAAAAATAAACCCCATAAAACACTTCATCATGGCAAGGATTCATTCAAACTTCTCAGTAATAACCTTAAATATTAATGGTCTTAATCACCCATCAAAAGATACAGGTTATCATTGTGGATCAAAAAACTGGATCCTAATATCTGTTGTCTCTAAGAATCTAATCTCACTACTAAAGATAGACACCTTGTCTGACTGAAAGAATTGATATTCCAAGCAAATTCAAATGAAAAAAATCAGATGTAGCTCTATTAATATCAATAAAATAGACTTCAAACCAAAAGTAATCAAAAAGGATAAAGAAGTCCACTTCTTACTTATCAAGGGAATGCTCCAACATGAGCACATCACAGTCATAAATATATATGCACCAAACACAGGTGCACCAAAGTTTACAAAACAAAATCTTCTTGACAATAAAACATAAATAAACACCAACACCATCATAGTCAGATACTTCAATTCTTCACTATCCTAAATACAGATCATCCAAGCAGAAAATAAAACAGTAAAATAATAGAGCTCAACATCATAGATCAACTAGTCCTAACAGACATCTACGAAGCTTTCCACCCCAACTCTACAGAATACACATTCTTCTAAGCAGCCCACAGAACTTTCTCCAAAATTGACCATATTTTAGGCCATAAAGCATGCCTCCATAAAGTCAGGAAAATTTGTTGGGCCTTGAGAGGCCCAGATGTGAGGCCTAGTGAAACTTCCTGTGCCTAGCTAAAGTGTGGGGGAACTGCCCCCCCCTCCCCGCCAGCTATGAATCAGCAGGGGGCCAAATCCCCTCTGGCTTGCTACTTCCACACAAGAAGTTAGAGTTCCCACCCTCTGCGCTCTTAGAACTCAGCAGGGGTCCAAATGGCCTGTGGCCTGCTACTTCTGCACAGGAAGTTATAGTTAGAACCAATCATCTCAGAGGTTGTGCAAACGCTGACCACCAAGGTCATAGTCATAAGAGAGTGATTGGTCCATGAGGGGCTTGAGCAAAGTAAACTAATTGGCTTAAAAACTGTGGGGTGGCACAAACTGACTGGCTAACACCCTGCAGGGGCTCCTGATATTAAATAATGATTGGTCTAATACACAGGCTTTGTTAGAAACCCTATAAAAACTACCCCATTCCTGCATTCGGGGCTCTGCAGTCCTCTACCCCTGTGCGGTGTACGACTGTGGGCCCCAGCGCGCTTGGAATAAAATCCTCTTGCAGTTTGCATCAAGACCGCTTCTCGTGAGTGAGTGATTTGGGGTGTCGCCTTATTCGGGCAGAGCGTGGGGACCCCCTGGGGGGGTTTTTTCCCACAATCGCAATGCTTTAAAACTAGAAATTAACAACAAGGGGCATATCAAGAACTCTAACAGCTACTGAAGAGTATAAAACACACTTTTAAACAACAAATAGATTATATAAGAAATCAGAAAAGAAATTATAAAGTTCCTAGAATTGAATGATAATGAAAACACAACCTACCAAAACTTATAGGATACAATGAAGGCAGTCCCAAAGGAAAATTCATAGCACTAAATGCCTTTATTACAAATACAGGGAGATCCTAAATTAAAAATGTAACTGTCCACCTAACGGCATTGGAAAAATACAAAGAATCCAACCCAAAAATCTCCAAATGGAAAGAAATAATCAAGATTACAGCAGAATTTAATGAATTGGAAACTAAAAAAAATAAAAAAATAAAAAAATGATGAAATGAAGATCTGGTTCTTTGAAATAAACAAGATTGACAGTTCCTAGCCAATTTGATCAATCCATAAAGAAAAAAAAATGAAATCTCTCAGATTAACAAAATCAGAAATTAAAAGTAGAGATCACAACAGACATTAATGAAATTTGAAGAATCATCAGGGCATACTGTCAAAACCTCTAGTCCACAAAACTGAGTAATCTGGCAGAAATGGATGAATTCTTAGACACATCCCACCTTCCATAACTAAACCAAGAACAGGGTAGTCTTCGAAACAAACCTAACACATCCATGGAGATTGAAAGGTAATCAAAAACCTTTCCAAAAAGAAAAGTCCAGTGCTAGATGTCTTATCAGCCAAGTTCTAGCAAACCTTCATTGAAAAAGTGAAACCAATTTCTCTCAAATTATTTCCACATAATCAGGGGCCACAGAATTCTTCTGAACTCCTTTTATGAAGCCAGCATCACTCTTATACCAAAACCAGACAGAGATACAACAAGAAAAGAAAACTATAGGCCTATATCTCTGATGAATTTAGAGGCAAAGATCCTGAACAAAATAATTGCAGACTGAATTCAACAACACATCAGAAGCATTATCTAGTTTGACTAAGTAGGCTTCATCCCAGGGATGCAGGGATGGTTCAACATATGGAAATCCGTCAACATAATAAACCACATAAGTAACTTAACCATAAGAAACAAACAGTCATCTCAATTGATGCAGATAAAGAAGGCCTCTGAGAAAATAAAACACCACTTCATGATGAAAATGCTGGAAAGAATGGGCATGGAGGGTTTATATCTCAACACAATAAAGGTTACATGTAATACACCTAAAGCCCCAATAATACTTAATGGAGAAAGACTCAAGGAGTTCCCACTGAGATCACGAACAAGATAGGGATTCCCACTCTCATCATTGCTCTCCAACATAGTACTAGAAGTACGAGCCCACTCAATACAACATGAGAAATAAATAAATAAAGAGGGATGCAAATTGGAAAGGAAGTAGTCAAGTTAGCCCTGTTTGCAGATCACATGACACTATGCATAAATGACCCCAAAGTCTCCATCCCAAAACTTCAAAAGGTGATTATTCCTTCAGTAAAGTGGCAGGATACAAAACCAATGCACAAATTTCAGTAGCTTTTCTATATGCAAAAGACAAAAATATAGAGCAGGAAATCAGTGATGCTATCCCATTTTCAATACCAACAACAACACAAAATAAATACTTTGGAATAAGATTAACAAAGTATGTGAAAGACCTACATAATGAAAACACACAAAAAAAACCCAAAAATGAAATTGAGGAGTACTTGTGAAGATTGAAAGACCTCCCATGTTCCTGAAAAGGTAGAATAAATATTGTGAAAATGGCAATTCTACCAAAAGCAATATATAGACTTAATGCAATACCAATAAAAAGTACCAGCATAATTCTTCACAGAGATTGAAAAACAATCTCAAAATTCATACTGAATGGCAACAGGCCTTGGAGATCCAAACATATACTCACCAAAAAAGAAAAGATAGAAAGAAAACCTCTAGAAGTATCACCATTCCTGATATAAAGCTATCTTACAAAACTATACTAACAAAGAGAGCATGGTACTGGAATACAAACAGAAACATAGACAAATGGAAGATAATTGAAGTCCCAGACCATAGGTCAAGTAGCTACAGCTACTTGATCTTTGACAAAGGTACCAATAATGTCAACTGGAGAAAAGAGCTAAGAGCCCATCACTGAAGTAGACTTAAAATGCACCCAACATGGCTGAAGGAATTTTGAAGAAAAGGGGGAGGAAAGATTGTTGGAGCCACAAGTTGTAATATTTTGCACAGAGACATTGTTTCTCCCCCATCACTGACTGCTGCCCCAATAATGCATGACCCACAACCCCCATGAGTTTGACCTGCATCTCCATTGAGAAAGGCCTCTTTGGAAAAGGGGTAGGGAGGAGGGAAATGATGGTACCAACATTTGTTGTTTACATACTAATATGTCCATATCTAATAAAATAAATTTAAAATAAAACAAAAGGAATGAATTTGAAAAGGAAAAATAAGTGTTTAAGAGATGTTATAATAAAGTGGGCATGGATGGTGTGTTTCAGGCCTGTAATTCCAATGCATGGACTTCAGAATGTCATGATTATGCTCAGTTAAGTAGAAAATTTGAGGTCAGCCTGGGGTATAAGAGATTCTGCCCGAAAAAAAAAAGTCTTAGAGATGAAAATAGATAGAAAGATAGGTGGAGAGAGATGGGAAGACATAAGAGAGATAGGGAGAGAGAGATTGGTGGATTTATCCAGGAATTTTTGGAAGAATGTAGAGGCTTTAATAGTTTTATTGAGCAGCAAACATTGGAGCTGGGGGCTTGGGAATAATACTGGCATATTGCTTCCAGAACCTGGGTGATGAACACATATCTAAATGAGGAACTTTCAGAGAGATAAAACCTTACTTCTGTTTTGGATAGTTTAGTTTGTGATATCCATTAATGAAACTAACACATTGTCAATTAAGCAATTAGATGTATTAGTCTTGAGTTCAGAGAACATCTGGGGATCACATTCAATACCAGACAACACTGGAAAAAGAGCTCAAATCATTTATTCTCAAATGAGCTAATGCACTTGCTTTCCTTCTTTCATACTCTTTGATATTAATCACCTTAGAGACACGTGAAACAAGAAGTTACCAAGGAACTGAGTTTATCCTAGAAAGTCTAACATGTGAATTGAATAATAAATTATTATAAACATAAATGGCACTTGACCTTTAGTTATCTATTCCTTGGAAAATATATAAAATAGTGTATAAAATTATAGATAACACATAAAACGCATAAAGAAATTTGATTTCCATTTGAATATATAGTTTGTTGCAGGAGCTAAATTTTCAAACATGTTTGTATATTATAAATAATAATTCTGCTTGCAGAAATCTCCTTTGTTTCCTAGATCTCATCTGACATAATCTATGGCATGGGAAGACCAGCCAATTATGTCACTAGGTAAAGCACTGTGTCAGGAGGAAGGAACGATCCAGATATAAGTACACCTGGTTATCCACTACCTTGTCTGTTGTATTTATCTCACATAGGACAGAACTTTGCAGCAAAGTAATTTTTACCAGCTGCCCCACTGCCCTGTGCAAGAGCAGGCCACCACAGCACAGCACATGGGGCTGGCCACGTTTCAGATAAGATGCTAAGTATCCCTGAGAAACAGCTAACTCCTTGGGCTTCTGCTCATGAAAAAGATCCGCAAGCTCATGTTAATCTTATCTAGATTCTAAAATGTTATATTAAAGCAAGTGCTGACAAGCAGCAGGGGCTGAAGGAGAGGATAACACACAGCCTTCGATACGGTATATATGCTTACTGCTTCCTGAGTCCGAAGTAACTTCTCATCTACTTTTGTTCTTCCATGACTGCAGAAAGTGGTAGATTCATACTGCAAGTTGAGAGATGAAACCCAGTCCAACAAATGTTTGCTTTCAATATTGGGAAGCAAACCCAAGTTTTTGTGACTCAAAAGCCCACATTCCAAGACTTCATTGAGGAGAATATTATGGAAATATATTATATTGTACCAATATCCAAAAATGGAATTAATATTATACCAAAAACTGTATTATAAAAGAAACCAGGATATACTGAACTTGTATGTTTTTGACATCATTCAGACACATCATATCTTAAAAAGCATTTATTACGATATAATTCACTTATCCTACAGTTGCCTGATTTAAAGTAAGTATAGTTTGGTGGTTTTTTTATTCAGAGTTGTGAAACCAATACCAAATCAATGTTAGAGCATCTTTTATCATCTAAGAAAAAGAAGATATGTAAGAATTAATAAGAAGCTATTTTTTCTTCCTCATATAACTTGCTTTTTTAAAATGAAAAGTTTATTCATCAGAGTGGGGGAGACAGAGAGAGGAAGAAGAAGCAGGTACAGAGAGAGAGAAAGAGAGAGAGAGAGAGAGAGAGAGAGAGAGAGAGAGAGAGGCAATGGGCATGCCAGGGCCTCCAGCCATTATCCAGGTCCCATGTAAGCCAGATGCACAATGGTGGCACATGCATCTGGAGTTCATTTGCAGTGACTAGAGGCCCCGGCATGCCCATTCTCTCTCTCTCCCTCCCTCTCTCTGTCTCAAATCAATTAATCAATCAATAAAATCTTTAAATAAAATAGTAAAAAAAATTTCAGACAATGTAATTAAGCTTTGGGTCAATAAGCAATTTGCAAGTGATACAGGAATGAAAACTTCTTACTAAGTTGTAATAAGTACAGCTTGATGGACTATTCTAGTCAGAGTTGAAAGACCTGAATGCAGTAAGAACTATGGACTGTGATATTTGGCTTATGAGGGTGAGAAAGAGCTTTGCCTGAACTGGACTAGCAGTTTGTGTGAGAAGCTTGCTCTTATGCCTATGTCCTGAGAAATTGCCCAGGGTTGCTTTGTGTAGAAATGAACTGGTGTGAGCAGAGGGATATGACACATAAAGAAATCTTTAGGCCCAAACTGCTGACTGTTCAGTTGCAATTGAGATTACAACCTTTGAGACTGGGTCAGCTGACCTGCACTGGGGCAACAGGAACCCAGACCATGGAGATGGGAGGACTTGGGAAACAGGGATTTGGCCTATTCTCTTCACGCCACTGCGCCTGCCTACACACAGATCCAGGGAACCAGCAAGGCTGAAAATTCTTTTTTTCTTTTTTCTAGGGCTGAACATTTTTGACAGTCTCTAATGCCAGTACTTTGAGGAGTTCTGAGTCTCTGCAGTCACCACCACCCACTGCAAAGAGAAACTTGGCAGAGAAAGTGTGGCCAAAGCGACAGGAGCATACCCCCCCCTTTCTTATACTTGTTTAGATTGCATGCCTCTCAACATGAACTAAGAAATATTTCCTTGCTACTGATTTTCTAGAAATTTCTATATAATTTTATCTTCATAAATGTTTGGTTGAATAAATCCATCACGGTTTGGAATTAACTTTGTAGGGAGATTTTAGATTACAAATTTTACCACTTTAATAATATAGCAGTATTCAAATTTCCTATGTCAGTTTGAATAAGCTGTATTAATCTCTTTAAAGGAAATAAAAACCATATTGTTGAATTTATAGATATTAGGTTGCTTATAATATTTCCTCACAATTTTAATAACTGCAGAATCTGTAGTGATAAACTCTCATTTCTAATTTAAGTAATTTGTTTCCTCTACTTTTATACAGATCAGATGCATCATTAAAAGCTCTTACATTCTTTACCATTTTTCTTTTTTATTACTTCCTTCAGTTTTTCATTTTATACTTTAATTTTGACCTTCTTTCTAACTTTTAATCCAACTGTCTTAAAATGCATGTTGAAATCATTGATTTGAGACTTTCCTTCTATAACATTACAGGTGCCCTTTCTAGAAGTTCTTTAATGAGATTCCACACAAATGGATACAGGCATATTTTCATTTTTATTTATTGAAAAATAATATCTAAGATAACAAGATAGCTCTGTTGGTAAAATGCTTGCCTTGCAAGCATATAGACCAGAGTTCAAAACTCAGTAACCATATAAAAATTGCTGGGCATAATGGTTCAGACAGAGATCCTAATGTTGGGAGGGATCCTTATAGCTCCCTGGACAGCCAGTCTAACTTGACTACTGAGGTTCAGGCCAAAACATTTCCTTATTTCAAAAAAAGTGGATGACCAATTATCATTTTAGAAGATGTTTATCTCATGAAATGTTCCTTACTACATATATATGTATTCCAATGTATATTTGTTGTAGTCATCTCCTTATTGCTGGGACGGACCCACAATGAGATACCATTTATGCAAGGAACTGGTTTATTTCAGGCTTACAGACCCAGGGGAAGTTTCATCAATGGTGCAAGAAGCTGGCTTCCTTTCGTAGATGTAAGCAGTGAGAAACCACCACAACATAAGCAACAATAAGCAACACAAAACTGGAAGAGCCAGAGCTCAAACTGCTTTGCACACAGCTAGTTGGGCTGGACTGAAGATCTGCTTCCAAACACACCTTTGTGCTGGATGCCATGATCCGCTCATAGTGATGTGCTCTGTCTGACAGGGATTTGTGGGCTAGGGGCTGATGTTGTAAACTGAATTATAATAAAATACCTGAGTCTTTGGTACCATACATTTACACTATCATATTCAAACTACCATAGTATTTTTTCCTTTACTCTTATTTCCTGGTTTATGTTTTAAAGTGTGTTTTAGAAAGTGTATAATTTGGTTTAGCTCTTAAATCCAATCTCACAATTCTACTTTTCCATTTAGAGTTTTAGATTTTTTATATCATTATGTCTATCTTGTCATTTTGGTTTCTATCTACCCCATACATTCTTTGTTACTCTTTTAATGTTTTATAATTTTAGGTTTATCATGTCTTAACTTTGTTTAGTTGTTGCTGTTTTGTTTCATCATTTCAGTCCTTATTTTGGAAGCTATAGCAAACATCTGTCATGTTATGTACAACAATACTACTTCAATCTCTCCATTGAGGTCCTTTATAAAATTGTTTCCATAAAGTTTCCTTTTATATATGTTTTAAGCTAATATTTTATTGTTCTATTGAGAAAATCAATTATTTTGAAGTAAATTTTGTGACAGACTCTGATGTAGCCAAGGCTAGTCTCAAATTCACTATGCAGTGGAGGATGCACAGAAAGTCCTAATTACGTGTCAGCTGCGTATGGAGTCTTCAGCAATAGGGTCTTACCACTGGCCTTTGGTGGGTCATCAATTACTCTGACAGAAGTCTGTCATTGTTTTGGGAAACCTTGTAGGTTTCTTTGATCAAAAGCTCATTGTGGATTGTAGGCCCAAGCTGGAAGTGGGGGTTACAGGTCAGTGTCCACTAAGAAATTGAGGAAAAAGATAACTAATATACAAGAGTTAGAGAGAAGAGAGATAGAGGGGAGAGGGGGAGAGGGAGGGAGGGAAGATGTAGGAGATTTAGGTCAGTCTTGATCCTACCCTCTCCAGTGTCTTGTGGTTCAGGTGTTTCCTGTAAGGGACTAGTGAAGGTTCAGTCATTTGGTCTGTCTTTTAGGAAGTAGAATTTTATGGTACCATTGCCGTTTGGGTCCGGATTACTGTTTTCCACCCTTTGATTCCCTCCCCGCCCTCCCATCCATCTTATTGTCTAGTCCATGAGGTACTTGCTGGGTATGTAAGGCATCTTGGGCAAATTCAGGTTAGGTGTTGCAGATGAGTGAGACTATGTGTCGATTTTTTTTCTGTGATTGGGTAAGTTCGCTGAGAATGATCTGTTCCAGGTTCAACCATTTTTCCTCAAATTTCTTTATGTCGTTTTTTCTTACTGCTGTATAGAATTCCATTGTGTAGATATACTCCACTCAGTGGTACTAGACCCTTAGCTGGAGCTGGGAAACAAGTCAGAACCATACCCAAACACAAGCCCACTCTACAATATCAAGCTACCATCAATCACGGGGTATAAGAGGGCCTACACCTATCAAACTGTCTATCAAAAAAGTAAATGTTATCTCAATTTTCTTGGTGCTAACTCACTCTCCGTTGGAGAATCTGCTTCTCTTTTCCAGATAGATGCAGATCCTAAGAAGGGAGCTGCCCCAACATACCTCAGAAGGGGCCCAACTGAAACTAAGGACAACTGGCGAAATAAGCAAGGATGATGTTTTCCTGTGAAATGGATACCAGCACAAAGGGGAAGGAGATCAATTCAGAGAAAAATCAACTCCTACCAAATCAGAGAGCCAGAGCCTCAGAGGCCCCCAACACCTCAGCACTGAAGCAGACCAAAAATGAACCCAACATGGCTCAGGGAAATCTTGCGGAAGAGGGGGCGGAAAGAATGTCAGAGTTACATGTTGGGTCATGATTTTCAGAGACATTTATCATACTAATAACTGGGGGCTAACTCCACAATGCACGACCCATTTTCAATAATAAGGAGGGTCCAATGGGAGGGGGTAGATCACAGATGAGCCTAAATAATGGTACCTAACTGCCTGTATTTACTGAAAAGAAAACTAATAAATTAAATTAAAAAAAAAAAAAAAAGAAAGTCCTAATTATCTTACCTCTACTTCCCAAGTGCTAGGAGTACAGCATGCATCACCACACCTTCCTTTTGAACTCACTTTAAGGATTAGAATTAAGTAACCAACATTTACCCATGTAGTTGCCATTTTTGGTGCTCTCCTTTCTTTTATATAAACCTGCATTTCCATTTGTTGTCCTTGTCCTTCCTGAGGGGCTTTCTTAATGCTTGTGTTTGTGTGTGTGTGTGTGTGTGTGTGTGTGTGTGTGTGTGTGTGTATATATATATATATATATATATATATATATATATATATATATTTATACACATACATGCATACACACATACATATTTATATTTGAGAATGAGGCAGATAGAGAGAATGGGTGAATGGGTGTGTACTAGGGCTTCTAGCCACTGCATGCTCCACCTTGTGCATCTGGCTTACATGGGTCCTGGGGAATAGGGAATAAAATGTGGGTCCTTTGGCTTTGCAAGTAATTGCCCTAACTGTGAAGCCATCTCTCCAGCTCTGGGTATATAATTTTAAGTGAACACATATGGGTTTCCTTTAAGGATCTTATTGATTTTGTTTTAGGCCAGGTGAGTTGGCATACACCTGTAATCCAAACACTTGGAAGTCTGAGGCAGGATGATAAAAGAATGAAGAGTTATTTCTGGACTGGAGAGATTGATTAGTGGCTAAGGCACTTGCCTGCAAAGCCAAAGGTCCCAGGTTCAATTCCCTAGAAGCCATGTAAGCCAGATGCCCAGGTGGTGCATGTGCAGAGTTTGTTTGCTGTCTCTAGAGGCCCTGGTGCTCTCTTTCTCTCTCTCTTTTTCAAATTAATGAAATATTTTTAAAAAATGAGTTAGCAGTGGCTTGAGCTATATAGTAAGATCCTGCCACAATACAGACAAAGAAATGTTTAATTTATTGTGTTTGTCTATAAATGATTTTTTTTTCCTTTCTGTGGCTGCTGAAAGGCTGTTCTCTTTTTATTTTTATTTTTTAACACATTCATTTTCAGCATTACACCTTTGGTAAGATCATTCTTAAAGACCAGCTTTCCAAGTACTGACAGAAAAGACAAGCATCTTCTAGCTAGTTGTATTATATGAATGCTTAGAGAAAAACAATTGATCATCTTTTCTGCTCGGTCTTCTTTGAGATCCTCCATTATCCTTGATGACAACAGATCGCCCCTCCCTCCACTTCTGTATAAGCAATAGTGTGATGTTTTCTTTGTTCTCTATCTTCATCTAGCTCTAAAGATGCCTGATAATATATAATCACTGGGGTATTTTTTTCAAATCACCTTTAGTTTGTTTCAAGTTTTGTCTCTTCCTTTCCTTCAATTTTATATGTTTCTAGAGTCAAGGTTGGTAGCTTGAACCATTGTTCTGAATCACAGTTCTGAATATGGGAGCTGGGAGAAGGGAAGGGCTGTCTCACTCTACTAACCGTAGCTCTTGTGTACACAGATCAGCATTCAACCCCATGGGCGAGTCCTCTGAGGATCCCGCTGTGCTCTGCCATAGGAAGCGTGCAATTGCTATTACTAACTCAGATCCCAACTTCTGAAGAAGGGCACTGCTGTCCCTCATCCAGCTCCCCAAATGGCTTACCAGAAAGAACTGACAACTATTTCAGAGAATTTTCTTTTCATTTCTTTCTCAAACATAGAAATCCTCCTTTTCTATCTTCTACCACATCAATTCTTCAAAATTGAAAAAATCAACATATCCAGAATAGGTGAGCTAAATAAATGAGTGAACCTAACAATTTGTTCAATGTGGTACAAAACATATGGTGGAAAAAAAATCAGTCTTTTGGAATGGTATTTGGTATGGGCCACACCAACAAATGAGAACAAAAACAATCTGTCTTGAAAAAAAAAAAAGCTACCAGAAATAGGTACTGTTTGTTTTCCATGGTAGGGAGAGAACACAGAACTAGAGAGACAATTTAGAGAAAGGAGTGAGATTGAGCTCAGCTTTGCTGGAATTGAAGATTTCATTTCAAAAGGCTGGAGCCAGAAAAATCCTGACCTCAGTAGGTCAGTATCATAAGACTCATAACAGTAACAGAAGGAAAATTGCTCAGAACAATTAGCTGAGATGGCTACTGACCAAGTTCATATTTCAAGGAGGCAAATATTTCATCCCAAATTTTCTTACTTCAATTGGCCTTTTTTTTGGACATTACTATTTTATATCTAATCCTTTTATTTTCAGTGTAAATTCACTTACAAACACCCCACCATTTCAGTCAAGAAATCAGGGGAAAAAAATCAATCTGTGCTTTAGTCAAACCTCTGTGAGTTATAGAGACATAGATAATATGTTTTACTCAGCTGCCAGAAAAGCTTAGATGATTTGGCACCTGTGTTGGGGACAAATCTATGGTGACTGTGACTTTGTTATTTTTATGGCACCATCTATTGTTCTTCATGCAGAGAGTGAGGCTGAGCTTGACTTCCTCTCCTCACTACTCATTCCCATGCATTCTGTCTTTGTCTTATACCTGCACTTCCCCATTCTATTGAACCACATCCACCTCTTCCCCCATATTCAGAACAATGTTCCTATTGCATGGCAAGCTGCCTTTTGCTGTGGCAGAGATCAGGCTCTAAAGGCTTACCAGGTAAATAACATTGAAACAGAACACACTGGAAGGACAATATAAAAGAAAAAGGCTTGGTAAACCACCAAAGTATGAGGCAAAATGAGTCAGAGGCTGAGGAGAGCTTAATAACAAATGTATCTGCAGGCTGCAGGGTATAACAAACCTTGCAAATATTCCAAGCCCTACATGAAAACAGCTATGGCACCTGCTCACTCTTCCTGCTGGTCATTAGGTTAAATATTGTGTTCAAAGCTAGCTCGTCTTTCAACCTTAGCTTAATATGTAATTGTTATATTCTAATGATTATCCAGTGTTTTCTACATATTGATAGAGAAGAAATTTACCATATTAGCCTAAGATATGCTTATATATTTCTATTGCACATAATCCTATTGACACATCTTAAATATGCATCATTTGTTTCCCAATATTTACTGAGGGCATACTATGCACTATATACTTTATTATTCCCCAGGAACATAGTCCTAGGTAAACAATCTCTTCTCTAGTAAATATCATAATTTGGGACATAAATAAATGTTATAATCAGTAATATTGAGAAATAGAATTTTGGTAGTTTAAGGTATATAAATCCTGTGTGTAGCTAAATAATGTCAAACAAATTGCTGAATAATTACTAAAACTAATATTTGACATGTTTTTACTTAGTAGTCTAAATACAATGTCATGCAGACCCACCCAACTACCTAATTGGCCTTCACTTGCGTCAGAAGTATTATGAAGCACTGGTGTGCCCATAGCCTCTTAGCTGTTTGCTGTACTCATGATTTCATGAGCAGACTTTAAGACTGACTTAAGCTCTATTGAGGATAGGGCCAAGAAAAAGATAAGACATTGCCTCCTCAAAATTAATCTAAAAACTAAAATCAATCACTGAATTAGGTCATATTCTAGAAAGGTTTTGTTTTATCTTAGGAAGACAACTTTAAAACAAATAGAAAATATGTAATGAAACTTCATTTTCATGTCTATGAGAAGTATATCTACAGTCTAATACAAATTGGATATTCATATGCACTGGTCATTACTCCATTAACAAAGAAGTATCATAAATCTAATGACATTTTTACTATGTACTAAAGATAAAGTACAATTTTAATTAACTTAAGTCAAAGTTTTCTTTTTTCTAGCCAAAAATTTTAAGCTGTACATTAAGTTCTGGACTGTATCAATTTGCTACTAGCTTTATTAACACTACGTTATAGATGTTATTTTTGTAGATATTGGTAGTGTTTTAACTGGTCTTATGTTATAACTTTTATATAAGGTACCTGAAATTTAGGCTAAAACTCTCCTGAAACCCCACACAAAATGGTCTAGATGAGACAGGATTCCTACCTGATTATGCAATATCCAGATTTTTCTCCTACGTTCCATCACTCTACATATATTGCTTTCCATTTGCATTTTAAGCTGCTTTTAGTCAATTGTCTTGAGTAAGTACAGTAACTTGGTATTTGTCAGTTAACGTATTATATCTCCAAGCTTGAGATATGCATATTTATTCCCCACTACAAATTTGTCCCTCCCTGCACTGATGATTCTAATTACTTACCCTTTACTTTTTTGCCAGCCCTTTAAAATACATAATAAAGAAACCACCTGGAACTAATAGTCATCTACCACACTATGCACCTACTAGCTATCTATTTCAATATTCCTTTCTCCAGAGCCCTAAACATCTGTACACCAAATCAGTACTGACTGCATGTCTATGCTATTGCTATGATATACTTCTTGTTTTTGAGAAAAATAGGAAAAGTTATGCAAATACATCTTTAGCTCCTTGCTAATTTCTAAGAGGTGACATTTTAATTGTTTATCAAATGAACCATATTTATAAGTCCCTTTTCATGGCATCTAGTCTTACAACAATTTCTGCCCTGAGAAATATACCTCCTTTCCCATTTGAATAGAGTTAATTTCCAAATCTGTTGCTCAGCCCATGCTTATCAAAGCCATTGGCACTTTCATTCTCAAGTCCATGTGATGACTAAATCATAAAGGTAATCAGGGGCTTTGATAAGCATGGGCTGAGCAACAGATTTGGAAATTAACTCTATTCAAATGGGAAAGGAGGGAGATCTGTAAGATCTTTGATACCTATCTACTACAATATACAACCATTGAGAATGTACATATCATTATCTCTTGATGGACTGTGACAGCTTCTTCCCTCTCTATCGAGTAGTAGAAATACAACTGCACTAGATATTGACATGTTTTCTTTCCTAAAACTTAAATTAGTTTCTCTTATTATGTTGCTCCAATTAAAATCTACTTGTAAGAGTTCATTGTGGATAGGCTAAAATTAAACTTCATTAGAATGCATCAACCTCATTTTACAATATTATCTCTATTTAGCTTTCTTAAAAAAAAAATATTTAGGAGAAAGGTTGAGGGAGGTAGAGAGAAAGGGTAAACCAGGGCCTTCTGCAGCTGGAAACAATATCCTCATGTATGTGCCATGGTTTCATATGGGCACTGGGGAATTGAACCCAGCCTGACAGGTTTGCAAGCAAGCAACTTTAACCACCAAGAAATCTTCCCAGCTCTGTCTCTATATAACTTTCTGTACTAATTTTCATGGAATTTGTATTTCCCCATGAACATGTAATTCATTTTACTTTGGGTCAGGCTAAACCCTCTAAAATTTTATTCAACTTTGCTTCCCAGGATAATGTTGATTCATTCTTGAAGTTCTATAGAAATGTCAATTCCCAATCTAACTTTTTCTAATTGTTTTAGTGAGAATCAATTTTTTTTATTTCAGTCATATTTTCTTAGTATTCTAATAAAATCAAGTAATAGGATATACAACATTTAGCCCTTTTGTTATCACACTTGTTGAGATAGAATTTGCATGCATCAAAATGAATAGATGGATAGATATGTGTAGTGAGTTTTGGCACATATACCACTGTGGTTACTCAGCTCAACATATGATACATTGCAACAGCACAGAGAGTCCTATGTGCATCTTTCTGGTGGTCTTGAATACCCTAGTGAAGTCGATATTTTTATGTCTCTTGTGGTAGTTTTTTTTTTTTTTAATTGGAACTTAGATTAACAGAAGGGTAGTTATTTCAGTAATTTTCCTGACACAGGTCTTACTACAGCACAAGCTGGACTTGAACTCATGATCTTCCTGCTTCAGCCTCTTGGATGTTGAAATTTCAAGCATTTGTCACAGTACCTAGTCTTGACTAATAGCTATTTACAATGGAACATGCAATTTTTACTTCTCCTGGTGTCATTCCCTTACATATTTTTGAGAATCACTCACAGTTTGCTTTTTTGTTTACTTTTTAGTTGATGAACAGCTTTGTTTCCAGTTTTTGATGCTTATAAATAGACATTGGGACATGTTGGTATGAGGCATGTGCTTCCGTTTCTCTTACTAAAATACTTAAGAATACAATTGTCATTTTCTAGGGCAAATATAGATATCAGCATTCAATCAGAGGGGAAAGATCCATAGAATTATGTAGGATATATGTTTATGTTAACTAATGTTTTAGAGCATTGAAAGCTAGATAATTTCATGCTACCATTACTAGTATTTCTGCTTCTTTAGTCTGAAGCCAGCAAAGTAGGAAGTTGAGAAGGACATGTGGTTGAGAAATTGGTGGGACAGGTAGCCGAGAACACAGAGGCTATTGCATGTATGAGGGAAATCCCTGGTTCAGGTGTGAGATCAATAAGAGGATGGCAGTGGGAGGTCAGCTGGAGGAGGTTTTGGCCTTGTGACAGCATCCTGCCATCGAGGTGAGCCAGCAAGCAAAAGGCATTCATGACAGCTGCTCTTGTTTCTGGTCCTAGCATAAACTTCTCTGTGTAAAATGGATTTCTGCTTGAGTTTTCAGTCTCCCACAGAAAATCACCTTTGTTCTACAGTACACAGTGTGGGAACATTCACAAACATTCTTTGAGGTCACACACTTGCATATATGTTTGCACAAACTCCATTTTGTGTCATAGGTACACTAAACATATTTTGGGGATAAAGTTTACATAAATATTTAAAGTTAACTTACTACTTTCATTAGTTAAAGCAATTCTAAAGTGGATGTTTTATGTCAGATAGTGCCCATCAGTGGTGTTTTACTTTATTTTAATATTTATAATTTCTGTCAAGTGCTATTTCACTGTATTTTCTTGATGCATTATGGTATAGAATGCCATTGTAGAAAGTACTGGCCATTCTTTTGGTAAATGTCTCACAATTTGTCCAATTTATTATTTGTTTGTCTTTATGATTATATCTTATTTATATATTGGGTAGATACACATAGCAGAATATTTCTCTTCAGTCATTTAATTTTCTGAATGGAGGGTTTTTAATTAGCAAAATCCAATTTGCAAATTTTATGTTCAATGCTTTTTACATCTCAGAAACTTTCTCATATTATAAAGATATTCTCTTTTGTTTTCTTCTAAAGGCATTGCAAATTTAGCTCTAAAGTTTATGATCCATCTAGAACTAAATTTATACATTTTGTGAGATAAGGCTTAAATCTGACCTTTTCCTGTTTGCTTCTTCAGTTGACCTAGTAGTCTGGAAAACACTTCTGTATTGAATACATGGAAAACTGTTTAAATCAGCTCACTATGTATATGAAGGATAATTTCTTGACTCTAGCTTTTATTTCACTGCTATAGTATTCACATTACAGGAATTACCATAGTTTCATGGTAAGCTTTTAATTTCCATGATTTTAAACATTTTATTAATTGAAAACATTACTGTATGAACAAATTGCAAATTGATCATATTTCTATCAGATTATATTCTTCGGTTCCCTCTCTCTCACATCCCTTTCTCTGAGGGCCATCCTCAGTGGGGTGATTTGTATAAGTTGTGGGGTTATGAATGCACCTGTAGTCTTTATTGGAGGGGACAATGCCTCAGAATACTTGTTTCTACTCTGGGTGTCTTATATTCTTTCTGTCCCATCTTCCACAGTGCTTCCTGAGCCTTGGAGGGCATGCTATAAGCCTCCCTGAGTGTTAAGGTCTCAACAACCTCTATTTTATTTTTGTTTTGATATGTTTTGAGTCTCCTCAGTAGCAACTGTCATCTCTCAGGAGGAGGTTCTTATATTAGCAGTGAGCGCAACAATCATATTTAATCCATAACTTCCTCTGTAATATTTCTTGGCCTCAGGAAGACATGATAGAGAGTCCTCTCATGCTAAAATATCAGCTTTATTTTCTTGTCATTCTTATGAGCCTTGTGTCTCCCTAGTAATCACTGCAATTTGTAAGCAGAGTGATTTTTTTAAAATCTTCTAAAGAACTTGTATCAATTACATTCTCATTGCTATGACTAGACTGGAAGTAGTTTAAGGAAGGAAAATAATTTAATTTAGTTCACAGTTTTGAAGAAAAGTTTCATCATTGTGGGGAAGGCATGGCAGGCTGTAGTAGGAGGGCTTATATCACATCTCATCAGAATCAAAAAGCAGAAAGTAAAGAGCAACTGGGCTTGATTATAAATCTTAAGTCCCACTATCTATAACTTACTTCATCCAACAAAGCTCTTCCTCCCAACTTTACTGAACAGTGCCACAGGTGGGGATCAAATGCTGAAACACCTGAGCCTACAATATTAATATTCTGTATTAGCTGTCAACTGCTATGCAATAATTTATCACCCATTGAGGAACTTAAAGCCATTTATTATCTCATTGCTTCTGTGGGTGAGATATTCAGGTATGGTTAAAGTAGGTCTCAGGTCTCACAAGCCTACACTCAAGGTGTCATCTTCTTGGGCTATGGTCAAATTTGAAGCCAAACATGTTTTTTTTTTTTTAAGTTTAATTTATTTTTTTAATTATGAGAGAGAGAGAGAGAGAGAGAGAGAGAGAGAGAGAGAGAGAGAGAGAGAGACAGAGAGACAGAGAGAGAAGAGAAAAAGAATGGGCATGCTAGGGCCTTCAGCCACTGCACATGAACTCCAGATGATGAGCCACATTGTGCATCTGGCTTACGTGGGTCCTGGGGAAATGAGCCTGGGTCCTTTGGCTTTGCAGACAAGTACCTTAAATGCTAAACTATCTCTCTAGTCCTGAAGGTCCTCTTCTAATTTCACATTTCCATTATCTAAATACTTTCGTTTAAAGGCAGAAAATTTATGGAATTTATGGTGATTTGCTTTTGCAAGGCTGTTGTACAGCAAGCAGAAGATACTCCTTGAATGGGAGGTCTATACCTTTTTTTTCTTTAATCTCAGACCTATCAGCCTCTAACAATATAAGAAATTTCAATGCTGATAAGCCACCCAGTCTGCACTAGTTTTATATGGTGGCCTTAAAAGCCAGAAATATCACTTCTGCTTAGTGGACTTTACTATCTTACAAACGTCCGTATGTTATTATATTTCTGAGAGCACTTGCTAGTTATCTACATATAATATATTTGTTGTATTTTTTGCTTTTCTTTTTTTAAAATTTAATTTATTAGTTTTCTTTTCAGCAAATACAGGCAGTTTGGTACCATTGTTTAGGCTCATCCATGATCTACCCCCTCCCAATGGACCCTCCTTGTTGATGTAAATGGGTCGTGCATTGTGGAGTTAGCCCACAGTGATTGGTACAATAAATGTCTCTGCATATCATGACCCAACATGTGACTCTGACATTCTTTCCACCCCCTCTTCTGCAAAATTTCCCTCAGCCATGTTGGGTTCATTTTTGGTCTGCTTCAGTGCTGAGGTGTTGGGGGCCTCTGAGGCTCTGGCTCTCTGGTTTGGTAGGAGTTGATTTTTCTCTGTGTTGGTCTCCTTCCCCTTTGTGCTGGTATCCAGTTTATCAAGAAAACAGAACCCTTGCTTGTTTCACCAATTATCCTTAGTTTCAGTCAGGCCCCTTTTGACGTATGTTGGGGCAGCTCTCTCCTTAGGATCTGCATCTCTCTGAAAAAGAGAAGCAGATTCTCCAACAGAGTGTAAGTTAACACCCAGAAAATTGAGATAACACTGACTTTTTTAATAGAGAGTTTAATAGGTGTAGGCCGTCTTGTACCCCATGATTGATGGTAGCTTGATATTGGAGAGTAGGCTTATGTTTGGATATGGTTCTGACTTGTTTCCCAGCTCCAGCTATGGGTCTCATACCACTGAGGGGATCAGTTAGCCAAATCAAGAGCAGTTGGTTCCCCACCATGACTGTGTGCCACTATTGCACGTGTGTGGGCATCACAACAGGTTATTTGCTGCTAAGTAGTTTAGACTATGAGTTGCTTGGAAAGATATTGGTCATTTCCCCCCGTCACCCATGTAGCACCTTCTGGCACTAGACACGCTGACTGTCTGGGGACTGACTCTCTCCTGGCTTCCAGCCATGCCGTTCCATTTTACGTGTCAGCTGCGTATGGAGTCTTCAGCAATAGGGTCTTACCACTGACCTTTGGTGGGTCATCAAGTACTCTGACAGAAGTCTGTCATTGTTTTGTGAAACCTTGTAGGTTTCTCTGATCAAAAACTCATTGTGGATGATAGCCGCAAGCTGGTAGTGGGGTTTACAGGTCAGTGCCCACTAATAAAATGAGGAAAAACATAACTAATATACAAGAGTTAGAGAGGAGAGAGAGAGCGGAGAGAGGGAGAGAGAGGGAGGGAAGATGTAGAAGATTTAGGTTAGTCTTGATCCTACCCTCTACAGTGTCTTGTGGTTCAGGTGTTTCCCTTAAGGGTCTAGTGAAGGTTCAGCCATTTGGTCTGACTTTTAGGAAGTAGAATTTTATGGTACCGTTGCCGTTTGGGTTCAGATTAGTGTTTCCCACCCCTTCGATGCGCTCCCCCCCTCCCCATCCATCCTAGTGTCTAGTCCATGAGGTGCTTACTGGGTATGTAAGGTATCTTGGGTAGATTCAGGTTAGGTGTTGTAGATGAGTGAGACTATGTGTTGATTTTTTTTCTGTGATTGGGTAAGTTCACTGAGAATGATATGTTCCAGGTTCAACCATTTTTCCTCAAATTTCTCTGTGTCGTTTTTTCTTATTGCTGTATAGAATTCCATTGCGTAGATATACCACATTTTCATTATCCATTCTTCTAATTATGGACATCTGGGTTGATTCCAGCTCTTAGCTATTACGAATTGAGCCACTACAAACATGGTTGAGCAAATCTCTCTGGCCTGTGGTTTGAAGGTTTTAGGGTAGATGCCCAGTAAGGGTATAACTGGGTCTGTTGGTATCTCTATAGTCAGCTTTTTCAGGAGTGTCCATATTGCTTTTCAAAGTGGTTGTACCATCCTACATTCCCACCAATAGTGAATGAGTGTTCCTGCTTCTCCACATCCTCGCCAGCATTTGTTTTCATTTGATTTTTTGATGTTGGCTATCCTTATTGGGGTAAGGTAGAATCTCATAGTTGTTTTAATTTTGCAATTCTCTGATGATTAGGGATGATGAACATTTTCTTAAGTGTGTCTTTGCCATTTGTATATCTTCCTCTGTGAACTGCCTGTTCAACTCTGTGCCCCATTTTGTGAGTAGGGTATTTGTCTTCTTATTGTTTAGAATTTTGAGTTCTTTGTAGATTCTAGAAATTAGGCCTCTATCAGTTGGATAACCCGCAAATATTTTCTCCCATTCTATGGGTATTCTATTGGCTTTTTTTGTTGAGGTAGGATTTCACCCTAGTCCACGCTGACCTGGAATTCACTATGTAATTTCAGGGTGGCCTTGAACTCATGGTGATCTTCCTACCTCTGCCTCCTGAGTGCTGGGATTAAAGGTGTGCACCACCACGCCTGGGTCTTTTTTCTTTTCTCAATTTATTGTGACTATTATTGTGACACTGTACATTCTTAATGCTCAGAAAATGTGTAATGGGCACTAATAAATTATTTCAAGTGAGTGAAGAATGAAGAAATAATCACATTTAAATTCTTTAGGAAAGAATCTTAAAATTTGTAGTGTAGGGATGGAGAGATGGTTTTGCAATTAAGGTGTATACCAGAAAAGCTAAAGGACCTCAGTTTGTCTTCCCAGGACCCACTTAAGCCAGATGCACAAGGTGGCACATGAGTCTGGAGTTTGTAGTGGCTGGAGGCCCTGGCATGACCAATCTGTCTCTGTGTCTGCTTCTTTCTCTCTCTTGCTCTCTCAAGTAAATAAATAAATTAAAAGAAGAGAAAAGTTTCTAATGTAGAGGAGAGAAAGAAAGCACATACGAATCTTTTTTTCAGCTGAGTCTGTGATATATGATCACACTCCCACCATGTGTGAGTGAGGTATAGAGGATGATGCTATTGTCTGAACTGGGCACTTCCTCTTGGATTCTGAGCACCACAGACCTGCAGGCATAAAAACAGTAATGGCAATGAAAATCCTACTTCTTGAATAACAGGCTTAGATTTGTTTTAGAACAACAAATTCAGTTGATTAACAGTTTGTACCTCATCGGTGATGCTCTTTCTAATGTTAGACAATCTTCCTGAAGATTGGTTCAGAACTCTGGGCATATTTTTACACTGTAGTTTGTCACAGAGTTCAAACACAGGTAGGCTCTGTAGAAAGCTATCAGAAATTATTCTTGGGGAGATTTTTTAAAATCATGTATTACTAGGTTTTCAAATAATGAACTTTACTTTAGTGTGAAATTTTTGCAGAAACCAATTTGTCTAAGAGCAAACCATTTTTTTTCCCTAGGATAATGAATTCTTTGCTGCCTTCCTACTGTCCTCCAGGGTCACCTATTTCTATCTCACACATCCACTAAGTATTTACTTGCCCCTGAGAGTACAGTGATGAAAAAGCATGAATATTACTAGCAAAAGATTTCTAAACCTATTTTCAGAAGTGTGTCATTTTCTATAAAATGGAAACCTTTGATCCAACAACTCAGAATTCCCTTGGAAACTTCAGTAACACACCTTCAGCATATTCCACTAATACTTTTAAACATCATTGTCAAGCCCTATGGGACCTTTTGTGTTTTAAGATATAAATGCTGTGCTATGTAATCTTTGGATTTTAATGCTTCTATTAAGGCTACTCCTTCAGGCTGAACTGTGCATCTCTGTAAAACTAAACACCAGGATCTTAATAACATTGATGGAAGTCATTGCCACCTACCTTCTTTAATTTGTTATGAGAATTAGCCCAAGAAAAAAGAAAAAAGAGGAATTACTTTTAAGAGAATAACTCCACAACTCTATTTTATTCTCCATTTCTGCTTATTTTAGTTACCATAAGAATCCCAGGACTCATAAATATGTCATTACTCAGATTCATTTTTCCATATAGAACTTCACATTTTATAAGTGGACTTTTATTCTTCCTAGTGGGGATAAGATAGGATCTGAATTAGTAACTATCTTCTATAGACTTTTCTTGATGGCATCTTAAAGATCTCTACAGATTTAATACCTGGTCTGTGGTAGTTTGAGTGGATGTCCCCCAATAGATTCAGTAGTTTTATTCAAGTTTGTAACTTGTATCACTGTGGGTGGATTCTATGGCTAGCTGTAAGGTGTTACTGGGGGTGGATCTGGAATTCCAGTCTAAAGGTATTCAAAGTGCCTGTGTTCTATCTGGGATTTCTAGAGTGTGCTGCTGGTGGTTGTTCTCTCGCTGCTTAACTTGTGAAAGGGGGCCAACTTCTTTTGCCATTACAGAACTTCCCCTGAATCTGTAAGCTCCAATTAATTTCATTTCTCCCATAACTTGTGCCAGATTTTGAGTTTTATCCCAGCAACTTGAAGCTGACTGTAACACAGCTCTTGCCTCATTGCTTTTACCAGCCATAAAAAGCCTAGCATTGAATCTCATGATCTCATTCCTTCTTACTCTAGTCTTCATGTCTGATGGACACTCCTCTTAGTTTATTGATGATATTCATCTTTTTCTGCAACCACCTTACCTTCCCGGTTCTTGAATCTTAGAACACTCCTTGCTTCAATCTTGGGTCCATCATCTTCTGACCACTCTTTTACCAATGCACACAATTCATCAATTTGCCTTTAAATTCTGCATTTTTAGTCCTAATGCCTTTCCTGACTTTTATGACAAATGTTCCTTTCTATATTTTATATATATATATATATGCCATATATATACATATATATATTTACTGGGTGTGGTGGAGCACGCCTTTAATCCCAGCACTCAGGAGGCAGAGGTAGAAGGATCCTCATGAGTTCAAGGCCACCCTGAGGCTACATAATGAATTCCATGTCAGTCTAGGCTAGAGTGAGATCCTACCTTGAAAAAAAACCACAACTCTCTCTCTCTCTCTCTCTCTCTCTCTCTCTCTCTCTCTCTCTATATATATATATATATATATATATATATATATCTAGATTATTGTTAATTATATCTCTATATCACTTACTTCCTAAGTATTCGTTACTGAAATTTCCAATTTTCTCAGATCCAAAAGGTAAACTCTCTCTAGATTCTATAGTTTCCTTTCAATTATTCATATAACCCTACAGGTAATTCTTTGAGTTCTATCTTTGAAGGATATACTACCTCCTGGTTTAATTTTCGAGATCTTTAAGGGGTAAATGCAAACAAATACTGACTTTAGCTTGAAATTTAAATTCCAGTCCAGTGACACATACTGTTTTGATTTTCACACATGCATCTTCTTAATTGTAAAATTAAATCCAGTGGGACAAATTGATGTTATTTAAACTATAGTTTGGTTATTGTTTGGACTTGAAATATTTCCAATAGGCTCAAGTGTTTGCAACTATGGTCTCCAAATGATGGACACTGTTTGGAAACTATGGAACCTTGGGTAGTTGGAGCCTAGCTGATTGAATATAGTCACTGGAATTGAAGCTTGAAGTTTATAGCTCAGGCCCATTTCCTGTCCAATCTTTAATTCCTAGTTCTCTGAGATAAGAGGAAGAAGCTTGGAATTCCTGCCATCACAGCCATGAGATGTTCCTGCTGCCATGCTTTGCCCATCATAGCTGGTACCTTCAAACCAGTGGCCAAAGCAAATTCTTCCTCCATTAAGTTGCTTCATATCTGTTATTTGATTACAGTGACCAGAAAAGTTTTGTGTTAAGTTAAATTGAATACAACATATAGTAAATAAAATTTCTTAATGTTGTGAATATTTTTAAGTCTTTACCAATATCTAATTGCTATTCTGGCCACTTTGTAAAGAAACTGAGTCAGGTGTGGTGGCACATTTCTTTAATTTCCAGCATTCAGGAGGCCAAGGTAGGAGGATCACTGTGAGTTTGAGGCCAGCCTGAGACTACATAGTGAATTCCAACTCAGACTGGGTTAGAGCAAGACCCTACCTAAAAAAAAAAAAAAAAAAGGAAAAAGAAAATAAAAGAATCTAAGTCCTGAGTAAAAAAATGTTATAAATTCTATTTACTTTCTGCAATCAAGTGAAAGACTTAATGAGACATTTCAGTAAGTGCTATCCTGTTATAATAGTTTTTAATTAAATGTGTTGCTAATATCTTACCTACTAAGAAACGTTGTGGGGATTCAGTATTGCAATAAATGGAGCATAATAGTTTCTGAGTTCATCTAAGCAGTTCTGTCACAGGTATACTGCATAATTGTAGCATTATTTGAAGATGAGTTTTAATGCTCCAAATAAATCATCTTCCTGATTATTTATAGCAAAGGCTGTTGTCAAGGTAACAACTATGCAGAGCCATCATGTCTACATGGTGTGACTAAATTTACTTATAGTACCTTCTTCTCCATCCAGTCTGATAGTAAATAATCAGTGGCCTCATAAACAAAGTTTGTGTTTCAAGTTGATTGCTCAAAAATTGATGTCTACAAAATGTGACTTTGTCTCATAGAGCAATGGCTTCACTCAATCCTAAGACTCGGGTTGAGTAAATAATATTACTGGGTACAGAATTATGGTATGAATATCTTGGAAATTAATCCCAAAGTAATAACAATCATAAATATGTTTTCAATAAAAATGATTATAAAGGGCTGGAGAGATGGCTTAGCGGTTAAGCGCTTGCCTGTGAAGCCTAAGGACCCCGGTTCGAGGCTCGGTTCCCCAGGTCCCACGTTAGCCAGATGCACAAGGGGGCGCACGCGTCTGGAGTTCGTTTGCAGAGGCTGGAAGCCCTGGCGCGCCCATTCGCTCTCTCTCCCTCTATCTGTCTTTCTCTCTGTGCCTGTTGCTCTCAAATAAATAAATAAATAAATAAATATTTTAAAAAATGATTATAAAATTTTATATATACCCCAAAATTTAATTAACCAGTCTACATCCTGTGAAAGAATGTTGCATTTGTCTATAAGTCAAATATTGGGTTTAAATATAGTTGTTTACTTTCAAAATTTCCTGATTTACCAGTTTTCTGAAAGGTTGCAAATGGCAAGTCTCTCTTCTCAATGTTGGTAATCCTTATAATAGAATTTAACGGAGTCTTCGTGGAATTTTTTGGCACCATACTAAAACACAGCTACTGTTTACTCTATTGGGCACAAGCTACTGAAAAGATATAGAGAAAAATAAAAGTATGTAGTAATGATGCTGAGTGTTTTCTAATAATAAATTTGGACTTACCTCTCACATTTATTATCTACTACCTGGAACAAATAATCATTACAAAGTGTGTCATATCAGAAAGTTTACAAGATGTTTTAAAATATATATATAATACAGTTACAACCAAAATGAGACAAAATTCTATTTTGTGAAATAATTCACTGTATAAGATTTTCTCAGCTTATAAAAGAACATTAGATTTATAAGGTGGCCTTTGCCTAATATTATTCCACATATTTATTAATTAGTAATCAGGCAAATAAAACACTAGAAAGCAATGGAATCTCTGATGTAAACCCATGAATCTTTACTGCTAGGTACTTGAAACTATCCACTCAGAATTACTTGTGAGTTGGAATTTTATTTCCACTGGCATCTGTGAAAGAACAACTATATAATCAATGCATGATCTGGTAGCTGACACAATCACTCATGCTATTTTAAGCCATGATGAACATAAAGGGTACTGAAATATCAAAAGTGACTACACTATGATTTAGAATTACTTTTGCTTCTTTGGGTTGCAAAATCTGTGGAGCTATTAATATTGCTCTCTGCTGCTGCCTATATTAATATTCCTGGAGGAAATGCTAAATTTCAATGGGAGTTTATGAAAATAAAAATGTCAATCACTCCCCACTCAGGAACACATAGCTCCCTGAATTCTATCTCAACATCAGGTTAAGAACCACTGATTTATAAGGTTTGACAAATCAATAGAAAGATGTCTCAGCTTGGGGGAAGTATTTTATTTCAGAAGTATAGTCAACACTTTATTTGGAAGCTGCTGAACGAATAAGCCTGTTATGAATAAATGTCACAGTGAGCAGAATGGAGGGGCAGGAATCATGGCTTTGGCCACGAGAAGTGTGCAATTCAGCAGTGATGTAGCTAGCATATCTGCCTGCCATTGCATAATAGTCTTAATTGACAAAGGTACAATACTGAGTTGGGAGAAGTACGTATTTCCAAAGTACTTTCCAATGAGGGATAGACTTTGATAATACTATATATATATATATATATATATATATATATATATATATATATATATACACATATATATGTGTGTGTGTGTGTGTGTGTGTGTGTGTGTGTGTGTGTGTACATACATACACACATATATATATATTTAAGGTCTGCCTGTGATTATAGTTCTTTCAAGAGCAATTTTGATGGTTACTAAGGTTTACAACCAGCGATCAAAATATAGGGAAAGACTTATGTGGAAAGCTACTGTAGTTTGTTTGTTTTTGTTCCCTTTTTTTGGCTATTTAGATATATCCATCCAATTGTCCTCTCAATGTTTACCTTTGTACTTATGTATTGGTGCTATTTTCAATTTAAGCTAGAGAAGTTTCTCCTTTCAGGTGCTGGTGACTGCTGGGGAGGGTCAACACTCATCAAAGTGCTGAGAAGTCACAGCTGAGTATTCAGCACTAAATGAGACATCTTTATTAACCCGTCAAGGCTCAGGAATCCCAGCAAAAGATGTGAAGGAAAGAATTGTAAGAGCCACAAGATGGGGAGGAGCACTTTGTAATGCTATCTTCCAGACTCAGAGTGGTCACTGTATTCATGACCTGTGGTTACCTGCACAATATTGGGTCCATCACCATGTTGTCATAGAAGATGGAGGATGGCAAAAAAGACATTAAAATAGAAGAGGAAATAAGCGGAAAAAGAAGGTGTCCAGTGGAGGGGGGTTGAGGAGGGGGGTCAGAAGAGGGTGGAAGGAAGTGGTTATATGAATATATGAATTTTAATAACGTTTTTCGTATTTGGTGCCTGTCAAAAGTCTTCTCCATGTCTATTTTTCCTCTCTGATTCATGTTGCTCTCACTTTTGATTAGAGAATCTGCTTTTTACAGGTGGTATCAAAAACTAGGGAGACCAAAGATTCTTCAGAATAGCAAGAAAAGAAAGCAAACTGGCTATCACATCTCTATCACTCCCATAAGGGTCCAGGAAATATGATAGCAGAAAGAACAGCTTAAATGTGAGCACTGCTCTCACTGCTAGCCTGAGAACCTCCTACAGTGAGATGGAGGTACATACTGAGAAGACTCAATCCCCATAAAAGCTAAAAATTAGAGGCTGCCAAAACTCAACAATAAGGACATGTAACATGCCCTCCATGTTTCAGGGGACTTTCAGAAGAGGGGTCAGAATGAAGGTAAGAGCCACAGGGCAGGAAGGTATACATGGAAGTGTTGTCACCCAATACAGACTGACCAATGCAGTCATGACCACATGATAACTCCACTAAGGAGGGTCCTCTGTGGAATATGGGTGGGAAAGGTTCATAAAAACAGAACCTGAAGGTAATATGAGCAATTTGTAATATATTTATATATTAAAGTTATCAATAAAAATTAAAAATATATATTTAAAAAGATATGTAAAGAGTAGTTGGAAAAATAAGTTTTGATATTTCTTAAATCATTGATGATTCTTCTAAGGAGAATGTAATTTATATTTGAAGATATGAACAGGATTATTTTCTACAAATACTCTTGCTACTAGACCATATTTAATTCATATTTGTGCAATTCTTTCAAGTAGACTGCTTTTTTTGTACTTAGTTAGAACTAAGAAAGCCTTTGGCTATGTGCAATGCTGGCTCAGCCTTTTCTACTCACTGAGTATGAAATTTTCAGCTACCTAACTTGGATTTATATTGACAAAGCTGTATTCACTGTCACATAACATCATCAACACAACTCTTTCTCCTCTCTTGCTCCCCAGAAAACTATTATCATGAAAAAGTTTAACACGCTTTCCAAAGATGTCTAATTTATAATCAGGCTATAGCTGAGCCAAAGCCTTGAGGAATGTGTCTCAATGATTTGATGTGACATAAATGTATGAAAAACAGCTGTATAGTAGTGACATTTTGTAATAAAAATGTAACTGATTATTGGTGCTGAATTCAGAATCTTCAGCAAACGTTCATCAGGTGCCTACTGTGTCCTGCTAAGGTGACTGCCATACAGATGTGGTATCAAGGTCAGATAAGGGCCTCAAACAAAACCAACCTTTGACCTCTAGGCAGAAATTCATATAATATGATCCTTAGTACAAATCAGAGTTAGTCTGCATGTTTCCCTGGAAAGAAGGAAGTAAGGCAGTTGGTTCCCCAAATAAGCATGCAATTATAGTACATAAGAGGTTATTAAGAAAAGGATACATTTTTTTAATAAGCGTGCTGGATGACTCTACAATTTTGTTCAGACAACTGCAGAACCTGGAAAAGCTGTTGCTGCTATTGACACATAACATACTGCTATTATTGGTCGATCTCTCTCTCTCTCTCTCTCTCTCTCTCTCTCTCTCTCTCTCTCTCTCTTTCTATATCTATCTATCTATCTATATCTATCTATCTATCTATCTATCTATCTATCTATCTATCTATCTATCTATCTATCTATCTATCTATACAAACATACATACATACATACACATATATAATTTGAATTTTTGGAAACTTTATCTGTGCTTTCAACTTTGGGAAAAAAATCCCTGTTTACCATGTTGAGTTGGCATTGTACAGAAATTAACAGCCATATTGGTCTAGAAATGTTAAACTTAATTTTTTTTTCCATTTGTACAGGGGTAACGCACTGTATTAAATATATAAGGTCTTATCTACGTGGGTTTGATTATAGAAACTAATAAAGTATTCTCTAAATTAAAAAAAAAAGTTAGCTGATGTAGAAGAACTAGGGAAATAGGTGCAGACATTGCATTCTGGTTATTTATTCATCACATATGTACTTATATGCTCTTCCAGGTACTGGCCTTATAACAGAGGCCAAAATTAACTACTGAATCTCGAGCTTGTTAGCCTATGACTTTCCTGCTATTCATTTGCTTACCATGTACTGCCTGACCACTTCTGTTTTTCTGGATTAAGTATAAATTTGTTTTAGTGCTATAACAGCAGCCTATAAGGCCAAGGGAGGCACTAAAAACTATTTAATCCACTGTTTCAGACTTGATTTGGTCAGAAGATGGGTTGGCACCATAAACATGAGCTGTGTTCACAGTAACTTCATTCATCTCTGAGAACCAGTTTTAGTACTTCTGGTTTCAATGCACACTGAGTCCTTGAGGAGAATACCATTCAGTCCTCTTCTTTGCACTGTATGTCCTTTTGTATGGAATATCTTCAACCATGGACAGAATGTTCAGTGCAGAGTGAGAATAGTGTTTCCACAGGGCATATGTGGAGCTGCTGTAGTAGTCAGGCCTGATGCTGAGAGTGGCCAGCCACCCCTGACCATTCAGAAGGTGGCTGAGTCAAAAGAAAACATTAGTTATTATGTTTCTGCTTAAATCAGTATGACTTTTGCCTTAAATGCCTCTAAAATATAAGGCATAGAAGAAGGCTCATTTTATATGATGCTATTATAGGTGTGTGGTAAGCTTTGATATCTTATGAGCACAGGACATTCACATGGCTAAGAAGAGAAGTGGTGAGATGGAAATCTTAATGACACAGATCACCAACAAAGAATTTGTGCTTGATGGGGCAAACATGACAAACCCTCTTTCAGGTTAATTCTAGTAACTGGTACTTTTTTCTATGAAGCACAGCCACAGTTAGAATTAGTCATGGGTGAGATATTCCATCAAGACTCTGACTCATGCATGATGGAAGGGGACAAATGAGGGTAATACTTAGGGGAGGCTGGAGAGCCTGTGGCTCCACTGATCAAGAATATGAAGTCAGCTCACCAAGTTTGGAATGAAAATCGCTTCATGAGACTCTGACTCTGTATAACTATGATCCAACAGGACCTGGTAACACTTGAATTACACATATGATATGCTTCAGTGGATGTTAAAGCAACAGCATATCAACATTCTATTAATGACACTATAAATCACCTTAGCTGTATAGGTCAGGACTCTAACTTGTTGACAGCATAATTTGATTCAATGATAAAATTTTAAATGTCTGGAACTAATGGAGTACCTTTGCTTCAGGCAATTTTCTGTGAAACTACATTGAAGATCATCTGTGTTAACAAATAGAGCCCTCATGCATTTGGTTTGGTAAACTGTTGACAGAGAGTTCAGATGAAAGTCTCATGACAATAAAATTCCTTTTCTAGGATGCAAGCCAGAGTAGAAGGCCATCCAATATAATTTCAGATAAATCAAGTGGTATCTATAGGCAAGGCCAATATTCCTCCCAGCTAAGTACAAAGCTGCTCAAATATGGATTTAAGTGGTGACCTGCACCTAAATATGTTGTGTTCTATAGTATTAAGTTAGCATGCACACCTTGAAATGGTAGAACCATCTTAAATACTAATCACAACCATTAAAATTTCTCAATAGAGTGTGATAATCTTGCACAATTTCAAGTAATCATGCAGTCTATCGAGAACATGTTCCAAAATATATCTTTAAGCATCTAAATTATTTTACTGACTTTCAAGGATACATGAATATATACCAAGTAATGCTTGATAGCTGCTGAGCATGAGTCTCTTCCTAAAAATGACTAACTACAAAGTCGTACATACGGACCCTACTTCCTCACTCAAAAGTAAAGTCATGTTATCAGTATAAATGTTTTTCCTACACTCTGAAAAAAAATGATTACAGAAAATGAAAATATCCCACCCAATCAAAAATAGCCAATCCAGGCAAGATAGGGATAAACATGTTTGGAAATAATGATATGATTGTGATGAAATCCTATTGCTGCATTTCCCATGAGATTCCATTTATACAAATTGAATTAAATATTCCCATGTAAAATATCCAAAGGAACATGACTAACTTCTCAGCTACTCTTTGGGGCCTTATGCCAGTCACCAAAAGATTGTACTTTACCTAATAAAGAATGGTAGATGAAATCAAGGTATATGTATGTAAAAACATATATTTCAAAGAGTAGAAGAGTAGTGATAATGTCTTACATATCTTTTCAGGGGACTAAATAGTACCTGGAGAGACTGAGTATTTTTTACAGGTAACAGGTAGCAATATGAGTAGGCTTGGTTTGTACTAGCTTTCCTGTTATAATTTCAATATTTATTTTTAATTTTCCAGTGGATAAATATGTTTGAAACTTAAACTAACAAAAATCATTTCATACAAAACTTAGTAGAGAAGCTGATTTTTCAGAATCTGTTCTCCCCTAGGCATCATCTAGACATATTCCAGATGAGGTATCTTAGCAACTAGAGGGTCAGTTGGTTGAATTTACTAGATCTGAAAGAATCCAAACATTGGCATGTTGGTGTGGCTTGGCAGCAGCTGAAATCCAGCAGCTGTCTGGGAAGTCTGAAATGGAATTATGAAACTGGCACCATCTCATCTTTACTGTGACAGACTCAAACCAGTTTCTGACACACAGTAAGTAGCCTGAACAGTTTATAGGCCACATCATGTCAACTTATTTACAGTAGGAACAATGACTACAACTTCTCCTCTTTTCTCATCCTTTGAAAATTTAGTTTTTTAGGGACGGAGAGATGGCTTAGCAGTTAAGGTGCCTACCTGTGAAGCCTAAAGAGCTGGGTTTGATTCTTCAGGTCCCACATGAGCTAGATGTACATGGTGGTGGTGCATATATCTGGAGCTGTTTGCAGTGGATAAAGGTACTGCACATCATTCTCACTTTCTCTCTCTCTACTAAGTAAATAAAATAAATCTTTTTTAAAAATTAAAAAAGAGAAAATATAGTATTTTAATATCACTTGTTTTGTTTTTTTATTTTTATTTACATTTTAGTTTTTTGTTTTTGGAGCAGTCACTTAAGGATACTAAAAAGAAGCCTCTTACTGGGCAGATATTTCAGCTTATATTTATTTATTTATTTATTTTTAAAGATTTTAGTCTCTTTATTACATGGGTAGTTTTTTCATCATCATAATAATGTTAAACAAATATTCTTTTAAAAAGTAAAAATACACAGTTCAGTAAAGACAGTATTAAGTTCTCTCAATCATTCATTTCATATGTAGTGAAAATGAAGAAACATATTTCAGGATATACTTGCCCTGTGAAGCCTAAGGACCTCGGTTTGAGGCTTAATTCCCCAGGACCCACATTAGCCAGATGCACAAGGGGGAGCATGCGTCTGGAGTTCGTTTGCAGTGGCTGGAGGCCCTGGCGTGCCCATTTTCTCTCTCTCTATCTGCCTCTTTCTCTCTCTTTCTGTCACTTTCAAATAAAGATATAAAAATAAAACCAAAAAAATTTTTTGCAGGAAGACTTGACAAAGAAAAACCTCTATAAATTTATATTCTATTTGATGACTTTTATCAATAAAGATATCATATGGAAGATTAAAGGTACACATGGAAACAGGTGCTATAGGTATATTAATAGATTATTTGTAAAATAGATGATTATATTTTATTCTTACAAATTCATGAAAATATTTTTTGTCACCTATGCTAAGGTAAAATTTTAAAGTTTAAAACATTTAGACTGAAGTTTTATTATCTATTTTTAAAACTACAGAGCTCCTAAACAAAAAGCACCGTAAGATAAAAATCAACTTCTATGAATAAATATTTTAAACTAAGTACTCCAGGATCATAACACTGACAACACTAATTATCTTTTCTAGTCTTGGCAGTTATGTTGCATACTACTGGAGTGACTGATGGGATAACTTCACTTCATTTTCTCTCAGTTTATTCCAGTTAGTGTAAGAAAAAAAACATTAAAATAATTAACACCTCTAAACAAGTACTTGATAAAGTTTATGGTTGGAATAAAATACTAAAAAATTAACTAATGCATTAATTCTAGTGCAAATAACTATGTGTTGAAGACAAACTAAACTGAAAATCACTGATTCTAAAACAAAATTCAGTATTAGTATTAACTATTCCAGGACTTTTACATATTCAGATCATATATTTTTAGCTGTTTAAGTATAACAACCTTAATTGTCAAAAATATGTCCTTATATTTTATGTTAACAAATGTTTTATGCACCAGAATTTTTCATCATGATCAGTTGAAGCAATCAAAATGGAAAATACATGCCAAAACAAATTATTCAAATTCCTTATTCATATAAACATTTTGATGACTTCAGTAATGACCTCGGTAACACCTTCACTGTAGAAAAAACCACCTGGCACTATAACTGGCAGCAACTGAGAACTAATCCTTTCCCATCTCTTGGATGTCATTCATGAAGCTCAAAGCAATTTCTGCCCTGCTAACTGTGATTAATTTTATAAACAACAACAACAAAAAATCAGGTGATAATGGCAAATAATATGCCTTTTGTTTTAATATGTAGCTTTAAGTGATGAGACTTAGACATTATGTGATATTCATAAATTCTCAACTATGTAAATTAAAATTTATTAAACTGTTCAAATATCAGAGTTTATTAAAAATGCTTTACATGTTTTCTAACTGAGTGACCAGTAATTACTATTAGTAAATACTCATATTTCAGAATGAATGTTAATTGAAATAATGCTATGTTCTTTTGGCTCAGCTTATATTTATTTTATTTCTTTTTTCAGCAGTAGCATATTTACCAAGGTCTAATATTCTACTCCTATATGTATAAGAGTTTGTAGGTTTGGAAATCTGTCAAGATGATTATATGAACAAAAAATGTAGATAAATACAAAGATTTTTAGTGGATTATATATGTTATTTACCACGAGAAAAAGGGAGGGGAAGGGAAAAGGGGAGAGATGGAGGGAGAGAGAGATTATTCAGAATTAAGATTAATGGTCAGATTTCCCAAATGTTTGACTTGTATGTGAGTTGGAGTAAAAATCTGTAACTGAGGTCAGTAAGCTAGAAAGAAGCTATAAGAGATGCAGGAGAGGGCAGCCTTAAGTAGAGGGAATTGAATATATGTAAGTAGAAGAATGGGTATCTGGGGGTGCAATAGCATAAATGAGGTGAAGGGAAGGAATTGGGTAGAGGAAGAGTGGGAGGAGTATTCAGTAAAATTGAAAATGTTATGAATAACCAGTATGGAAACCTACTTTTTTTTGGATAATGGTGCACTTAGAAGCCATACCACAAAATTTTGTTACTACAAAAATGTCAGTGTCAGTGATGGGATATTTTACAATGACTTGTTGGCCAGGGGGCTCGCTGATGCCCCCCAAATATTATACAGGCCATTACCTGATTTCCCTCCAAAAGTAGAAGGTAAGACCCTATTGCTGAAGTCTCCACATGCTTGGGCTACAGGTCACTGAGAAATCTGTGAGCTAGAGCTTAACTAAAAACCTCCTCTATGTGAAACAGCTGACAGAAATCTGGAAAAACCACTCTACATTCAACCCTGTGGGAGAGAGAACTCATCAGCAGTGGTAAACAACAGTGGACATTGCAAGCCTTGATTGGCCATTCAGGCCTAATGAGCCAACAGGTGTAATAGTGGCACATCTCTTATGGGGAAAACCAATTGCTCTCTAATTGGACTAGTGGCCCACTCCATGGTAGGGAATACATGCCTAGTACTGAAAACCTGCTGTCGTCTGGCTCAATATTTGTATTATGCTCACTAAACCGACCTGTAACCACTTTTATTAAGGTTTATACCCATATATTAATGATACTCATTTTTGGTTGGAGAAGCTTCTCTTTTCAGATAGTGTGACCACTGGGATGACTCAAAAACACCATAGTGCTGAGAAGAAGTGACAGTGGAGTGTGCAGCCCTGAGACATCTCTATCATACCTTCCAAGGCTCAGGGTCTATTAAATAAGAGGTGATGGAAAGAATATAAGAGCTAAAAGGGCAGGACTGCTTATAATGCAGTCATCCAGACACAAAATGGCCTGCATTTTCATGACTTTGCAGTGCCTGGTACTACCTACACAAATCGTCATAATAGGAGGAAAAGATGATGACATCAAAATAAAGGAAAGACTAATTGAGAAGGGAGAGGATATGATAGAGGGTGGATTTATGAAAGGAAATGTAGGGGAGGAAATTACCATGAATCATTGTCTATAATTATGGAAGTTATCAATACAAAAGTTAAAAATTGTTATAGCCTGAGGCTCGCAGCAACCTAAACATGTCTTTCCCCTGAGTAAAGGCTCAGAATCCACTGCCTCTCTGCAACTGCTGTGGATAAGGAGTAACATGTACATGGGCATTTCTTACACTGTATTTACAATTTTGTCTATAAGTTTGGAAGTGTACAAAAATTAAAAACAATCCTCCCAACTGCAAAAAAAAAAACCAAAATGGAGTTATGGTTAGACAAGATGCCTAGGCAGTTAAGTCCAATTACAAGTTAAACGTGAGAAACTCTTGGATCAGTCAGCACCACATTCTATTTCAGGCTAGCCATGATCACATATGTCTGTTACCATAATCAAATGGGGGAGGAGATAGGAGAATCACAGAGGCTCACTAATGGACAGAACCTCCAGAAAGAAGAAAGATTCTGTCTCAAGAAAATATGTGGATTAGTGAAAAGAAGACACTAGACATTCTTATCTGGCTCTACACATACACTCACACGTGCATCTGTACACATATGTACACACCACACATAACACATACCATGCCACACACAAAATGAAGTTTCATATATCCAGTGATAAAACTTGGGCTGAGATCTTTGCTCACTGGTGTTCTTACACTTGCTTCATGTGTACAAGGTTCAGAATTCCTCAATGCCTAGCTGAAAAATTAGAGTAAAATTTTGATTATCTTAGTTTATCCAAGTTCATAATTTTCTTGAATAAAAAATTAACATTTAAAAGAAGTTCACTTTAAAATAGCTCAAAATATGTCTCCCTAAACAAGTTTCTTGATCAAAATGATGATAAGTTCTGTATTCACCTTTTATTTTATGCCTTTGGCCTGGAATAGAAGAAAACTGGCAACTTGGAAATGCCAATACGTACAGACAAAATGGCCTCATTAAAGGTTGAATACTCTAATGGATCAAGAAAAGAGCAACCCAGGAAAATATCATTTAAGGCAATAACTAACCTCTTCACTGAGGCTAAATATCACAGCAAAGTAGCCTCACCTCCATGCGTGCCAGCAAAGGTAAGCTGAACTCAACCTTTTTGCTTGGGTGGTATCACAGCAACTGAGCAGGGAATCAAGTTTTCACTCTCTTCATGAAAGTCCTGGGATGTGGTGCACATACAGGGGCTCAGAACTCCATCGTCAGCAATAAAGAGGTACCTCTTTATCTCCTTACTGGGTGATGTGAGAATGGCCAAGTAGACAGCCAGGCATTCTCCACAACAAGGAATTAACATAAACAACCCTGATTCCATGGTTTCCATAGAAGGTGTGTGAGGGCAGAAGTGCAGAAGTGAGTCATTCCTTACCACCAAGGACTCAGTGGAGCCTAATGAGGAACCTGAATTGACCCTCCAACCTTGAAGTAGGAGTGCAGCACTGTCCCAGACAGAATCAATGAAATGTGGTCGCCAAATCTTCAAAGCAAATCTCCACACCAAGGTTGTTTATTGTTTAAATAGTATCAACTACCTAAGAAATAGTAATATGTATTTATAGAACTTATTTTAGAAAAAAAGAATAATTCTGTCATTTATGAATATAATCCTAAAATAACTAAGAAGGATTTTGTAGGAAGAGATAGTATAGACCATAAATTTTCATTCCCATAGAAAGAAATACCTTCAATAAGATACCAAATAAAATTATATGTATATGTATTTATGTACATAACCAAAAAAATGAGCAAATTGATGAGAAAACTTCCATTATTATCTCAATAGAGATAAAACATCACTTTTTGAAATGCAGCATTAATTAATCACAAGCACTCATCAATGTGATATGCAAATAATTCATAAAAAGCCCTGAGAACCCTACATAGGACATTGCTGTGAATAATTGCATGCTGAATGCCTTGTTTCCTAACAACAGGAATAGGGCATGGAAACTTGCTCTCACTTACTTTATGCAACTATATTATAATTTCCCTTTAGTGAGTACAATAATCTTGACAATGTCATAAAATATGCCATTAAAATCTCACAAAACACTGAAACTGGTTGTAATTTTCCTGCATGTTATATTCATTCTTCTTAATGTGCTGTGAAGTACAGGAAATTTTCCAAAGCCAAAAATGCTAGAGAATTTAACATAGTTATAAGTAATTGAACTATTGGTAGTATACCACTATCCTGAATGAGGAATCTTTGTTCAAAAACCACAAGTTCCTTTATTCACTGTAATTGAACCACTGGCTGGGTTAAACATTGTGCCCAGTAAAATATGTTGCTTGCAAAAGTAATGTTGAAATTGAAAAAGATTAATTTTGAAGGATGTGAAGAGAGTCCAGCCTGTAGAGTCTCAACTTAGGTTATAATCCAGTGCAATGATGATGTGAATAAGGGGCAGCATGGAAGAAAAAAGGATCATTATCATTACCACCTTTAGATGCCAACTGTTTGGTAAGACATTAGTATATGGGAAAACGGATTATATACCATGGAAACCATTTCTATTAAGATGATTATCAGTTCTATGTATGCACCAGAGAGTAAAATTGTTCACACATTCAAGCATTAGAGTCTGCGGAGTTTGCTTTCAGACAGGATAAGTAATTTTATGGGTTAGATGTTCCCTCTAAACTCTCATCTTTATTTACACATTCAGCCAGCTACATTTGCATTTTCACAAGCTATTCTTTTTAAGTTGGACCTTTGAGGATAAATCCATTGAAAGTATAATGTTTTAGAATTTTACCTGTTTTTTAAAAATTATATTTCTAGCTACCAGCTATAAGGCCTAAAGAAGAAGAGCAATGCACATATCTTGTTTATGCCTTAAAATTATTAGTTTCTTATAGATGAAAATATATAGCTTCAAAACATTTTGAATGTTATGTTTAAAAATATCCCTTAGCTCAGAGGTTCCCAATGCCTTTTTTTAAGCCTATTTTCTGCATACTCTCTACCATAGTAAACAATGTGGGAAGACACATGGATGTTGAAAACATGCAAACTTAAACACTTAGAAGTCAACAATGAAGTTCATCATATGGTACAGTCACAAGATGGCTTTTCTGGAATTCAAAAGACTTTCTAGAGCCCTTCCTATGAACTGCTACTCAAGGAAAGACTTGTCTGGCACACTCTGAAGTACGCCTCTTCATTTCCCTACTTCCTGCCTGGGGGCTTCTGGCTAAATTTATTTGACCACATGACTTCCATGTAAACCAGACCACAAAATTCAGAAATCACTTTATCTGACATACTGCTAAAATTTTGTTGATGATGGAAAACTCACTAGTTCTATTGTTAAAAAATAGTGTATATCTCAGGTTTTCTTGTGTTTTGTTTGTTTTCAGATAAGATCTCTGTAGGGAGCTCAGGCTAGCCTCAAATTCATGATCCTCTTTCCTTAGCCTCCTACATTTTGGGATTACAGACATGTACTAACATGTCTGGCTATATCTCAGATCTGATCCTGAGTATGCTACATTTTAGCTGGATGAGTCACTTAACAATTCACAGGTTCACTTTCCCCATGTAATAATACCTCTCTAGCAAAAATTAATAAATTAATAAATTTAACCATGGTCACAAGAAGTTCCTAGGACAGTGCCTGTCATACAATAAAAGTCTAGGAAATGGTGGTAATTTTATAGTTTTTGTGATGGAAAATCTGGCATAATCAATTTAACGACCCATGTTTGAATTCCTAATACCCATATAAGCCAGATACATAAGGTGTCCCATGTGTCTGGAGTAGGTTTGCAGCAGCTAGAGGTCCTGACACATCCATTCTCTTTCTCTCTGCCTCTATCTCTCACTTAAATAAATAAATAAATTTAAATATATGTAAGGTATATAGAGGTTCCGGGACAAGATATAATCCCCAAGGGCATACCTCTTATGACCCATCTACTCCAGGGATTCCCACTTTATAAAATTGTCAGAATTTTCAAGCACAAGGCCACCAACTAGGGACCAAGAATATAATACCTATTCTGACATTTTATATTTAAAGCAGCACAGAAATGTAGGCCCAGGCACTTTAAAAGCTGAACTAGGGGCTGGATAAATGGCTTAGCAGTTAAGCTGTTTTGCCTGCAAAGCCAAAGGAACCTGGTTCGATTCTCCAGGACCCACGTAAGCCAGATGCACAAGGGGGTACATGCATCTGGAGTTCGTTTGCAGTGCCTGGAGGCCCTGGAGTGCCCATTCTATGTGCCTCTTACTCTCTCTCTCTTTCAAATATATATATATTAAACTGATCTAAACTGGGAGGGATTTAGCTCATTAACTTGCTTAGCAAGTATAAGCCGTAGCTGGGTGCAGTTCCTAGTGATTAAAAAATGTTGATGTTACTGTTTATATCTGATATTTATCTATTTACCCACTGGAAATAATTTTATTTTGGAAAGCATAAAAAAAAAAATAGAGGTTGTTTGAATCCATCTGCTGTGGCAGATTATTCTACTCTGGGACAGTGGGAGTAATGACAACTCTTTCAAATGGAGTTGGACTGAAGGAAGAACGGTGAAAAATGTTCCTGCTTATTTAAGTCACCTTTAGGCTTCCTTGGATTAACAAATATGATAGACCACCTTATATATAGGACTATAGCAAAGGAAAGAAAGAAATGGTCATTGAAATTGCAAGGCAGTTTTTAAGAATTGACCCCTGAGCAACATGAGATGCAGGGTTCTTGGAGTCCATGAGTAAAGACCCAATGGAGTCATGAGGATGAACTGTGGGTTGCAGTGGAAACCCCAGAATTTTGGAGATGTTAGGACTGTGAAAGGCCTGCCAAGGTGAATTTCAGATGGACTTTTCCCATGCTTTGGGCAGCCCAGCTGAAGGGATGGAATTGAAACTGCAAGCATTTCACCACGGGACTTGAACATGAAGCTACAGGAGTTGATATTTTCCCTGCCTGTTTTTGACCTTGCATTCATTCAATCTTTCCTTTCTGTTTCTAGTGTCATCTTTTGCAGCTTTTTTTCTTTTCCTGTGCCACTGTGTGTATTTAACTTGTGATTTGCCTTTATAGGCTCACAGTGAACTATGGTGATCTTTTAACAATAGCCATATTGGTAAAAACTATGTTGACTTTTAAAGTTGGACTGAATGAATTTTATTTTATGAGATGGCTCTGAATCTATGGGGGCCAGGAGTAGAATGTGACAATTAGATCCATGTCCCTCATAAACTCATGTTATTTATATGTTTGGTCCTCAGCTAGTGGCAATTTGGTAGCTGGAGATTTGCTGGAGGAAGTGCTGTTGGAGGCAGGCTTAAAGGTGCTATAGCCAGCCCCCGCCTTGCCAGAGACCAGCTCACTCCTTTGCTGTTGTTTCTTACCCTCTGTGGGAGAAGTGATATCCAAGTACTACTCTATCATTCTTTTCACTGTCATCATGAAGATTCACCTCAAGACTCTAGGGCAAAATGAACTCTTTCCTCCTATCAGCTATTTTTGGTTGGGTGTTTTTTTTGACAAACATAGAGATAGCTCTAAAAATAATCTATTTATCTCTCTTACCAATGACTTTTAAATATTTTTGTTCATTTTTTATTTATTTGAGAGTGACAGACACAGAGAGAAAGACAGATAGAGGGAGAGAGAGAGAGATAATGGGCAGGCCAGGGATTCCAGCCACTGCAAATGAACTCATGCACCCCCTTGTGCATCTGGCTAACGTGGGACCTGGGGAACTGAGCCTCCAACCGGGGTCCTTAGGCTTCACAGGCAAGCGCTTAACCGCTAAGCCATCTCTCCAGCCCACCAATGACTTTTAATAAGGAAGTTGTGAATCTTAAACTCTGAAAGCCTTTTTCCAAATAAGTTATTAAGTCTTCATTGTTTTCCAATATCCTTATATGGCATGGGTTTTGTTTTACTTTCTCTTTCTCTTTCATTTTTATTTTTATTTGTAATTTTTTAATATTATTTATTTGTTTGCAAGGATAGAGAGAGTGAGTGAGAGAGCAAGCTAAAAGACAGAGAGAATGGGTGTGCCGGGGCCTTCAGCCACTGCAAATAAACTCTAAGTTCATACATCAGTTTTGTGCATCTGGCCTTATATGGGTACTGGGAAATCAAACTTGAGTCCTTAGGCTTTGCAAGCAAGGGCCTTAACCACTGAACCATTTCTCCATCCATCCTTTTTATTTATTTTTTATATTTATTTATTTGAGAGAGAGACAAAGAAGAGAGAGAAAGAGAGAGGCAGATATATAGAGAGAATGGGATCTCCAGGACCTCCAGTGACTGCAAACAAACTCCAAACACATGTTGCACCTTGTGCATCTAGCTTATTTGAGTACTGGGGAATTGAACCTGCATCCTTTGGCTTTGCAGGCAAGCACCTTAACTGCTAAGCCATCTCTCAGAGTCCCAGTCCTTTTTATTTTTGAGACAGGTTCTCATGTATAACAGGCTGCCCTTACATTGGCTATATATCTTAGGAATTACCTGGAATCCCTTGATCTTCCTACCTCCATTTCCTAAGTGTTCGGATTATAGACATTCTCCACTATGCCTGGCTTTTATAGAATATATTTGCAAAAAGTTTTTATCTCATGGAGTGTTCTGATTTGCCTGTATTTCTGAAAATAATCACATAAAAGAAAGACATTATGAATATAATTTAATTATATACTGAGATTTACTTAATATAATTTTAAAGTAGATTATTTCCATTGTGGAATTTTTTTCCCTTATCAAGGATCTTACCAATCAGAATTGTTAAAGTATTTTTCCAAGTTAAAGTTAGTCATAGCTCAGTGGACTTTTATTCCTATCACTCTTAGTCAACACTTGAACCTTGAATATGTTTTATAAGTAGAAGTTGCATGATAATAATGAGATATTATATATAAAATTTTAAAAAAATGTTTACATTAAATTTACTATTAGTAGAATCTTAAGGAAATGTTGGAAACCAAAAACCAAATAATCAGCTACCAGCCCTTTACTTCTCTCTTGCTAGCTGTAATTTCACAAAGATTTTTCAATGTGATCTTGCCATTAATTGTGCAAGTTGTTTTGGTAACCTCTGTTGAGATTCATTTGTATTGTAACAGTACAAGTCTCTTTTAAAGTAGATTTTTAAATGATCAATCTATTTTGAGCTTTGATTTGCTCTTTATAAACTTGTTAAATTTTTCCTTCTATGCCTATATAAAAATATGAGTGATAAACTAAATTTGCAGGTTATATCTATGTAGTGCCATCATCATTGTCATGGATATTTTAAAGAATATTGGAGCATTCACTGTGGTAGAAGATTGTATTAAGATTAGATTCCCAGAAGCTTTAGCAATAAGATTTCCTGTCAATGGGGTTGGAGAGATAGCTTAGCAGTTAAGGCAAGGACCTTGATTCTGCTCCCCAGAATCCACATAAGCCAGATGCACAAGGTCATGAATGCACACAAGATGGTGCCTGTGTCTGGAGTTCAATTGCAGAGGCTAGAGGCCCTGGCATATCAAATCCCTCTCTCTCAAAAACAAATAAAATTTTCCTGTCCGAAATTTAGTGATATCAAACCAAAATTTGACCAATTAAGTATGTATAAGATTTATTTGCATTCCCTTGTGTTAGTTTTCATTATCATCTCATAAAGTAGGACACTTTAGCATCATAAAAGGAAGAGTACAGAATAAAGAGATAAGTTTAACTTTATGAATAATTCAGCATCCCATTCTAATTTTTCTTAGTTTCTTCATAGCTCCAATGAGGCTTTTGATGCAGGGTTCATGGCAGACAGAATTTGCTTTTACTGAAGTCCATGATTGTTAAGTTCTCATTGATCACTGGGATGTGAGATACTAGAACACACAGTAGAGAGGGAGGATTAGAAAGAAGGCTATCCCTGAATAGGGCAATTAGGACATAAAATGCCAGGGTGAGCTGTGCAGAAGCAGCACTTTCTAAGCTCTCACAGGGCTTTTCAGACTCTCATTCAAAGAGACACTTCCACTGACAGTGTTGAGAATAGAGGTATTGGCAACAGATAATATTCTGTAGAAAGTTCTTGTACAAGCTTTTGCTAAAAGAACATATCTCTTGATGTGTTTGGATATTCATATAGTTTGAAAATTACAAATTAACCAAGAGAAAAACTGAGATGAATAGATTATATGAAAAAGTTATCTTTCTCACCTAGTATTCTGTTTTACTTGACTTAAATTTTTAAGAAATTCTGAAGAATTCTTAATATAACAGTACTGTCATTGCATTTAAACAACTTAATACAGCTTTTTAAAATACAATTTTCTTACTAAACTTACATAATTTTAATTAATTGTGTCAATGTTATTATATTACTAAAATCATACTAAAAAGCAAAAATTACAAATAAATTCTAATGAATTTAAAGACTATGTGTACCAAAATTTTGTGTTATCTATTCTTATCATGTGTAATAGAAAAACTTAAAGGAAGTTTCATGACTTATTAGTGAAATATTTTCTTATGCTTAGAGCCAAGTATTGCAGTCTGTCACATTGCTGGTAGAAATCACCCAACCAAGAGCAGCTTCTGGGAAAAAGAGATTTATTTTGGCTTATAGTCTTGAGGGGAAGCTCCACAATGACAGGGAAAGCAATGGCATGAGCAGAGGGTGGATATCATCCCCAGCCAACATAAGGTGGACAATAGCAACAGGAGAGTATGCCAAACACTGGCATGGGGAAACTGGCTATAACACCCATAAGCCTGCCCCCAGCAATACACTCCCTCCAGGAGGCATTAATTCCCAAGTATCCATCAGCTGGGGTCCTAGCATTCAGAATATCTAAGTTTATGATGGACACCTGAATCAAACCAGCACATTCTACCCTGGCTCCCATAAACTGATAACCATACATGATTTAAAATGAAATGCATTAATACAACTTTAAAAGCTCCTATAGTTTTTATCGACCCTAATGATGTTCATATATCCCCATAATCTAAGGTCATAACTGAGCCATAATAACAAAAAATAACCTCAAATAATGTGGTGGCACACATCTTTAATCCCAATACTCAGGAGGCAGAGGTAGGTGGATTGCCCTTTGTTAAAGGCCACCCTGAGGCTACATAGTGAATTCCTGGTCAGTCTCAGCTAGAGTGAGACCCTACCTTGAAAAACAAAAAACAATAACAAACAAACAAAAAACCCCATGATGGCACAGAATAAATATTTACCCTGCAAAAGATGGCAATGAGCATAGCAAAGAAACATTCAACCAATACAAGATTTAAAACAACCAGAGCAAACATCAAACTCTGTAGCTTCAAGTCCAACAACTCTAGCCAGTGACAAATCTCCAAGTCTGATTAATTTTAACCAACAAGTCTCTGGCATTCCAATTCCGCCCCTCCAGCTATGCTACTCAAAGTCTTGGAAAACTTCATCGGGGCTGGCAGCTTTCCTTAGCAGCCATCTGATGGTCCCGGCATCTCCACTGGGTCTCCACTGCAATCCATGGTTCATCCTCATGGTCCCATGGGGTCTCCATGCAGACATCCAGCAAACCTACTTCACACTGCCCATGGCCATTTCCAAAACACAAGACTGTGTTGCAAACTCAATGACCCTCTCTTTCCTGCATTTCTTATAGTCCATCATACCAGGTAGGGTACCAATTTGTTAATCCAGGGGGGAATAAAACAGACTTTGAAGAACAAGACACTCCTTGAGCACTCAGGCCCCTTCAAAACAATTGACATTCTTCATGTTGCCCTAGCGCAGGTCAGTCTCAAAGGTTGCAATCTCAGTTGCAGTTGAACAGGCAACAGCTCACCCAAAGATTTTTCTTTCTGTGCCACATCCCTCTGCTCACACCAGTTCATTTCTACACAAGGAAACCCTGCACAACTTCCCAGAACATAGATATAAGAGCAAGATTCACAAACAAACTGCTAGCCCAGTCCAAGCAAAGCTCTTTCTGACCCTCATAAGCCAAACCTCATAGTCCATAGTTCTTACTGCATTCAGGTCTTGCAGATAAGACCAGAAAAGTCCATCAAGCTGTATTGAAAGCACTGCAAGGCATATCTTAGGCCAAGACTTCAAATCCTCCCACATTCCTCTTTAAAATTAGCTCCAAAAGCCCAAAGCCTCACAGTCAGGTGTCTGAGAGCAACCCCACTCCTGGTACTACTTTACTGTTGCAGTCTGGTTCACATTGCTAGTAAAAATCACCCAACCGAGAACAGCCTCTGGGATAAAGAGATTTATTTTGCCTTACAGGCTTAAGGGAAGCTCCATGACGGCAAGGGAAAGCGATGGCATGACAAAGGGTGGACATCACCCCTGGACAACATAAGATGGACAATAGCAACAGGAGAGTATGCCAAACCCTGGCATGGGGAAACTGGCTATAAAACCCACAAGCCCGCCCCCAATAATACACTCCCTCTAGAAGGCATTAATTCCCAAATATCCATCAGCTGGAAACCTGGCATTCAGAACACCTAGGTTTATGGGGGACACCTGAATCAAACCGCCACGCCAAGTAAATATTTTTTCATTTTTATTTACTATTGTGGCTTCTATTATTTTAATAAAAGTGATAGGTAATATAAATACCAGCAGAACAGTTTAAATTTAAAATAGAAGCTCCTTATAAAATCCTTATAATTTCCTTATAAAAATGTTATGGGCATAGAACGAGTTTTAGGTAGAACATTATGAATGAATTAGTAAAAAGTCTAGACTTTAGAACCACACTCATTTACATATGGTAAATTATTTTAAACAAAAATGCATAGCAACTCAGTTGAGAAAAAATTAACTCAATAAGTGTTCCTTAAAGCCAGTAAGAATTCTTAAGAATAAAAACATACTTGAGCTTCTGTTTTATAACTCACACAAAATTAACTAAAGATGGATAAAAAATTTAAACAGAAAGTTCAAGAGAAAATATACTCATTAATACGATATTTTTTTCCTTATTGATACTCAGAGAACCATAGTATTCAAGACTAAGTTACAATTTGGTGAACCAGGTTTATCTACATTAAAAGATATTTTTCATGAAAAAATATTAGCAAGAGAGTAGGAGAGCTGGCCATAGGTGAAAGGGAAATATCTATGACATACATACCTGACAAAAACTCTGTATACAATACACAATAGACCTATTCAACACAGTAAGAAAATGACAACTGAACAACATGGACAAACTTATAAAGACATCTCTTGAAGAAAACCAACCAAGTTACGCCAATTAAATTTGCAGGACAGAACTCTTTGACAGCTGGAAAGGCTAAAACTAGGAATATGTGTCAACATCTGAAATGGGCAAGTATGTGGAACAAACAGAATCCAGACTCATTCTGGTTGGAATTTAGGATGAGACAGTCACTTAGAGTTATACATATGTGAAGAAATAGGGTAGAGGCTGTAGGGTGCATCTGGAAATAAAGACATGCAAAGAAACTCATGCTTTGAAGGAGAGAGAACAGATAGGCATACAGAGACAGATAATGTAAATGAGAGTACATGTAAGTGTGTGTACTTGTGTTATATTCCCTAAGTAAGAGCTCCCTTATATCATGTCGTGGTATTTTATTCATCTAGGACATATCACTACAAGGATTCAACATCCCTTGGAGAAATCATTGATTATAGGCTTAGGGATAAGAAAATGTAAATGACCCTATAAATTCTAGTAACAGAAAATAAAGACGCAAAGGATAATGAGGCTTTGTCAAAAGAACTGAAGAACTTATTTGAGCAGTGTCTAATTTATTCTACTTCAATCTAGGATATGTGTACACTTCAATAAACAATGGTATCAATGAAATCTAATTAGCAAATGAAGTTGAAATCTGTAAATATATTCTAATATAAATAACTCAAAAGAAGGAAAATCTCCTCAAGCAAGAAAGCACACAAATGAATGTCAAAGGAAGTTTGAAATTATAAAATCATCATCTAGGGCTGAAGAGAAGTCTCAGCAGCTAAGGCATTTGCCTGCAAAGCCTAATGACCCAAGCTTGACTCCCCAGCATCCACAGATAGCCAGATGTCCCGTGGCACGTGCATCTGGAGTTTGCAGTTGCATGCTGGCCCTGGTGCACCTGTTTTCTCTATCTCTCTGTTTCTCTTCTACTTCTCTCTACTTACAAATAAATAAATAAATATTTCTTTTTTTTAAGAAAAGAAAACCATCCAGTAACACCAATAGTGGACAGAAATTTATTGAATGACAAGATAATTTATTATTTATAATATCTTTGGATGTGTTGGTTCATTGCTTTACAAACATGTTTATTTAAGGCTAAAGAGATGGCTTAGAAGTTAAGGCACTTGCCCCTAAAGCCTAATAACCCAAGTTCGATTCCTCACTACCCTAAGAAATCCAGATACACAGTGGTACATGTATCTGGAGTCCACTTGCAGTGTCTGGGGTCCCTGGTGTGCCCATTCTCCCCTGTTTCTCTCTCTCTACTTCTCTCTCTCTCTCTCTCTCTCTCTCCCCTCCCTGTCTCTCTCTCCTTACCATGCAGGCATGATGGCACTAGCCTTTAATCCAAGCACCTGGGAGGCTGAGGTAGGAGGATGGCTATGAGTCTGAGGCCAACCTCAGACTAATTCCAAGTTAGCCTTGGCTAGAGTAATACCCTATCTTGAAAAAACAAAACTATATATTTTATTTCAAGTTTCTTTCATAAAATGAAAATATTTCAAAACAGCTAATACTGTAAAGCAAGGCTGTATGTTTATTCTAATTTAATATTAGATATCAGACTACTCAATAATGTAAAAAATAAGCATAGAATATACTTTTCTTAATGTTCTTTTTCATGTCAAATAACATAGGATACAAGATAAAGTTTATTACACCATACTCACTCATTGAAAATTAAATATAGAAACATGAACATCTACACATTCAAATGACTTTGTTATTGAAATGGCCAAATTTTTGCCTAATAATTGAGTTTCCCAAGAAAATTAAGATTATAGGATGAAAACAGCAGTTACAACTTTCTCGTTTGAAATATTTTTTTCTTGCAGGCACAAATATGTTCTAATAAATAATCTTATCACAAATAAAATGACTTTATTCTGTTTGCTGGAACTGGAATCTTATTACTCACCTTAAAAGTATTTCCCTTAAGACATAATCTTGCCAGTGCTGTAAAATCTCTAGGGGGCTCTGAGCTCGTACAAACAGGACTAAATAGATGGGAGCAGTGCAGGCAGTGGCTGGGGTGTTTAGCAGTGGCAAAGGAGCCTTAGGGGTACTTCGCTAGGCTTGTAAGCTGTTTTGTGATGGAAAAATGCCACTAATTTACTATTAAAATTGCATTGGCAGGCACATCACTGCCTTACATAAACACCAGGCTACAAGTTTTTGAAAAGGAACTAGTGATATTTACAGCAGCTACCTGGGACGTCATGATATTGTTTCAAATCCAAAGTGACAGCCGATGGGTAGATGGTTTCTATGCATCTAATATGAAGGAAAGAGGGATAAAATGCCTTTCCTTAAGTGAAAGGCAGCATGTGATTGATTAATGTACAACATCTTATCTTCAAACATCAAGTGAAGATCAGCATCTACAGGAATGCTTGGCTGGCAGTTTCCAAGGTTTCACTAAAAGATCCCTCTTATAATTTCCACAACTAGATTTCCGTGAATTTTCCTTGTAAACTGGATTTTAATATGCTCAGCTTTTGCTGAAAGTGTCTTAAAAGCACATTTTCAGATATTTAAATTTTGATATTTGGGAAATCCGTATATATATTGCCTTATTAGAGAATGCATATGATTACTTTGGTTCCTAATGGTGAGTTCCTTTGGGAAATGAGATACTTTATTTGGAAGTAATCAAACGCAATCACCACCCACAGGTATCTTATTTTAAAGTTTAGTTTATATATATACATATACATATATATATACATGTAGTTATGTTATATCACAGCAGTAATAAGAAGATAGCTTCTTTATTCTTTTCAAGCAGAGAGAGATAGAGAGAAGAGATACAGACAGAGAGAATGGGTACTCCAGTACTCCAGGGTCTCCAGCCACTAGAAATGAACCCCAGATGCATGCTATTCTTTGTGCATCCGGCTTTATGTGGGTACTGGGGAATCAAACCAGGTTTGTCAGTCTTTGTATATAAGCACCTTAACCACTGAACCATACATCTCTTTCTTTAGCAACATTTGATGACAGAATATGATATCGAAGTTTCTTTCAAGTTTATTTCAAAACAACATGTAAAGGAATAGATTAGCAGAATGAAGGGGTCACCTATAAAATAGGAGGTTGATAATCAAAAGATATGCCTCCTAGCACCAAAATAAGAAAACAACTTACAAATGAGCAAAGGATCTTGCAAAAAAAAAAAAAAAATCCTTAAGAGAAGATAGAGAAATGACCAAAAGAAATGTGAAAAATTGCTCAATATACACTACATCAGAGAAATGAAACGAACACATGTGCATGCACATACACACACAATACATACCCCTTATACTTCTCTATTACAAAAAACGGGTCAATTCCAAGAGGTGGCGCATGCCTTTAATCCCAGCACTCGGGAGGCAGAGGTAGGAGAATTGCCATGAGTTCGAGGCCACCCTGAGACTCCATAATGAATTCCAGGTCAGCCTGGGCTAGAGTGAGACCCTATTTCGAAAAACAAAAATAAATAAATAAATAAATATATAAGGGTCAAAAATAAGACTTGGCAAGTGTATGAAGTAAAGAGATCCCTTGTACAGAGTTGGTGGGAGAGTAAAATACAGCCATGTTAGAAAATAACATAGAGCTTCCTGAAAGGATTAAAAATATAACTATTGTTATATACAGACATTTTTACTACTAGGTAAATTTCCAAAGGTTATTAAACTTGTATTTCAAAGAGAAGGTTTTTATTTGTCTGTTACAGTTCTTATACTTCATAGTTAACTATGAAGTATGAACTTTGGAAATGACTCAGATCTACTATTCAAGTTAGTTTTGATGTAACAAGAGGAGGCAACCATTTGTAAAATCTAGGATGTGAAATAATAAGTCAATAATATGGGAATTCTTGGGCAAAGTCCCTCACACAATCATGTGTGAGAAAGTGGAGTTTCAGAGAAAACTTTGCAGGGAAAGGAAGTTTAAGTTTACCAGTTAGTCTATTTCGTATAGATAAACCAAATGATGTCTCTCTTTTTTTCCCTGTCAGTTAAGATAACTGCTAAGGAACTTGCTCTGTAATTTGTACTTCGTAATTTGAATTTGGCACATTCACATTATTGTACTGTCTGTCTCCCTTTCACCTCCAAGGACTTGTGTTTCATATGCCATTGATTTGCTCAGGGCTCCCTCACTACTGAGCACTCTCCCCATCTTGAAGTATTCTTTACAGAGCACTTACAGAGTACTTTTCTGAAAGGATATTTTGTCTTCATAGCATGTTTCTCAAGACTTGTATGAAATATCTCTCCTCCCAATGATATTTTCCTAGGAGACTTTATTCACATGATTCCTATTCACATATAGTCATAAATTATTTTGTCTGGTTCAGATTTTTTTTTTTAATCTGAGCTCTAATCCCAACTAAAACCTTATATCACTTCTGGAATACTTCAAAGAAAACCCAAACATAACATGTCAGAAATTAAATTTATCATTCTCTCTGTAAGTTGGTTACACTTTCAGAAAGTAATACTACTATCCATCCTTCAATATAAGACATAAACATAAAATTTATACTTAAGATTTTCCTCACCTTATTACACCATATCCAATAATTCAATAATGTGTATCTGCTTGACTTCTTAAATCTTCCTCAAATCCACCAATAGCTCTGTGTCTACCATCACAACCAGAGTAAAAGCTATGATGTTTAGTCTGCTATTTCCTTAAAAAAAATATTTATTGTATGTGTGCTTGTGTGTGTGTGTGAATCACTTGCCATCATATTCATATAGAGTCAAGCTTTGGATTTTCCTGATTTTGTTTCCCAATGTGGAGTTTTACATGGGTGCTGTGTGAATTGAAACCAAGCCAGCTGACTTTCCAAGCAATTGCCTTTAGCCACTGAGCCACATACCCAGCACTTGTTCCATTATAAGAACAGTGTGCCCTAAACTGAAAATCACTTATTCTCTCTTGTCTCCTCACACTCATTCAACTCAGATGATGCATTAATACTTTATAGCAGGAGCAAAATTTTGCATAGAGACAAGTAATATTTTCACCATCTTTGCCGCAGGTGTCAACCTGCTACACAGTCAACTGTACCATTGTAGTGTGTGTGTGTGTGTGTGTATGTCCATAAAAATTGTGTAAATGAATAGATAAAACTGTGTTCCAAAAAAATTATTTACAAAATAGGTATCAGAAAATCTGGTCCATACTTTTTTTGTGCTTAGAGATTCTAGTTACTGTTCAATACCACATGCTAAATGTACCATGTATCTTTCTATCAAGAAATTGGCTGCCTACATACTTTCAGAATACTTTGTCTATTTACATAAAGTCCATTGCATGAAAGAGAGAGAGAGAGAGAGAGAGAGAGAGAGAGAGAGAGAGAGATAATAGGTGTGTCAGCACCACTGCAAACAAACTCCAGACACATTTGTTACAGTGTGCATCTGGCTTATGTGGGTACTAGAAAATCAAACCTGGGTCCTTAGACTTCACAGGCACATACTGTAAACACTAAGCCATCTCTCCAGCCCCACAGTATTAGGTACATTCTAAGTGCCACATGCATGTTTATAAATGGATGCATGAGTGAGTGAATCAATTCACAAGAGATGAGAAACACAAACCTATGGGATGTTGAAGAAGCTCAGTATTCTAGTGGTGCTGTTGGACTGTTTTAAGCTGAGGTTGTCAAGAAAAGACTGGCTTCAGAACAAAGTGGAAAATCACTGTACGTTTTTATTTATCTTGAAAGACTGTGTACAAGTTCTCTTTCTCTATAGGTTTTGATTATTTTACATATGTAAATTCATATTTTCTCAAAAAACACTTTTCTGTTACTTTATTGTTTGTGCATGCACAAATATGTGTGCATCATTTTGTATTCTTGTAGGAAGAGGAATGAGCTTTTAGTATTCTGGTTTGGGTTTATAATCCCTTTTATATTTCACTGCCACACAGAAGCCAAGCTGGCTGAAAGAATCCAATATAAAATTTCAGTTGATACATTACACATTATAGATTGGGCTGCTCATTACTACTCTATCAAAGTTTCCAGTGCAGCCATAATTATTTAGCATGGGAACTAAGTATTAAATTTAAACCTGGAAATTTATTGTCCCTTTTATTCTTCTAGAGAGGTTTTGGAGCCTCACATTAAGACAACAAAAGAAGGATTGATGAGCCCTCTGTGTATGAGTCCCTAGCTGGTTTGAGAGTCTCCTCCAGGAGTTTGCAGAAACACTTCTTGGTCATCAAAACTACATAGGAAAATGTATGCTGGTTTTTAAAAGAGATAACACTTCAAACTGGCTATTTCAGTAATTTTATGTTATCTGAATCATAGAGATCAGTCCTTGTTCTGTGTTAGCATTTATTATCAATTTCTACCTGGGATCCACATAACTTTGACTGGGAAATAACCAATCTTTATTTCACAACTCTCTTGAATCCAGGGTTTCAGTGGTTAAATGTGAAAAAGTAAACATACTTTTCTCTTTTTCGCAGAAGCGATGATGAGTTGGTGTAGGCAGCATGTGGAGGACAGACGACCAGTCACATAGAAGTAAGCACAAAACAAAGTTTTAAAATTCTTTCTGGTAAAATGGAAGGAACATGAATACATCAACACACTAATGATGTAAAGTAAATCTTCATACACCAAGAAATGGGAATGCTCAATATTATAAGCTCAGTGTCTATTGGACTCAAGTTTTATTATCTTGTCTGTTTCCATTTATTAAATATTCTACATCCAAAATCATTCTATGTTTCCTAGTTATCATTTTTAGAAGGTACAATTGATAGTCTAGTTAGAGAATCTCATTTTTAAATCCAGAAAAAGGGGCAAATACATAGTATGAAAATAACAGTAGAATAATAACAACACTCTGAAATGGATATGATTACATTTTATATGTAGTGTAGCACTGACATTCAATAACATTCTGCAAACTTGCTAGTGGGAAGTGATGAATCTGAAATTATTATTCCAGACACCCTAATTGCAGAACCTCAGATGTAATTCAGCTACTTTCCCTTTCACAATGTTTATGCCATATTTGTTTTGATGTTTCTACCCTTCTAAGGACATATCATGGTATGTCCTGAAATCACTTACATTTCAAACTCAAAATATGCACTGACACCTAGAGCTCGATGAACATTTTTTCTTCCATGCAAAATTGTGTACATTTTCTTTGCATTTATGTTTTCTCAAGTACAAGTTTCCATGCTATTTCACTTGTACATGATTTAAACTCACCATCCTTCCCCTTCAAGGGATAAGGAGGATGTCCGAAGTCACATTTTCACAAAAGAATTTAAAGGCTAACCTAAAATCTATAGGAATTTATTTTACAATTCTTCTGCAGTTGAAGACTCTTAATTATTTTTCATTAGTTTTTATTTAAGTGTATGTGTGGTTGGTCATGTGAACCAAGGTATATGTGGAGAGGACAACCTTAGGAAATCTGTTTTTTTTTAATTAATTAATTAATTAATTAATTTTTTAAAATTTTTTATTTATTTATTTATTTGAGAGCGACAGACACAGAGAGAAAGACAGATAGAGGGAGAGAGAGAATGGGCGCGCCAGGGCTTCCAGCCTCTGCAACCGAACTCCAGATGCGTGCGCCCCCTTGTGCATCTGGCTAACGTGGGACCTGGGGAACCGAGCCTCGAACTGGAGTCCTTAGGCTTCACAGGCAAGCACTTAACCGCTAAGCCATCTCTCCAGCCCTAAATTAATTTATTGACAACTTTCATGATTGTAAGCAATATCCCATGGTAATCCCCTCCCTACCCCCACTTTCCCCTTTGAAACTCTACTTTCCATCATATGCCCTACCCCTCTCAATCAGTCTCTATTTTATTTTGGTGTCATCACCTTTTCCTCCTATTATGATGGTCTTGTGTAGGTAGTGTCGGGCCTTGTGAGGTCATGGATATCCAGGCCATTTTGTGTGTGGAGGAGCACATTATAAGGAGTCCTATCCTTCCTTTGGCTCTTACATTCTTTCTACCACCTCTTCTGCAGTGGATAAGTTCTGTCTTGCAATTTTGCTGCTGATTGTGTGTCTAGTTGGCCTGTAACCTACCAGATTCTCCTGGCTTTGCCTGCCATTGACATAGGTACACTGGAATCACTGATGCCTAGTATAGCTTCATGGGGGTGCTGGCCATATTTTTCATTCTTCTTAAACTTTTTGCTACTTTTCATCATAGGCTTACTGGTACTTGAAAGATCTGCCTCAAGCTAAATAAATTTAAAGAATATTTTGTTTATTCTTCACTGATGTGTGCTGATCAGAAATTGTACACTGCATGTATTATTAGTACAAGGGCAAAAATAATAGTATTTTTCTTAGCTCATATTGCTTATAAGTAAGCAAATCTAAGATTTTAGGAATATTAAAACTATTTTCCAATTATGTCACTACTATATTTGAATAGTACTTGAGCATTGCTGAGCTATACTTTTAAATTCTTTTTCTCAAGAAACATACCTCATGATCTTGCCATGATGCTGGGAAATGATTTGGGCATTGGAAAGTTCCAGTAGCATCTCTTATAAAAATATTGTGATTAGGGAGGTGACGCCGTGCGGTCACGCGCCTCTTCCGGCGTGGGGAGGCAGCTGAGGATCGGGCCCTGCTCGGGCACAGCCGCCTCCAGCGCCGCGGGATGTAGCGCCCGGGTCCGCGGTGTCCCCCGCACAGGCATCCCGCCCAGCCAAGCTGCTCTTTATTGGGTGATTTCTACCAGCAATGTGAACCAGACTGCAACAGTAAAGTGGTACCAGGAGTGGGGTTGCTGCTAGATGCCTGACTGTGTGGCTTTGGCCTTTTGGAGCTGATTTTCAAGAGGAATGTGGGAGCATTTGAAACCTTGGCCTAAGAGATGCCTTACAGTGCTTGTTTGCCACCACAGGAAGATCTCTGCCCCCTGGACCTGGGAGACCCCCACCCTTTTCCCAAGCTGAAGCTACAGGGTATTGAGATATTAGCAAGATGTCTTCCCACAAAGCATCTGCGGTGGCACAGGGCAGCGGGGCTCCTGCCAGCAACAGGGAAACCAACACACTGGAGCTGGCAGAACTGGGACCCCTGCTGGAGGAGAAGGGCAAGCGGGGGACTGCCAACACCATCACCAAAGCTGAAGAAGAGCAAACCTGCCCAGTGCCCCAGGAAGAAGAGGAGGAGGTGCGCGTACTGACACTTCCCCTGCAGGCCCACCATGCCATGGAGAAGATGGAGGAGTTTGTGTATAAGGTCTGGGAGGGACGTTGGAGGGTTATCCCATATGATGTACTTCCTGACTGGCTGAAGGACAATGACTACCTGCTACATGGCCACAGACCACCTATGCCCTCTTTCCGGGCTTGCTTCAAGAGCATCTTTCGCATTCACACAGAAACTGGCAATATCTGGACCCATTTACTTGGTTTTGTGCTGTTTCTGTGTTTGGGAATCTTGACCATGCTCCGACCAAATATGTACTTCATGGCTCCGCTGCAGGAGAAAGTGGTTTTTGGGATGTTCTTTTTGGGTGCAGTGCTCTGCCTCAGCTTCTCTTGGCTCTTCCACACTGTCTACTGTCATTCAGAGAAGGTTTCCCGGACTTTTTCCAAATTGGACTATTCAGGGATTGCTCTACTCATAATGGGGAGCTTTGTCCCCTGGCTCTATTATTCCTTCTACTGCTCCCCACAGCCTCGGCTCATCTACCTCACCATCGTCTGTGTCTTAGGCACTTCTGCCATCATTGTGGCACAGTGGGACTGGTTTGCCACTCCTAAGCACCGTCAGACAAGAGCAGGAGTGTTCCTGGGACTTGGCTGGAGTGGTGTTGTGCCTACCATGCACTTCACCATTGCGGAGGGCTTTGTCAAGGCCACCACTGTGGGCCAGATGGGCTGGTTCTTCCTCATGGCCGTGATGTACATCACCGGAGCTGGCCTTTATGCTGCTCGCATTCCTGAACGCTTCTTTCCTGGAAAATTTGACATATGGTTCCAGTCTCATCAGATTTTCCATGTCCTGGTGGTGGCAGCAGCTTTTATTCACTTCTATGGCGTCTCCAACCTTCAGGAATTCCGTTATGGCCTAGAAGGTGGCTGTACTGATGACTCCCTGCTCTGAGCTTTCCCACCTGAGGGGTAGAGAAGGAACTTCCCAAGTGCTTTTAAAAAATAACTTCTTTGCTGAAGCAAGAGGAAGAGTCTGGGTTGTTTGTTTCTAGAAGAAACCTCTTATGGAATTCAATACCAGTCAAGCTTCAGCTCACTTTCACAGCCACTGGGCAATGAACTTTCCATTTTCATTCTCTGCCTGGGGAAGGTGTGAATGGTCAATGCAGCCATCCCCCTCCTCAGCCGTCACCTTCTCAACAAGGCAACTACTGGTCCTTCACAGACACACGACTTTGGAACTCACATTGAAATTTTCCCCCTCCAACCATTTTGGGAAAAAAATTATGGCATGCAACTCTTCATAAACTATATTTGTTTGTTTATCTTGAAGAAAATATCCCTTCCTTGCCCTTTTCCTTACTTTGTAACCTGGCTTATAACAAGCCATCATTTTTGTAGCACACTTTTCAAAAACAATTATAACCTAGTCCCATCTTTCTAGGGCCTAGACCTACTTACACAGCAGGAAGAATAAATCCACTAACTTTTATGTACCCCAGCTAATCATGGAAATATGTCCAGACTTCAGATTACTTGAGTTTTGATTTTTTTTTCTTAGCAGAATAATGTAAAATTTAAATGGGGAAAGATATTTAATATTTAATACTAAGCTTTAAGAAGAATCCTGCTATTGTTGCTATGTATCTTGATGCAGAGACTATGATGATAATAAAAGAAGTAAAGAAGACACTTGGCATTTAAAGATAAAAAAAAAAATATTGTGATTATATTTGTCTGGGAAACTAAAATACATGATACTAATACATATAATCAGGCAGATAAGCATTAAAATTATTAAAATACTGTATAATCTGAAGCATATGACATGTTGTCATTATTTTCTGAATTCACAAAGGTGTTACTTTTACAGAATGGAACATAGTGCCTCTTAAAAATAAAGAAAACTTTTACAGAATGGAAGATAATGCCTCTTAAAAATAAAGAAACCCATTGAAGGCGGATAGGAAAAAGCTAGCTTCTTTTAGGCAGTTTCAGCTAGAGATTGAGGCCCAAAGAGAAACAGATGTCACCTTGCTTTGGCACAAGGATGGAAAGGAAACTTTTTCTGATGGAGACTTTTCTACACCGCCCCCTGCTGCCCATAGTCTAGCACACTATCTAAATAAGTGGCCCAGGTGAACTGGCCCTTTGGTCCACCTCCAAATCTACAAATGAGTGGGGTCTTCCACTTGCATACATGAATCTGAGCCTATAAATGTTGAGGCCTTCCTGTCCCTCCCTCTCTCTTGGCTCCCAACTCCCCACTTTTTACCCTGTGCTGTTCAAACACACGTGAGTCTGGCCACTGGCAGGAGAGCATAACACTGAGTCTTGATCTGAACTTTTCTGCTTGCCTCTGGTTTATAGTTTAGGGTAGTAATTCATTTTGGTTACTTCTACGATTTTCCTATGGTCTTCCAATCTACCACTTGCCTACTTCCCTTACATTTCCTTACACTTGTGGGTGATCTCACAAACCCTAGGCTTCCTACCATGTGTAAATTCTTTAAACTCAGAGTAACTGTGAGTATAACTCTATTCATTACTCATTTTTCCTCTGAATCACTTTATCTCTGCTTTGATATTTGCCCTCTTCTTTTTCCTTGGGTCTTACCATTTTCCCTCTTGATTTCACTCCATAACAAAGCTCATGACAGATGCCATGTGGCTTCCTCCTCAGTCTCCCTACACAAACTCATGGCACTATTCCAGTCTTTCTCAAAAAACCTCAATTTTCAGAGGCTGGAGAGATGGCTTAGCAGTTAAGGTGCTTGCCTGTAAAGCCAAAGGACACAGATTCAATTCCCCGGTACTCATGTAAGCCAGATGTGCAAGGGGATGCATGCATCTGGAGTTCGTTTGCAGTGGCTAGAGGTCCTGACACATCCATTCTCCCTCTGTCTGTCTCCTCTCTATCTCTCTCTGTTTGCAAATAAAATAATATATTTTTTTAAAAAGCCTTAATTTTCTTAAGAGGAATCTTATAAACTATGCAGCGTTTTCCACATGAGTGTGTTTCCTACTTCCCATGTGTTTACGACTGCTCTAGACTCCCTTTCTAGATCTCAATTTCCCTTAAATAACCCCAATTTGGGATCTTGCCCTAAAGAAACTTACTAATTCATAATTTATCCTTCTTAAGTGTGTTTTTGTAATTCTTTATTAAAGGTAGTACAGAACCCAAAACTTGGGGTTCATAAATTCTAGGGAACCCTTATCAAACCCCAAAATCCTACATGACCATTATATCTACTAGATAACAAAATAAAATAAAATTTACTAACTGCTGACATTTATATTAATCCAATTTTAATATCCTCATCTTCATGATATTAATTACATTAAGTGATACGAAGGTGACTGGGGAGGGGGTCTTTCAAAGCTTCTAAACAGATGAATAGAGAGATGAGGAAAGGAAATAAGAGAAGGAAGAAAAGGAGATCAAGGATAGAGGGTCCTGGGAGAGGGAGAGTTATATACCAGGCACCCAAAAGTCATCAGGTGAAGCAAGGGCAGGACACTTACAAAGGTAAGTTCTCAGGTTGCTGTGCATTGTCAGTCAAACCATCCCTGCACCCAACAAAATGGAACACCTGACTCAGTCATAACATTCTTTACAAACCTGATCTGCCTTTTCCATATGTTCTCTAAATCAACTATTCCACTTTGATCTTAATGCTATACCTAATGAAGGAAAAGGGTTTTAGTTCAGCTTATAGGTCTAGAGGGTAGTGTTCATTGCAGATGGGGAGGCATGGGTTGCTGGAAGCCCTAGTCATCCCAGCAGACAAGGAGCAGAGAAGGAAGTAACAAAACATGGGTTTGGACTATCAAACTAAGACCTACCCCAGTATCACATTTTCTCCAACAAGGTTCTATCTCCTAAAGGTTTCAGAACCTTTCCAAATAGTTCCATTTTGCTGGAGATCAAATGTTTAAGTACATGAGCCTATTCAAATGCAGGAGCTTATGGGTGGGGCGGAGTGAGAAGGGAACACATTTTATATTCAAACCAGAATAGTGCTCCTTTTCAATCCTGTATGACATACTAGTGAAGGACAACTCCATTCTTTTTCAGAATGTTCTACCTAGAAACTTCTTTTAGAACTGACTTCTTCCTCTCCTCTCTTAGGCAGCACCCTACTTTTTCTTCCAACTTCCTTATATAGTGCATGTTCTTTGGCTCCAAAACACAGATAGTGCTGGCCAAAGTACTTGACCAAAGTTCTTAAGCATTATAGAACTTGTTAGCCTCCCTTGGTGATCTCTATATTTGCATCGTGTCCAGCTAACACTCGAACTACTGCCAATTTGTTTAATCTTATGTTCTAGTGAGTTTTGCAATAGCTTTTTATTTGAATATTGTACATGCTAAATAGCTCATCTATATGGTTAAAAAGCTTATTCACTTTCTAATGAACTTATTTGCCTGCTTAACAATTAAATTTAATCTATTTTAAAATTTATGATGTCTATAAAGGTAATGAAGGATGATTATTTTAATTTTTTGAAGGAAAAAAAGGAGATCCTGAGAGCATGATTTAAAAAAAATAGGAGGAACACAGCAAAGGACGCTTGGGGCATGATGAACCCTGTGTCCTAATTTCAGGTTTTCAAGCCAATATAGTTAAACACATCCTCAAAGGCATTTTTATTAGTGTGCATGTGAGTAATGAGTTATTAAAATAGCTTTTGAATATTCTCAGTTAGCTAGATCTATACAGCTCTTCCACAGCTGGGTAATAACATTTCTTCCACATTAAAACCTCATTTCAGAACTATCCTTGTCATAATTCAGTTCTTTGTTTTGGCTTTTCCTAGGTCAATTTTTTGAAGTAAAAGTCGGTGCTAGCCCTGCTTTTCCTACCCAACTGCCTTTTTTCCTGTGCCATTACTTTTAACTCTGAGGCAGACAGCTTCAGGTTCACCGAGAAGAATTTCCAGACCAGGAAGTTATGGAGGATATTCATATGAAGGGGTATTTATTGAAGCTTACAGATCCAGGGGAAATTCCATAATGGCAGAAGAAACTGACCTGCCTTCACAGGACCAAGCAGAGAGAGAAGTACAAGCCTAAAAGCCAAAAGCCACAACACACTTCAGGAACTCCAGCTAGGCACACTTTGTACATCTTTAGATTGAAATCTGAAACCCACCACCACACCTTAAGGTACCACAACCTCCTACAATTGTTTCATTTCACACTACCCTCTCCAAGATAAAAAAAAATTATCTTTAGCAAGTATATTGTCTTTTAAAATCCTCTAGGAGTTCTTACCTCTGAGTTGAAATATCAAGATATTTAAAAGAAACTGCCATTGAATTTCTTCTTGTTTTGCCATCAAAAGAAAAGGTAATAGTCTATCTAGGAGAAGGATCATATGACAAAATGATACATTGCATATATTTAATTTAATGTACTACATGGTAATTCCAACTTACATAAAATCTGCAAATGAGAGTACAATTAGTTTGGGAAAATATGTCACTTAAAGATAGATTGAGAAAATTATAAACAATGAAATCATTATTTTTATGCAAGACCCATCCCAAAATTATTTAATTTTTGAGATCAACGTAAAAGTGAATTTGATATTGGGGTACTCTAGTCTTATTTTCATCTCATTGCTCTGACTAGGGCTATGGGGAGAACAGAGACTCAGCATCAGTTCTTCCCATGTCCTCACCCAATGTCGAGGGCACAGCAGAAGGTTGCCTATCATTAATGGGAGGGGTACCTGATAGAAGAAAATCACTTGCATTACCTTTCTGCTCCATCTTTTCCACATCCAAATGAGTTGATTGAGTTGAGAACAGAGTGGGAAGAATAACAAACAAATGCTGACCTCATTTTTTTTCTCTCTGCTGAAGCCTACATTTTCCAGGATGTTAGAATAACTGCATAGGTTAATAAAGTGCACTTTGTTTTCATTTGCCATAAATCCTTATTTCTACATTCCACTTCCCATTGTTGCACGGGGACAGACTGCAGAGGGCATCCAGAACCCCTGATTTTGCCCAAATTGCCCTTAACATTTCTTGCCATCACACTTTGGCTCATTTTATATTCTCAGTCCTATCTGCCCATCAAAGCCCTCTTCAGTCATAAAATCTTCCATACCCTCTCTCATAAAGTGCATAATCTTATCAGAATTTTTGGTACATTTGAATTTATGATCTTTACTGGTACGACATTTTCATTCGAAGGTCACAGTTTTCTCCAGAATTTGTTCTTGGTATGGCCATTGCATGTAATGACATATGCCCAGCATTACATCATCATACAGGATGGATTCATAATTGAAAATCTTTGTGTTATTAATTTTCTTACTCTCTTACTGGGATATAAGATTTTTTTAAAGAAGAAGCTAACTTTTACTAGTCCTTATATCTTTGCAGCAAAATGTATAGTAACCAGTGTGAAATTAAGGATAAAACAGTTAGCTCAATAAGTTATAAAGACTATAATACAAAAAGAAAAATTTTCAACTTTCCTAACTTAGACCATTTAAATCCACTCTTGTTCTTCATAAGAAATGTCCATTATCCCTGCCAACCAGGGCAGAAAACTGTCACATGCCTAAATTTATATATTGCCTGATTGGATTATATGATTTTTTCTCAATTTTTATTGACATCTTCCATGATTATAAAAAAAATATCCCATGGTAATGCCCTCCCTCCCCCCACTCTCCCCTTTGAAACTCCATTCTCTATCATATCCCCTCCCCATCTCAATCAGTCCCTCTTTTATTTTGATGTCATGATCTTTTCCTCCTCTTATTATGGTCTTGTGTAGGTAGTGTCAGGCACTGTGAGGTCATGGATATCCAGGCCATTTTATGTCTGGAGGGAGCACATTGTAAGGAGTCCTACCCTTCCTTTGGCTCTTACATTCTTTCTGCCATCTCTTCTGCATTAGACCCTGAGCCTTGAAATGTGTGATCGAGATGTTACTCAGTACTCCAGTCACTTCTTTCCAGCACTATGATACCTTCTGAGTCTTCCCAAGGTCACTGCCATCTGAAACGAGAAGATTCTCTACCAAAAGTGAGAGAAGCATTAACATAAGGGTATGAATATTAAGATAAGTGCTTATTGGGCAGTTTGATTATATGTTTTTGAAGCTGGTCTAGAGGAAAAGATTTAATCATTGAAAATTTAATTATGCTTATTTTTCACTAATTAATTGATATCTGTGAGCTTTCCTTTATGATAACGGGAGACCTGTGATACTGACTTGTAGGAACAAAGTGTTTCTGGGACTCAGTTTGGGAGATTACAGTCTACTACCTTGTGGCTTTGGATCTAAAGATGGTATGAAGCAGAACAAAATCCCTCATCTCAAGATTAGAGAGAGCAAAGAAGGGGCAGAAAATCCCAACTGCCTTCAAGGGAACAAACCCCATAACGTCAGGCCCTCAAAGTAGGCTTCACTTTCTAAAGATTTCACTGCCTTAATGGCACTTTGTTGTAGACCAAGCTTCTAATACTCAGGCCATTGGGAGATGTTCAAACTGTAGCACTCTTCCCTGGTCTCCAATGGTCCATATCCATCCACCTCACCATAAAAAAAATGCATTTAATCCATTCCCAATAGCAAATCTTTTTCTCTTGTATTATTTTATTTAACTGATGCATAAAACCAAAAAAATACAATACTGTCCACATGAATAGGATAGCCTAGGAAACTTTGCACGACTGGTAATTGACCCTGAGTCTTGATCCCTGGGTCTTGGCATATGCCAGGAAAGCAATTGGTTATATTCACAGTTCCTTAAGTAATGTGTTTTGTTTGCTTGATGAATTTTTGAATTTTTATTTTTGAGGTAAAGTCTCACTCTATCCCAGGCTGACCTGGAACTCACTTTGTAGTCCCAGATTGGCATGGAATTTAGGGCTACATCTGACTTCACCTTTCCCATTTCTGGTATTATAGGTTTCAGTCACCATGCTATCCTAAATTCTGTTTAATGCCTGTTCACACTTAAATTACATTAGAAGTTCTATCTCTTCAAACATTGATTATTTTCCTATGATGACATCATTCAGAATCCTGCCTACTTGCTTTTGGACATAGGCATTAATTCAGTCACTTTCTATAGCTACCCTATCATGCAATAACATAGCAGAACTTCTTATATCTATGTAGCTGTACTTTAACAAACATTAATTTTTCCTTCCCTCCCTCTATTGCGTGTCAGTAAGCACATTTCTAGTTTCATCCTCTATGAAATCAATGTTTCTTATACTTTACATGTAAGTGAGAACTGAGCACATGGTACTTATCTTTAGTGCCTGATTTAGCATAATTATTTCCAGTTCCATATATGTTATCATACATGATAGGATTTAAAACTTTTCTGGCACAAAAGTTCTCCACAGCCTGTATGTACCACATTTTCTTTATCCAGTCATGAACACATGCACATTGGTTTGTTTCCATTTCCAAACTGGTGTGGAGTTCACCCTACTGACTTCATCTCATTGGATAGATACCTAGTGTGGGCTCTGGCTCAGAGGACCAAGTGCAAGGTCTTCTCCAAAACCTATGCCAAAGTCTTGCTATAAGTGCCTGTATTTACATATCATACTTTTAAACTACAATTGCGGGACAGGTAAAAAGTAAATATTTCTGTTTGAAAAGGAGTGTCTTATGGTTTGAATCTGAAATCTCTCTCAGTGGATATTTCCAAGAAAAATTAACTTAGGGAAGAAAACTCTCATTCAGGGTGGGTAGCATTTCTGTCAGCATCCCAGATATAAAGAGGTTTGTGGGAAAGTATCTGCCTGCATCTGCTCCTTGTTAATGAGTTCATCTACCCTGTTGCTGCCATCCTTTGCTGGCATAGGAACTCAGTTTCTCTAGCCTTCCAATGTGAGCTGAAGACTAGCAGCTCTTCAGGAATCCTCCAGGACTTCAGTGCTACATTGTGATTGCTGAAGCATCCCACTTCCCACCTTGTGGACTGAGCAGCTATTGGTTTCTAAGCCTCTCCAGGATAACAATGCCACTGTTGGACTACCCTGCTAATACTATGTAAGTCAATCTAACAAATCCCCTTTGTAATTTATATTCATTTTATTAGTTCTGTTCTTCAAGAGAACCCTTACTAACAGCATCTTTCCAACTACACACTCAGAAATAAGTCAAACTTTCTTACATACTGTACAATTTTCAGCTACATTTAAAACGATATTTATTTATTTGCAAGCAGAGAGATAAAGAAGAGACAGACAGAGAGAAAGAGAGAATGGGCCTGTCAGGGCCTCTGGCCACTGCAAATGAACTCCAGATGTATGTGTCCCTTCTGCATCTGGCTTATGTGGGTCCTGGGGAATGAAACCTGGGTCCTTCAGCTTTTCAGGCAAATGCCTTCACTGTTAAACCATCTCTCCAGCCCTTAAGCTACATTTTATTTTTTAATTCAAAAGGCCTGTCAGTAGTCACCTAAAGGCTCAAATATTCTTCCCAATATAATTGAGGGAAAGTAAACTAGAAATATATTTTAGGAATTGTTGTCTTTCTTTCTGGTGTGTATGTGTATGATGTGTGTATTTTAATATGATTTGTATGTACTTTCATGTGATGTATGCATGTGTATATTTGCATATGTGCTGAGGTCCAGCCTCAGTGGGGTTGTGGAACTCGAAAGGGATGTGTGGAGTCAGCATTGTGAGGAGATGATGTGGACAAGTAGTTCAGGAGAAGCATACTGGATGCAGAGCAAAACTCTGCTTCTTTATTTATACTTTTACAATATATATATGTATATATTTGCAAGCAAGACATAGTAACTTATTCATGTGGCTTTTATTCTCTAAGAAATCTTGCACAATATTCTCCTTGGTTTCCTCTACTTCTGCTTAACTCATGAACCTCTTTCCCCATAAATATTTTGATAACATCTTAGACAAAAAAGGCAAGGATTGTAAGCTGGTTAATATCTTATCCAGACTCATGGAAATTAGCCAAGAGCCCTGGAAAGTAGCTCTTGTGGTTATAAGGTGTTATGCCCCTGTATATGGTAAAGGTTGATCTATCCAACCAGTGTTTTGTATTGATGTCATTCCTTTAGGAACCGACTAAACTCTATTGTTGATTCTGAAAGTTACATATTTAGTTTGATTTCCTTGTGTGGGCCCAACCTGATTATTTGAAAGATGTTTATTTTTGCTCCCTAGAATTTCAGGATCTGTTTCTAGTCAGTCATCTGTAGGTTCAGGAAATGTGCCCATTAATTCCTGTAATCATAATGTTTCTTAGGAAGAATTGGTAAGGCATGTGACATAACATTGCAAGGAACACATCTCACTAAGTGAAATATACATTTATGGTGTTGAGAAACTTTGTACATTCAAACTAGTCGTAGTTTCAGGATCCATAATCTGTTTACCTGTTTAAACATTACAGCCTCAGAATTTCTGTAGAAACATTCTTTTCTTGTTTAATCATTGGTGACTGTATAAACACATCTGAATTGGATTTCCCTATTACTACTTAGAAGGTAAAAATAAAAGCAAAAATAACCAGGAATAAACTTAGAGCAATTTCAAAATTTCAAGGAAAAGACAACAATAACACAAACTTTCAGACAATAGGCATTCCAGGAGGTCGCTAAAAGACTTCTTGGCCCTGCCAAAGAAAGTCTCAGATGCCACAGCTTTGCTGAAAGGTGTCCCATCAGCATCACAATATAGAGCTGACCATTGCCATTTGGCCACCAACACATATGATGGATATGCATAATAGCACATGTGAGTGCATGTTGTCATCATGCCCATGTGGTGGTCACCCCCAGCATTTTTACACTGGTACTTGGGATTGAACTCAGGTCCTCATGCTTGTGAAGCAAACACTTAAAGCAATGAGCTGTCTCCTTAGCCTATAAATTGGCAAGCACTAATCTTTTTAATGCTTCTATAGATTTGCCATAAAGTAATTATTTGCTGTTTTTAGAACTGATTTGGAGCTGAATAAATGATTTGCAACATATGAGAAGTGATGTGTTTCAAGACTAAAATGCTATTAGGTTAGGAAAAATGATTCAAAAAGTGTCTTCAAATGCAAAAGTCAAACTAAAATTAGTATTTGACTTTTTTGCAGTAGTAATTCAATGTTTAAGAAAGACTGATTTAGTCTTTCAGGGCTATTAACGGGGAAAATATTAAATATACATGCATTGAGAAGACTATATTGATACTGATTTGCTTTAATAAAAGAGCAAGTTATGTGCATTCATATTTATTGCTTCACTATAATATCTAGGAAATGGGGCTAACCTAAAAGATCATTGTTATATAAATAAACAATGGACATGTGATACACTTATATGATTAAATATTATTCAACTGAAAAGTAAATTATAAAATTTACAAGAAAATGGATGAATCTTAAGCTAATTATATTAAATAGTAATCCAGAACTAGAAGGACAAATGCTGCTTGTTCTCTTATATATGATTCTAGATTTAAATATTTCTGTATGCACTTATCTATTTGAGCATGAATATAGACTATGGAACTAGAAAGGGGACCATGACATGAGCACACAGGTGTTGAATAAGAGGATACCAAAAGAACACATATCACATGAAAACATAAAAAAGGCTAGTGGAGGAGCAAGGGTACATGTAGAACAAGGAGAAAACAGGGATACCAAAAAAAAAAAAAAAAAACAACAACAAAAAACAACCCTGCACCCACATAAGCCAGATACACAAAGAGGCTCATTTGTCTGGAGTTCCTTTGAAGCATTGGTTAGACGCCTCGGTGTACCTATTTTCTCTCTTCCTTGTACCTCTTTCTTTCTGTTACACCCCCTCAATAAATAAATAAAATATATATTTTGAAAAAAATACTCTATTTGAAAATTCCATAGTAAAATTCAATACTTTGTATGTTATTTTTAAAAAAGGAAAATATGATACAACTATAAAGAAAAGAACAAGTTAGTAGGATAGCATGATATTTTTCCACATTAGTCACATTTTAAATATTTATATTTAATGTATTTATATTTATATTTAATGTAAAATCCTTACTTTTTTTGAAAGAATTTCTTTCTAAATATTTTTGTATCAGTATTCACAGAATTCTTTTCTGCTTTTGTGTACATGCATGTGTAATGTGGCATATGTATGCGTAGGTACCCATGCAGTGTCCCATGAGCTTCTCTGTAGCAAAATATTGGTGTTTTGCTCGTCACTCTGCCTATTCTTATTTTGAGCCAGAGTCTCTCAATTATACTGGCTCTTGTGTTTACCCCAACCCCTTGGTATTTTCCTGATCTCTTCTCCCCTTTGTGGATCTGGGGTGATAAGAAAGCATGTCCACACCCAGCTGTTTATGTGGGTTCTGAAGATTTGAACTTAGGTGGTTTCAGGCACCCTCAGGCCCTCATGCTTGTGCAGGAAGCATATTTAACTGTTGAGCACTCTCTCTAGTCCTATTCTTAGACATTTCATGATACATTAAACATAGTGTCTAAAACCAGATATTTGAAAAAAATATTATGAATATACATTACTGTCCAGCAGTCTTGAAAAATTTTAGTATTATTCAAATTATAAAAATGTCCTCAATTTTATTATAATTTTTTCTATGTGGGAAATATACTTTGGATATAAAATATTCACACAGGCTCCTGTGTTAAAAGGCAGCTAGCTTGGCACTATATGGAGATGGTGAAAACTTTAAGAGGTATAGCTAATGTGAGAAACGTGGGCAACTGGACGTGTTTCCATGATTCAGATGTTGGGGCCTTGGGCCCTTTTCTTTCTTTCTTTTTTTTTTTTTTTTTTGTTCTGCTCAGCAGCCATGATGTGAGCAGTTTTTTTCAGCTTCACACTCTTGACCACAAAGTACTGCCTCATCACTGCTATAGTCTTCTCAACCATGGAATGGAACATCCAAGACTGTGAGCCAAAGTCAACCTTTCCTCTTTTCTAATTGATCATCTCAGGCAATTTCTTACAGTAATGGAAAGCTGACCAGCACAGTGAGATAGTAATTCAAGTAGAAACATGGGTAAGATGCCCTGATATTGTGAGTAGTGAAAACTATATGTGTTAGTTATGTTGTAAATATCTTTCATGATTTACTTTTATATTTAAACATAGGAAGAATATCCAAAGGAGTTCAAGTTCAACATCATAGGAAAAATCATCACCAATGATTATCCTATGGAATACCTAATGATTTCTCAGTAAAATTCCTTTGTCTTAGTAGTATGTTTTGTTTTCATAAAAAATAATTCTAGTAAAGGAGAAAAATGTATGTTTGTTTAGTTAAATTTATATTTTAGGTAATCATAAAAAATATTTGAAAGTCATCATTTATGTGGCCATTTTCTTAGTGCTATAAGCACTAACTTAAATATGATGGATTTTTGTTTAAAAATAATACTTTATATTTATCTCATGCATACATGTTATGCACCCACATTATAAATATCTAATAATATGTACATATTATATATATATGTATATTATATGTGTGTACACATGTTTAAAGAAGATAATCAGCATGACTCTAATCACCCTATTCTTTCTGAAGCATTTCAACTTAATATATCAATTTCAGCCATAGTTAAGGCTCTAAGGAGTACTTTGGCTCTCCAATCCTACTATAATCATCCCCCCCCCCCCACTGCCCTTCTGTTCATCTAGTTTCTTTCTAGACATTTGTAAATATTTCAGTTTGTTTATCCTGGACTTAAAGCATATCCCAAGTCACTCTTTCCTACTTATTATGGATCCACCTTGTGTTTACTTACTCAGTATCTTAAGACAGGCATGACCTTCAACTTCATGTTCTCCAGGGTACTTTACACAAATGAGACATTCAATAAAATTTTTAGCAGTACTATTCAAGAAAGTGGAAAACATCTTTAGTGTTTATAAATGATACTCCTAGAATATAAAAAAATATAAAACCTAATTTAATATTTTATCAAAGTAGTGTTTTGATGAATGGAAATTTTTTCTAAGAATAAGGTTATTATTACTTAGAAAATGAACAAAAAATAGCAATGAAATAACATATCCTTCACCTTATTTTTTACTTCTAAATTAGATTTTTATTATAGTTTTAAAACTATTAGTTTTTATCACTTTTATGTTATCAAAATTTAAATTCATACTTTTTAACAATCTAAGTTTTAACAAGCAGATAATTAAAAAGGTAACTAGCCAGGTGTGGTGGCACACACCTTTAATCCCAACACTCCGGAGGCAGAGGTAGGAGGATCGCCATGAATTTGAGGCCACCCTGAGACTCTGTAGAGAATTCCAGGTCAGCCTGAGCTACAGTGAGACCCTACCTCACAAAAGCACAAAAAGTAACTGTCACACTGATATGTTTGTGAATATGTGTTTATATGTCTTACGGAAGTAAAAAGTCAGTATGATCATAAATAGGCTGTTTTTAATGAGAATTTTAGCACTATAGTGCACTTGAAATCCTAACTCTTGACATTTGCAATAGTAATTCCATGACCATTTAAATATTAGCTTTTGTTTCAAAAAGTAATTGAGCAAACAATGAGCTGTCATATGCCAAACATGTAAGGTCATTCATCAATCATGAAAAATGGCTTAGGGATCAAAAAGTCATTTTAGAATAAATCACTTATGCAATTGAATGCTTTTTTAGATATTAATGACAGAGTTTACACCTATACTCAGGAAAGGAAGCCTTTATACAAGTACATATAACTCAGCAGCCATGACAAAAATGTTAATGCAAATTACTAGTTAATGAAATTTAAGTTGCCTTCTTATCTTTAACATCCCATCACTAAAATTACTTAATTTTTTGTGTGCATTGAAAGGAACTTTATTGGGTGTTGGAGCTCAGATGCAATCCATGAGGATGCTGTCTTCCACAACGCTGGGTTGCAGGCCTGGCTGGGGGACAGGGCCCGGGGTCTCCCACTCAGCAGCATCTAACCTGGCAATGGGGCTTGCTGTGGAAGCTGGGCTGGCCAGGACTGAGCAGGTGGTGGGTGTAGGAGTAGTGGTCCCAGCTGAGGCTGCCCCAGGCTTTGGTGTGGTGGGGGCAGCATCTCAGAAGCCCTGCTGGCTGCAGGTGGTGGAGGGAGGCCTGGGGTGGTGGCACCCTGGTTTGGGGCGGTGGTAGGTTTAGGAGGAGGCTTTGCAGCTGGGGGTTAGCCCCAGGGTTCTGGGGTCGAAGGATGGATCCAGGAGGAGGTGGCCCAGAGGCTACTCCAGGAAGGTCTTGTGGTACTCCTGGGGGTGCCTGGTTGTACCTGGGGGCTAGGGCTGCCCTGCAGCACAGAAGTCCCCACAGTGCCCTAAAGCTGGGGCTGGGTTGCACCGAGCTGGAGCAGATTTCGGTGGGGGCCTCGCTGGGTCCTCCAGAATGGGGCCTAGACTTGGATGAGCCTGCTGTGCCCCCATCCCTGCTGCTGCTGCTCCAGCTGCTGCTGTTGGACCTGCTTGTGTTTGGTGATGACCTGCTGGATGCCAATAAGGAAGCCATCTGGTCATAGGGGATGAGGCCCATGAAGATCTTCTTGGAAGAGTACAGAAGCATGAGCACGCACCTCACACGCGGCAGTGTGGGGGAAGTGCAAGCAGCCCCAGAGCCCTTGCCCATGATGCAGTCGAGGCCAGGGCTGGGCTCTAACAACCCAACGCTACGCCCCAGTGACACAATTCCTCCATAAAGACTCCATATGCCAAAGGCTCCACCAGCAGGGGATTAAGCATGAGGCTTAATCATACACATACACAAATGAGGTTATAGGAGCATTACATATTCAAACCACCAAAATGTATTTGAAGAACATTATATATTACAAACATTGGATGAGGTATATTTCAGAAGGCATTTGTTTCATTTTGAGACAGGGTATCATTCTTTAGCCTTAGAATAATTATGTAGCCAAGCTGGCCTTGAACCATGGCAATCCTTCTGGTTCAGTTCTTATGTTTGGGAAGATAGGCACAAACCACCAGACCTGCCTCAAAAAGACATTTCTTAAACCATGCAAAATTGATTCTTTTCTCTAAATTTTACCACCAAACTATGCCTGTCATCCAATAAAGAATTATCTGAGCACATTTATAGAATCACATGATGTTGGTCATTACTTTAGTCAGATAAAAAGTGAATTAAACCCATTGGATACTTCGTGTTGTAGTCAGATTTTCATTGCTGGTAGAAATCACCCAACCAAGAGCACTTATGGGAATAAAAAGAGGCTTATTTTGGCTTACAGACTTGAGACAGAAGCTCTATGATGGCAGGTAAAAACGATGGTATGAACAGAGGGTTGACATCACCCCCTGGCCAACATCAGGTGGACAACAGGAACAGGAGAGTGTGTCAAACAATGGCATGAGGAAACTGGCTATAACACCCATAAGCCTGCCCCTAACCATACATTGCCTCCAGGAGACATTAATTCCTAAATCTCCACCAGCTGAGAGCCTAGCACTCTGGGCACCTAAATTTATGGGAAACACCTGATGCAAACAACCACATTCCATCCCTAGCCCCCATAAACTGATAACCATACATGATGTGAAATGTAATGCATTCATCCAACTTAAAAAGTCACCATAGTTTTTGTCAATTAAAATGATGTTCATAGATCCCCATAATCCAAGGTATTTTAACTGAGCCATATTACCAAAAAATAATCTCAAAAAAAAAGCCCATAATGGTACAGAATAAACATTCACACTGCAAAAGATGGCACTGAACATAACAAAGAAATATTCAGCCAATGCAAGATTTAAAACAAACAGGGTAAACATCAAACTCTGTAGTTTAAGTCCAACAACTCGTCAGTGACAAATCTCGAAGTCTGGTAATTCTAACTAGCAACAAGTCTTTGTAGTTCCAATTCTGTCCCTGCAGCTAGGGTACCTACAGTCCTGAAACACTTCATCCAGGGCCAGCAGCTCTCCTTGGCAGTCATCTCATGGTCCTAGCATCTCTACTGGGTCTCCACCACAACCCACAGTTCATCCTCATGGCCCCAAGGGGTCTGCTTGCTTCATACTGCCCATGGCCATTTCCAAATCACAAGACTGTCTTGCAAACTCAATGACCCTCTCTTTACTGCTTTTATTATACTCCGCAATTCCAGGTAGGATGCAAATTTGTTAATCTGGGAGGTGGGTGGGAATAAAGCAGAATTTTTAAAACAGGACATTCCTTGAGTATTCAGAGTCCTTCAAAAGAGTCTACATTCTTCCTGTTGCCCAGTGCAAGACAGCTGGCCCAGTCTCAAAGGCTGTCATCTCTCAAAGAATTTGCAGGTAAACCGGCAGCAGTTTAAACCCAAAGATTTCAGGTTTTTCTGTGCCATATTCCTCTGCTCACACCAATTCTTTTCTACACAATGCAATCCTGCACAACTTCTCACGACATGGCCATAACAGACAGCATCCCACACAGTTTCTATCCAAGTCCAAGCAAAGCTCTTTCTCACCTTCATAAACTAAACCTCACAGTCCATAGTTCTTCCTGCATTCAGGTGTCTCAACTCTGACCAGAATAGTTCATTAAGCTGTACTTACAGCACTGCAAGGCATCTCTTAGGCCAAGATTTCAAATCCTTCCACATTCCACTTGAAAATCAGCTCCAAAAGGCCAAAGCCACACAGTCAGGTGTCTAGCAGAAATCCCACTCCCTGGTAACACTTTATTGTTGCAGTCAGGTTTTCACTGCTGTTAGAAATCACCCAACCAAGAGTAGCTTTAGGAAAAAGAAATGAGGGGGGTATTTTGGCTTACAGGTGCAAGGGAAAGCTCCACGAAGGCAGGGGGAAACGATAGCATGAACAGAAGGTGGACATCACTCCCTGGCCAACATCATGTGAACAACAGGAATAGGAGTATGTGACAAACACTGGCATGGACAAGCTGGCTATAACACCCATAAGCCTGCCCCCAAGGACACACTTCCTCTGGAGGTGTTAATTCCCAAATCTCCATCAGCTGGGATCCTACTATTCTGAACACCCAAGTTTATGGGAGACACCTGATTCAAACTACCACACTTTGAGTAAAAAATATTCGTAAAAATCAATTCTTGTTACTCAAATGGAAATATTTTAGCTAATTTATAAATAATATTGATGAACTAAAAACAATTAAATTTATATGAATACATTTAAAACACTTTCCTAGCTGTTTCCTAGTTTTATGAACCCTAGTTTCTTCATTGAGAGTTCATAAAATGCCAATATACGGGTTTCAAACTGTTCATGTAGGAAATTCTGAGCTCAAAATCTGAGCATAGAAGTAGAAGGAATGATGTCCTAAAGATGCATTTTAATACTACTCAATTATGTCAAAGATGATGAAAGTAGCATGGAGAGATTTGCAGCATCCACAAATATACTATGCTGATGAAGTTTCTTTATTGCCATTAATTAAGCCTTGAATTCTCAATAAGGGATTACATCTAGTGGTTTGAATTACCAGCTTATGAAATTTATTAAGTTTCTCAAATTGAAAATCTCTAGGGTGAGAAAGTATCTCATTTTGATGTATGCTCTGTCAACTTGGAGGATGTTAAAAAGTCCATCCACACACAATATGGAGCCAGCAATCAAAGGGAAAATTTAATCTACAGAAGTAATTATAGCTGAGCTTTATTTTCAATAAAAATATTGACCAGGCTTGGTGGAGCACTCTGGAGGCACTTGGGAGACAGAGGTAGGATGATTGCCATGAATTCAAGGCCACCCTGTGTCTATATAGTAAATTCTAGTTCAGCCTCACTAGAGTGAAACCCTACCTCAAAAATAATAATCATAAATAAAAAATAAAAAGGCTAGCTTTGACCTGGACTAATGACCATGAGTTAGTTCTGAAATCCAAACTTTAGTGTATCTTGATGATCTTACCTGGCTCTTATTTTTTTTTAATAAGGATTTTATACAGACTCAGTAAATACATATTTGTTGATTGTATTCTTTTCTTTGACTTTTTTATTGACAACTTCTATAGTTATACACAATTAACCATGATAATTTCCTCTCCTCCCCTTCACAGCTTCACTTTCCATCATATCCCTTCCCTGTCTCCATTGGCCTCTCTTTTATTTTGATGTCATCATCTTTTTCTCCTATTATGAGGGTCTTGTGAAGGCATTGCCAGGCACTGTGAGGTCATGGATAGAGAGGCCAATTTCTGTCTGGACATTTGCATTTTAAGGAGTACCCTTCCTTTGACTCTTAAGTTCTCTCTGCCACCTTTTCTTCAATGGAGCCTTGAAGGGTGCCATAGAGATGTTTCAGTGCTGGACACTCCTTTGTCACTTCTCAGTACTATGTTGATTTTCGATCATCCCAGTGGTTTCTGCCATCTGGAAAGAGAAGCTTCTCAGCAGGGCATGTTGGCGCACACCTGTAATCCCAGCACTCAGAAGGCAGAGGTAGGAGGATTGCCATGAGTTCAAGGCCGCCCTGAGAATTCAGTCGGAGCTAAAGTGAGGCCCAACCTTGAAAAGAGAGAGAGAGAGAGAGAGAGAGAGGGAAAGAGAGAGATAAGCTTCTCTAATCAAAAGTGAGAGTAGCATTAATATATGAATATGAACACTAAGTATAGTCCTTTCAGGGAAGTTTGGTGAGAATAATATATAAAGCCAGACAAAAGCAGGCTGTATTCCCCTAAGGATCATGACCTCCCCTGCCATAGGCTTTTGATTAGGTTTTCAGTACCAGGCATGTATTCCCTCCCATAGAGTGGGTCTCCAGTCCAATTAGCGAGCAGTTGGTTTCCCCCAGAGCAGACATGCCACTATTGCACCCATTCGGTCATTTGGACTGTGTGGCTAAACTTAAGGCTTCCAGTGTCAACTGCTTTCACCACTGATGTCTTCTGTCTTCCATAGGGTTGCATGCAGTGCAACTTTTTCCAGCTTTCAGTTGGCTGAACTACAGGGAGAAGACTTTCAGCTTAGTACCAGCTTGATTTCTCAGTGACCTTGCCACCCAGGCATGTGGAGTCTTCAGCAATAGGGTCTTACCATCTGCTACTAATGGAAAACCAAGGGCCTTGGCAATAGTGTGTAATGTTTTGGAGGCAACAGGGACCTCCCTGACCAACAACTCACTGGAAGGTATCCCATCACTGACACTGAAAATTTTATAGTAACAATCTATGGCTTCTGGATATGCCACTATCCAAAAAAGTAGGCTTTCATGTGTACTGTGCAGAATATCTTGAATTTTGATTGAACCCTCCCTCCCACAGACACACATACACATAAACACTTCTCTTTCTCAATCTCTTCCCTTGGCCTCACTTAGGCCATTCCACTCCCTGTAATCTGTTCTTCTACTTACATATATATGGAATGCTATCCCCTAAAGTTCCTCCCTCTCCTCCTTCCCTTAAAGTCCTTTTCTAGCTTACTGACCTGTGCTACTGATTTTTGGTTCCAGTTCACACACAAGTCTAAATATTTGTAGCTAGTATCCATATATGAGAAAGAACATGTGATGTTTGGCTTTCTGGGCCTTGGTTACCTCACTTAGTATAATCCTTTACAGATCTATCCATTTTCCTGAAAATTTCATTTTCTTCACCACTGAATAGAACTTTATTGTGTAAACATGACACATCCTTATTATCCATTCACCTGTTGAGGTACATCTAGACTAGTTCAATTTCCTAGCTATTGTGAATAGAGCAGCAATAAATATGGTTATTCAAGTATTTCTAAGGGAGTGAGAAGTGTCTTTAGGATACATGGTTAGGAGTGCTATAGCTGGATCATATGGTAATCTATTTTTATCTGTCTCAAGAACCTCCACACTGATTTCCACAATGGCTGTACCAGATTACATGCCCATCAACAGTGTAGAAGTGTTCCCCTTTTCCCACATCCTCACCAGCATATCTTTTCATTTGTTTTCTTGATGATAGCCATTCTTATAGGAGTGAGATGGAATCTCAAAGTAGTTTTAGTTTGCATTTCCCTAATGGCTAAAGATGTAGGACACTTTTTTAGATGTTTATATGATATCTGTATTTCTTCCTTTGAGAACTCTATTTAGTTCCATAACCAATTTTTTAATTGTTTTTTTTTATTTCTTATTCTTTTGTTTTTTGAGTTCTTTGTATATTCTAGATATTAATCCTCAGTCAAATGTATAGATGGGAAAAGATTTTCTCCCATTCTGCAGGTTGTCTCTTTGCTCTATTCACAGTGCCCTTTGTTGTACAAAAGCTCAGTAATTTTATGAGATCCTGGGGGTTGATTAGTGGTTTATTTCCTGAGAAATATATATATTCAGAAAGTCATTGCCTATGCCAATATGTTAAAGTTTTCCCTTGCCTTTTCCTGTAGCAGTTGCAGAGTTTCAGGTCTGATATTAAGGTCCCTGATCCATTTAGATTTTATTCTTGTGCATAGAGAAAGAAAAGGATCTATTTTCATCCTTCTACATATAGATATCTAATTTTCCCAGCACCACTTATTGAAGAGGGTGTCTTTTCTCCAATATATATTTTTGTCAAAACATTTTTGTCAAAAATCTGTTGGATGCACCTGCCTGGATTACCACTCGGTCCTCTATTCTGTTCCATTGATCTACATGTGTGTCCTTGCAATAGTAGCATGCTGCTTCTGTTACTATGGCTTTGTAATATAGCTTAAAATCAGGTACGATTATACCACCAGCCTTATTTTTTGTTGCTCAAAATTATTTTGACTATTTGAGGTTTTTCTGTGCTTCCAAATGAATTTTAGGATTTTTTTTTCTATTTCTGTGAAGGATTCCATTGGAATTATAATGGGGGTTACATTAAATGTATAAGATTGACATTTTTAATACATTGATTTTTCCAATCCAAGAGCACAGGATGTCTTCCCATTTCCTGGTGTCTTCTGCAATTTTTCACTTGAGTGTTTTAAAGTTCTTATAATAGAGATCCTTCACTTCTTTGGTTAGGTTTATTTCAAGGTACTTTATTTTTATTTATTTATTTTTTTTTTTGAGCCAGTTGTGAATGGGAGAGATTCCTTGATTTTATCCTCCACATATTTGTTGTTAGAATATAGGAAAGCTACTGATTTCTGTGTGTTTATTCTTTATCCAGCTATGTTGCTAAAAGTGTTTATCAGCTCTAAGAGTATATAGGTAGAGTCTTTTGGGTCCTTAATGTATACGATCATATTGTCTGTAAATTATGATAATTTGATCTCTTCCTTTCCAATTTGTATCCATTTTATGAATGTCTCTTGCCTTATTGCTATAGCTAGGACTTCCAATACTGTATAAAATGAGAGTGGGTACAGTGGAAAGCCTTGTCTGGTTCCTGATTTTAGTGGAAAAACTTCAAGATTTCCTGCATTTAATATTAGGTTGGCTGTAAGTTTGTCATAAATAGCTTTTAGTATGTTGAGATATGTTCCTTCTATTCACAGTTTCTGTAGGACTTTTACAATGAAGGGATGTTGGATTTTGTCAAATGCCTTTTCTGCATCTAGTGAGATGACTGTGTGATTTTTGTCCTTCAGTCCATTTATATAGATTATGATGCTTATTGATTTGTGTATGTTGAACCATTCTTGTATTTCTGTGATAAAGTGTACTTAGTAGGGGTATATAATCCTTCTGATATATCCTTATACTCTGTTTGCCAATATTTTGTTCAGAATTTTTTTTCATTCATTTGCTTTATTCTTATTTTTTAATATTTAATTTATTAGTTTTCTCTTCAGCAAATACAGGCAATTTGGTACCATTGTTTAGGCTCATCCATGATCTAACCCCTCCCATTGGACACTCCTTGTTGATGTAAATGGGTCGTGCATTGTGGAGTTAGTCCACAGTTATGGGTACGATAAATGTCTCTGCATATCATGACCCAACATGTGACTCTGACATTCTTTCAGCCCCCTCATCCGCAAAAAATCCCTGAGCCATGTTGGGTTCATTTTTGGTCTGCTTTAGTGCTTCAGTGTTGGGGGACTCTGAGGCTCTGGCTCTCTGATTTGGTAGGAGTTGATTTTCCTCTGTGTTGGTCTCCTTCCCCTTTGTGCTGGCATCTGGTTCATCAGGAAAACATCAACCTTGCTTGTTTCGCCAATTGTCCTTAGTTTCAGTTGGGCCCCTTTTGAAGTATGTTGGGGCAGCTCTCTCCTTAGGATCTGCATGTATCTGAAAAAGAGCAGCAGATTCTCCAATGGAGAGTAAGTTAGCACCGGAATATTGAGATAACACTTACTTTTCTGATAGAGAGTTTGAAAGGTGTAGGGCCTCTTGTACCCCATGATGATGGTAGCTTGATATTGGAGAGTGGGCTTATGTTTGGATATGGTTCTGACTTGTTTCCCAGCTCCAGCTATGGGTCTCGTACCACTGAGGGGATCAGTTAGACAAATCAAGAGCAGTTGGTTCCCCACTATGGCTGTGTGCCACTACTGCACTTGTGTGGGCATCACATCAGGTTATTTGTTGCTAATTAGGTTAGACTATGAGTTGCTTGGACAGATATTGGTCATTTCCCCCCGTGGCCCATGTAGCACCTTCTGGCACTAGATACGCTGACTGTCTGGGGACTGACTCTCTCCTGGTTTCCAGCCATGCCGTTCCATTTTACATGTCAGCTGCATATGGTGTCTTCAGCAATAGGGTCTTACCACTGACATTTGGTGGGTCATCAAATACTCTGACAGAAATATGTCATTCTTTTAGGAAACTTTGCTCTAATCACGTGCGCTGGCCCGCCATGCTGTGCTCGGTTCGCACACCCGCGGGGGCCACCTCTGCTGTGATTAGGTGGCTGCCAGACCCCCACTGCTGTGCTCCGGGTGCTTGCCTGCTGGCCAGCCTCTACTGTGTCCTGATCCCATGCCTACATCAGCTACCTCTGCACTACAATTGCATGTGCCCACACTGAGTCACTAGCCAGCTCTGGTACCATCCCCTTCCTGTCCATTGCCACCCATCCCCCACTCCCCTGAGGTGGGAGAACGCAGCCTGTTTGCAGGTCCCAGTGTTCCCAGCCAGAGTTTGGGCAGCTTCAGGGGTTGCTACCTCAGTCCTCTTTCAAGCTCAAAGGCAGGCAGCTTTGGTGCATTACTGGGTGAGAATTCAGGCAACTTTGGTGCCTCTCTCAGTCAGTAGATAGGCACCTTTGACAAGAGAGAACAAAAACCCATGCTGCTTGGTAGCTGCCCCAGGCTGCCTTGGATTCTCATTGAGCTGGAGCCCAGGCTGCTCCACCCACCTACCTGCCCATACACTGACATGTGTAGAGCACAGCACAAAAGAAATAACATGAAAAATTGTTCAGAATTTTTGCATCTATGTTCAGGAAAGAGATTGGTCTGTAATTTTCTCCTTTTCTTTTCTTTCTTTCTTTCTTTCTTTCTTTCTTTCTTTCTTTCTTTCTTTTTTTTTTTTTTTTTGTTCTCTCTTTGTTTGGTTTTGGTATCAGGGTTATGGTGGCTTTGTAAAAGGAGTTTGGTAGAACTACTTTTTTTTTTTCTTTTTCTATTTTATGGAAAATTTGAGAAGCAGTGGTATTAGTTCTTCCATGAAGGTCTCATAAAATTCACCAACGAATCCATTTGGGCATGGACTTTTAAGTTGGGAGAATTTTATAACTGCTTGGAACTCCATACATGTTATAAGAATATTTAAATTTTTACTTAACCTTGATTTAATTTTGGTAGGTCATATGAACCAAGGAAATCATCAATTTCTTTTAGATTTTCAAACATAGATACATATATATTCTTAAAGCATGTCCTTAAGATTTTATGAACTTTTTGGTGTCTGTTGCAATGCTATCTTTTTCATCTCTAATTTTATTAAATTCTTTTCTCTTTTGTCTTTCTTCTGGTCAAATTTGCTAAGGGGTTATCATTCTTGTTTATCCTTTCAAAGAACCAACTCTTTGTTCCATTGATTCTTTGGATATTTTTTTCATTAATTTCTGCCCTAATCTAAAATTTCTTCCTATCTACTGATTTTTATTTGTCTTGTTCCTCTTTTACCAAGGATTTAAGGTGAAGAGGGAAATTGTTTACTTGTGAACTCCCTAATTTCTTAATATAGACACTTAGAGCTATAAATTACATCCTTCACTGTGTCATAGTTTTGTTATGTTTTATTGTCATCATTATTTGATTCTACAAATTTATTCATTTCCTTTTTGATTTCTTCAATGACCCATTCACCATGAAATAGTGTACTGTTTAGTCTCCATGAATTTCTGTAAGCTCTGTAGTTGATTTGTAGTTTAATCTCATGGTGGTCAGATAGATTACAAGAGATAATTTCAATTTTCCTGTATTTGTTAAGATTTGCTTTGTGTCCTAACATATGGTCTATGGAGAATGTTCCATGTGCTGATGAGAAAAATGTATATTCTTCAGCATTTGGATAGGTTGTTCTGTAGATATCTGTTAGGTCCATTTCTTCCATGGCATTCTTTAAACCAGGTATATCTCTGTTTATTTTTTTGCTAGGATGACCTGCCAATTGATGAGAGTGGGGTACTGAAGTCATCCACTACAAGTGTGTTTGGTGTTATCTGTGACTTTAAGTCTAATTTGTTGAAATTGGGAGCCCTCATGTTAGGTGCATGCACATTCCTATTTATACTGTCCTCCTGTTAGTGTTCCTTTAATTAGTATAAAGTGACCTTCTTTATCTTTCCTCATTAATGTTGGCTTGAAGTCTATACTACCAGATATTAGGATAACAACCCTTGATTGGTTACTAGGCCCTTTTGTTTGAAATAATCTTTTCCATCTTTCAACCTAAGACAGTGTCTATCTTTTATTGAGCGATGAGTTTCCTGGAGGCAAGAAGAAAAAAAAAAATAATAGCAGGATCCTGCCTTTTAATACAGTCTGTAAGCCTGTGTCTTTTGCTTGGGGCATTGAGCCCATTGATATTAAGAGTTATTATTGAAAGGTGTAAGTTTATTCTCACCATTTGTCTTTTTTTTTAGTGTTTTCTGTTTCCCTTTATTCTTTTGTTTTAACTGTTATATGAGTATGCTTTATTTTTTTCCTGTTTCCCCATGTGTGTGCTTTGCTTTTTCTTCATCATGAAGGATTCCTCCAAGTATTTTCTGTAGAGCTGGCTTAGTTATCATAAATTCCTTTAGCCTGTTTTTGTTGTGGAATCTCCTTATTTATCCTTCAATTTGTATTGATAGATTTGTGGGATAAAATATTCCTAGTTGACAGTTTTTATCTTTTAGAAATTAGAACATTTCACTCCAAGTTCTTCTGGATTTTAAAGTTTGTGCTGAGTAATGTGCTGTGATCCTGATGGGCTTGCTGTTACATGTGACTTACTTTTTCTCTCCAATTGCTTACTTTTTTTTGTTGTTGTTTGTTTGTTTGAATGATTTGTAGTTTAAATACAACATGACAAGGAGAGATTCATTCCAGGTTTTGTTTGGTGTTCTAAAAGCTTCCTGTATCTACACTGACTTTTTTTCCCCCAAATTTGGGAAAGATTTTCTTCTATTATTTTGTTCAAAATGCCTACGCCTCTGGATAGAAATTCTTCTACTTCTACTGTATTCTGAATATTTATGTTTTATCTTTTCATAGTGCCTCAGATATCTTGAAATTCCCACTCATAGCTTCCTAATAGTTTGTCTTTTTCTCTGTTGGACTCTTTGTTACATCTTCTACTTGGTCTTCTAGTTTAGATATTCTGTTCTCTCCTTCATCCATTTTACTGGTGAGCCTTTCAAACAGTTTTTTTTTTTTTTTAATTTTATTTGACTGACTATGATTTTCAGTGCTAGAATTTCTTCATGATTTTTCTTCAGTATTTTTAGTTACTTACTTATGTCCTTTAATGACCTCCTTAATTCACTAATCTGGTTTTTCATGTTCTCTTGGAATTCCTTCAGTAGTTTGTTTTCTTCTTTTATTCCTTTGTTTTCTTCTTTGATTGGTTTCTTCTGTGATTTCTTTGAGTATAGATTAAAAAAATTTTTTTCTGAAATCTCTGTCAGGCATTTCATTTAAAACAGTCACTTTGGGGGCCATTTCTAATAGATTTATAATTTTTGGTGTGATTGTATTGTCTTGATTCTTTGTGTTTCTTGTATTAAAATGTTATGATTTTTTTCATCCTTAGTTGATTTGATGCTTGGGTTTTCTAATTATTTGTTGCTTTTAGATTTGGAAATCCACCTTTATGTACCTTCATTGTAGGAGTTTAAGGTGCCATGTGTAGCTCTTGTCCTCCAATCCAACCATAGAAGAAATCCTAGGTGTTGACTTTGTCTGCTATTCAAGTATTCTAGTAGACTGGGCGGAGCAATTTACTGACAAATTCTAAAATACAACTGACCAATATACACATTCAACAAAAACCAGCGCAGAGTATGCAAATATGGGGATTTAAACAAACAGATAACCTTATAAAGCCAAAATCCCTAAGGGTACGTGTTGCTCTATACCCTTAATCCTGTCAGCTTGGAGGTTGAGATTTCTGTTCTGAAATGGGTTCTAGTTCAGCCTGTGTCTGAATCAGATCCTTCCACTGATAATGGCAGAAGAAAAAGATAAATGTACTATGAATCTGAAAGCATCAAAGGCAACAATAGTCAACCCCCAAATACACCTTAATTGAGAATGATAAAGCCAACCAAGAATATGTAATCCATAACCTGCTCTGACATGGAAAATTATATTAGCACTTCCAGTGCAGGCCTATGTATCTGCTTGCTTTTTTTTTTTTTTTTTTTTTTTTGTTGTTGTTGTCATTCAGCCTTGTTACCTTTTAGGGTGGCTTGGAACTGCTCAGCTGATCCCACCTGTGTCCCACTCAGTATCTCCTCAGCTTATCTCTACTGTCCCCCTTCAGGTTTCTTGACCATGCAAGGAGGCTGATGAGGTTGGAAAATCCCATTGTTTGGTCTCTGCTGCTGCAGCTGGGAACTGGGTCGACAAACGGATCCACGTGGATTGGGTCCAGGTCCACAAGTGCCTCAATAGGATTCTGGCTAGTTTCCTCCTTCTTGATGGATCTTAGTCACTTCTGCTTCTCTACTGTGGATGATAATGCCTATACACCTTCACTTTTGGAACAGAGTATATTTTGCTGTGGTTTTGCTTTAAAACCTCCCTAGGTTGGATTGGTGTGACTCCTATGCAGTAATCCTACCCAGAAGTACCTCTCCTACCTGTGGATTGTATTCTTTAGAGCAGGGTTTAGCCAGTTTTATCCATGAAGGACTAGCAAGTTAAAACAAGCTTCAGAGCCAGGTGTGGTGGCACACGCCTTTGATCCCAGCACTCAGGAGGCAGATGTAGGAGGATCACCAAGAGTTTGAGGCCACCCTGAGTCTACATAGTGAAGTCCAGTTGAGCCTGATCTAGAGTGAAACCCTACCTCAGAAAACCAAAATAAATAAATATAGCTTCAGTCTCAATTTTACCTATGGAACAACATTTTCCTTCCTAAAAAAATGACTTATCCTTGAACAATTTCTGCTTCTATTCTAGTTAAAACTTAATCCATGCTCTTAGCAAAATAATACAAAATAAATTTGAAAAATGTTTAGGCAATAAAGGAAAAGTTATCCATAATCATGTGACTCATGAGTAATACTCTCAACTACTGGTTTTCTTTATATTTTTTTCTCTATATCTATGTTTCTATAGAAATACTATGAACACAATTTAAATTATTATTTTTTCTACTGAGCATTATAAAATGAGTGCTACATAGAGCCTCATATAATTTGGAGTTCATTAAATTTCATTAATTATGTTCAATAGATTAATACTCATCTTCAATAAACACTTCCTATAGGTTATGTTCAATTTAAGAGTGTGAAGTGTCTTATTCACTTTAATTTAATGCCATATACTTTGACCAATACAAAATTAATATATATGATGACATAAATGTGGAACTTTGAAAGTATAATGACTCTCTACTCAATGTTATATAATACTGATCCTAGTTCAAAGAGAACATTCTCAAAGTCATTAGCTGCTAACACCTAGTAACACTTTTACAGAAGGTAATGATTTTGGATTTCTAATTCATTTTAAAGAGCTCATTACTTTAAAATGTAGTATATTTAGTCAATTCCCAGAGATGTCCTAATTTTTCTTTTAATGTTTGAAAAGCAATTCAACTTGAAATAATTTCCTCCAAATTGTTTCAAGTCAAATATTTCTAGATAGCATTTCAGTTTCTACATAAAATTGTATATTCAATACTAAAAGGTGATATATGATTTGCAGATGAATATTTTGAAGGCTTCTTCAAAATGTATTCTCCTTGTAAGAATACATTTTCCTGTGAGAATGCAGTCTCACTCAGCCTATCCATTAGGCAAGTGATAAAAAGCCAACATACATGTAAGTCTTTCAGTGAGGAAAAGGATTACCATACTTACGTTATATCTATTAACACAAACTAATTTGGATACATGCTGGATTAAAATATTCAGTTAAAAATATCTTTACTCAGTAGTCTGAACATTCATATGAATACTTTAATTTGTTGCTTCTGTTAACATATTTTATTTGATGGTCATTTGGACCAATAAGGAAGGGCCTTTGTAAATTTATTTTAATTTTTAAAATTTATTCTCAACTTTTCCATTATCTTGCTTTGCTTTTTATATTTTATTTTCTAGAAAATATCATAGAAACTTGATGATTCATGAACAAATTCATTACAATACAGACGTTTTATTTGGCATTGTTTTTTTTTTTTCTGTCTTGATGATAACCCTTCTCCTTTTGGCAGTACGTTTGTCTAAGGCTATCTAAAGTCTCTATTTGGAGCTTCTACTAGAGATTACCTCTCTTTAGGAGATTAATAAATCAATCAGTGGCACTATATTTTGGGATGATTTATTACTATTTCAAAAGCTTTAGTACTTTCTCCCAATTAAAAAAAATCAGCCTCTGTGATAGACAATTGGAACGTATTTCAGGGATATTAGGAATTTGGACAAAACTCAAAATCTACTTTGACAGCTGCCTATTCCTACTACTAGGTCTATTAAACATCTGTTGGTAAGGTCTATTAAGATCAATTTAACTTACTGAATCTTATTTTCTTGCTTAGCAAAGGAGAAGGCATTCCAAAGGATCTGGCAAAATGCCAAGCTACACATAAGTAATTTTTCATTTTGAAAATTCTCCTTTTGTCAGAATTCCTTTAAATAAAAAAAAAAAGTAGAATGTTGATGCAACGTGCTGTGAGTAACCAATGTATATGTTTCTTGCAAACATCTCATGTGAGGTATTCCCTGGTGTGTAGGGTTTCACTGCTTTGGTCCATGTGGGATTGTCTGCAGGGTGATTGATTATTCACTGTGAAACAGCTGTGTCCTGAAAGTTCTTGCTGGTAGTGCATTTTCTGTATAAATTTAAGTTTTACAAGCAATCACAGTGATGTCATTTCAGTCTCCTGCTCCAGCCTCCCCAGGGAAGGAGTAAAACATTCCTTTACCTGGTGATGGAACAGATGAGCTAATATGGGCAGCATGAGGCTGAAGTAAGAAAGTTGACAACAAGTAACCGTTAGTGGAAATAGAAAACACACATGCTCACCTGGATACCATGAAAGCTATAATGGCTCCATTTTATGGTCTTTGGAAATTTGTAAAAATTGCTCTTTGGAACTGAAGACAATCTTGGCAGAGATACATAGTGAGACTTTAGTCTTATACCATTCTTCCTACAGAGCTCATCCATGTCCAAAGTACATGTCCTCTGTTGTTCTGCATCTCCCTTTCTACATGTAGTTTTCTTCTCAGATTCTTATCTTATCTGTTTTTTTTTTGTTTGTTTGTTTAGTTATTTCATCACAAAATACAATTGAAAATAGTTCTTAAGTATAATTTTAAATATTAAGGATATAAATATATACAACTGGCTGGCTCATATAATTATTGAGAAGGAATGAGATACAATCAACTAAAATTGTTACATCAAGATTTTGCATATGTTCTTATTGGTCAAAATTATATAACTCAAGTCTCTTTCTCATGCCCTCACCAAGAGGCATTGTCTTATAAGGAGCTTCATCAGAATCTACTTTGTCCATTCCAGATACTAACAAGAATAACAAAGCAAGAGCAATCTCTGAATTTAAATTGGGATGTTATCTTTTCTTATTGGTAATTTTTTACAAATTTATTTTGATTAGATATGGACATACTTAGTATGTAAACAACACATGTTGTTACCATCATTTCCCTCCTCCCTGCCCCTTTTCTGAAGAGGCCCTCCTTGTTGGGGATGCAGGTCACCCCATGGGGATTATGGGTCATGCATTGCCGGAGTAGCAGTCAATTATGGAAGAGAGGAAACGTCTTTGTGCATAATGTCCCAACATGTAGCTCTAACAAAATTCCCTGAGCTATGTTGGGTAAGTCTGTTTCAGTGATAGGCTCTTAGGAGCCTCTGGATCTCTGTTTTGGTATGTGTTGAATTTCCTCAATGTCTATGTCCTTTACCCTTGTGCTGATATCAGGTTCATCAAGAAAGCAGAACTCTTGTTCATTTCCCAAATTCCTGTGTCCTTTCAGCTGGGGCCAGCCTAAAGTGGGATGGGTCCTTTCTCTCCTCAGGTAAGCTCCCATGTGATAAAAAGAAGTAAATTATCCAGTGAAGAGTGAAGTCAGCAAAGGATAAATGGGATTATCATTATTAATTTGGAGAAAATTAATGGGTACAGACCCTCTTATAGCCCAAATTAGTGGGAGCTTGATAGTAGAAAGCAAAATTATTATCTGTATATGATTCTGACTTACCAGTTCCAGATATGATATTCTTTCCATTAAGAATATCCATTAGCTAATCCAAGAGCAGTTGGTTACCACCATGGCTATGTGCCACTATTGTATATGTGGGAACATCACATTGTTGGCCACTTTCCCCTGGTAGGCAGCATAGGATGTGCTAACTGTCTGAGGACTAGCTCTCTTCCAGATTATAATCATGTCTCTCCATGATCCCTGCCAATAGCATGTGATGTTTTTAGTAGTACAGTCTTGCCATTAACCTCTGGTGGGCAATCAAGTGATCTAACAGAAGTTTGTCTTGTTTGTTTTGGGTGACCTTATAAGTCTCTCTGATCAACAGCTCATTGTGGATGTTAACTGTGTCCTGATACAGGGAATTACAGGCCAGTGCAAAGGGAAAACAAAAAAGAAAATGACAAAAGAGAAACAGGAGATATTTAAGGTTAGGCCTCATCTCAACCCCCCAAGGCCCTTCAATTCAGGTGCTCCCCCTAAGGTCCTGTTATTTGTTCCACCTTTTAGTCTAACAACTAAGGTATAAGATTCTATGGTACCAGTAAAATTAGGGTTCAGTTTTGTGTTTCCCATCCAACCTTCCCCTTCCCCTATGCCCTATCCTCCCTATTGTCCAAGCCTTGAGATGCCATTCAGGTTTGTCAGCAACTTGGGTTGATCCAGGTTAGGAACCGCAGATGAGTGAGACCATGCAGTGATTGTGTTTCTGTGATTGTATGAGTTTGTTTAGTGTGATCTGTTCCAAGTTCAACCATTTCTCTATAAATTTCATTGTGTCATTTTTTTCTTACAGCTGAGTAGAATTCCATCATGTGGATATACCATACCTTGGTATATCTAGTCATCCAATGACATACACCTAGGTTGATTCCAGTTCTCAGCTAATATGAATTGAGCAGCTGGAAACATGGTTAAGCAAATATTTCTGATGTGAGGTGTTGAACTTTAATAGTAAATGCCTAGTAAGGGAATAACAGGGTCTGTTGGTAATTCTATATTCATTCTTTTCAGGAGTCCCCATATTGATTTCCATAGTGGTTGTACCAGCTTACATTCCCACCAACAGTGAATAAGTGTTTCTATTTCTCCAAATCTTTACAAAAAAAAAAAAATTGTATTCATTTGATTTTTTAAATGTTTTCTATCCTTACTGGGATAAGATGAAATCTCATAGTTATTTAGTTTGTATTTCCCTAATTATTAGGGATGTTGAACATTTTATTAAGTGTGTGTTAGCCATTTGTAATTCTTCCTCTGAAAACTTCCTATTCAGTTCTCTGCCCCACTTTTGAAGTATGTTATTTGATATTTTATTGTTTAGTTTTTTAAATTTTTATAGATTCAAGATATTAGGATTCTGTCAGTGGTGTACCTGGTGAAGATTTTCTCCCATTTCATGGGTAATCTATTGGTTCTGCTGATGGTATGTTTATCTATGCAAAAGCTTTTTAGCTTCATGAAACCCATTGTTTAAGTGTTTATTTAATTTCCTTAGCTACTGGAATTTTGTTCAGCAAGTCTTCCTAGTCCTGTATTATAGAGCATGCCTCCTATTTTTTTTTTCTTCCAGTAGTTAAACTGTGTCAAGCCTTATATTGAGGTGTGTAATCAATTTGGACTTGATTTTTGCTTATGGCAAAAAGAGTGGGTCTAATTTGATTTTTCTACATATGCTCATCCAATTTGTCCAACACTGTTGAAGATTATGTCTTTTCTCCAGTCTACATTATTGGCACCTTTGTCAAAGATGAAGTATCTGTAATTACTTGACATAAGGTCTGGGCCTTGAATTCTGTTTCATTGGCCTACATTTATGATTTTATTCCAGTACCATTCTGTTTTTGTTAATATGGCTTTGTAATATATCTTTAGATCAGATATGGTTATACTGCCAAAAGTGGTTTTTTTGTTTGTTTATTTGTTTGCTGAGGATATGTTTAGATATCTGAGGCTTTCTGCCATTCCAGATGAATTTTGAGATCATTTTCTAGTCTCTATGAAGAATGTTGCTGGTATTTTTATTGGTATTCAATTAAATCTGTATATTGCTTTTAATAGAATTGCCATTTTCACATTATTAATTTCTCCTATCCAGGAGATGGGATGTCTTTCATTTACTCAAGTCTTCTTTAAATACTTTCTTGAGTTTTTTAAATGATTTGTATTATATAGGTCTTCCACATCCTTGAACAATACTATTCCAAGGTATTTATTTATTGATTGATGCTATTGAAAATAAGACAGCCTCACTAATTTCTTTTCTTTTTTTTTTTTTGTTATATGACTTTTTCTTTTCCTTTTTTAAAAAAATTATTAGTTTTCTTTGCAGCAAATACAGGCAGTTTGGTACCAAGGTTTAGGCTCATCCATAACCTATCCCCTCCTAATGGCTCCTCCTTGTTGATGTAAATGGGTCATGCATTGTCAAGTTAGCCCACAGTTATGGGTACGATAAATGTCTCTGCATATCATGACCCAACATGTGACTCTGACATTCTTTCCACCCCCTCTTCCACAAAATTTCCCTGAGCCATGTTGGGTTCATTTTTGGTCTAATTCAGTGACGAGGTGTTAGGTGCCTCTGAGGCTCTGGCTCTCTGGTTTGGCAGGAGTTGATTTTTCTCTGTGTTGGTCTCCTTCCCCATTGTGTTGGTATCCAGTTCATCAGGAAAACAGCACCCTTGTTTGTTTCACCAATTTTCCTTAGTTTCAGTCGGGTCCCTTTTGAGGTATGATGGAGCAGCTCTCTCCTTAGGATCTGCATCTATCTGAAAAAGAGAAGCAGATTCTCCAATGGAGAGTAAGTTAGCACCTGGAAAATTGAGATAACACTGACTTTTTAAATAGAGAGTTTAATAGGTGTAGGCTATCTTGTAGCCCATGATTGATGGTAGCTTGACATTGGAGAGTGGGCTTATGTTTGGGTGTGGTTCTGATTTGTTTCCCAGCTCCAGCTATGGGTCTCGTACCACTGAGGGGATCAGTTAGCCAAATCAAGAGCAGTTGATTCCCCACCATGGCTGTGTGCCACTATTGCACTTGTGTGGGCATCACAACAGGTTATTTGTTGCTAATTAGGTTAGACAATGAGTTGCTTGGACAGATATTGGTCATTTCCCCCAGCCGCTCATGTAGCACCTTCTGACACTAGACACGCTGACTGTCTGGGGACTCACTCTCTCCTGGCTTCCAGCCATGCTGTTTCATTTTATGTGTCAGTTGCGTATGGAGTCTTCAGCAATAGGGTCTTACCACTGACATTTGGTGGGCAATCAAGTACTCTGACAGAAGGCTATAATACTTTTTGGAAGCCTTGTAGGGTTCTCTGATCAAAAGCTCATTGTGGATGATAGCCCCATGCTGGTAGTGGGGGTTACAGGTTAGTGCCCACGAAGAAAATGAGGAAAAAAATAACTAATATACAAGAATTAGAGAAGTGAGGGGGGAAGGGATAGGGAGGGAGGGAAGATGTAGAAGATTTAGGTTAGACTTGATCCTATCCTCTCCAGTGTCTTATGGTTCAGGTGTTTCCTGTAAGGGCCTAGTGAAGGTTCAGCCATTTGGTCTGCCTTTTAGGAAGTAGAAGTTTATGGTACCATTGCCGTTTAGGTCCAGATTAATGTTTCCCACCACTTCGATGCCCTCACCTCTCTCCCCATTTATCCTAGTGTCTAGTCCATGTGATGCTTGCTGTGTATGTAAAGTATCCTGGGTAGATTCAGGTTAGGTGTTGTAGATGAGTGAGACTATGTGTCGATTTTTTTTCTGTGATTGGGTAAGTTCACTGAGAATGATCTGTTTCAGGTTCAACCATTTTTCCTCAATGTTTTTGTGTCATTTTTTTTCTTACTACTGCGTAGAATTCCATTGTGTAGATATACCACATATTAGTTATCCATTCTTCTAGTGATGGACATCTGGGTTGATACCAGGTCTTAGCTATTACGAATTGAGCGGCTACACACATGGTTGAACAAATATCTCTGGTCTGTGGTTTGAAGGTTTTAGGGTAGATTCCCAGTAAGGGAACTGGGTCAGTTGGTATCTCTATAGTCAGCTTTTTCAGGAGTCTCCATACTGCTTTTCAAAGTGGTTGAATCATCGTACATTTCCACCAACAGTGAATGAGTATTCCTGCTTCACCACATCCTCACCAGCATTAATTTTCATTTGATTTTTTGATGTTTGATATCCTTATTGGGGTAAGGTGGAATCTCATAGTTGTTTTAATTTGCATTTCTCTGATGATTAGGGATGATGAACATTTTCTTAAGTGTGTGTTTGACATTTACATTTCTTCCTCTGTGAACTGCCCGTTCAACTCTGTGCCCCATTTTGTGAATGGGGTGTTTGACTTCCTAATGTTTAGATTTTTGAGTTCTTTGTAGATTCTAGAAATTAGGCCTCTTTCCATTGGAAAAGCTGCAAATATTTTCTCCCATTCTGTGGGTAATCTATTGGCTTTGCTACTTATATTCTTGTCTGTAAAGAAACTCTTCAGCTTCATATGATCCCATTGGTTGAGTGACTTTTTAACATCTGGAGCCACTGGGGTTTTGTTCAGGAAGTCTTTTTCCATTCCTATATCATGGAAAGTACTTCCTAAATTTTCTTCCAGTAGCATTTGAGTTTCTGGTCTTATGTTGAGGTCTTTGATCCATTTGGATTTGAGTGTAGTGCATGGTGAAATGTGTGGATCAAGTTTCAGTTTGCTGCATGTGGTTATACAGTTTGTCCAGCACCATTTGTTGAAGATGCTATCTTTTTTCCAGCCTATATTGTTTGGGCCTTTGTTGAATATCAAGTAGCTATAGTTGCTTGACCCAAAATCCGGGTCCTCGATTCTATTCCATTGGTCTATACTCCTGTTTTTAATGCCAGTACCATGCTGTTTTTATTACTATGGCTTTGTAGTATAGCTTTAGATCAGGTATGTTGATGCCACCAGAGTTGTTTCTTTTGCTGAGGATATGTTTGGATATGCTAGGCCATCTTCTTTTCCATATGAAATTAAAGATCATTTTTTCTATCTCTGTGAAGAACACTGTAGGGATTTTAATTGGAATTGTGTTAAATCTATATATTGCCTTTAGTAAGATTGTCATCTTCACAATGTTAATTCTGCCTATCCAGGAGCATGGGAGGTCTTTCCATCTTCACAAATCCTCCTCAATTTCTTTTTTGAGAGTTTTTATATTTTCATTGTATAGATCTTTCACTTCCTTGGTTAATGTTTTTCCAAGGTTTTATAATTTTATTTTTTTGTTGCTATAGAAAATGGGACTATGTTCCTTATTTCTTTTCTGTATCTTTGTCATTTGCATACAGAAATGCTACTGATTTTTGAGCATTGATTTTGTATCCTGCTACTTTGCTATAGGAGGTAATCACCTTCAGGAGTTTTGGGATGGAGTCTCTTGGGTCTCTTACATATACAATCATGTTATCAGCAAATAGAGCTAACTTAACTTCTTCCTTTCCAAATTGTATCCCTTTTAGTTCCTTCTCCTGTCTTATTGCTTGAGCCTGGACTTCCAGAACTATATTGAAAAGCAGAGGTGAGAGAGGACATCCCTGTCTTGTTCCTGATGTCAATGGGAATTCCTCCAGTCTCTCTCCATTAAGTATTATTTGGGCATTTGGAGCTTTGTCTCTTGCCTTTATTATGTTAAGATGACTTTTCTCTCCATTGTCTTTATCATGAGGTGATGTTGTATCTTGTCAAAGGCCTTTTCTGCATCTATTGAAATGATCATGTGGTTTTTATGTTTAAGCTTGTTTATGTGGTGTATTACATTGATGGATTTTCATATGTTGAACCACCCTTGTGTTCCTGGGATAAATAACACTTGGTCAAGTTGGATAATGCTTTTGATGTGTTGTTAGCTTCAGTTTGCAAGTATTTTGTTCAGCATCTTTGCATCTATGTTCATTAGGGAAATAGGCTGGTAGTTTTCTTTTCTTGTGGCATCTCTCCCTGGTTTTGGGATTAGGGTGATACTAGCTTCATAGAAGGAGTTGTGTAGCTTTCCCTGTTCTTCAATTGTGTGGCACAGCTTTAGGAAGATTGGTTTGAGTTCTACCAGGAAGGTTTGATAAAATTCGGCTGAGAATCCATCTGGACCTGGACTCTTCTTTTTGGGGAGGTTTTTAATTAGTTTTTCAATCTCCATGAGTGTGATGGATTCATTGATGTGATCAATTTGCTCTGAGTTTAGCTTTGATAGATGGTATGCATCCAGGAATTTATCCATCTTCTCCACATTTTCCAGTTTTGTGAAGTAGAGGTTTTTGAAATAAGTCCTGATGATTCTCCCAATTTCACTTATGTCTGTTGTGCTCTGCTTTTTCATTTTGAATTTTGTTAATTTGAAGCCTCTCCTCTTTTTGCTTGATCAAATTGGTCAGAAGTTTGTCAATCTTGTTTATTTTTTCATAGAGCTAGCTCTTTGTTTTGTCAATTGCCTTAATTGTTTCCTTGGTTTCAAATTCATTAATTTCTGCTTTGATTTTAATTATTTCTTTCCATCTGGAGCTCTTTGGATTGGATTTTTCTTGTTTTTCCAGTGCCTTTAGGAGGATGGTTAGGTTATTGATTTGGGATCTTTCTGTCTTTTATATGAAGGCATTGAGTGCTATGAATTTTCCCCTGAGAACTGCCTTCATTGTGTCCCATAAGTTTTGGTATGATATGTTCTCGTCATTCAATTCCAGGAATTTTGCAATTTCATTTTTTATTTCATCTACTATGCATTTATTGTTTAAGAGTGTTTGTTCAGTTTCCAGGTGCCTTTGTAATTCCTGGAGGGTCTTTTGTTGTTGATTTCTAACAATATAGCATTGTGATCTGATATCATGCAGTGAATTATGTCAATTTTCCTAAATACGTGGAGACAGTCTTTGTGACCCAGTATATGGTCTATTGTAGAGAATGTTCCATGGGCTGCTGAGAAGAATGTGTAGTCTGTGGATTTGGGATGGAAAGTTCTGTAGATGTCCATTAGGTCTAAGTGTTCTATGGTTTTGTTGAGCTCTCTTACTTCCCTGTTGAGTTTCTGTTTGGATGATCTGTCTATTACTGATAATGGTGTGTTGAAGTCCCCAACTATGATGGTGTTGGTGGTTATTTCTGTTTTGATGTCAAGTACATTTTGTTTTATGAACTGTTGTGCCCCTGTGTTTTGTGCATACAGATTTATGATTATAAAATCCTCTTCATGGATTATTCCCTTGATAAGTAGGAAGTAGCCTTTTTTGTCTTTTTTGATTATTTTTGGTTTGAAGTCTATTTTATCCAATGTTAATATAGCTACACCGGCTTCTTATTCCCATTTGCTTGGAATATTGTTTTCCACCCTTTCACCCTGAGGAGGTTTCTGTCTTTAGTGGTAAGGTGGGTTTCTTGAAGGCAGAAGATTGAGGGGTTTAATTTTTTGATCCACCTTGTTAGCTTGTGTCTCTTTATGGGTGAATTAAGGCCATTAATATTTAGGGTGATGACTGTGAGATTTGATTTGATCCCTGCCATGTTTTGGTGGTAGATGTGTGTTGTGTTTTCATGGAATTTAAAATTTTTTGTGTCTACTCAGGGTTTGGTTGTTGTGATCTGCTTCTTGTAGGCATTTGTGTTTGGTTATTTGTTTCTTCTCTGTGGAGAATTTCCTGAAATACTTTCTCTAGGTTTGGTTTTGTGTTCATATAATTGTAAAGCTGAGTTTTATCATGGAAAGTTTTTCTTTTACCATCTATTATGAGGGAGACTTTTGCTGGGTAGAGTAGTTTGGGTCGGAAGCCATAGGTTCTTAGAGTTTGGAGAGTTTTATTCCAGGCCCTTCTGGCTTTCAGGGTTTCCATTGAGAAATCTCAAGTAATTCTGATAGGGTTTCCTTTGAAAGTGGTGTGCTGTTTTTCCCTACCTGCTTTTAGGATTTTCTCTTTGGTGTCAATGTTTAGAGTCTTAATGATACTATGTCTTGGGGAGTTTATACTTTGGTCCAGTCTGTTTGGAGTTCTGTTCACTTCTTGTATCTTGATGGGTATTTCTTTTAAGAGACTGGGAAAGTTTTCTTCAATTATTTTGTTAAATAAGTTCTCCATGCCTTTGGTCTGAAATTCTTCTCCTTCTTGCATTCCAATCATTCTGATATTAGGTCGTTTAAGTGTATCCCACAATTCTCTCATGTTCTGTTCACAGGAACTTTTGAACTTACTGAAATTTTTGAACTCTTGAACTGTTTTCCATTCTGTCTTCCAGATCAGAGTTTCTATCCTCCACTTCACTGACTCTATTCTTGAGAACCTCTAGAGAGTTTTGGACTTGTTCAATTAAGTTTTCATTTTCTACTACTTTCCTTTGTATCACTTCCACCACTCTGTCCAGCTCCCTTTTTACCTCATTTTCTGATTTTCTTGATGATTCGTGGAATTCATCTTGCATTTCTTTATGTTTTCATTTAGTGTGGCCAGCTGATTTTTAAGGTCCTCTTTTTTTTCACTCTCCCTCAACTTTATCTCTCTTTGAATTCCTTCCAATGTCTTATCATATTGCTCTAGCTTAGTGATGGTAGCATCCACACGATTATCGGTCCTTTGTTGCTTTCCTGCAAATTCTAGCAGTAGGTTGGTCAGGGTTGCATTGTTTATACCTTCCACTTGATGGTCTGATCCTAACAACTCTTCTATGTTTTGGTTAGATGGAATCCTTGTTGGACTGGTGATCTATCTGGAGTTTCTTGCATTTTATTTTTCATGTTATTTTTTTTGTGCTGTGGTCTACCCATGACAGTGTATGGGAAGGTAGGTGGGTGGACCAGCCTGGGCTCTAGCTCAATGGGAATCCAAGGCAGCCTGGGGCAGTTGTCAAGCAGCCTGGGTTTTGGCTCTCACTTGTCAAAGCCACCTATCTACCAGGAGCACCAAAGTTGCCCGAATTCTCACCAGTAATACACCAACACTGCCTGCCTTCGAGCTTGGAGGGGGACTGAGGTAGCAAGCCCTGAAGCTGCCCAAACTCTGACTGGGAACACTGGGATCTGAAAACAGTCTGCACTCCCCTATCACAGGGGAGTGGGGGATGGGCAGCGACAGACAGGTAGGGGATGTTACCTGAGCTGGTGCTAGTGACTCAGTCTGGGCTTATGTGGCCCTTGCTGTGGGACTGGTCCCGCTGCACTTGTAATTGTAGTGCAGAGGCAGCTGTGGAAGGCATGGGGATCAGAGCATAGTGGAGGCTGGCTGGCAGGCATGCAATTGGAGCACAGCGGTGGGTCTGGAGGCTGTCCAATCGGAGCACAGTGGCGGCAGTCCCTGCGGGTGTGCAAGCAGAGCACAGTGGGGCAGGCACGTGATTATAGCACAGAGGCGGAGGTCCCCGCGGGTGTGCAACCAAAGCACAGTGCAGTAGGCTGGTGGGCTCGCGATTGGAGCACAGCCACTTGGGGCATGGGGCACGGTGGCTGCAAGGGGGGTAGACTACCCACCTGAGAGGGGAAACGCGATTCCCTGCTTTTCCCCACTCTGTGCCCTCCCACTGACAAGAAGACCCTGATAACCCTTAATTTCTTGCCTTTCTTTCCCTGGTATTTTCAGCACAGCGAGGTGGTCGCCATCTTGGCTGGAAATCTCTCACTAATTTCTTTCTCTGCATATTTGCCCTTTACATACACAAAAATTACTGATTTTTGTGCATTGATTTTGTATCCTTCCTCTTTACTTAAGGAATTAATCATCTTTAGAGATTTTGATATGGTGACTTTCAGGTCACTTATGTGCACAATCATGTCATCTGCAAATAGGGCTAACTTGACTTCTTCATTTCCAGTTTGTATCATCCCTTTTATTTCTTTCTCCTGTCTTATTGCTTGGGCTAGTACTTTAATACTATGTTGAAGAACAGTGGTGAGAGGAGACATTCTTGTTTTGTTCCCAGTGTCAGTAGGGACACCTTGAATCTTTCTCCATTAAGGCCTTTAGGTGCTTTGTATATAGCTTTTACTGTGTTGAATAATAAATACTCCATGCCTATTCTTTCCAGAATTTTGATCCTGAAGTGGCATTGTATTTTCAAAAGATCTCTCCATAGATTGAAATGATTACATGCTTTTAATGGTTAGGCTTATTTATGCGTGGAATGAAGCCTACTTGGTTAAGGTGGATAATTATTTTGATGTGTTGTTGAAATCAGTTGGCAAGGTTTTGTTCAGGATCTTTGTATCTAAGTTCGTCAGGGATACAGGCCTATCATTTTCTTTTCTTGTTTCATCTCTGTATGGTTTTTGTGTTAGTGTGATGCTAGCTTCATAAAAGCCATTGGAGAGTATTCCCTGGTCTCTAATTATCTGAAACAGTTTGAGAAAAATTAGTTCAGTTCTTTAATGAAGGTTTGAGAGAATTTTACTGAGAAGCCATCCAGTTCTGGGCTTTTCTTTTGGGGAGATTTTGATTACCTTTTCAATGTTCATTGATGTGATAGACTTTTTAATGGAAAGTTTTCCATTCATAATCATAATAATAATTCATAATAATAATGGGCTTGTGTGGCCTTTGCTGTGTAACTGGTCCTGCTGCACATGTAATGCCGCATTTTTGCTGGGTATATTACCTTGGGTTGGAAGCCATAGTATTTTTAGACTTTGCAGTGTTCCATTCCAGGCCCTCCTTGCTTTCAGTGTTTCTATTAAGAAACTGACATAATTCTGATGGGATTTTCATTGTATGTTGTGTATTCTTTTTCTCTTTTTGCTTATAACACTCTTTGTTTTCATTGTTAAGAGTTTTATCTATTATGTGCATTGGAGAGATTCTTATTTGGGCCTGTCTGTTTGGTGTTCTGTGAGCTTCTGGAAACTGTGGGACATCCTAAAATTACCAAGTATCTGCATCATGGGTATAAGAGAAGGAGAAGATCTCCAGGCCAGAGGCATAGAGTGCATATTCAATAAAATTATTGAAGAAATATTTTTGAATCTTTGGTCCATCTTTTTAAAAAAATTTTGGTTTATTTTTATTTATTTATTTGAGAGTGACAGACAGAGAAAGATGGAGACACACACACACACACATACACGCACACACACACACACACACACACACATTGAGAGAGAGAGAGAGAGAGAGAATGGGTGAGCCACTGCAAACAAACTCCAGATGTGTGCACCCTCTTGTGCATCTGGCTAACGTGGGTCTTGGGGAATCAAACCTCCAACCAGGGTCCTTTGGCTTCACAGGCAAGCACTTAACTGCTAAGTCATCTTTCCAGCCTGCCAATCTCTTTTATGAGGTATAATTTCAATTAGAGTTCTGATTTTACTTCATGCTTCCTGGGATTCATTCTTGCATTTGATCAAGTCTTCATTATGCTTAATCAACTGGTTGTTGAGATCTTCTATTTCTTGACTCACCTTCAATTTGTGCATATCTCTTTTGAGGGTTCTACAATTTTCTTCTATCAAGTTAAGCCTGCTTTCAAAAGCTGAATGCTTTAAGAGACAAGAGTGTTCAATTTCATTGATATGTTTGTTGGTTCTTTGATGGTTTGTTTCCAGTTCAGTGATCCTTTTGATCAGGGTCTCATTGGTTGTTGTGTTTTCATTTTGGGAATCAATTTTTGTTGATTTCACTGAAAGATTCCTTTTTAGGACTAGGCATCCTTAGTGGATATTTCCCAGTTTTATGACCTTTTTGTTTGTTTGTTTATTTGTTTGTTTTTTCAGTATTGTCTACCCGTTTTAGAGAGACTTTATTTTATTGAGGAGGAAGCAAGTTTTTGTCCTTTGGCTCATGTACCCTCTGACTCAGGTGAGCAGTGATGTTGGTATTCATTGACCAGTCAGGATACCAGAGAAAAAGGCCTGTTTCCTCAGCCCACGCAGGGACCAGGCCTCCCCAAGCAAGGTGCAATAGGAACTACCAGGAATAGAATACTGGAAGGAGCCAGGGAACTGGTCTCTGGCCTACTCACTCCACACTACTGTACACCATCCATCCTGGGAAACCTGGATCAGGGAACTGGGAAGAGTAGGGAAACAGGGGTCTGGCTTACTGACTTACCTATGCACCTTTGTTAACAGGGAACGTGGACCAGGGATCTGTGAGAGACATTATTTGTAGATTTTAACCTTGAATTAAATGTAGGTTCTCATAAATTCAGATATTTCTTATATGATTATGTTTCATATTTCTTATATGATTATGGATTTATTCATGACAAATATCAAGTGGACTAGCATGCATAAAAGGCAGCCCTATCAGAAATGCACATTTGGAGCTGAAAAGCAGTATTTCCCTTTGATAGTGCATACATCTTTTAATTTTCCAGTATCCATTCATCATTCCCACTTTTCTGCACCAAGCCTAAATCTTTTATGAGAATGTGAATATGGGAGCTTGCCACCAATGTGTCACACTTATACCTTACTGAGGGTTATTTGAATCTTTACCAGAATTCTAAATAATAAAAAAGAATATTTAATACAACTCTTATTTATTATAATGCTGTCCAACCATACTTTTATTTTCTTTACAATTTCAAGATTTTTCAAGCTTTTTTTTTTTTGTGCTTTCTGTCACACTAACAAGACTGTCCTTATTTGATGGAAGCTTTATGTTACTTCTAAGCCAAAATGTACTTCTTGCTTTACTGTGCCACATATATGACAATTCATTTCCCTTAATGCTTCTCACAAAGCTTGCTTCTGATTCCTGATATTAGACTTTTCATTCTTGCTTACCCAGAGATAAATGTTTAAGTATGTGGGTTAATTTGCTTCATTTCCCGTGTATTATGACACCTGGTTATTTCTATTGTGTAATAAACATTTATCAAATGAATAAGAATTTGCAGATCTTTGTAAAAGTATAGACTTGGTAAATAAGAGAAAAAAGGTTCAACATGGTTGTGGTTGGTTTTGATGAAAATACTGTGGATGGATGGTGGTAACCTATTTAAGATGGGAAAACTGGAATATTCTGTGCTTCTTTGGGACGAGAAACATCATCAGAGCTGTTTTGGATGCTATGTATATTTCTTAGGGGTATTACTATGATAGCCTTCAACAAACCAGGTGACTTAAAGCAGGAAAAATGATGCCTTCATAGTTCTGTAGCCTAACAATCTGAAATCAATTTGGTGGAAGGCTTAAATGATACAGAACATGAGTGAAATGCCATTAATATAGAGGGCTTCAGGATACAAAGATCTGGCTTTTATGAACTCAAAAATTTGATTGCAAGTAAGATGTTCTCTAGAGAACAAAGCTTGGAGGCATAAAAGATTATCACAATCAAACAGATAAAGGAAGGAAACATAAATAGGAAATACTGAGATGGATTTGTGAGCTAAACTCAGGAAGAAAAAGAAATACTTTAATCTCATCTTTACTGTGAAGACTCTAATTGCTTGGAATTTCTCAAAAGAAAGAAAGAAAGAAAGAAAGAAAGAAAGAAAGAAAGAAAGAAAGAAAGAAAGAAAGAAAGAAAGAAAGAAAGGAAGGAAGGAAGGAAGGAAGGAAGGAAGGAAGGAAGGAAGGAAGGAAGGAAGGAAGGAAGGAAGACACAAAGCACCAGGATGAATCTACTGACACTTTATTTTCTGTAACAGCTAACATTTTTACAGTTCTCTTAAACAGATTGTGTTAGTATGCTAAAAAGGAAGTTCTGGATTCCATATCCCATGGAAAGGACCTTAGATATTGAGAATATGTTTGTTAAAGTAATAGGAAATTTCACAGTACTACTTACACTGCCATCCAAACTTTCACAGCAGGGAGACCTTATGTTCAACTAAATTAGGATGTTATCACAGTGTGTTCACCACTGGCACGCAGAGCCAGGGAGCAATTGTACACAGAAACAAGAGTATTGACAGTCACAAAACCAAATGTTCATTTCTAAAAATAGTTGTGAATTTGGTAAGATTCACACTCCAATATGACATTAAAGGTATTTAGCAACTGAAAGGTGTATTTTGACCTTACTCTGCCTATGAAGATCAGACCTTATTGGGAACATGAAAACAAAAATTAGATTAGGACAGTCATGCTTCCTCCATCACTAATACAGTAAACAAGCCCACAAAAATCATGAATTTGGCATTCAAAATTCTCCTGAGAAATTCTCCTGGGTAACTTAACCTATCTTTTTTTCTGATCTGAACTGTGATGGATGTTCTCAATAATGTGGACAAATGTAGTAGGTGTCTCCCACATCCTAGATTCCTGATTTTCTTTCATTTTATTTTAATTTTTTATGTTTTGTTTTTAATTGTCTGTTGCTTAAAAATCTAATTTTCTTTCTTTACTATCATCTAAGGAAATTTATTATTGCCTACTTACACCTTCTATTTCTACTGAATTGTCAGATTTACTAATCATTTTACTTTATTACAATATTAAATTTAGTCTTAATTTGTCATTACTCCAACTCACATAGTGTACTTTGAGACTTCTCCTCTTATCTTTATTACAAATGTTTCTTATATCAATTGTACATTTTTATATTCACCTAATCAATATTTGCATAATATTTTTTAGTATTTACCTCTAAACAGATAAATGTCTTATAGAATGATGTGAGACAAAATATTTTGCTCTCAGAGCTCAGATATAAAAATTAAAAGAAAAGGAAATAGCAATAGCAATTGAATATAGGGCTGTAATGTTAAATAAGTCAAACACTGATACCAAGCAGTTAGTCTGTGTTTGCCATACCATACCAAAAGTAGTAAAGTAGGTACCTACAGAGATCTATGTATGTGCCCTATTGAATAGAAAAAAAAAAAACAATAATTAAATTTCTTAAGGAATGCATGTTATTTATTTTAATATTTTTTGTATGCTGTTTTATATTTTTAAAAATGAATGTAATGCAGAAAAATTAGAGTTCTACTATATCTCAGTCAAAATACTATATTCGCTCACACAGAGACATCAAAAAGTACACAAAATGCAAGCAGGGTGTGGTGTCACATGCCTTTAATCCAAGGACACGGGAGGCAGAGGTAGGAGGAAGATTACTGTCAGTTTGAGGCCACCTTGAGAATAAATAGTGAATTCTAAGTTAGCCAAAAAATAATTAGGAATAATACATTTTTCTATCCTGAAACATTGTTATGAAACTATATTAAATAAGTAAATAAAGATTATTATTTTACTTAAGTAATTTCCCTCCAGAAAGCTGTTAGAAGAAATTAGAAATTCTGAAAAAACAACAAAAAATACTAAAAATAAAATGTTTTGATCCAGAAATCCTGTCTATGAAAATAGAGAGGAAAAAAATGCATATTGGCTTTCATAGTGACTATAGCTGTTTACATGACTATTGTTCCATATTGATGTTAGTATTTATTGTTATTTGTTTTCTTTCTTTCTTTTCTTTTTTTTTTTTTTTGTACTCAGTGAATACAGTCAACTTGTAACCATTATTTGCCTCTGCCCTGTCCTTCCCCCTCCAAGCAGGGACCCTCCTTATTGATGCATATGGGTCATGCATTGTGGGATTAGCATTCAGTTTTGGGTAGGAAGACATGTCTCTGTATATCATGACCCAATGTGTGGCTCTGACATTCTTTCCACCCTCTCTTCCTCACATTTCCCTGAGCCATGTTAGGTTCATATTAGGTCTGCTTCATGGTAGAAATCTTGGGAGCCTGTGTCTCTGGATGTCTGGTTTGGTAGGATTTGATTGTTTTCCGTATCTATCTCTGACACCATTGTGCTGATTCTAGGTTTTCCAAGAAAACAGCATTCTTGCATGTTTCCCCAATTATTCTTAGCTTCAGCTGGAGTCCTTATGAAGTGTGATGGGGTGGTTCTCTCCTTAGGATCTGCATCTATCTGAAAAAGAGAAGCATATTCTCCAACAGAGAATAAAGTTATCACCAAATAAATGTGATAACCATTATTTTTTAGAGAGAGTTTAATAGGTGTAGGCCCACTTGTAGCTCATGATTGGTGGGAGCTTGATAATGGTGAGTGGGTTCATTTTTGGATATGGTTCTGACTTGTTTCCCAGATCCAGTTATGGTTTCTGTTCTACTGAGCAGATCAGTTAGCCAAATTGAGAGCAGTTGGTTTCACACCATGGCTGTGCATCACTATTGCACTTGTGTGAGCATCACATCAGGTTGTTTGCTGCTAAGTAGGTTAGAGCATGAGTTGGTTGGACATATATTGGTCATTTTCCTCCAGTCATTCATGTAGCACCTTCTGGTACTAGATGCACTATCTGAGGACTGACTCTATTCCAGCTTCTAGCAATGTCACTCCATGTTACATGTCAACCGGATACAGTGTCTTCAGCAGTATGGTATTACCACTAACTTTTGGTGGGCCATCAAGTACTGTAACAGAAATCTGTCATTCTTTTAGGAAACCTTGTAAGTCTCTCTGATCAAAAGCTCATTGTGGATGATAGCCACCTGCTGGTACTGGGAGTTACAGGTCAGTGTCCACTAAGAGAAGGGAGAAAAAGATAACTAATATAAAAGAGTTAGTGAGAAGAGAGAGAAAGAGAGAGTGAGAAAGAGAAAAAGGAAGAGATAAAGGTCAGTTTTCATTGTACCCTCTCCAGGGCTTTGTGAATCAGGTGTTCCCTCTAAGGGCTTGGTGAAGGTTCAACCAGTTGGTTTATCTTTTAGAATGTAGAGTTTTAAGATACCATTGCCATTTGGATCCACTTTGGTATCCCTCACCCCTTCTCTTACCCTCTCCTCCCTCCCCACCCTCTTCTCCCTCCCCACCCACCCTGTTGTACAATCCTAAAGATGCTTGCTAGGTATGTTGGAAACTTGTGTAGGTTAGGATATGTGGATGAATGAGACTATGTGGCAATTATCTTTCTGTGATTTGGGTGAGTTCATTGAGATTGATATGTTCCAGGTTCAGGCATTTGTTTTTCAAATTTCATTGTGTGCATTTTTCCTTACTACTGTGTAGAATTTCATCATGTAGATATACCACATCTTAGGTATCCATTCATCTAATGATAGACATTTGGTTGATTCCAGCTCTTAGCTATTATGAATTGAGCAGCTGTAAACATCGTTCAGCAAATCTCTCTGAACTGAGTCATGGAGCTTTTAGGGTACATGCCAGTAAGGGAATAACTGGGTCTGTTGGTAACTCTATAGTCAGCTTTTTTAGGAGTCTCCATAGTGCTTTCTAAAGTGGTGGTACCATGTTATATTCCCACCAACAGTGGATGAGGGCTCCTAGTTCTCCACAACCTTGCCAGCATTTATTTTCATTTCATTTGTTGATGTTTGCTACGGTTACTCAGGCATAAGGTGGAATCTCATAGTTGTTTTAATTTGCATTTCCCTGATGACTAGGGATGGTGAACATTTTCTTAAGTGTGTGTTTGCCATTTTGTATTTCTTTCTGTGTAAACTGCCTGTCCAGTTCTTTGCCCCATTTTGTGAGTGGGTTGTTTGACTTTTTATTGTTTAGGCTTTTGAGTTCTTTGTAGCTTCTAGAGATTAGGCTTCTGTCAGTTGGATATTCAGCAAATATTTTCTCCCATTTTGTGAGTAATATCTTGGCTCTACTTATTGTATGCTTGTGAAGAAACTTTTTAGCTTCTTTTTTAATGTTTATTTATTTATTTGAAAGTGACAGGCAGAGAAAGAGGCACGGAGAGAGAGTAAGAGAGAGAATGGGTGTTCCAGGGCCTCCAGCCACTGAAAACGAACTCCAGACTCATGTGCCCCCTTGTGCATCTGGCTAACGTGGGTCCTGGGGAATTGAGCCTCAAACCTGGGTCCTTAGGCTTTATAGGCAAGTGCTTAACTGCTAAGCAATCTCTCCAGCCCTACCTTTTAGCTTCTTAAGACTCCATTGGTTAAGTGATTGTTTAAGATCCTGTGCTCCTAGGGTTTTGTTGAGGAAGTCTTTTGCCATTCCTATATCATGGAATGTTCTTCCTAAGTTTTCTTGCAGTACTAGCTGAGATTCAAGTCTTATATTGAGGTTTACAATCCATTAGGACTTGATTGTTGTGCATGGTGAGATGTATGGATCAAGTTTTAATTTCCTGCATATGGTTATCCAGTTTTCCAGCACCATTTGTTGAAGATGCTGTCTTTTTTCCTGCATACATTGTTAGGGCCTTTGTAAAATGTCAAGTAGCTATAGTTACTTGACCCAAAATCTGGGTTCTTGATTCTATTCCATTGGTCTTTACTCCTGTTTTTATGCCAGTCCCTGCTGTTTTTATAATTATGGCTTTGTAATATAGCTTTAGATCAGGTATGGTGATGCCACCAGAGGTGTTTCTCTTGCTGAGGATATGCTTGGATATCTGAGGCCTTCTGCCTTTCCATATAAATTTTTGAGAACATTTTTTCTATCTCAGTGAAGAACGATGTTGGGATTTTCATTGGAATTGAATTAAATCTGTATATTGCCTTTGGTAGGATTGCCATTTTCACAGTGTTAATTCTGCCTACCCAGGAGCATGGGAGGTATTTCCATTTTCTCGAGTCCTCCTCAAATTCTTTTTTGAGTGTTTTTATGTTTTCATTGTATAGATTTTTCACTTCCTTGGTTAATGTTATTCCAAGGTATTTTTTTGTTGTTGCTGTGGAAAATGGTACAATGTCACTTATTTCTTGCTCTGTATCTTTGTCATTTGCATATAGAAAGGCTACTGATTTTTGTGTATTGATTTTGTGTCCTGATATGTTGCTGAAGGAAGTTATCATTTTTAAGAGTTTTGGGATTGAGGTTCTTTGGTCTCTTAATCATAGAATTATGTTGTCTGAAAATAGTGCTAACTTGGCTTCTTCTCTTCCAATTTGTATCCTTTTTATTCTTTTCTCGTGTCTTATTGATTGAGCTAGGACTTCCAGCACTATATTGAAGAGCAGAGGTGAGAATGGACACCCCTGTCTTGTTCCTGAGCTCAATGGGAATTACCTCAGTCTCTCTCCATTAATTATTAATGGGTCTTTAGGGGCTTTGTATATAGCCTTTACTGTGTTAAGACATAAAGTGGCCATGCCTTTTCTCTTCAATGTTTTGATCATGAAGTGATGTTGTATTTTGTCAAAGGCCCTTTCTGCATCTATCAAAACGATCATGTGGTTTTGTGTTTAATCTTGTTTTTGTGGTGTATTACATTAACAGATTTCCATATGTAGAATCATCCCTGCTTTCCTGGGATGAATCCCACTTGATCAAGGTGGATAATGGATTTGATGTGTTGTTGAATTCAGTTTGCAAGGATTTGATTCAGGTTCTCTGCATCTAATTTCATCAGGGAAATAGTCCTGTAGTTTTCTTTCTTTTTTTTTTTTGTGGGATCTCTGCCTTGTTTTGATATTAGGGTGATAGTAGTTTCATAGAAGGAGTTGGGGTACTTTCCCTGTTCTCAGATTGTGTGGCACAATTTGAGAAAGATTGGTTCCAATTCTTTCATTAAAGTGTGATACAATTCAGCTGAGAAGCCATCTTGTCCTGGACTCATCTTTTTAGGGAGGGTTTTTTTTTTATTACTTTTTCAATCTTGGTGGATGTGATAAGTTTGTTTAGGAGGTCAATCGGCTCTGAATTTAGCTTTGGTAGGTGGTATGTGTCTAGGAATTTATCCATTTTCTCCATAATTTCCAGATTTATGGAGTAGAGGTTTTTGAAGTAAGACCTGATGATTCTCCCAATTTCATTTATGTCTGTTGTGATCTATACTTTTTCATTTCTAATTTTGCTAATTTGAAGTGCCTCCCCCCCTCCTTTTTTTTTTTTTTTTTGCTTGATCAAATTGGCCAGGAATTTGTCAATCTTGTTTATTTTTTCAGAGAACCAACTCTTTGTTTCATCAATTTTCTTAATTGTTTTCTTAATTTCCAATTCATTAATTTCTGTTATGATCTTAATTATATCTTTCCATCTGGAGATTTTTGGGTTGGGTTCTTCTTGCTTTTCCAGTGCATTTATGTGGATAGTTAGGTTATTGATTTTGTATCTCTCTTTGTTATGAAGGCATTTAGTGCTATGAATTTTTTTCCTGAGGAACACCTTCATGTTGTGCCATAAGTATTTGTAGGATGTGTTCTCATTGTCATTCATTTCTAGAAATTTCACAATTTCATTTTTTATTTTTTCCAACTATCCATTTATTGTTTAAAAGTGTGCTATTCAGTTTCCAGGCTCTAGTGGGATTCTTGGTTGGTCTTTTGTTGTTAATTTCTAGCAATATAGCACTGTGATCTTATATCATGCAGGGAATTATGTCATTGTCCCTAAATACATGGAGGCAGGCTTTGTGATCCAATATATGATCTATTTTAGGGAAGGTTCCATGGGCTGAGAAGAGTATGTAGTCTGTGGATTTGGGATGGTTCTGTAGATGTCTGTTAGGTCTAAATATTTTATGGTTTTGTTGAGCTTTATCACTTCCTTGTTGAGTTTTTATTTGTGTGATCTATCTATTGCCGATAATGGTGCATTGAAGGCCCCATCTATGATGGTGTTGGTGCTTATTCTTGTTTTATTTTCGAGTAGGTTTTGTTTTATGAATTGTTGTGCATCTGTGTTTGGTGCATAAAGATTGATGATTGTGATATCCTCTTGTTGGACTGTTCCTTTGATCAGTAGGAAGTGGCATGCTTTGTCTTTTTTGATTATTTTTGGTTTGATGTATATTTTATCTGATATTAACATGGCTATGCCTGTTTGTTTCTTACTCCCATTTGCTTGGATTTTCATTTTCCACCCTTTCACCCGGAGGAGGTGTCTGTCTTTAGTGGTGAGGTGGGTTTCTTGAAGACAACAGATTGAGGGGTTTCATTTTCTTTTCCACCCTGTTAGTTTGTGTCTCTTACTGGGTGAATTAAGGCCATTGATACCTAGGGCAATGACTGTGAGGTTTGATTTGATCATTACCATGTTGGTTTATGTGGTTTGGTGTTTTCATGGGCTTTGAAGATTTTTGGGCCTTATCTGAGTTTGGTTATTGTGATCTGCTTCTTGTAAGCACTTCAGGTTGATTATTTGATTCTTCTGTATGTAGGATTTCCTCAAATACTCTCTGTAGTTTTGGCTTTGTGTACTTATAGTTGTAAAGCTGAGTTTTGTCATGGAAAGTTTTGCTTTTGCCATATCTTATGAGGAATACTTTTTCTGGGTAGAATAGCTTGTGTTGGAAGCCATAGGTTCTTGGAGTTTGCAATGTTCCATTCCAGATCCATCTGGCTTTCAGGGTTTCCATTGAGAAGTTTGAAGTAATTCTGATGGGGTTACCTTTAAATGTGATGTGTTATGAGGTGGGGAAATGGGGGATGGGGACTGGGGGGGGCAAGGGAGATAGGGGATGGGGGATATCTAGGCAATCACCTGTGCCTGGTGGCACATGTGGAACTATTGGCCTGGGTCCCCTTGGCTGCAGTTAGTGTGGGAGTAGCCTGTGGCTGGGACTCTGGCTAGGATGGCTGCTTGGGGGGATTGGGGACTTGTGGGTTACCCAAGAGCATGGGAATCAGCCAATTCCCTTTTATGCCTCTCTGCACCCTCCCACTGGCAATCTATTAGCAATTTTTCTCCCCTAAAAGATCCAGTGACCCCTTGATACCTTGTCTCTCTTTCCTCGGGAGTTGTGGCATGGTTAGGTGGACGCCATCTTGACCATATGCTGTTATTTGTTTCCTTGATTGTGGCTATGCTGAATGAGGTAAGATTGCGTCTTTATGCAGTTTAAATTTCCATTTTCATTTTCTCTTTTTTTGTTTTCACATTTTTTGGTGTTTAATTTTTGCAGTTCTTTGTATAACCCAGATATCCCTTGTCAAAACAATAACGTACATTACAAAATATGTACCAAACCAGAATGAGATGCACATTTGTTCTTACAAAGCCAGAAAGAAAATTTATACCTGTTAATGCAGGCAAACAGCTATGCCCCATTACAAACCTGGTTTAGTATGAAGGATAACAATCCTCAAGCAAAAGGATATGATCCTGTTATCTGTCATACAACTGGGTTCATCTGGTGCACCATCTAATTAGAATTATACCAAGGAAAAGCAAATATTTCCTACTTTCAGAACTGTGGGTAGTTTCATAATGTGCTGACAGGAGCTCAATAAAATTAAATATATTAACATGATGATGTTTTATTTTGGGAAGTAACTTTCTTGGCACTTTCAGTTAATAATTTTGTATCTAAATAAAGTAATGTAAAAGTAATTGTAGAATACTGAAGAAAATACTCAGAAAACAAAACAAAAAAAATAATTAGAGGATTGTCTTATATGTCCATGTCCTATCATACAAGTTTCTTTCTTACTTATAGTACTAAATTTATATACTGATAAATAGGCATATATTCCATTTACACAAAAATAATTTTGATATCTGAAAATTCAGACACAAAGGATTCTGAATGAATAGTAACAAAATCACATACATAAGGCACATTTTGCTCTGTCCTATATTCATGTCAACCAAGGCCTATTATAGGTTTATTTTTTAACTATTGAAATTGAAATCAAACACATCAATATTCTCTTAATTTGTCTGATAAAAATGTGCTGGAACTAGAAAGTGACAATGCTACTCATCTTTGCCAAGGGTACTACCTATCCATGAAAATGAACTTGAAAATGGCAAGCTTTATGTCATCTGTGCTTCACCACAATAAATAATATCTACTGTGAAGAAGGAAAACGATGAGAAATGGCTTTTTTCTCGGCATTCCAAAATTTACATGGCAAAGGAGGATAAGAAACACCCTATGTTTAAAATAATTTTAATTGTAATTATTGCCTCAGCTGCAATCTGTTCACTTCCATCTTCAGAACTTGCTTAAGATTTTAGTGTGCAAGGAAAGAGAATAAAAAAGCTAAATGTTGTAGGTTTTTAGCCTAGATTCTAGAAAAATATAACTACAATAGTCTTGCATGTTTGTTTCACCATGATTCCTTTCCTTTCTTTGTTTAGACAGTACTTTACCAAGGCAGCAATCAGGGTACCCTTCTCCTGTGAGCATAGAATGACCATAATGCCGTTACATTTGATGTGCTTGCCTTGTCTAAGACAGAACTCCCATCTCAAAGACATAATTATCTAGCAGTTTGCTTCTTTCCAGTGTTCAGCCTAAATATCCACAGTGCAGCAATCAGCACATTGCAGCAGGCCTTAGAGTCTTTCCTTAACATTCTTCGAGGGCAAAAAAAACTGTCATGCTAAGTAGCTAATATTTTTTACCACATAAAATATAACTAGCCTGAGCTGAAGAGATGGATTAGCAGTTAAGGTGCTTTCCTGTGAAGCCCAGGGATCCATGTTTGACTCTCCAGATCCCACATTAGCCAGATGCACAAAGATGAGGCAAGAGCAAGGTTGTTCATGCCCACTAGGTGGTACAAGTGCCTGGAGTTCAATTGCAATGGCTGAGGTACTGGTAAGCCAATTCTTTCTCTCTCTCTCTCTCTCTGTGTCTGTCTGGAATTACAGGCTTGTGTCACCTTGCTAGGTTTTGCTGTGGGTTTTTGAGACATAGGTCTTGTGCCATGAGGAAATCAGTTTACTAAGCTATCTACCCAGACCCACAGATTTTCATCTTTAGCATGTGTTCAACAGTCACGTACAAAGGTTTGTCTACTTAGTGTACTATGTTGCATTATTTACTTAATCTAAATTAAATAATTACTCTTCCTATATAGATTTTGAATTTATTCAATAATTCCAATATTTACTTTGTATTTTAGGTTGTAGAACCAGAATAAAAGCAACACTTGTTTGACATTTAGCTATATTATGTTGTTATTTTGTTTTTCCCAATACACTAATGTATTAGGTACAAGGGCAGATAGTATTTGAACATTAAATTTAAAAAATGAAATTCACTCTAAACTTCTTGACTCATTATTTAAGAAGCAGGTTACCTTCTGGAGGGGATCACAGTTTCAGTCTTTCTATGTAAGTACAAAGGTAATATTTACATTTATATGGACAGAAAGATGACAAAATAAACAAATAAAGCTTCCATTCAATTCAGGTTTAAACATGTCTCTGGTAAATACTCAGTAGATCAGAGTTTAAATTCCCTAAGAGTCATTCCTCTAGTGTTTCTCTTCTTTTGAAAGATCATCTGGGATCTCAGGAGTAAGTTTATCTGTGTGTCTGCAGTAAGCACCTCTCACTTGTTCTTAAAGCATATGTCATTTCTCATACTAGAACCTAGGGGTGGATGGCCTTCTTGGTCATGTATGGAAACATATGTGGATCTAACCCAAAAAGACTCATCATATTGGTTCTTGATACACCTGCCAGTGCTGATAGAGCTTCTGCCCCCACCTGGATTATCCTCTCCTCTCTTGGCAATCTTTGCATCTTCCAAGAAATAACGTAAGAAATTCTAGCCCTCTTCTACTTGTTATAAAGACAGTAGGTTTATTTATAATCATTCTGTTCCTTAATTTCTGTTTAACATTCTGATGGTCCTTGGCTTCCCTCAAAAACTGCCTTTTGCTTGGATATGCCTTGAGAAGTAGAATGTGATCTCTCATTGCTCTGATATCTTCCCAAATGTTTTAGTTGGATTCAACACCAACTTTTCTCTGGGCCTGGGCTCACATTCTATCATATATGCTTGTTTGCCTTTCCTTCAACTCTTCTAAGTTTTAGAGGAATATGCTTCTCCCCTTTTCTCTCAAATTGTTCTTAAGTCATACTCACTTCTCAGTGGGTACAAAATGTGTATCATAAGAATAGGAACATAAGCCAAAATCATACACAGCAGTATTAACCATTACTGGCAGAATTTTTCATTCTCCTTGACCTAGAGAAAAAATATTTTAAAGTTTTAAGGGGTTCTTATTGTGAGTTGTATAGAAAATGACACAATAATAAAATTATTTTATTTTAATTATTTTTGGTTTTTTGAGGTAGGGTCTCACTCTAGCTCAGGCTTACCTGGAATCCACTCTGAAGTCTCAAGGTGGCCTCAAACTCACGGCGATCCTCCTACCTCTGCCTCCCGGGTCCTGGGATTAAAGGTGTGCGCCACCACGCCTGGCTAAAAAAAAATTATTTTTAACAACATACTTGAAAACAGAAATAGTGAGGATTATATTATTTTATTTATTTACACACTATTTATTGAGTAGTTTGGACATTCTGTCTTTTCCTTATGCTGAGTGAGCAACCTTTCTATGCTTTCAGAATACTACATTATTCATTTCTAAATTGGAGAGAGCATCTGCACCCTGTCCTTTGTATCTTCAATGTCACAAAACACCTTCAAGAATTCCTTCCACATGAAGATTGGTGTACTGTATCTATTTGTCTAGGATCATCATTCTTGTCAAAATCTCCTTCTTCATTCACATTAGTAACTTTACCTTTTCACTTCCTTCTGCAAGCTTTTGACAGGATTGTCTTGCAGGGTCAACATGATAGCATTATATAAATGCTCATGGTCAGCTCTTGCTTCTACCACTCCATTAAATTCCAGTTAGGTTTTTCATTTCTATTCACTGTCTGTTTCTTTCCTACATTGTTTTTCTTGGATTTTCAGTTCATAATTATATGTTTTGATAAAATTTCATGTAAGTGGACTAATGGGGACCAAGTGACAGCACTACTCCAGTAGTGTTTAATGTGTTACAAGTCTTGGAACAAGAAATGCGATAGGTCATTAATAGCAATGAATATTTTTTATATATGGATTTGTAAAATGAACAACTCTTGGTGAAGTTTATGCTTCATTCATTATTTGTAGTTTAATCTTAAAATTTATGCCATATTTTTGGGGGACTGACACTATTTAAACTATGGCATGTAGAATTCATGCCTATAAATCCTTTTTTTGGAGAATAGAAGGAAATTGCACTACTAAAAATGGGAAGAGTATCAGGTAAGTGCTTTGAAATCGTGGCCTTTGTTATGCTGAAATCATGTTCATACCTGTTTATTTGGTTCTTTTGTTTTTATTTTTATTTATTTATTTGAAAGCAATGGACACACACACACACACAGAGAGAGAGAGAGAGAGAGAGAGAGAGAGAGAGGGAGGGAGGGAGACAGATAGAGAGAGAATGGGTGCGCCAGTGCCTCCGGCCACTGCAAACGAACTCCAGATGCATGTGCCCCCTTGTGTATCTGGCTAATGTGGGTCCTGGAGAATCAAGCCTCGAACCAGGGTCCTTAGGCTTCACAGACAAGTGCTTAACCGCTAAGCCATCTCTCCAGCCCAGCTGTTTATTCATTTAACATCACATTCATTTATAATTTTGATATTTCTTCTATGTAGCATCTAATTTTATGAGAACATCCTAATTCAGCAAGCAGCAATAGATATATTTAGCTGACTTTTTCCATTTACAAGGTACTTTTCAGTATGCTTTGAGTATTATATAATCTTAACACTCAGTAATATTTAATAATATTTCCACTTTCATAAATGACAACACTAAGTAACAGAGATATTGATAATGCTTAAAACTATGCCATTCATAAGTGAGTAGCTACTATTTGAATTCAAACCATCTCATTCTTCTTTTCTATCCTGCAGCCTCTTCTTGTACATGAAATCTTTGGCATTTCTTTGTTTTCATTATACAGAAAACTTATATACACATAAGGATTTTCCTTAGCAAAATAATTCATGCATAAGTTATTGCCAAAATATTTGTGAATCATTATAGTGTTTTAAGTCCCATTTTAAATTCAGCTTTTAAAAATATTATATTATTTATTTATTTATTTGAGAGAGAGACAGAGACCGAGAGAGAGAGAGAGAATGAGAATGGGTGCACCAAGACCTGCAGCCACTACAAAGGAATGCCATACACATGCACCACCTTGTGCATCTGGCTTATGTGTGGGTCCTGGAGAATCAAACCTGGGTCCTTTGGCTTTGCAGGTAAGTGCCTTAACTGCTAAGCCATCTCTCCAACCTTTATCTTTCATTTTTAAATTTATTCTTCCAAATATTTATATAATTTTGTATTTTCATTAGTATGCATTGGATTGCCCATTTAGAAAACTCTTACAAAGCATCACATTTGATCATGTCTTTAGCAGCTTTTGTATTTTTTTTTTATTGGTTACTATTATAATTTTAAACTGTTTTGTGGGACCCTTTATATATTATTACTACACTTTTATATCTTAATTTGAATAAATTAATATTTTACATGTATTCTAAACATTTTCAGAAAAATTTTAACTAACTAGCTATTATAGTGTTTAGAGGAATTTGAGTATTTATTTTGTGACTATTTTTTCATGTAGCAGTTTATGAAAGTAGCATAAAAGAAGAGTAAAAATAAGATACCAAACAATGGGCTTATAACTTTTTACTGGATTTTATGGCATTATTTAAAAATTCAGTACATGAAGATAAATAGAGTGCACAGCATAAAACCAGAGATGTGCAGAGTAGTTTAAGAGCTTAAAGTTTTGAGAAAACCACCATGGAATAAGTTATAACATATTTCTACAAGTAAGGAAGAAAATCAGAGCAAAATTTGCAGGTAAGTTGGAATTTCATACTGAATTACAAAATTGGGAAATCAGAATAAGATAGACATAAATTGTCAGGCTGAAGTGTTAGGGTCTTGATGATTAAGCTAGGTCTTCCCTAAATTAATAATCTCCTATCCAGTCATATAGGTGAGAAATAGCAATAAAAGCATTCATACAGATTTTACTAATTATAAAACACAATAAAGAACTTGCATAAAAAGGTGACTTATGTATGCCATGCAAAGTAAGCCTAGTAAGTGAGAATCATGGGGTTCACTAGTTTTGAGAATGTGGATATATATCTCTTGCTAGTAGAGTCTATGTCACATGACTACTCCTGGAGGCAGGCATACTACTATCCACTGATTATGTAAATATGCTAATTTGAAGGTGCCATTATTTCCACCCTTCCATTTACTGATCCACTTGCAAATTAATAACATGAGACCCTAGATTTTGCTTTGTCCTAGTAAAAACAGTCTTTGACATTGATATGTATCTATATAAACATTTTACTTGTGTGACTGTCAGGAAAGTACAATAAATATCACCAAGAGATTGATAAAAATTCAATGTAGAAGACATTCACTAATATACTTGGTGGCTTTTATCATAGAAGAGATGTAATTGTAAGACTTATATTCATCTTAAGATATTTTATGCAAAAAGATATTTTATGCATCAACTTTCCTCATTTCTCCTATGATAAAGGTTCTTATTCTTAAAATTTGTTGTTTCCTGAACATGTGAGGTGTCCAAAATATTGAGAAGCTGTGTAGACTGTTTCATCATACTGCACTGCAGAGTTTACTAGACTGTTAAAAATGTGTAATGGGTCTTGGAATATGGTTCGGTGGTTTAAAGTTGTTGCTTGAAAAGCCTGCTGGCCTGGGTTCAATTTCCTAATACCCATGTAAACTCAGATGCACAAAGTGGAACATGCATCTGGAATTTGTTTGCAGTCCCAAGAGGCCTCCTTCCCCCCCCCCCTCTCTCTCTCTCTCTCACTAAAAGAAAAATACGTTTTAAATTTTTTGTAATGGTACCACAATATCATCCTTTGTCCAAATATGAAATGAAAATATTTCATCTTCTGTTTCTTCCCAAAAGAATGTGCTAAAATATGGTTATAATAATTATTTCCTTCTATAGGTATCCAGTGTAGTGAGCATTATGCTTTAACCCATGAAAGTAGTAAGAAATTGAATGGTCTATCCATACAGAAATTACTAAGTAAACATATTGTGTTCAAACATTTAAATCCATTACTTTCTTTCTTTTTTCCTTTTTTTCTTTTGAGGTAGGGTCCCCCTGTAGCCCAGGCTGACCTGAAATTCACTATGTAGTCTCAGGCTGGCCTCAAACTCACAGTGATCCTCCTACCTTTGCCTCCAGAGCGCTGGGATTTAAAGGCATGCCACCACGCCCAGATAAATCCATTACTTTCTTACGTTATAAGACCATCCTCTAGTCAAATCAGGAATTACAACCAAACTCAGGATAGCAGAAGATTTTACATCTACTCCATTCAGTTCTCCAAAATTCTCACTTTATGCAAAATACATGTGGCCAATATCTCATGATTGAATGACAATTAGCCTTCAATTTTTCCAGATTATACTTTCACTTGTGCTCCCTGCAAAACTCACGAATATTAGGTATGTCCAGTTACTCTGTTCTCGCTGTCTAGGTGCATTAATTTTAAAATAGCTTTTTCTCAACAACAATTATCCTGTCACCTTCTAACCTCTAAGAACATAGTTCAATGACTATTATGTTTTCATTTAAATTGATCTTCCTTATAATATACCCTCAATAGTCCAGGGGTGGTCTCTATAATATCAGGAATATTGATCCCAATATAGAGAAGATTTGCATTGCTGAAGAATGTTAGAGAAGATTGTTTCTGGAATGATACTTTATAATTCATTTCATTTGTTACATGGGAAACTGTGTAGCTCTGTTCCTTTCCTAATTTATAGCTCCATTTCAGTGTTATTTATCAGAAAAGGGAAAGATCTTGACAAATATAACTGAAGAATTGAATTGTTACTTTATCTTTTAAGAATCTCAACCATTTCTACTTTAGCTGCAATAAATATATTCCCTTGCTCCCTCTACTTTTCTTCCATTTTTACCCATTCCAACTGTGGAAATGCATTTATTTACATCATATTTTAGTTGTGAAAAGCTCTATAAGGAAAAAAAAGCATTCATAAACATAATAGAATCATACAGTGAGCTTCATGATAGAAAAAGAATACTCTTTTATGTTTTTAAGGAAATGTAAATTAAGGAATAAGATGTGGGAACTGAACAATCACAGATAAAAGAAATTGTTGGCCAATGAGTTACCCAAGGAAAATGGATATTTGCTTGTGAGCATAACTCACAGTATACGATCAGCAACTGAGAACAGCACTGAATATTTAGAGCTGAGAATAAGTTACTAGAAAAACATTAAAATAGACTAAGAATGACAAATCACACAGATTAAAATGAATTATCTAGGACACTAAAATGTTTTGTCTCCTTCTGGAATTTTGCTTTAAGTAACAATTTCTCAACAAAAGTCATGTTGTGATAGGCAATATTATAATACCTTTTCTAAACATCATGTTGCTTTTACCATTTTCTTCACATTGTTTCTCAAATATCCCCTTTTAAATAAACCTTTCACCTGCCACTGGGTGACATGTCACAGAGGGACATGACACCTATTGAAGTGAATGTTAGAAGGAATATATGGAGTCCCGGTTTTCAGAGCTGCCAATAACATTACTTCATTTTCTCTCTTTTATCCTGTTTCCCACTGTGCTGATGAGGTGTGTCTATTACATTTAATTCCTAGTTTCCTGTCTGCAAGGGACACTTTCTTGTTTTGTCCCTTTCTTAATTGCCACAGTTATTCTTGCAAAAATCTTGCCTATTTCTAAGTCTTTTTAAACCTTGCATTTTAAATTGACCTATGTTTTGGTGGACCTTCGGTTATATATTGCATGCCCTCATCAACCCTCATTGCTGTCCAATGCTCATTTTTTTTTTTAATTTAATTTATTAGTTTTCTTTTCAGCAAATACAGGCAGTTTGGTACCATTGTTTAGGCTCATCCATGATCTACTCCCTCCCATTGGACCCTCCTTGTTGATGTAAATGGGTCGTGCATTGTGGAGTTAGCCCACAGTTATTGGTATGATAAATGTCTCTGCATATCATGACCCAACATGTGACTCTTACATTCTTTCCGCCCCCTCTTCTGCAAAATTTCCTATAGATTCAACCTAAGTAATGATATATAGGTATACTATGTGGCATTGTTCAGAGCTACCTTTGATATCAGTCTATTTCCAAACAAAATTTGAAACTAAGAAATATATATATATATATATATATATATATATATATATATATATATATGGAGAGAGAGAGAGAGAGAGAGAAATAGACAAAGAGAGAGACAGAGACAGAGAGAAAACACACAAGAGTTGCCTGTAAATTACAAATAGAAATATGATAGTCAAGATATAGGATAAAAGATAGCTAGCTGTTGCCATTATCATTGTGTTAAAATTCCATATATCTTCTCTGATTAGTAGTTATATTAACACTTTCTTTTGGGAAGGACATTTACTTGTTTCAGTTCTTATTTATATATTAAATTTATTTTAATAGAAAAATAAAATATATGTTGCCATTTCATCATAATGTTCTGAAGCATGTATTTACTGGAGAATGGGGTTACCCACCAACATATGCAATTATCATATATTTATTTATTTATTTATTTTTAATTTTTTTATTTATTTGAGAGTGACAGACACAGAGAGAAAGACAGATAGAGGGAGAGAGAGAGAATGGGCGCGCCAGGGCTTCCAGCCTCTGCAAACGAACTCCAGACGCGTGCGCCCCCTTGTGCATCTGGCTAACGTGGGACCTGGGGAACCGAGCCTCAAACCGGGGTCCTCAGGCTTCACAGGCAAGCGCTTAACCGCTAAGCCATCTCTCCAGCCCTCATATATTTATTGATTCTTTGTTAGTGATTTTCAAGAATACAGTACATTAACATCAACTGTAATTACAGTATTGTACAATTGACATCCTCAGTGTATTTCTTTTCTTTTGGCCAGTATACTCTAATCTTCTCTCCACAAACTCCTGGTAATCTCCACTACTCTGCTTCAGTTACATTGGCAATATTGCATTCTACATGTAAGTGGGAATGAAGTGTGTGTGTGTGTTTTTTTCAATTAGCTAACATCACTTAATGTTCCCAAATTATTCTATACAAGATTTTCTTCTTTTATAGTGCACTAGTATTTCTTTAAGTATATATGCTATATCTTCTTTTGGCACTCATTCTTGGTGGACCTCAAGGGAGCTTTCAACAATAAATATGAAATGCCATTTTCATTTAAAGGATATTAGAAAACAGAATGAAAACTATAGAGGTACACTCCCTAGCCAACTACACAAATATAATATTTTGGGAATTTTAAGGTTTACACAATGCAATGGGCAGATGGTAGAGCACTTTTCAACTTATAAAAATTCTCAAATGTTACATTATAGAAATAAGTAGTATGATGGCTTAAAGAAAAGAATACGCATTGTTTTAAAATTAAAGGACAACACTTTAGAGATGTTATAACAATTAATGTGTTAAGAAATATAGGCATAGTATGACTATCATTAAAAATTACTTTTGGAGAGAACGATTTTAAAAGCCATTTATCAAAGCAATATACTTCTGGAGAAATTTGGTTTCACACTCTTGTTGTTTACTTGTTCATGGGTCTCTGCTTAAATGCTGTGTCTTCAGCATGTGAAAATTACAGTTAAAAACATTTCCAGAAGCTCTTTACTTTGACTTGGCAGATGAATAAGAAGAACAGAAGCTTCAGGGTAAGTCATATCCATGAAAATAATAAAATTCTAAAGTTAATCTAAAGCTGTCATGAGCCCCTTTGCAGAATAAAGAGATTTTGATGCTTTTATGTAATTTAAATTTCACAATTTAAAAGTTCATCCTTATGTAAACAACTTTAATTTTAATTTAAAAGAAAATTGGAAAACAGTATTGAAAGAATATTTTGCCTCTTTATTTCTTTTTTCAAAAGAACAAATGAAGTTAGCAGAGGTTATAAGATATTTGAATAAAAACTAAAAGATATGAGGGTCTTGGTATATGGTTGTAGAGCATGTGTTTAACATTTGCAAAGGCCTGAGTTCAATTTTCAACATGCCTATTCCCCTCCCTCCCCCAATGGTAAATGGTAAATTTTCTCAGCAGGTTCATATCAGACTATGCTCAGGGACCTTAGAAGCTAGACTAACAAAGATGTTTCTTACCAGATAATTTTTGCACATTTTTTAGACTAAGAATAGAACCTAAATATCTCTGATATACTCTTGTCCCTGACCCTCATAATGTAAGCTAAAGTCCCCATAGTTAACGTAACAGTACAAGACCATGCCTTTCACCCTTAAGAACACCAGTTTCCAGGGACAATGCACTAGCCACTCCATCCCATCTTAGCTTAATTCATTGAGTCTCAAAAGGGATCATAATAAATTATCAGTTCATATAGGAGTGAAACTTATGTAAAACTCAAATTGATTCAGGAATTTAGAACTAGAAATAGCAGCTGCTGTTCATTCTTTTCTCTCTTCACTCTGCTTCAAAGGTCAGCTCTGTGCAGATTCCCCTCCTTCCTACATCACCCTGTGACACAGCAACCGTACTCCAAGGACACCGAAGCCCTTCAAACATCCAGGAAACCATGATCATGAAAAATACAACTATGGAAGTCTTATATGCTAGCATTACTGAGTACTTGATATGTATAGCAAGCATTATATTACATAGAACTTTTTTTTTTTTTTTTTAAGCAACCTTCAGGGATAGTGAGAAGACTCAGCTATTAAAGGTGCTGGCTTGCAAAGTCTGTCAGTCAGGATTCCATTCCTCAGTACCCACATAAGGCCAGACTTAAAAATTGGCACATGGGCTGGGGATGTTGCTTAGCATTCGAGCATTTGCTTGACACACACAAAAAGTGGCATCTGGGTCCAGTATTCATTTGTTATGGCAAGAGGCCCTAACATGCGTGTGTGTGTGTGTGTGTGTGTGTGTGTGTGTGTGTGTGTGTGTGTGTGTGTACATATACACATGCATGCACAAACAAATAAATAAAAATATAAAAATATAAGATATGTTTTCCACCTAGCAATGTCATTTCTAGAAATTATTCTTAAGGAAATAATCAGGTAAGTTCTTAACAGTATATGTGCAAGGGTAATGAAACCAATTATTTTTCACTCTAAGATATAGAATATCATCCTACCATTTAAAAATATTTTGTAGATACATGTTAATTAATATGGAAATTGCAACCATAAAAATTCCACAAAAAATAAAACTATGACAGGCTAAAAGGTAAAATTAGTTACCTTCCCCACAAATGATTTAGGTTCCAATGAAATGTTTTAACATCATTTTAAAATATACATTTCAAATCAACTAACAGTGGCCAATCAGATGCATGTGTACTGAAGATGACTATTAAAGCATGTCAGTTAGTTTATGAATTTGACAGGTCCCTTCCTGACTGTGATTACTGACATTTATCATGAAGCCAGTCACAAATAATTTCAGTTCTGGAAAATCTCTTCCCTGTTTTCCTAGCTTTCTCACTTGAGACACACTGAAACATGGTCAGGGTGGTGTTCTCTGCTCAGAATGTTTGATAATTCTCCTTTTATATATTCATCAAGTTCCTCTAGTGGGCATTAAAAGGGGTATTTAATAAATGAGCTTTGTGACATTTTTTCCCTAGCTTGGAAAAGTAGTATGTATAGTGTCATTATGTTTGTGGTAAACATTTTGAGATACAATTGTTAGCTCAGACTCACTCTGAAATTGCCATGGAGCTGAGGATGACCTGGAACTTCTGATATTCCTGTACCCCCTAAGGATTGAGATTACAAATACAGCACAATCACACTTAGTTCATGTGATTCTGAGAGTGGAGAGCAGGCCTTTTTGTATGCTAAGAAGTGTTGTATCAATACGCTATATCCCTACCCCTGTGGCAATGTTTCTATGTTTTCATTTCTTTAAAATTATCTTTAATTTGTAGTTTTATGTGATATAGATATATACATATATATCTATATCACATCTATATATATATATATGTATATATATATACATATATATATACATCTATCACACATATATATGTATATATAATATTAATATATAAATATATTAATATGTTATAATATATTATAATATATTAATATATATTATATAATATATATCACATGTGATATGTATATGTGTATATATATAATTTTATATATATCACATGTGATATATATGTATATATATCACATATATACATATATCCCATAAATATATACATATATATAAAGTTATACAAAGAGGAAACAATAAGTAAAATAAGATAATTAGATATATAAAGAATAAATTACAGCTAATGGCAATTGCCCAAGTAAAGAATATATTGCTTTTTCAAAAATTTTCTTTCTTCCTGTTCTTCCCATTATAGACTTTATTTTCTCTTTCTAAATCTGTCATGCTTTGGACCCAGATTATCATTTCTAACTTAGTACATAATTTATATATCCTTCTAAGAATACTTCTGGTACATGCATATGACTAATATGTATTTATAAATTCAACTCAGCAGATATATTACTCAGATGCTTTGTCATTATCTCTTTCAATAGTCATCTGTAAAGAGTGAAAGAGATAATTTAAAATCTGGAGTGACTAGCTTCTGTAAGTTGATCCTATATTTCTTTTGCAGAAATTTTTTAGTTCATATTAATTATTCTGAAAAAAATGACTTTTGTTTTTGGTTTTTGAGGCAGGATCTCACTCTAGCTCAGGCTGACCTGGAATTCACTATGTAGTCTCAGGGTGGCCTCGAACTCATGGCAATCTTCTCAACTCTGGCTCCCAAGTGCTGAAATAAAGGCATGCACCACCACTCCCAGCTATAAAATAACTTTTTGTGATATTTTCATACATCCATAAAAGGTACATTGATCATATTCACTCCTCCATTGCCTTTTCTCTCCTCCACATGTGCTGCTAATCTTCCTCTTCCAAGTACTTCCCCTTCTACCTCCATGTCTTTAAAAACTTATTTGATTTCACATATAAAAAACATGTAATATTTGTTTTTCAGATCCCACCTTATGTTTTTTAGGAATAATCTTCAAGACTATGAATTTTCCTGTGCATGGCATAGTTTCATTCTTCTGTATGGTGAAATAAAGCACTATTATTTGCATATTCCATATTTTCTTTATCCATTTATCCATTTATAGGCACATAGGCTCATTCTATGACTTTTCTATTGTGAGTAGTGTCATAGTTAACATGACTTTCTACTATCTCTGTGGAAAACTGGCTTTGATCTTTTGGGGCATGTACTCAGAAGTGGTATAAATTGTATCATATGGTTTCTCTCTTCCTAAGTTTTGATTCTGATTTCCATAAGAGCTGAACTAATTGACATAATTTAAATCCTTACCAAAAGGTTCCCTTTTCTCCCAACCTCATCAGCATTTATTGTTTCTATTATTGTTATAAAAATTTTTTTAAATTTTTTTATTTTTTTGGTTTTTCGAGGTAGGGTCTCACTCTAGCCCAGGCTGACCTGGAATTCACTATAGAGTCTCAGGGTGGCCTTGAACTCACGGCGATCCTCCTACCTCTGCCTCCCAAGTGCTGGGATTAAAGGCATGCGCCACCACGCCCAGCTATTGTTATAAAATTTTAATTGTGATTAAACGGATTTTAAATCTAGGTTTTTATTTTTTTGTTTTAAATGTTATTTTATTTATTAGAGAGAGAGGGAGAGGGAGAGAGAAAGAGGGGGACACTAGGCCCACTAACCAGGGATGTGAAAGAACTATATAATGAAAACTCAAGAAAGAAATTGAGGAGCACTTAAGAAGATGGAAAGACCTCCCATACTCCTGGATAGGTAGAATTAATATTGTGAAAGTGGCAATTCTACCAAAAGCAATATACAGATTTAATGCAATATCAATAAAATTGTCAACATAATTCTTCACAGAGATTGAAAAAGTGATCTCAAAATTCATATGGAATGGCAGTACACCTCAGACATCCTTCTTTTTTTATTTTTTTGAGACAGAGTCTCGCACATCCCAGACTACCCCAGCTTCAAACTCATTATACAACTAAGGATTGCTGTGAATTTAAGATCCTCTTGCATCCTTATTTTTGAGTAATGGTTCTGTGTAACCACGGCTAGTTTTCTGTATTATCTTGATTAACATTTCATTGATAGAAAAGATCTTGAACTTTTTTCACATACTTATTGGCTATCTGTAATTGTTCTTTTAAGAACTGTCTTCATTGTGTCCCATAAGTTTTGGTAGGTTGTGTTTTCATTATCTTTCAATTCTGTGAATTTATAATGTCTTTTTTGATTACTTCTACAACTCCTTCATTGTTTAAAATTGTGTTGCTTAGTCTCCAGTTTCTGGTGGAATTCTTGGTGAGTTGCTTATTGTTGACTTCTACCTTTAAAGCATTGTAATCTGATATGATGCAGGAAGTTACTTCAATTTTCCTGAATTTATGAATGTTCCATGGGCTGCTGAGAAGAATGTATATTCTGTAGAGTTGAGGTAGAAATTTCTATAAATGTCTTTTAGATCTACTTGATCTATGGTGTAGTTGAGCTCTATTATTTCCCCATTGATTTTCTGCTTGGATAATATGTCTATTCATGATAGTGGAGTATTAAAGTATTTGACTATGATGGAGTTTGTGTTTATTTCTGTTTTGTTGTCAAGGAAGTTTTGTTTTATAAAATGTGGTGCAACTGCATTTGGTGCATGTAGATTTATGATTGTGATGTTCTTGTGTTGGATCATTCCCTTGGTGACTAAGAAGTCACCTTCTTTGTCTTTTTGATTTGAAATCTATTTTATCAGATATTAATATATCAGCACCTGCTTTTTTATTTCTATTCTCTTTGAATATCATTTTCTGTCCTTTCACCCTGGGATTTCATGAAGGTAAAAAGCTTTTCCACAGACACACACACCATAAACAAAGCCAATAGATTACCCACTGAAAGGGAGAAAACTTTTGCCAGCTCCACTGACAGAAGAACACACTTATAGAAATGTTCAACATCCCTAACAGTTATGGAAATGCAAATTAAAATATTCATGAGATTCTCACTTACTCCAGTAAGGATGGGATCTAACAACATCAAATGTTGGTGAGTATATGGGGAAAGAGGAACCCTCATCCACTGCTGGGGGGGGGGGTGTAAACTTGTACAACCACTATGGAAATCAGTTTGTAGATTCCTTAAAAGGATGAGCATAGAGCTACCAATAAACCCAGTTATTCCCTTACTGGGAATTTATCTTAAATGCTACATGCATCAATACAGAGACATTTGCTCATCCATGTTTATAGCTTCCCAGTTCATTATAGCTAAGAACTAGAATCAACCCATATGCTCATCATTGGATGAATGGATAACAAAGCTGTGGTGCATTTACACAATGGAATTCTACTCAGCAGTAAGAAAGAATATGGAATTTGTAAAAAAAAAAATGGGCAGACTTGGAACAGATCATATTCGGTGAACTCACACAATCACAGAAAGACAAACCCTGCATGGTGTCACTTATCTGCAATTATTAACCTGGACCAATTGAATTGTTGTCATACCTGGTAGGCAACTCAAGGCCAAGACAATAGGGATGGTAGGGTTTGGTGGGAGTGGAGGAAAAAGGGAGGAGGGAAGGGTGGAGAACAAACACAAAATTAAGTCCAAACTGAGCTGATACCATAGAAAACTTTATCCTTTGAGATAGCGTAAAAGATATAACCCTCAAAAGGATTATGGGAGGAGCACCTGAAAAGTAGGGCTTCTTGAGGGTGGAATAAAGCCTATGTTTAAAAGAAGAAAAAATAGTTTCTTTTTCTGTCTCTAACCTGAAACTGTCAGTACCAGAGATTGGTTGCTACCCACATTGAGTTTTTTATCAGAGAGACCTATGAGGTCCCCAAATCAAGACAGCATTCTGTCAAAGCCCTTGATTACCTGCCTGAGGCCAAAGCTAAGACACCATTGCTGAAGACTCCATATGCTGCTGACATAGGGCATGGAGAGACCTGGATGGAATTCAGAAGAAACCCAGTCCCCAGACAATCTGTCTAGTGCTGGAAAGTGCTACTGGGGAAAGTGGCCAACAGTCTGAGCAACCAGAGGTCTAAACTACTCAGAAGCCAACACCCTGACAGGATGTACACACCAGTGAAATAGTGGCATAAAGTCTCAGTGGGTAACCAATTAGCTTTCTTATTAGCTAAGAGATCTACTCAGCATAAAGTAACCCATATCTGGAATTGAGAACCAGATCAGAATCCTATGGAGACAAAGGTTATTTTCTGCAGTGTCAAGTTCTCACTAGTCTTTGGCTAAAAGAGGTGTTACCTATGTAAAATTATCCTTAATTTAATAATGCTTATGTCATTTAAACTATGCTGACTTCACTTTCCATTGGAGAATCTTTTTTTTTTTTTTTTCAGAATATAGAAAGACAGGAGGTCATAAACTACCCCTTGCACTTCAGCCGAGCCACAGATGAATCCACAAAGGGATGGGGAGACAAGCAAGAGTGCTGCTTTCATGCTATTCCTGATAACCAATGCCAGGGTTTAGGAGAGAGACCCTGTGGATACTCAACACCTACCAAAATAGAGATACAGAGGCTCTCATGACTGAAGCCGACTTAAAACTCACTCACAACAGCTCAGGGAATTTTGTGGAAGAGGGGGTGGAAAGATTGTAAGAGATACACATTTAAACATTGTGCCCAGAAGCATTCCCTACTCCCCAAAATATCTGACTATTGCTCAAACAGTGCATAAACTACAACCCCATGGGGAATACCTGCAACCCTACTGAAGAGTGTCACCAATGGAATGGGGGCACAGACAAGGGAAAAGAGGGTACCGACACATGGTATATCCATAAGAAACATCTTGTTAATAATGAAGACAAAATAATAAACATTTAAAAAAGAACTATTCAATTTTCCTTACCCACTGTGATGGTTAGTCTTGTATGTCAACTTGATGAGATTTAAAAATTACCATGGAAATAATCTCTGAGTATATCAGTAGGAAACTTGATAGATTAGGTTAACTAATGTAGGAAAATAATTTACCTTAACTGTGGGAAGTACACTTCTATGAGTTGTATTCTCAAACTGAACAAAAAGGAGAAAGGGAGACAGGCAGAGACATCCATCTCTCTCTGCTTCCTGACTGTAGCTGTATGTGCCCAGGTGCTGTGTGTTCCTGTCATTATGCCTTCTGCTCCTTCTCCTGCTGGACAATTACCACAAATTGTGGGCCAAAATAAACCATTCATGTCTTCCATTGCTTTTCTCAGGTATTTTGTCATAGCAATGTGATAGGCAACTAATATATTCATTTATGGACTTGATGATTCATTAATCTAGTATCTTGAGTTCTTTATGTACTCTGAGTTTTAATCTACTGTTGGATAAATAGCAGACTAATATTTTATCGCCTTCTATAGGCTGCTATTTTATTCTTCTTATTGTTTATTTTGATGTACAACTTTTTGATTGTGTCAATCCCACTTTTCAATTATGAAGGATTTATAAATTACTGACATCCTCACTGGAAAAGTTCTTTTGGACCATAAAACTTATAAGTTTTATTTTAATTTATGTCAGGCCACCTAGCAAACAGCCCTAGCCCCTTCTTGGTAATCAGTAAACAAAAGAAGAGGCTCTATATTCTCATTATTCACTCCCAAAGACAAGTAAACTTTGGATAGAGACAGCCTAAAGTTTGTTTAACCTTACCTCCCTTGCCCCCAGCTCAGGCTGTCCTGAAGCCTAACTCCTTTAAATCCCCATTACCCACTCAAGGGGGCCACCATTCCCATTTCCCACAGGAGAAACCTGACCCTTGGTATACTACATTAAAGTCTGTGCTGTTGAGTTTGGCTCCTCTCTCTTTCTTATATTCCTGACATTGGCCTGGTCAATCCCATATTCTAACAAATTGTTGCTATTATTTCCTGAGCTATTGATACTATTCAGAAAGACATTCTCCATGCCTATACTTAAAGTTTGTTATTGGAATAGGGAAAAGTTATTTTCTATTGTATACTGACAGTGTTTATAAAATCTAAGTGGATTCTGGTGTAATGTCTTTTAAGTATAGAATCATATAGATCATCAACACAGAAGGATAATTTACCTTTGCTCTTTTCTATTTCTATCCATTTTCTATTTCTATACTTTATATCTTTTTTGTTATTATTCTAAGAATTCAATCATTATGTGGAATAAAAGTAGAGAAAGTAGACACACTGGTATAATTCCTAATTTTAGAGGAAACACTTTCAATTTTTATCCTTTAAGCATAATGTGGATCTAGGTTGGCAGGAGGTAACCTATATTTCACATATCTTTGCTTCCTTTGTTTTGATGTGATTGTTCAGTTCATAGAGAATCACAGTTGTATCATTGAGGGTTGTAATTTTTGAAAACAAAAAGTATATTTTGTGTCTTACTTAAGATTTTTCTGATTCAGTCTCTAATTTGTGTGATTTTTATTTTTATTTTTATTTTATTTTTTTTTTATTTACTTATTTGAGAGTGACAGACACAGAGAGAAAGACAGATAGAGGGAGAGAGAGAGAATGGGCGTGCCAGAGCTTCCAGCCTCTGCAAACGAACTCCAGATGCGTGCGCCCCCTTATGCATCTGGCTAATGTGGGACCTGGGGAACTGAGCCTCGAACTGGAATCCTTAGGCTTCACAGGCAAGCGCTTAACCGCTAGGCGCTCCAGCCCTATTTATATTTTTAAAATGTACAAATAAATTTGTATACATTTATGGCGAATACAAATTTATTTGAAGTTAAAGTTACTATTGCTGATGTTTGCTATTCAAAATAAAATGAATCTTTACATGTTTAATTCTGTTATATTATGACTTTTGTTTTTCCTGTATTCATAAGTAGCTGCCTGAAACTTTTGTGCTTATTTGTATTATGAAAGAGTATTATAGTTCTACTATAGCTTCCGTGTTTACAACCATGGTTAATGTACTTGTTTTTATTTGAATAATATTAACATTAGCTGTAATTACTCACATTAGAGTCACAGAGGTAGTTTTTAACCCCCAGTGCCTCCTACAATTGGACTGGTATTCCTGATGAAAATATTTTATGCAAGGAGTTAAGCACAACTGATTTATCCAGTCCTTAAAATTAAAAAAAAAATTTCATAAGCACATACAAAACTTTAATTTTTTTTTTTTTTATTTATTAATTTGAGAGCGATAGACACAGAGAGAAAGACAGGTAGAGGGAGAGAGAGAGAATGGGCGCGCCAGGGCTTCCAGCCTCTGCAAATGAACTCCAGACGCGTGCGCCCCCTTGTGCATCTGGCTAACGTGGGACCTGGGGAACCGAGCCTCGAACCGGGGTCCTTAGGCTTCACAGGCAAGCGCTTAACCGCTAAGCCATCTCTCCAGCCCTACAAAAGTTTAATAGTAACTTGTGTAACAAATCATGTGGATATTCTGTAAAGCTGGTGGTTTCCTCCTGACCTTGCCCACATGGAAACATCTGCTGTGGAACTCCAGATTCCCTGCTCTGGAGGTGCACCCATGAACCCCTTGCTGTGCTGTCTGCCATCCAGATTGAATGGTCCCAGAATCCCAAACTCTGGTATTCCCTGGTCCTGCTCCAGAGGGTGCACACAAGCATGAGTAGGACACAGCACCTTCTCCACCTTCCAGTTCCCGGGCCCAGATATACCTGCTGCTGGTTTGGGCTGCCTTTTGCTCAGGTTTCCTAGTTGACCACCTGGTGGGTCACCAAGTCCCTACTTTCCTGAGCCAGACAATATAAAAGTCACTATGGGACCAAGCCTCTTGGTCCTGGATCCCCAGCTTTCCAGATACTGGGTCCCCAATCCCAGATCCCCTTGTGCTGAAGAGTATGTGTAAGTGGGGTGAGTAGGCCAGAGGACCCACTTCCCCAGGTAGCTTCGAAGTATTTGCAATCTCCACAATCTATGCAACTGTGGCTTTAACCATATCATACTCCAATCTGATTCTCATTTAAAACAGAATACTCACTGAAAAAAGATCCTACCAGGACAAATACTTGCTCCCCCATCAATAAAGTAAAAACTTACTCCAAGATGAACCACAATTCAAAAAGAAAACGAAAAGAAAAGCAATGAAATTCAGAAAGCTGAGGGATCTCCACCAAGAATGCCTAGTTCCACAATGGAAACCTCCAAGCCTCCAGTGAAATGACAGACAACAAAAGAGAATTCAATCCCAAAATGAAAACACAACAAGCCATGTGACCCTGATCAAAATAATTGCTGAACTGGAAGCAAGCCATCAAAAAATCAACCATAATATATATGAAATTGAACAGAGTCATCTCTTAGAGCACTCAGCTTCTGTCACTAGACTTAATTTTGTTGAAGAAAACAAGAGAAGCCTCAAAAGAGATATAAATTAATTGAAGATGAGCCAACAAATAGAGTTCTCAATAACCACCTAATTAAGCATATGAAAACATGATCAAATGCAAGAATGAATTTCAGGAAGCTACAAGAAAATCAGACCTTGAACTGAAATTGTACCTCAAAAAAGAGATAGACATGATGCAAAATAACACAACAAAAAATAAAAATCAAATAACACTTTTAAAAACCTCTCTAGAACCTCTTAATATCAGAGTCACTCATGTGGAAGACAGAACCTCTGAGCTGGAAGACAAGACATAAGAAATTGATCAAAAATCCAAAAACTTTGCTAAGTTCAAAGAATGTCAACAGAGTATGAGGGAACTGTGCAATAGCATAAATTGCCCAAGCATCTGGATCATGGGTATACCAGAAGTAGGGTAAAACCAGGCTATAGGCATAGAGGATATATTCTACAAAATTATTGAGGAAAAATTTCCAAATCTTGCAAAAGAGAGGCCCATCCCATTACAAGAAGCTCACAGAATACCAAGCAGACAGGACCAAAGAAGAAACTCTGCAAGGCACATCATAGTTAAAACTCTTAACAATGAAAACAAAGGGAGAGGACTAAAAGTAGCAAGAGAGAAACAACTCACTACATACTAAGGCAATCCCATTAGAATTACCTTAGATTTCTCTATGAATACTCTGAAAGCCAGAAGCATCTTGAATGGAACACTTTAAAGTCTTAAAAGCTATGGCTTCCAACCCAAACTACTGTACCCAACAAAGTATCCCTCAAAATAGGTGGTGAAAAGAAAACTTTCCATGAAAAAAGACAATTCTGTGATTACATTAACATAAAGCCAAACCTACAGAGAATATTTCAGGGAATACTTCACACAAAGGAGTCAAACAACCAATCTGAAAAGTTTACAAGAATAAGATCAAAATAACTGAAACTAGAGCAGGCAGAAAAAGTACAAAACATCAGAAAGCACCAAACCTCATAAACCACCCATCATGGAAGAGATTACATTGAAACTTATATTTATAAACTTAAATATTAATGGTCTTAACTCACCTATAAAAAGACACAAGTTAACAGGGTGGGTCAGAAAAATGGACCCTTCTACTGGTGTCTTGAAAAAGCCCAACACACCACTAACGATAGACACCGCCTCATGGTGAAAGGACGGAAAATGATATTCCTAGGAAATGGAAATAAGAAACGAGAAGATATTTCTATATTAAATCTGATAAAATAGACTTCAAAATAAAAGTAATCAAAAAGGACATAGAAGGACACTTCTTACTCATCAAGGGAATGATCCAGCATAAGGACATTACAAACATAGATCAATATGCACCAAACACAGGGGCACCATCATAGTTTGGGTCTTCAATACTCCACTATCATCAATAGACAGATCATCCAAGCAGAAAATCAACAGGGAAATAATAGAGCTAAAATAATACCATAGATCAACAAGATGCAGTAGATATTTACAGAACTTTCTATCCCAGTTATAAAGAACACACATTCTTCTCAGCTTTTCATGGAACCTTCCTCAAAATAGAGCATATAGTAAGTCATAAACCATGTCTCCATAAATTCGGGACAATTGTAGTAGCTTCCTAAATTATACCACATCATAATGCTTTAAAGCTAAAAATTAAAAACAAGAAACACATTCGGAGCTCCACTAGCTCCTGGAGACTGAAAAACACACTTTTAATAAAATGGTTATGGAAGAAAAAAATTATTCCTAGAATTGAATGATAATGAAAAACAACTTATCAAAACTTATAGAACACAATAAAGGTAGTCCTAAGGGGAAAATTTACAGTGCTAACTACCTTCATAACAAAGCTGGAGAGATCCCAAATTAATAACCCAACTGTCCTCCTAAAGGGGTTGGAAATACAAGAAGAATCCAACCCTGAGAGCTCCATATGTAAAGAAATAATCAAGATCAAAGCAAAAATTAATTAATTGGAAACTAAGTTCAAAATAAGAAAATAAATGAAATGAAGAGCTGGTTCTTTGGAAAAACAAACAAGATTGATAAACCCCTAGCCAATTTGATCAAGCAAGAGAGAGAGAGAGAGGGAGAAAGAGAGAGAGAGAGAGAGGTCTCAAATTAATAAAAATAGAAAAAAAGAGAAGAGGTCACAATAAGCATCAATGAAATTAGAAGAATCATCAGAACATACTTTCAAAATCTGGAATCCACAAAATTGGAGGAGATGAAAGAAATGGATGAATTCTAGCCACAGTCCATCTACCAATATTAAAATCAGAGCAGATTAACCTCTTAAACAAAGCTATCACATACATGGAGGTTGAAAAGTTAATCAAAAAATTCCCCCAAAAGAAAAGTCTAAGACTGGAGGGTTTCTCAACTTAATTATATTAAACTTTTATTGAAAAACTAAAGCCAATTTTTCACAAAGTGTTTCACATACTAATACAGAAGGGACTCCTCCTCAACTCTCTTTATGAAGCTAGTATCACCCTAATACTAAAACAGACAGAAATGCAACAAGGAAAGAATACTATAGGGCTATAGAACAACATCTTCTCAAACTGAATTCAACAACATATCAAAAGCATTATTCGCCTTGCTCAAGTAAGCTTCATCCCAGGGTTGCAGGGATGTTAAAGATATAGAAGTCAGACAACATAACACACCACATCAATAAACTTAATCACAAAAAACACATGATCATCTCAATTGATACAGAGAAGGCCTCTGACAAAATGTAACACCACTTCATGATCAAAATGCTGGAGACAATAGGCATGGAGGGTTTATATATCAATATAAGAAAGGATGTATATAAGGCACATAAAGTTCATATAATACTAAATATGCAAAGACTCAAGGAGTTCCCATTGAGATCATGAGCGAGACTGGGATACCCACTCCTACCACTGCTCTTCAACACAGTACCAGAAGTCCTAGCCCAAGCAATAAGACAGGAGAAAGAAATAAAAGGGACACATATTGGAAAGGAAGAAGTCAAGTCAGCCCTATATGCACATGGCATGATCCTGTATATAAGTGAACCAAAAGTCTCCATCTCAGAACTTCTAAAAAAAAAAAAAAAAAAACAAACCCTTAGTAAAGTGGCAAGATACAAAATCAACATACAAAAAATCAGTAGTCTTTCCATATGCAAAGGATAAATATACAGAGAAAGAAATCAGTGAGGCTGTCCCATTTTCAATTGCAAAAATAAATAAATAAATTAATTAAATAACTTGGAATAACACTATCCAAGAATATGAAAGACCTATACAATGGAAACATACAAAAACTCAAGAAAGAAATTGAGGGGGACTTGAGAAGATGGAAAGTCCTTCCATGTTCCTGGATAGGTTGAATTACTATTGTGAAAATGGAAATTCTACAGATTAAATGCAACACCCATAAAAATTCCAGCATCATTCTTCAAAGAGATTAAAAAAGTGATTTCATTCATATGGCATGGCAGCAGGCCTCACATATACAATCCTCAGCAAAAGAAACACCTCTGAAGATATAACCATAGCTGATCTAAAGCTATATTACAAAGCCATAGTAACAAAAACAGCATGATACTGGCATAAGAAAAGAAATATCAACTACTGGGACAGAATTGTAGACCTGGATCTTAGGTCAAGTAATGACAGCAATTTGATGTTTGACAAAGATGACAGTAATGCAGACTAGAGAAAAGACATCTTCTTCAACAAATGGTGTTGGACAAATTGGATAACCATATGTAGAACAACAAAACTAGACCCACTCATCTCATAAATAAAAATCAAGTTTACATGGATTAAGGACCTCAATATAAGACCTGAACCTCTTCTCCTACTGGAAAATTTTTTAAAAAAGAAATATTTTACAATATTGGAGTGGGAAACGCCTTCTTGAACAAAGCCCCACTAGCCCAGGAAATTAAACAATCACTCAATTAATGGGAAGTGAAGAAGCTAAAAAACTTTTACACAGACAATCATACCATAAACAGAGCCAATATATTATACACAGGATGGAAGGAAATTTTTACCAGCTATATCACTGACCAAGGCCTAATATCTAGAATTTACAAAAAACTCAAAAACCTAAGCAATAAAAAAAAAGTCAAACAATCTACTCCAAAAAAGGGTCAGAGAACTGAACAGGGAATTCTCCAAGGAAGAAATACAAATAATAAAATGATTAATAGACACACAAGAAAATGTTTAACTTCCTTAACCATTAGTTACAAATTAAAACAATTATGAGATTCCATCATACTCCAGTAAGGATGGCAATCATTAAAATATCAAATGACAATAAATGTTTGTGAGGATGTGGAGAAAGAGGAACCCTCATCCACTGTTGGTGGGAATGTAAACTAGTACAACCACTATGGAAATCAATATGGAGATTTGTGAAAAGGATGAATATGGAACTACCAACAAAACCAGTTATTGCCTTACTGGACATTTATCCTAAATGTCCCATGCTTCCTTACAGAGATATTTACTCAACCATGTTTATAGCTGCTCAATTCATAGTAGATAAGTACTGGAATTAACCCAGGTGCCCACAATTGGATGAATGGATAAGGAAGTTGTGGTGCATTTACACAGTGGATTTCTGCTCAGCAGTAAGAAAAAATGATACAATGAAATTGGTAGAAAAATACATGGACTTGGAACAGATCATGCTCTGTGAACTCACGCAATCACAGAAAGACAAAGGCCTCATGGTCTCATTCATCTGTGGTTTCGAGTTGCTGAATTGTCTATACCTGATAGACAATTCAAGGCCCACACAATAGGGATGGAAGTTGTGATAGTTAAGGTATTGTTAACTTGATCTGTTTAGTAATCCACAGAAATCCCTTTTGGGTGGGCCTGGAGGTTGCTTTCAGGAAGGCTCAACTAAAGGAAGAAGTCTTTCCCCCAGGGTGAGCCCTTCCCCCAGAGTGGGAGGCCCAGCTCAGAGGGGGACTTGACATAAGGAAGCTCTGGGTAAAAAGAGTTCCTTCCTTCCTTCCTTCCACTTGGCTGCTGGAGCTGCTCACTACCTTCCAGCGTGGATTGAAGACCAGCATCAACTGAAGACCCGCGTGGATCGAAACCCAGTGGCTCCTCAGGAAGTCGCCAGGCTTCCCGGCACCATCTGCAGTGCCGGGTCGGGAACTGCTGAGGCATCTGGCCACATGGACTGAGCAGCTACCAGGTTCTGTGATTCTCAGGCCTGCAACTGCCATTGGACTACTATAAACTAATCCAATAAGTTCTCTTTTGAAAATAATTCATTCTAGCAGATCTGTTCTTCTAGAGAACCCTGATTAATACAGAAGTGTTTGGGAAGGGAAGAAGAAAGATGTTGAAAAACACACACAAATCTAAATCCAAAATGTTCTGGTACCATAGAAACCTTTATCATGAAAGGGAGAATAAAAAATATAATCCTAGACAGGAGTAAGGGGTAGCATATGAAAAGAAGGGCTCTGGATAGGGTGAGATGATGCCTAACCTTCAAAAAGTTCCTTTTGCCTCTGGACTATAGCTCCCAGTACTAGAAATCGGTTGCTACCCCCAATGAGCTATTGATCAGACAGACATACGAGGTCACCAAACTAGACAGGCTTCTAGCAAAGCACTTGATTTCCTTCCTGCCTGAGGCAAAAGGTAAGGCCCTATTTCTGAAGATACTATATGCTACTGACATAGAGCATGGAGAAACCTGGATGGAATCTGGAAAATAGGGAGTCACAAGACAGTTAGCCTGTCTAGTGCTGAAAACACTATATGAGCTACTAGGGGAAAGTGGCCAACAACAGTCTGAGTAACCAGAGGTCTAAGCTACTCAGAAGCAAACACCCTGACAGGATGTACACACCAGTGCAATAGTGGCACACAGCCTTGGTGGGGAATAAATATCTTTCTGATTGGCTAAGAGATCTGCTCAGTGGAAAGGATCTCGAATCTAGAGTTGAGAACCAGTTCAGAATCATATGGAGACAAAGATTATGCTCTGCCATGTGAAGCTCTCGCTAGCCTTTGGCTAAAAGAGGGGCTACATACATTGATTTCTCCCTAAATTAATAATGCTTATCCAATTTAAACTTTGCTGACTTCACTATCCATTAGAGAATCTATGTTTATTTTTTAGAAGGTAGTAAGGCCAGAGAAGATAAACTACCCCTTGCACTTCAGCAAGGCCACAGCTGAAACCACAGAGGAATTGGGAAGACAAGCAAGAGTGCTGCTTTCATGGTGAACTTGCCAATCAGCACCCGGGTGAAGAAGACAGATGTTGAGGAAACTTAACACCTATCATAGCAGAGATCCAGAGACTCCTAAGAGCTCACTGAAGTCAACTTAAAATACATCCACTAGTACTCAGGGAATTTTGTGGAAGAGAAGGAGGAGAGATTATAAGAACCACAGGTTGAGACATGATGCCCAGATGGATTGCCTTCCCCAAAAAACTGATTGCTGCTCCCAGAAGTCATAACCTACAATTCCATGGGGTATACCAGCAACCCCTCTAAGAAGGGTCCCCAGTGGAATGGGGGCAGAGATGAGGGTGCCAACACATGATGTATCCATACAAAATGTTGTTAATAATAATAACAATAATAACAAAAATAATAAAATAATAAAATTTATATATTTATAATATATAATATAAATATAATATATAAATATATTATATATATATATATATATATATATATATATATCATACTATAAAAATTACTGTAAAAATACCTGCTCTGTCCTATCATCAGCTTTGACATACAGACAGGCAAAAAAATACCAGTAGGTGAGAATTAGACTCTAAAGCCTCTGTCAACGATTTTAAGTAATAAAATAAGAGTAAAATTACATCATAGAAACCAGCATTTACTGAGTCATTACTATAAATTTATGAACTTATTATCTTACATAACTTATTAGATTTGATTTTAATAACAATCGTATGAAATGTATGTTTTATTATCTGGAGTTCACAGAGTACAAAGCACTTTTACAGAGGTGATGTACCAAACCTGCATGCCCTCTGTGTGTAAATAGTGGAACCAAAATCTGATTTCAACAGTCAGAGCCCACAGTATGTTTCATAACCCTCTGTGCTTCCAGAAAGTGCAAAAGCACAAAGTGCCAACAGGTTCTTTTCTTCTTATGGTGCAGGTCATTCCAGAAGGCAAAACTAAATTCCTCCTTTCAGTTTCATTTGTGTATTCCTTGTTCTTGTCTGTTGGTTTCATTGTTCTTATCACAGTGATAATTCATGAAGAATTTCTTTACACATTTTTCCTATGATCTTTATGCTATGTTTAAATTTCTTGAAAGAAGAGTTAATATCTTTTTGGCTTTTGATTGAGTACCTCACTTATATACAAAGCACCGAATTTATTTTTTGAAGACAGGTAAGCAATTATATATGAAAGAAGCAAATCAGAGAGGGACAGTGCTGGTCTGTAACAGGTGTATGCTCATGGAGTCCTTATGCAAATATGAAAGAAATTGGTTCTATGTTTAATTATTGGCAAGGACATCAAGTTTCTATGGTCTGAAGTTTTTACATTAGAAATACAGATGTACTGTTACATTGGAGAAATTATCAGAAATGGATCACTGGGGCAGATTGAAGTTCAAAATGTCTGAAGTACATGAAGATATCATTTATAATAGTGAATTCATCTTTTAAAAATACTTATGTGAAAAGAAAGTCATGGAAATGCTATATATGGCCTTTGGTCTTTTTCATGTGACATCACTGTCATCTTTCTCATGAATGATCTGTGTGAACTGGTCTGCAGAATTCATGCTGGATAGTTAGCATGTATTACATGGGACATCTTAGATATACAGACAACAGGATTGAAAAATTCTATTTGAAACTGCCCATACTTTGTCATGGCACCAAAACAAATAGGGGAATTATAACAAAGAAAAAGTATATAAATTTTAGAAACTAAAACACTTCTTTCTTTCACTATGTAAGGAATTTTTATTAAATCAAGAATTTTATACTCCAAATTACATTTCCTTGTTCAGTTACCATTTCTGTTACTTAAAACAGAACTGACATTATAAGCTATTCCAGAGTAAATAACTACAAAATTAAAGAAAGGGATGCTTTAAGTTTTTGTACTTTGCTTAAAATTCATTTGCTCAAAGTCAATGAAACATTAATTTGTTTTTACATTTTACTATTTTTGTGTAAAATACTTATTGTTTTCCTTTTCATTGCATAATTTTTTAACCTAGGTTGGAATATGACCCTCTCCTTTCCCTCTTCCCATTTCCTCTGAGGACACACCTCAGTAGGGTTACTGGTGTTCACTGGGGGCTAAGTAAGACCTCTGTCTCTGGGGGAGCTGTGCCTACCCACTTTGTGTCTCTTGTGCAACAATCCCTGAGCTTTGCTGTGTTATGTCATAAGTTACCATTGAATTCTCTGTAGCCCCTGTATTTCTGCTATGATGCATTTTGATTCACAACAGTGCTGTGCTATTTCCCTAGAGGTGGTCCACTATCTATTGACTTATGTCACTGCTTCCTCAGCAGTTTCTTTTGGACCCTAGTAAATGTGGTAGAGGTGGCATATTTCTCTCCAATCTGCCAAATAAAAATTCTCAGACCAAGAGTGATAGGAGCTATCATTAAAGAGAATACAGATAGGAGCTTGAGAGACATTTTGATGAGACTCCCCACTCTATTTGTGTACGGAACACTGGAGCCTCCTTTTCTCTATCATTGTTATTTTCCTTATATACATAGGGAGTTGACTTGTTTCTCAGAACCAGTTATGAGTTATCTCCTACTAATTGGGCCTCATGTCCAATCAGAAGGTTGTTGGTTACCCACAAAGGCTGTGTGCCACTATTGTACAAGTGTATAGTTCTTCTCCAGTTGGTAGATTGTGTAGCCTTCAGGGCCTTATGCTTATTTATGATTTCCAGTGCCATGAGAGTTTGTCAGGCAAAGGCTAGCTTTCCACTCAGTTTCCACATTGTCACTAGGTGTTCTGAGATGGACACCTGTGGTGTCTTCAGCAATAGGGTCTTCCCTTTTTGTTTTGTCTGGTAACTAAGTGTTTGGCAAAGTCTTACATTGTGATATGGGAATCACATGATCACCCTGGCCATCTGCTCATTGTGGGTGTTAGCTCAGATCTGGCCCTGGAAACCCTTTCAGCAAAGTGTCAGTTTACAAAATCAATACATAGATATCAATAGACTTCCTACACACCAAAGAAAAGAATATGGCAGAAAAGATCAGTGAAGCTGTCCCATTTCCAATAGCCACAAAATATCACTGACCAAGGAAAAATAATCATGAAAACAAAAGCACGCAAGAAAGAAATCAAGAAGGATACAAGATGGAAGGACCTCCCCTGCTCATGGATTGGAAAAATCAGCATCATAAAAATGGTCATTCTACCAAAAGAAATTTACATATTCAGTGCAATACCTATAAAAATTCCAGCCACTTTCATTACATAGATAGAAAAAAGTAGTCTCAAAATTCATAGGGAACTATAGAAGGTGTCAACTATCGAAACTGTTCTCATCAAAGAAGCATTTCAGGAGGTATTGCCGTACCTGTTTTCAACTTATACAAAAAAGCATAGTAATAAAAACAGCATGGTAGTGGCACAAAAACAGACATGGAACAGAATAGAAGATCCAGGCCTTAGTTCAACCAATTACATCTACCTGATCTTTGACAGAGGTGCCAACAATGCACACTAGAGAAAAGATAGCATTTTCAACAAACAGTGCTGGAGAAATTTGATCACCCTTTGTAGAAACTAGCCTCACTCTTCTCACCCTGCATAACATTAACTCTAAATGGATTAAGGACCTCAGTATAAGACATGAAATTAAAACAACTGGGAAAAATAGAGAGAATTCTCCAATATATGGGAGTGGGGAAAACTTCCTGAATAGGACCCAAGTAGCTCAGGAATTTAAACAATAACTCAAGAAGTGGGATCTCATGAAACTAAAGCACTTTGATTTAATTTTTTTTATGAAGAGAAACACTATCAAACCAATATCTTTATGCTGTTTATTGAAAAAGACATATGAAATAAAAAATCAGAGGGAACAAATAACATTAAGAAAAGTAATTTCAGGCTGGAGAAATTGCTTAGTGGTTAAGCGCTTGCTTGTGAAGCCTAAGAACCCCAGTTCAAGGCTTGATTCCCCTGGACCCACATTGGCCAGATGCACAAGGGGGCACTTGCATCTGGAGTTCATTTGTAATGGCTGGAGGCCCTGGCGTTCCCATTCTCTCTCTCTCTCTCTCTCTCTCTCTCTCCTCTCTCTCTCTCTCTCTGCCTCTTTCTCTCTCTGTCGATCTCAAATAAATAAAAATGAATAAAATATTAAAAAAGAAAAGTAATTTCACATGCAATAATTTAATAAATATTATAGCATATTAAAATGAATGATATGTTAACAACTTGGAAATTTTACATTGCCAATTAAACTTGAGAAAATTAATAACATGCCACAGAAAAATATTATAAATATTAGAACTGGCTCAAGAAGTTTCATTTAAAAAATCCTTATTTGGTATCTAACTGTTGACTTAGCAGTCATTATCTACTGACAAAAGTGCAGTTGACCCATGATTAGCTGAGCTAAGAAGTGAGATGAAGAGAGAGGGACATAAGGTATCAAGCACTGAAATATCACTCCATGATAAGAATAAACTTAGAGTTCTACAGCACGGTGGGGAGACTATAGTTTATTATAACCCATTGTATATTTGACAGATAACTAGAAGAGGACTTGAAGGCTCTACACAATGATAACAAGCCAGGAGTCGTAGAGAAGCAGAAGAAGTAGGATCAACAGAAGTTTATATCAAAAGCCTCCACCCAAAGCAAAGAGAGGAAGGAAGGGAGGAAGGATGGAAGAAAGAATGGAAGAAAGGGAAGGAAGAGAAATAAAGTAGAAATGCTAATCAATCTGAATTAATCATTACATGTACAGATAATAGAATATCACAGTAGGTCCTTGCACTCCTTGAAATGAACTGACTTTGAACTCATTTTGTAGATTACTTGAATTAATGACATCTAAGTTGCATAATATAAAATTTACATTCTATATTTTAATATCCTATAAGACACTAGTTTTGATTTACCAATTGCATCTTTAAATAATTGAATCATTCTAAGATCCATTTGATCATCAGCAAAAAGAAATAAAGCATTTGATATCTGAAGTATTGTTTTAGTCAGTATCAGTAGTATTATACCTTGTGTTTCAATTATATTTAAACCTGGTTTTCTAGTGGTTAGAATTGGGGGTTCTCAATTACCTTTACACTATCAATAATTTTGTTCTTATGTGGTTTGTATTATTGCGGTAGGATTCAATGGCACAAATGGTCTTTGTAATCAGTTACCTAAATATATAAAGCAAAACTGTTTTCCAAAAGTAAATATATAAAAATTGTTTGACTTTAGAGCAGAAACAATTTATTCAACAACAGATATAAATATATTGTATAAAGAAAATTATTGACTAAAATAAACAAAGTAGACCCAATAGAAATGATAAAGTTAAAATGTAGCAGAAAGATCTTTTCCAAATAAGAGCATATAGGTCATATAACACCTTCTACATTTCATATGAAAAAACCCTAAATTTTCATTTCCAACTGTATGGAAATGTGTTGATTGCTTATGCATTTATGCATTTGAATTACAGAAAAATAAGCATTTATGTTAATTAAGTATGTGAAAATCAGACAAATTCACTATTACTATTAGCTAAGGAATTCAAACAAATTTCCTAAAAGTATAACCATACAAAGTATTGTAATTATATAAGTAAACAGGATTTCTCAGATATAGATGATATGTAATGATGTACTATGAAACATAATTTGAAATGTTCATAACAATTGAGATTACTACCCAGTAACACAGTATTACTTGTGTTCTGTGCAAACCTTAGAATACCTTTTTTTTTTGGGGGGGGGTTGAGGTAGGGTTTACCTCCAGTCCAGGCTGACCTGGAATTCACTATGTAGTCTTAGGGTAGCCTTAGAAAACAATGGCTTTTAAATTTCTAATTTAATTTCTAACCACCATTTCTCAACATGTAAGTATAAAAGGAGTGGAACTTTGGACTGCACTGTGTTAGAATGTCTCATTTTTAAAAAATTGTTGAGTTGCTGACAGGAATTAAAAAAAAATAAATAAATTTTACTGTGGGGTTGGTATGGAATTCTCAACAATTTATGAAGTGGTCTGACACATGTTTCTGTCATTTTGTACTATGTTTTTATGAAACTTGGCTTTCTTAGCATTGAACATTATAAAATTAAAATATTGATGACTTCTGAAAAACCTTGAAGTTGTTGTATGTGGTACAGTATCAAATATTCTGCCAAGATTCATTTATGTAAAAATAAACAAACACTACATCCCATCAGTATATAATATGCTTGCATCTTCAATGCATAGAAAATTATATGGTTACAAAACTATTGTTTTAAAATAAATTTAATTATGATTAATTTTCAGTAAATGTGATTTTTATACCTATTTTAAATACCTATGCATACAGGGACATGTAAAAACTTCTTAGGCAAAAAGAAGTCACAAGTGGAAAAGCCTTTCCCTAAGACATCTTTTATGCAAGTGCCAAGTAACAAATACAGAGATGTCTGTTACATTATGATTTGTAATAGGAAACAGCTAGAAACAAGGTAAATACGCTATATTAAAAATGAATTAATGGAGGCTGGAGAAGATGGCTTAGAAGTTAAGGTGCTTGCATGCAAAGCCAAAGGACCCCAGTTTGACTCCCCAGGATCCCATGTAAGCCAGATGCACAAGGGGGCACATGCATCTGGAGTTCTTTTGCAGTGGCTGAAGGCCCTGGCATGCCCATTCTCTCTCTCTCTCTCTCTAAAATAAGTAAATAAAATATATATTTAAAAATGAATAAATGTATATTTATATGGCATTATACCACACAGGTTCAAGAGTTATTAAATTTGATTTATATACATACGTACTAGAAAACTGAAAGATTATCATTTGTACTGCACAGTGTTTTTAAGATTCACTTATGCTAGTTGTGGTGGTTTGATTCAGATGGCTCTCATAAACAGGTGTTCTGAATGCTAGGTTCCCAGCTGATGGAGATTTGGGAATTAATACCTCCTGGAGGGAGTGTATTGTTGGGGATAGGTTTATGGGCTTTATAGCCAGTTTCCCCATGCCAGTGTTTGGCACACTCTCCTGTTGCTGTGGTCCACCTTATGTTGGCCAGGAGGTGATGTCCACCCTCTGCTCATGTCATCATTTTCCCCTGCCATCGTGGAGCTTCCCCTCGAGCCTGTAAGCCAAAATAAATCTCTTTTTCCCAGAAGCTGCTCTTGGTTGGGTGATTTCTACCAGCAATGCGAACTGGACTGCAACAGTAGTACACATTAATCAAGTTCCTACATCTTAACTGCTAAACAATTTCCATAATTCTGTCACTCATAGTTCCATTCAATATTGTTTAATACTAATAAGTAAATCATGTTATGTTCTATAGATTTTTCAAGTGCATAAATTAGTTTACTACTAAGTAAAATGATGGAAACATGTTCAGTAACCATAGAAACAAAACAGAAATGTTTCCTTTCTTGGTTTGGCTAGAATTAAAGTGGTGGTGAGTGAGTGGAGTAAGTGGATGGGTACAATGCAACATAAGGTTTTAGTTCTTAAAACAATAAAATAAGTTTCCAATGGAAGGATTTGAAAAAAAAAATGCCCTAAGAATCTATTCAAATTTGTGTTAAGAATTCTCAAAGATTTGGTGCTCATCCAAACTTAAATTAGCTTCCTAAAATTGCTCATAGTACCATCTGTGTATTTCCTTGAAAAATACAGTTTTAGCAAAGTTTCATGCTATATCAGTTTAGCAAGAACACTCAAATCCCTAATGCTTCTTGTTTCATCACCCAGACTCAAACTTCAGGTGATGTCTCATTGCCTGGACCCATCTTGCAAAAGAATCTTGCCTTGTTGATACATTACTTTTCTCATAGTGTGACAACATACCTGATACAGAAAGGAAACGAATTGTATTGTAGATCAAAATAACACAACTATCAGTCCACCATGAAAGCAGTGTTGAGTAGAGTATAATAATTCACATTAAAGCTGCCAAGCAGAAAGGGATAAGAACAGGTTACAGGGAGGGGAAAGGCCTAAGTGAGCTCAGGGAAAGGGATTGTATAAAAGAAGGGTGGGGGTGAGGGTCAATCAAAATACAAGATATTTTGAATAAGACATATGAAAATCTACTTTCTTGAATAATGGCACATCCAGAAGCAATAGATTGTTAGTAGAAAATTTTCAGTGCCAGGGATGGGATACCATCCAGTGAGTTGTTGACAAGGGAGGTCCCTGTTGCCTCCAAAACACTATAGCTATTGTCAAGGCCCTTAGTATCCCATGAGAAAGAGATGGTAAGATCCTATTGCTGAAGACTTCATGTGCCTGAGCAGCAAAGTCTCTAAGAAATTAAGCTGGTGCCGAGCAGAAAATCTCCCTGTAGCCCAGCCAACTGAATGTGGGAAAAAGCTGCACTGTATGCAGCCTTATGGGAGACAGAAGTCATCAGTGATGAAAACAGTAAACACTGGAAGCCTCAAGTTTGGCCAGACAGGCCAAATAACTGAATTAGTGCAATAGTGGCATGTCTGCTCTGGGGAAAACCAACTGCTCTATAATTGGACTGAAGGCCTGCTCTGTGGGAGGGAATACATGCCTGGTACTGAAAACCTCATCAAAAGCCTATGGCAGGGGAGGTCATGATCCTTAGGGGTATAAAGCCTGCTCTTGTCTGGATAAATGCATATATTACTCTCACCAAATTGCACTGAAAGCACTACACTTAATGTTCATATTCATATATCAAAGCTAATCTCACTTCTATTTAAAGACACTTCTCTTTTTAGATGGCAATGACCACCAGGATGACCCAAAGGGCAACAGAGTACTGAGAAGAAAGGACAGAGGAGTGTCCAGCACTGAAACATCTTACACCCTCTAAGGCTCAGGGTCTATTGTGGAAGAGGTGGTGGAAAGAATGTAAGAAAAGTCTAGGAAGGGTGCCACACCTTACATACAACTGTCTGGATAGAAATTGGCCTCGATATCCAAAATCTTGCAGTACCTAGCAATACCTACACAAGTCCCTCATTATAGGAGAAAAAGATGATGACATCAAATTAAAAGAGAGGGAGAGAGGGAGGGGATATGACAGAGACCAGGGTTATGAAGGGGAAAACAGGGGATGGGAGGGAAATACCATGGTTTGTTGTCTGTAAGTATAGAAAATGCCAGATACACAAAGTGGCAAATGCATCTGGAGTTCATCTGTAATGGCTAGACAACCTAGCACTCCCATTCCCCCCCCCCCCGTTTCTCTTTTACTCCATCCCTTCCTTCTCTCTGTCCTTGATTATAAGTAAATGCATACATTTTTAAATTAAGAAAATACTCTGTATGGATACATCATGTGTTGATACCATCTTTTCTCTCCTCCCTGCCCCCATTCTGCAGGAAACCTTCCTCAATGGGGATTCTGCTATTCCCCATGGGGTTGTGGGTTATGAGTTGTGGGAGCAGTAGCCAGTTACTGGTGGGGGGAGCAGTGCCTCTGGTCATGACATCCAAACCTGTGGCTTTTACAACCTTTCCACCCCTCTTCCACAAAACTCCCTGAGCCTTGATGGATGTGTATTAAATCTACTTCCTTGGTGAGTTCTGGATCTCTCCTCTGGTGTATTGTGAATAGCTCAGCATCTGGCTTCTTCACCCTGGTACTGATTGTTAGGCTCACCATGAAAATAGCACTTACTCATCTCCCCACTTCCTCTGTGGATTCAACTGGGCCTTGACTGAGATGGGAGGGATGGTTTATCTCATTGGGTCTTGCTATCCTCTGAAAAAGCAATAGACTATCCAGTGTATAGTGAAGTCAACATAAGTTAACTTCGATAAGCATTATTAACTTAGGGAGAGTTTAATGGATGTAGCCCCTGTTTTAGCCAAAGATTGGTGTGAGCTTAACATTGGAGAACATAATCTTTTTCTCCATAAAATTGTGACCTGGTTCCCAATTCCAGATATGGGTTCTTTTCCACTGAGTGGATCTCTTAGCCAATCAGAAAGCCATTGGTTACCCACCAAGTCTGTGTGCCACCATCTTACTGGTGTGTAAAAAAGAGAAAAGAATGGGCAACCAAAGCAAAATTGAAGCTCATCAGAACAAACAGTAAATGCTGTAATGTCTATAAACTGGGACTTGTGGTGGTATGATGTGCGTTAAACAGAAGTTCAAGCAGTTCTCTACTTGAACATTCTTGAAAAGTCTAGAATACAGCAGTAATACCAGCATAGGTATAAGACACCTGGGAACTTGTTTACCAAACTACCTTATGTCTAAACTACTGTGGTTTCCAGTCAACTTACCACAAGCACACATCAGTATTCAGGCACTACATATCACAACAGGCCTATCTTTATAAGCCATACTTTTCTCCTTTTAGACATTGTCTTGACCTGTTTTACTCAGCTTGAAGTATTGCTCATGTATTTTGGTACATGGATAAAATTTTGCAAATTCTGTCATCAGTATCAACCCTGCCCAGTGAAGTTATTAAACATTACACCTTGTATCAGGTATAGATTTTATGGTATCTTTTGTATTTATATGTTCTCAATCACAAGATAGCTGGCACTTACAAATGATGAAGGGTTATTTCTTGGGAAGCTTTCTTTAGACAACCAAAGGTATCCTCGTGGTGGAAAGATCTCTACAATTGCCTGATGACAAAATAACCCTATGATAGTGTTTAAAACACTCAGAGCCTTCTTCACTTAATATCACTATTAAAGGGCATTTCTTTTGTCAGGATCATTAGGTTCTTGTCAAGTACAGCCATTATTTTCTCATTGCAGTACAAATTGCATGATCAGAATCAACTGCTACCAGAAAAGTATTTATTTCAAGCTTAAAGCTCCAGGAGGATGTTTAATCATGATTGAGAAAGAATAGCAGGAACAAGCAGATGTGCATCACATCTCCCCTTTAGTAGGGACCAGGAGGAAAAAAAAGAATGTAAACCAAATGTGACAAGCAGAGCAGGGCTATAATACCTGCTCTCAGTAGTATACCTTGTCCAACAAGGATCTTCCCTTAAAGGCTCTACAAACTTCCCAAACAGCACCACAAGCTATGGATTAAGTATAAGGCTTATTGACAAACTTAAGAGGCTATGGGAGACATTTTATATTAAAATAACCACAGTTTTCCCCTGGCCACCATAGACTTAAGGCCATTTATGATTTAAAAAAAAAGTGCATTCAGTGCAACTTTAAAATTCCCCATAGTCTTTACCAATACAAACACTATTCAAAAGACAAAATTCCAAAATCTCATCTGAGACTCAAGGGACTCTCTCTAAACTGTGGGTCCTGTAAAATCAAAATACAAGTTTTCTTTTTTGTTTGTTTGTTTTGTTTTACCTCCAACATATAATGGCACAGTGTAAGAATTCATATTCTAAAAAGTAGGAATGTGGGGCACAGCAAGAAAAGGAAAGACATAATCAATGCAAAATAGAGAACCAGCAAGATAAACAACAAATCTTACAGCTCCATGTCTGACATGTGAGACTTATGATCAGTCGTCTAGACTTCAAAAGGCTTGGGAAACTTTTGTCCCTCTCTCTGTGTTGCTTGCATCTAGCTCTGCACTCTAAGCAGCTGCTGAGTTCCTCACCCTCCAGTTTGCATCGAGCCTCATGGACTGAGCAGCTAGCTAACTGGATAATACATCTCTTCAACCTGCATCCAGCTTCATGCACTAGACAGCTACCTGGTTCTTTGACTTTTTGCATTGTATACAGCTTCGTGGAATGAGCTTCCTGGATCCCGTGACTCTTCAGCCTGGATCGAGCCTCCTAGACTGAGCAGCTTCTGGGTTCTCTGACTTTACAGTCTGTAGATAATTATTGTTAGACTGCTGAATCCATATCTTGTAATCTAATCTAATAAAACTCCTTTTCAACTACATACTCATTCTGTCAATTCTGATCCTCTGGAGAGCCCTAACCAATACATCAATTGTCAGACACTGCCAGGCACAGGCTGGACCCTACAGAAGATGGGCCTGAGCTTCCAGGCATGCCTAAGGAACCCCCAGGCTACACTAAGCCACTCCTTCTCCAAGCCTAGCACACCTGTACTTAGGCTTCACTCATAGCCCTGTAACCTTTGGCCAGTTGCCTAGGAAACTCCTTATATGGAATCAGTCAGCAGCCTTTACACAGCCCATCCCCCTGTGACCCTCTTCCCTCCACTATGTAGATCACTTGACTCTCTTCCTACTTGCTGGAACGAATATCCCTAGGCATTGGCTAGCAGCCTATGAACCACCAATCCCCTTAGGACCCTCTTCCCACTCTCAACTGCTTATAAACCCATTTCCCTATAGAATAAATGGAGCTACTGTCTAAAGTCGTCTCCTGGGTGTACATTCAGTCCTGCTCACTGCTGCTCCAGACGCTGCTCTCCACGATTGTCTGGACTCCCATGGGGAACTGCACGAGGATCCAGGGACCCACAATCAATGATGATTCTTTTCTATAGAATATTACTACTCTTAGCATATATAATACCACTAAAGACTATAGACCAGAGGATGTAAGAAAGATCAAGTCAGAAGGTTTTCTAAATCCATATAATATGAGGTTGTTTGAATTCATAAATACCAGATGATTGTGAATGCAGTGTGCTAGGATGAAAATTGCATTGGGATGTTTCTCATTTATCTTATAAAACACTTGACAAGAACAAGGGAGAAAGAAATGACTCTGGTTTAGTGCTCATGGTAAGGAAAATACAGTGGGATTAACTAGTGGCTGTGACAGTGGATGTCACATTAACCTCTGATTATATATATTAAAAAAATTAAGAAGCATGGAGTTTGATCAGAAATAGGGCTTGGCTGTATCATCAACCTTGTCAGCTTGACTCCAAGTCTGGAAGGTTCCACAACCTCCCAAAACAGTTCCACCAGCTAGTCAGCAAGTACTCAATTAAATGAGTCTATGGCGGTTATTTCACATTCAAACTGTAACATCTTGCTATCATGTTACCATGGGCTTATGACCATCTCCTAGTGTAAACTACACCCAGTCCAGCTTCAAAAGTCTCCATCAATACTTAGCTTGACTCTTGGGTAGGCTTAATGTGGTACCTAAATCTTTCCTTGGCAGATACTTCTTGTTCTAGCACACTATTCCATTTCAGATTAGATTTCACCCTCCACTGTTATATTTACTCTCATAGGGGCTATCTTCTAGGATACTGGCCCTGTGACACTATGTCTGGCCTCCCATGTAATTCTTTGAAATCTTGGTAGAAACCTCCCTGTGCAACCAATTAGCCCCAGTATCTGACCTCATGTGAAAGTCTTTTAAATATGTTTACAATTTTGACTCTGGGTACTCTATGGACAGGCAATGGGCAATTTCTAGGAGGCTGTCATAGCAAGTTTACTATTACCCCACTGGAACATGCTTAGTTTCTTTTTAATAGAGCCACTCTCTTTAACAACCATGTCCTCTTTACCCATATCTCCATTTCCAGCCAAACAGCGTGATTGTCAAGTCTTTCAGGCCTGCTATTTGGCCCTTTATTCTCATTTAGAACCTGAATAAAAATGGACAGAAATATTCATGCCAACATCTGAATTCTATGTTGTTTTGAAATTTCTTCCACAGCATTAATTGTTGAATTGCTTTTAAATTCAACTTTACTCAAAAGGTAAAGTATTTGTATAAATTTGCCTCTAGTCAACTTTCCAAATGAGTTCTCATTTCCACGAGAAACCAATGATCACATTTCATACTTTCAATATTTCTGTCAGCCTTCTGGTATTCCAATCTCCTACCAGAATGCCACAGCATCGTAGGCCTTTTCTAACCTGCTTTCTCAAATTCTTCCAAATTCATCCTCCAACATATTTCTGAAAGCCTAAGAACACAGTTCAGTTTATGTGCAGTGATATCCCCAATTTTAGTTCCATTTTTCTTTATTAGTTCATTTTCCCATTACTGTGTCAAAATACCTAAAAACTACAACTTCAGGACAAGGAATTTCTTTTACTTCTAGGTTGGAGCAGTGTGAGGTGATAATGGTGGAAAGGGCATGATGGAGCAGCTGAGATTATGGCAGCCAGGGATGGAGAGAGGGAGAGATAGAGAGAGAAGGGCCAATGGGACAGGAACAATATGCCACCTATATCCTCTCTCTAGGCCTCAGATCCAGTAGATTCCATCATTTCCAAAACCAGTCAGTACTCACAACAACCTGTGGAACACATTTCATATTCAAGGCATAACCATGGGTTTATTAAATCCTGATATTTTATTTTGGTAGTTTTCTAATCAATGACCCCAAACACACACACACACACACACACACACACACACACACACACACACGTACACACTACAAGCACACTGCCCAACCCTGCTTCTAGGTTATGAATTTCATCCTTCCCTTGCTGCATTTGGACTTGAGTTCAAGATCTCTTCCAACTCCCCATCTCATCACAGTGGACCTCTATTCTTATCACCATGCTCCTCAGTAGTCTTTCCTTGCTTGCTTTACCAAGAATTATACATGCATATTTTATTACTCTCTATGCCTTTCTGGATGTTGAAAAATTTTCTCATCAAATAATTCACATTAGTTGCATAGAAGATGGTTCTCTATGAAAGAGTGTTTGCCACTAAGGCCCAAGGACCCAAGAGAGCCGGAGACTGCCAGCACTCAAATAAAAAGCCGGATGTGGACATGTGTGCCAGTAACCCCAGTTCCATATGGGTCAGAGACTTTTGAATCACTGGGACTCTCGGGTAAGAGAGTCATACAGAAAAATGAGAATTCTGGATTTAGTGAGAAGCTCCATTTCAAGCTATGGAGGAGGATACTCAATGTACTCCTCTGACCACCACATGTAGACACACATGCATACATCATATATGCACACAGACATACACAAATAAATAAAATGATAGTTCACAAGATAACTTGAAAGAATAGTGTTTAATGTATATTGTTTGTTGAGTTTAAACATGTGTAAAAACTTGTGATACTGTCATTATAATCGAGACACTTATCTAACATTTCCCAGTTTCTTTTTATCCTTTTATGTCTTTTTCATTTTGCTGTTAATCCTACTTGTTTATTATGGTAAGAATATTTAACATTTGTCTATACTTCACACACCCCCTCCCCACCCACAGGTATAATTTGAGAGAGAAAGAGGCAGATAGAGATATAATGGGTGCACCAGGGCCTCTAGCTGTTGCAAACAAACTCCAGACACATGTGCCACTTTTTGCATCTGGGTTATGTGGGCACTGGGAAATTAAACCTGAGTCCTTAAGCTTTGCAGGCAAGTCTAAACCATCTCTTCAAACCCATACACTTAACTTTTGAAGTGTTCAGTGGTATATTGCTTAGTAAGGTATGCCATGGACTTATTCATGTAACACAACTGAAACATATTAGCCATTGAAAAGTGACTCATTGTTATGCTAATTCCAAACTCCTGGCAAATGTTATTAAACTCTGTTCCTGTGAGCTTGAATATTAAAGATACCTTTAAAGATAGAATTTTCCAGCAGAAGTTTAACTCCTGCTTGGCATTTTCATTAATATACATTTCTTCTATATCTTCTCACTAAGTTGCTTCTCAAGCTTTTGTTTTCCATATTCCAATTATGACATTTTCTTTTTTAAAAATATTTTACTGGGCTGGAGAAGATTGCTTAGAGGTTAAGGTGTTTGCCTACAAAGCCAAACGACCCCAGATCAATTCCCCAGAACCCATGTAAGCCATGCACAAGGAGGCACATGCATCTGGAGTTTGTTTACAGTAACTGAAGGCCTTGGCACACCCATTCTTTCTCTCTTTCTCTTTCTCTCTCTCCCTCATTTTCTCTCTCAAGTAAATAAATAACATATTTAAATTTTTTAAAAAATAATTTACTAATTATTATTTATTTGACACACAGAGAGAAATGCATGCACCAGGGCCTCTAGCCACTGCACACAAACTCCAGATGCATAACTACTTTGAACATCTAGCTTTATGTGGGTCATGGGTATCAAATCTGGGTCCTTTGACTTTGCAGGAAGGTGCCTTAACTGCTGAGCCATCTATCCAGCCCTGGTTGTACATTTTCTTAGAAGTTGAGAAGAATGTTGAGAGAACCAGAGTCAAAGACAGAAAATTCATTACCTTCTCAAGAAAAAAAATGTCAATTGTTAATTATTCCTTTAACTCTAAGACTAGTTTACATTAAGAATTTTAAATAATTCCTGCAAACCAACATTGTGTCTACATATGTACCAAACTCATGACCAAACAGCTTTTGTTTCTCTATATGTATCCAATGTTGTACAAAATTCTTAGTGGAAAATTAAAAAAAGTTTAATGATGCCATGTTGGTTGGTATTTAAAAATATTAGTATTAAGTATTATTAATATGTCATAATACAATTAATATAAAAGCAGATAATATTTCTATATATAATACACTCACTCTGAAATGCATTGTCATAAGCTTTTAAAATTCAATTTGCCACATTATTTAAGCAAGAATTTAATATACTATAAGTTCTCATATAAATGGATAGCTAGATTTTTAATTATTTTTTCCTTTTATAAGAAATGATAGAAAGAATGCAGTTTTCATCTTCTGAATCATTTAACTTACAAATATTCAGTGCCAGCTATATGCAAAGTGACATGCTATATTCTTTGTACTAAGGCTGCTGCACTCATAGGTGAGAAATAGATTAGGGAAGAATAAGTCTTATTTTGAATAGAGAGAAGCTACTAATTTGAAGATGTATGACTAAGGCAGATACTATGAGAAAGAGAAATACTCTGAACAGGAAAATCATAGAAAATATAGAATAAAGAGTAGCATCTGGTATATTCAAAATAGTTGCAAATGAAGAATAGAGGAGAAGCCAGAGTATGTAGGCCATCTGGACCAAGAAAATAATACTAGAATTATTTTTTCTTGAGGCAAGCCAAACACTCTGGCCTGTTTTCTAAATGTGAAAGAGTGAAAGTGACAGAGAGAGAGAGAGAGAGAGAGAGAGAGAGAGAATTGGCACACCAGGGTCTTCAGCCACTGTAATCAAACCCCAGATGCATGTGCCACGTTGAACACATGTGTGACCTTGTGTGCTTGTATCACCTTATGCATCTGGCTTATGTGAGACCTGGAAAATCAAAGATGGATCTTTTTTTTGCAGACAAACCCCTTAATTACTAAGCCATCTCTCCAGCACTGGAATTATTTGTTTTAAAATAACTTACAAAATAATAAGTTTCCAAATGGAATTTTAATGCATACTTCATTTTGGTTGATTTGTACCACATTCCTTCATCCCTCATTTCCCAGCCTCCCTTTGTTTCTGATGGACACTTTTGCTCTTAATATTTCTTCCTTCAAACTTGTCCTATTATTTTTCCTGTTTCATTCCTTTAAGGGTTTTTTTTTTTTTTTTTCTCATGGATCCAGTTCTACTTTCCTGGCCTTAATCCATATTTACTTCTACTCAGATAGCCATATTTCACTGTTAGAAGCTAGGATTTGCACAGGAGAGAGAACATATAACACTTGTCTTTCTAAGAATAAGTTGGGCTGGAGAGATGGCTTAGCAGTTAAGCGCTTGCTTGTGAAGCCTAAGGACCCCAGTTCGAGGCTCGGTTCCCCAGGTCCCACTTTAGCCAGATGCACAAGGGGGCGCACGCGTCTGGAGTTCGTTTGCAGTGGCTGGAAGCCCTGGCGCGCCCATTCTCTCTCTCTCCCTCTATCTGTCTTTCTCTCTATGTCTGTCGCTCTCAAATAACTAAATAAAAAATGAACAAAAAATATTTTTTTTAAAAAAGAATAAGTTAACTCACCTAATATTATGTTTTGATGTTCCATTCATTCACCTGGCCATCTAGACTGGTTCTACTTTCTTGCTATTGGTAATAGACCAGCAATAAACAGGATATAAAAGTGTCTCTGTAGTAGGAAGTAGAAAAGTTTTGGAATATGCCCAGGAAAGGTATAGCTGGGAGTTGTAGTAGTTTTATTCTTAGTCTTATTAGAAGCATTCACTTTGATTTCCATAGTTGCTATACCAGTTTATACTTCCACAAATAGTGAATAAGGGTCTCTCTTTCCCCACATCTGCACCAGCATTTGTAGTCATTATTATTTTTCTTGATGATAGCCATTCTGACCAGAGGGAGGTGAAAAAACAATGCTGTTGTAATTACTTTTCTCTTGTGGCTAGAGTTGTTGAATACTTTTAAATATATTTATTATTTGTATTTTTCTATTGAGAACAATGTGTTCAGATCATTGGCATACTTATTGATTGAAAGCTTTAGATTTTTATTTTGTTATTTAATTTTTGCAATTCTTTTAATATTCTAGATAATAAAACCTTTGTCTGAAGTGTATCTCCCAAAGATTTTCTCCCTTTTTGCACACTGTCTATTCATTCTGTCAATAGCTTGGGTAGCTGTACAGAAGTATTTTAAAAAATATTTTTATCAGCTGGGCATGGTGGTTCATGCCTTTAATCCCAGCACTTGAGAGGCAGAGGTAGGAGAATCAACCATGAGTTCAAGGCCACCCTGAGACTACATAGTAAATTCTAGGTCAGTCTGAGCTAGAGTGAGACCATAAACCCTACCTCTAAAAACAAACAAGCAAACCATATATATATATATATATGTATGTATGTATGTATGTATTTGCAAACAGACAAAGAGAATGGGTGCACCAGGGCCTCTAGCTTCTGCAAACTGCAGATGCAGGCTCCACTTTGTGCTGCAGTCAACAGTCTTAAACCACTGAGTAATCTATCCAGCCCTGAAAAGAAGTTTTTTGTTAATTTCATGTAATCCCCTTTGTCAATAGCTGGGGATGTTTGTTGCACTACTGGGTTCTATTCAGTAATACAGTACTTATACCTATAACCTGAGGGGTGTGTGTGTGTGTGTGTGTGTGTGTATGTTTTCAGGAATTTCCGTGTTAACTTAAAATCTACTCTGTAGTTGGAATTGCTTTTTTGTGGGGTGAGAGATATTGATCTAATTTCATTTTTCATCCAGTAGAGATCCAGATTGCAAGCATTATTTCTTGAAAAGGAAGTCTTTTTTCTCATGCATATTTTAATACCTTTATCAAAACTTAGGTATTCTTACATATATGCGTTTATCTCTGTTATTTCTACTATTTTCCATTGATCTACCTGCTTGTTTCTGTGCAGCATCATTCCATCTTTATCACTATTGCTCTACTGTATAGTTTGAGATCAGATAATTGATGACACCATGTAAGTTCTCAGGCTTAGCATTGCTTTGGCTATCTGTGTTCTTTTATGTTTCCATACAAAATTTAGAATTTCTTTTTCTAGATCTTTAGAAGTATCATTGGAATTTTGATGGTGATTACATTGAAAATATTGCTTGTTATTGATAATATGACCATTTTTACAATATTATTTTTTCCAATCTGTGATCCAATCTGTCTTGCCATCATCTTATGCCTTTTTAATTTCCTTTTTCAAAGCTCTCTACTTATCCTTGTAGAAATATTTCTCCTCCTTAGTTATATATATTCCTAGATATTATTTAGGTTATTTAGAATCAGGCTGTTGCTATTTTTTTCTCAGTAGGTTTATTATTAGTGTATGTAAAATTTGCTAAATTTTGTGTTTATTTTGTATCCTGTTACTTTACTGAAATTGTTTATATTATATAAAAGATGTTTTGTAAAGTCCATGTGGTCTTTTAAGTACAGACCCAATACATTTGCAAACAGAGATAGTTTAACATAGGCATAGTATATATTGATACAATAATTATATGGAATTTTTAAAGCAGCATTATTTCACCCAGTTTACACAATCCAAATGACTTTCAATATCATCATGGAAAAATACTTTGGAAGGCTTTCTGAGAAGATAATAAAAATAGTCTCTTCTATTGAGTTGTGATTATTAATTTTATTCATGCATTTTGTTATGTTTTCTAACACTTAATTTTAGTTTTAATTAGTGTTACACATACTAAATTTGAAGATAAATACTTCCTCTACAAATACTTCTCTTTTCAGATGGTGGTGACCTTGCAATGTCTCAGAAGGCACCATTGTGCTCAGATGAAGTGACAGAGGAGTGGTCAGTATTGAAATATTTCTATCACACCTTCCAAGGCTCAGGGTCCATTGTCAAAGGAGTGCTGGAAAGAATGTGAGAGCCTAAGGAAGGATAGATCTGCTTTACAGTGCACTCTTCCAGACACAAAATGGCCTGGGTATCCATGACCTCATAGAACCTGATCCTGCTTATACAAGCCCATCATAATAGGCAGAAAAGATGAGGACATCAAAATATAAGAGAGACTGGTTGAGAGGGAGAGGAGATATGATAGAGAGTGGAGTTGTAAAGGGAAAATGTGGGGGGAGGGAATTACCAAGGTTTATTGTCTATAATTATGGAAGCAGTCAATTAAAATTTTTTTAAAATACTGTAGCTCTATGCTAGTTAATAGAGATGGAAAGTGGATTGATTTTAATATTTTATTAGAAATGAATGCTTCACTGTTAAGGCACAAATTATGTCAAAGGAAGTTACTCTAAAGTCACTAAAACTATTTCCTCCCCCCACAAAAAAAGTTGCCATAAAGGGAATGGTTTGTTTGGAGCTCTATTTTTTATTTTAAAAGAAAATTGATTTATTTTCCACAAAGTTTTCCTCCTGGCCCACCACTGGTTACAAGATTTGTACAGACTGATTTGGTAAATGCTTACTGTTTGTGTCTCTTGCCCAGTGAAAGGAATTGTTAACATTGGAATGGAAAGTATGTGCAAAAAAGTTGGTGTCAGCACTATTTAACAAGGCTTTTGTTTTTTACAAAGAATGGCCATTTTAATAAGAATTTTAATTTTTTTTATTTATTTATTTGAGAGCAACAGACACAGAGAGAAAGACAGATAGAGGGAGAGAGAGAGAATGGGCGCACCAGGGCCTCCAGCCTCTGCAAACGAACTCCAGACACGTGCGCCCCCTTGTGTATCTGGCTAATGTGGGACCTGGGGAACCGAGCCTCGAACCGGGGTCCTTAGGCTTCACAGGCAAGCGCTCAATCGCTAAGCCATCTCTCCAGCCCTTAATAAGAATTTTAAGTATTCGTAATAAATATCTGTATATAGAATGCATGTATTCATAACTTCTTATTTTTCACTTTATTAAATAAGAGATAATTAAAAGTAAATTTAAAAAAAAGAAGGAAAGAATGAAATAAAAGTCCCAATATGTGTAAATGGATTTCATGTTGAAGACTGGTAATGGGCATGGTTTTGTTCAAGTTAGCCTCAATGATACCTGCCATAACATTACTAATTTCAGAACAGGGAAAAGAAAATAGCTTAATTCTTGCACCGGTAGTAATTTTTCAGTTCTAAATCAGTTTAAGGTGTAGGGAGATTTCTGAAATACTTGTGTTTTTTTTCATTTGGTACTTTTTTTCATTTTATTTTAATATGTTATTCTCCTTTGTAAAGATAATATTGGATCAAAGAGTTTACTACTTAGCGAAGCTTCCATTTTATTTATTTATTTGTTTAATTTATTTTTTTAAATTTTTAAAAATTTTTTTTAATTTTAATTTTTTTTATATGAGAGTGACAGACACAGAGAGAAAGACAGATAGAGAGAGAGAGAGAGAGAGAATGGGCACGCCAGGGCTTCCAGCCTCTGCAAACGAACTCCAGACGCGTGCGCCCCCTTGTGCATCTGGCTAACGTGGGACCTGGGAACCGAGCCTCAAACCGGGGTCCTTAGGCTTCACAGGCAAGCGCTTAACTGCTAAGCCATCTCTCCAGCCCGAGAAGCTTCCATTTTAGAATTATACAGTAGGATTCAGGATGAAAGCTCTAGATATTTCAAAGAAAATCATGGAAAATTTTCAGATTTGTCTTCAAATGCACATTTACCAAAAAATTTAGACAAGGTCTGGGATGCCTTTAAATTTGAATTTATATTACACCAATTACAAAAAAAAAGAAGGCAAGATTATTTATATTATCCTCTAAGGAAAGTGATTGAAATGCAAGTGGTCCAGTGGCTTCTGACAGAGGCTGTAGATCCTATATTTGTTTCTCAGAGGAGATGAGAAGGCCATTTCTCAGTCATGTTTAACATACTGCACACAACCTGCTAGGGAACCCTTCATTGATAACATTTAAAATGGGGATATTCTTCCTTTTACTTTACATAGCATTAGCAACTGAAGGTATATTCTGATACCAAGTAGTGCATATATCCAGTTCTAGCATAGTGGTACAAAGGTGGAAGGACCAGATGGAGGCTCTGAACCACACATTTGACTTGTACATTGGACTCCAGATTGGTGTCCCAGGAGGAAATCAACACCCAGAAGTGACTCTGAGGCTTTAAAAATTCCACAGCAATATTTAAGTAGTGATTCCACTCTGCACTGGAATAAACAATTAACTGTGAGCACTAGACATATCATCTGTTGATATAACCAAAGTCAAGGGTAGAGAAGGAAGAAGACACATTCAGTTTCACCAACAACTAAGAATCTGGAATGAATGCTAAAATAATGCTTCATTCTCTGAACTTATAGATTACTAAGTTATTTAGAAATGAAAAAGCTGCATCAATTACTTTACTCATTACAGTGTCCAAATACTGACTAGAAGCAGCTTCAGCAAGGAAGGAATTATGTTGGATTACAGTTTAGGGAGATACAGCCTTCATGGCAGGGAAGACATGGCAACAGGAGCAGGAGGGGTCTGCTCACACTGAGCCCATTTAGGAAGCAGAGGGCAAATGAGAAGTGGGGCTGAGAAATAAAACATCAAGGACCACCAACAGTGACACACTTGTTCTAGTGAAGTTTCACCTCCTCAAAGTTCTGCTCCATTACCAAAACAGGACCACCAGCTGGGGATCAAGTATTCAAACTCATGAGCCTCTGTGGGACATTTCACATTTACGCCATAACAGAAATTATCAGATAAATGTGACACTTCTGGGTAAAAATAAGTTTGTTAACATCTGAATTTTTAGTATAAGAATGCCTACTAAGATCTTTACAAGCCAAGTACTGGCCCTGCTTGTAGTTTCAAAAGTACCATTAAGCCAGGCATGTTGGTTCACTCCCTTATTCCCAGAACTCCAGAGGCAGAGTTAGGGAGATTGCCATGAGCTTGAGGCCACCCTGAGACTACATAGTGAATTACAGGTCAGCCTGGGCTAGAGCAAGACCCTACCTTGAAAAAAACAACAACAAAAGTACCATTAAGTGGCATGTACTTAAATGCTTAATAAATTAGTTTTAATTCACAAACAAGTATTAACCCTTGATCTGTCTTAAGAAATATATATTTCTCCTTCATTTCATGATTTTATTATGACAAAAAGATAATCCTCAGAATACAGGTTGTAGCAGCTGAAATCTTTTAATTTAAAAACAATGTTTTATTCCATTTTATTCAATTTTTCTTAATTTATGTGAATAGAAATGCATAGTTATGAATAGTAATGCTAAATTTATTTCTCTGTGAATATTTAATAAACCCACTTTAAACAATTTTGTGGTATGAAACAGGAATAATTACTTAATTTTTTGTGGGAGAGTGTTCAAAGTAGGGTTTTACTCTAGCCCAGCCTGACCTGAAATTCACTATGTAGTCTCAGGTTAGCCTTGAACTCATGGCAATCCTCTTACCTCTACCCTCTCCTATGTGCTGGGATTATAGATGTTCACCACACATCTGGCTCGTTTACTTTGTTTTGATGTCAAGTATTGCTTTCCTATAAATTTTGAGTGGCAAATAGAGAAATGAGTGTGAGTAGAATGAGGTGAGTCATTGTTCTCTTCAGGTTGAGCAGATCTTGGCTGTTCCTGAAAGATTGCTTTCAAGGATGTAAAGTATTGTCTCAACCAGTATGTTGCTTCTTAATTGATCTTAGGAGAAGCACATGTGTTATCAAGTCTTGCCAAGAAATCATCTATGGCAAGTGGCAATCATTGACTGCCAATTGCAAATGAACAAAGTTAGAAAGAATAATTATATTGGATGAACACAAAATGAACATAGCTTTTTTTTTTTAATTTTGAAAACACTTCAGTTAATATTTTCAAATTGTGGTTGGATAATATCAAACTGTGGTGCAATTTTTAAAATAAATGAGTAGAGTAATTCTCAATCAGTTTTGATAGGATATTAATAAAAATGCTATAAAAATTAAATGTACTTTATTTTTAGTTAAAATTTTATGTTATACTCATTTCAGGGCATTAAGCATATGTGTTTTTAGAATTTTAACACCTATGTGCTATTTTCAAATATGTGTATTATCAAATGACTACATAGAACTTATTACTTTCACATACTTATGTCTGTTTTGCCTGTGTGGCAGGAACACTTTAAAAACTGCTTTAGCAGCCAGGCATGGTGGTACACACCTTTAATCCTAGCACTTGAGAAGCAGAGGTAGGAGGATTGCTATGAGTTCAAGGCCACCCTGAAACTACATAATGAAGTCCAAGTGAGCCTGGGCTAGTGAGACCCTATCTTGAAAAACCAACAGCAACAACAACAACAAAAACGGCCTTAGCAATTTTCAATAGAAGATATACAGTTTAATGTAAAAATCATAGCACCTGGAGATATTGCAACTCATTTATCTTAACTTTTAGTTCAACATATTTTAAGTTCTACAATTTCTCAATAATTACATGTAGGACTCAGTTCTGTTATGACATTATTGTAAATGTTGATAGTCTTTTTACTAGGATTCAATGTCCTGTTCAAAATTGGTTTCTACTAAGTACTTAGTACGTAAGGCCTAATTAACAAAGTAGTTTTCATTGTCATAACAATGCTCAGAATAGCTCTAAGAAAAAAAATATATAATTACCAGTTTTAATAGTAATAAGTCTGACAGTCTGTCTAGTGAAATAGCTACTCAATGATCTAATGGCTAAAAGATCAGAGCAACAATCTGAATGACACATACTGATTGCCAACATGCACAGATTTTCAATGATAATTTATATATGGATATAAAAATTGATAAAGATAGGGCTGGAGAGATGGCTTAGCAGTTAAGTGCTTGCCTGTGAAGACTAAGGACCCTAGTTCGAGGACCCACGTTAGCCAGATGAATGCATCTGGAGTTCGTTTGCACTGGCTGGAGGCCCTGGTGCACCCACCCAATCTCTCTCTTTCTGTGTCTGCCTCTTTCTCTCTCTCTCTGTCGCTCTCAAATAAATAAATAAAAATTAACAAAAAAATGATACAGATATATGATGAACAATTTTTCAGAAATTCTTTTATGCAATATTTTTAAGTGGTAGCAACTAAATCAAATGAACTTACTAGAATAATAAGTATGAATCCTAATTGGTACAAATATTTCAAATAAATAATAATGCTACTGAAACAATGTAAGTACACTTTCCTTATTAGTATTATATGGCCTTATGTAACCAAACATTGAAAATTAGTCAAATATATTTGCTTTCCTTACATTATGACCAAGGCACAATTAAAATTATTTTTAGCATGTATTGTGTATGTGTATAAACAGATGTGTGTCCATGTGTGCATAAGTCATAGCACAAGTATGAAATTCAGAAGACAACTTTCAGATGTTATTTCTTGCTTTCCACGTCATTTGAGTGAAGGACTCAAACTGTACACCATAGATTTTCTGAAAAGCTACCTGGCCCCCACACTTCTGGAACATTCTCTGTCTGCCTTCCTTGTGGCCCATAGAAAAGGCTGGGGTTACATATGCCTGTGACAGCAGCTGGGTTTTTATGTGGGTTCTTTGGTTTAGAACTGGAAAACTCAGGCTGGTGTGGCAAGTGCTTAATCCACTGAGCCATCTTCTCCTCAGCCCCTAAAATTCTTTTTCAGATCATATTTTATATACTTGCAATTTGTCCCTGAATGGATATTCTTTTTAATTCACTTAAATACATTATTATTGATTGTATCAATAGTCTACTAAATTAGGCCTTTACTACATATTTTAGGATGTAATAGATAAACAATTCTTGCACTGACTATGCCCTTATTGGGCACATGAGGTGTTAGACATCATGAAGTATAGCAGAGGCCAGTTTTGACAGTGATGTTTTATTACAGATGAAGACAATGCCTTTCATAATAGATCCCCCCACCTAGCCAGAGATGGAATGTGAGACTGCTCAGCTTCTAATATTAAGTGAAACCCTAGTAAATCATGTTTTAGAAGGCCTGTACATTAAAAAAAAATAAGAACAATAGGTTGAAGAGATGGTTCAGTGGTTAAGGCACTTGCCTGCAATACCTGAGGACCTTGGTTCAATTCCCCAATAACCATGTAAAGCCAGATACTCAAAATGGCACATGTGTTTAGATTTCATTTTCAGTGGCTAGAGGCCATGCTGTGACCATTTTCTGTATGTCTTTCTCTCCCCACCTCTCTCATAAATCAATAAGTAAATAAGTTAAATATTTAAAAAGAACAAAGACAAAGCAGAATGATTAATAACTTGAAGTTTCATAGAATTAAACATATGTACTCTAGTGAGACAGATAGGACTCAATTTATCCTGGACAGATGTTAAACATTGTTAAAAATGTATTAAGGGCTGGAGAGATGGCTTAGCGGTTAAGCGCTTGCCTGTGAAGCCTAAGGACCCTGGTTTGAGGCTCGGTTCCCCAGGTCCCACGTTAGCCAGATGCACAAGGGGGCGCACGCGTCTGGAGTTTGTCTGCAGTGGCTGGAAGCCCTGGCACACCCATTCTCTCTCTCCCTCTATCTGTCTTTCTCTCTGCGTCTGTTGCTCTCAAATAAATAAATAAATAATGAACAAAAAGTATTTAAAAATGTATTAAATTACTGCTGGTATTAAGTATAAGCACACTACTGATATTCACTTTGCTGTAAACAAGAAAGGCATTGGGGATGGGTAACCTGACATCCTAATTAAAGATGTAAAACTTTCCTTGCAGCCCAGGCTACTGTGTGTGTGTGTGTGTGTGTGTGTGTGTACATGTGTACATGCTTGGAATTCTTTCCACAAATGCATATGTTTTGCAGATGCTTTATGCATGTGCTGAGGAATTGAATGTAGGGCTTCAGGTTTTGCAAACAAGCACCATTACAAATTGAGTCTACTATCTACTTTAGACAAAAAGCTTATCAGTCTAACTGCTACCCAAACTGCATTGATGTCAGCAGCAGCAGCTTCAACACTCCAAGGACAGTGAGAGACAAGGATGCAAAATCTGCACCTGATTTCCCTGGCTACTGAAGTTATAGCTTCAGCCAGGGCTATTTGAAACAGTTTCAACCAGGCTTCCTGCCATCACAAGTCTCCATAAACTCTCTAAATAATCCCGAAAACACTTCCACCTTGGTCGGGGGGGGGGGCAATATTTGTGCTTCTCTTATTGGTCTAGGAGAAGGACTATTGTGAATAATGCTTAAGAAACAAGGCCATGATTTTTCCAACACACAATCCTCAATGACTGTTTTTGTTCTAAGAGGCAGGGATGTGATTGACCCAAACAAATGGCTGTAATTGTTCAAAACACCTGGAGTAGTTTAAATGTGGAATGTACCCCATAGATTCATATGTTTGTCCCATACCTGGTCCTCAGCTGGTGGAGCCTATGGGAGGGGGAGCCTTGCTGTGGTAAGTCACTGGGGTTGGGCCTTGAGGCTTCTGTTTGTACAGGAGCTCATTTTTGCTGCTTCTTTCCAGCTGATGGATGTGTCAAGATGTAATGCCCTGCTCTCTGTTATAGGCATACATTCTCTGACATGATGAAATTTCCTCTCAGGACTGTGAGTCAACATGCACTTTTTCCTTCCACAAGCCATTCTTGTGTGGTGTTTTGTTGCAGCAAAGGGAAAGTGGCTGCTGCATATTCCTGCCCAGGCTCACTAAGAAGCTCCCTTCAAGATATTCTCTTGTTCTGTCTTCCCTAACGTTACAGCTTTGGGGCAAGACAAGGCTTCTCTCTAGTTGTCTTTCTTGCTCACTTCAGAAGCGCACCTTGAAGCGCAAATGAAGACAAACATTAGAGTAGAGTACAGCAGCAGAAACAGCAAACGCAGTCACAGGCACTGATTACCACAGGAGCAGCAGGAAGGCCAAGATGGGAGCTCAGGTTTACAGTCCACTGTGGACCATTGAAGAAATAATGTCCGACTTAGCAGCAGACCTAGTGCCCCATCCCTGAGGAACATAGGCCCTGGCACCAGTGCCTGGTTCCCGACATGCACATGGGCTTCCCCAGCTTCTAAGAAGCCACCAAGGTCTCCAGGGTTCACCACCTGCTAGGCACTCCAAACAGAAGTGGTGAAGGTAGTGTCCTAAATAATTATGACAGTGAATAAGTTGTAGAAGGTGCCAGGCAGCCTCGTAGCTAAAGAAACAAGTGGATATATTGTGAGGCCACATAACAAAGAAGAGCTTAAAGGGGTGGGGGAATGTAGTAGGGAGAGAATGGAATAAGAAAAGAGAAGAGAAGAGAAAAAGAATATGAGATTGCCAAAACTAAAAAAGAAGGTGGTAAGATAGAGGAGAAGAGAATCTACAAGACCTGGTCACCAGAAGCATTCCAGGGAGCTCTCAGTCTTTGTAGTATGCTTGAGATCTTAAGCTAAGAGCTGTAGCACAGGCTGCTACCAAGAGCTAAGGGTGCCAGTACTCAAGGTCTCCATGAGGACAGTAACACTGAGATAGCTTCTTGCTACTGTTTCTACCTGATGCAACCACTGCTCACTGCTGCCAAACACAAGCATTTAAAAACTTCTTGCTTCCTCTTGTTTATATCCAGGCAGACCAGAAAATCCCTTGGTCAGGTGATGGTGGTACAAGCAAATTCATTATATATCAAAAAAAAAAAAAAAAAAAAAAACCAACCTGTAAAGTAGGGACTCTAGTGAAGATGGTGTCTGCCTAACCATGCCATATATCCTGGGAAAGGAAAGGCAAGACATTAAGGATTAATTGGGTCTTCTAGGTGGGAAGAGACTCTAATAGACTTCCAGTGGGAGAGCGCAGAGTGTACCAGTCCCTTGATCCCCTCATGCAGCCATACTAGCCACAGTCCCAGCCGCAGTTTCCTCGTGCACTTACTTCAGGCAAGGGGAGCCAGGCCAGCATAGCTCCACCTGTGCCCCTGCGTGCAGGTGAATGTCATTCCACTTGCCACCGTGTGTGCACCATCCCACTCTCCCCTCCCTGTGTAAATGCTGTCCCACTCCCTGAAGCGCACTGATGCTATCCCACTCTCCCAATCCCACAATGGATGTCTTCAATCAAAACATAAAAGAGGCATTAGGATAAGAACCCAAAAATGAACATATAAGCTATGCAACCCTGACCAAGCAAATATCAGAACTTGCAGAAAAGCAACAAAGGGTCAATAAGCATATCCTCTCTAGACTAGACCTAACAGATAAGAACATAGAAGGGTTCCGAAGACAGTTAAATGATCTGAAGGAGAGTGAAAAAAGAGGATGTCAATAACCAGCTGGCTAAGCTCAATGAAGACATACAGAGATGCAAGGAAAATTCCAATAAGTATCAAGACAATCAGAAAATGATGTGTAAAGGGAACTTGACATAAAGGGAAACTATACATAAAAAAGTAGTAGAAAATGCAAGCCAAATTGAACAAGCCCAAAACTCAATAGAAGCTCTCAAGAATAGAGTCAACCATGTGGAGGATAGAAACTCAGAACTGGGAGACAAAACAGAAGAAACAGTTTGTGAGTCAGAAAGTTACAATAAGTTCAAAATTTTTGTGAACAGAACATGAAGGAACAGTGGGATACCCTTAAACATCCCAACATTATGATCATGATAATACCAGAAGGGTAAGAAGTTCAGACCAAAGGCATGGAGAACTTATTTAACAAACTAATATAAATAATATAAGAAAACTTTCCCACTCTCTCAAAAGAAAGGTATGTCAAGATACTGGAAGCTAACAGCACTCCAAATAGATTGGACCAAAGGAGAAACTCTCCAAGACATATTGTCATTAAGACTGTAAACGTTCACATCAAAGAGAAAGTCCTAAAAGCAGGTAGGGAAAAATAACACATCACATTTAAAGGTAACCTCATCCAAATTACTTCAGACTTTTCAGTGGAAACTCTGAAAGCCAGAAGGACCTGGAATGGGACACTGAAAATTCTAAGAACCCATAGCTTCCAACCCAAACTACTCTACCAAGCAAAAAGATTCCTCATAATAGATGGTGAAAGAAAAACTTTCCATGATAAAACTCAGCTTTACAACTATATGAACACAAAGTCCAACCTACTGAGAGTACTGCAGGAAGTTCTCCACACAGGAAAATAAAAAAATCAACTTCAAGTGCATACAAGAAACCTATCACAATAACCAAACTCAGAGAAGGCACAAAAAACTACATAGTCCAAGAAAACATCAAACATTATAAACCATGACAATATGGCAGGGATAAAATCAAACCTCATAGTCATTACCCTAAATGTTAATGGCCTTAATTCACCCAACAAGAGACAGAAGAAAACAGAGTGGATCAGAATATTAGACCCCTCAATCTGTTGTCTTCAAGAAACCCACCTCACCACCAAAGACAGACATTTCCTTAGGGTGAAAGGGTGGAAAATGATACTAAAATCAGACAGAGATGCCACAATCAAAGAAAACTATAAGGCTATTTCCTTGATGAATTTGGAATCAAAGATCCTGAACAAAACCTTCACAAACAATTCAACAATACATCAAAAGCATTATCCACCTTGAACAAGTAGGCTTCATTCCAGGAACACAGGGGTGGTTCAACATAAAGAAATCTGTCAATTTAATACACCACATAAATACACTTCAACACAAAAACCACATGATCATTTGATTGCTGCAGAAAAGACGTTTGACAAAATACAACATAACTTCAAGATCAAAACACTGAAGAAAATTGGCTTGGATGGTTTTTAATCACAACATAATAAAGGGTATATAAAAAGCTCCTAAAGCCCAAATAATACTTAATGGAGAGAGACTGAAAGAATTCCCATTGAGATCAGGAGTAAGACATGGTTGTCCACTTTCGCCTCTGGTCTTCAATATAGTACTGGAAGTCCTAGCTAAAGCAATATGACAGGAGAAAGTACAAAAAAAGGATACAAATTGGAAAGGAATAAGTTAAGTTAGTGCTATTCATAGACAGCATGATTTTACACATAAGAGACTTGAGAGCCTCCATCTCAAAGTGCTTGAAGGTGATTAACTCCTTCAGCCAAATAGCAGAATATAAAATCAATGTACAAAAGTCAGTAGCCTTTCTATATGTAAAAGACAAAGGTACAAAGAAAGAAATAAGCACCATTGTCACATTTTCAATAGCAACAACAAAAAAATAAAATACCTTGGAATAACACTAACCAAGGATGTGAAAGGCCTATAAATTAAAATACTCAAAAAAGAAATTGAGGAACATGTGAGAAAATGGAAAGATCCATCCCCCCCACCCCATGCTCCTGGATAGGCAGAAATAACACTATGAAAATGGCAATTTTATCAAAGACAATATATAGTTTTAATGCAATACCAATCAAAATCCCAACATTGTTCTTCAAAGAGATAGAAAAAATGATCTCAAATTTCATGTGGAAAGGCAAAAGGCCTCAGATATCCAAGAATATCCTCAACAAAAGAAACATCTGTAAAGGCATCACCATACTTGATCAAAGCTATATTACAAAGGCATAGTAATAAAAACAGCATGGTACTGGCATAAAAACAGGAGTATAGACCAATGGGATAAATCAAGTACTTTGGGTCAAATAACTACAGCTACTTGATATTTGACAACGTCCCTAACAATGTAGGCTGGTAAAAAGACAGCATCTTCAACAAATGGTGCTGGACAAACTGGATAACTGTATCCAGGATATTGAAACTTGATTCACATATCTCACAATGCAAAAAATCAAGTCCATATGGATCAAAGACTTCAATATAAGACTGGAAACTTAGCTAGTACTGGAAGAAAATATAGGAGGGAAATTCCTTGATATAGAAAATGGAAAAGACTTTCTGAACAAAACCCAGTAGCTCAGTACCTTAAACAATTACTCAACCATTGGGATCTCATGAAGTTGAAAAGCTTTTCACAGACAAACATACAATAAGCAGAGCCAATAGAATGCCCACAGAATGGGAGAAAATATTTGCTGGCTATCCAAATGACAGAGGCCCAATTTCTAGAATCTACAAAATCTCAAAGCCTAAACAATAAAAAGTCAAACAATCCACTCACAAAATAGGGCAAAGAACAGGCAGTTCTCAGAGGAAGAAATAGGAATGGCAAACACACACTTAAGAAAATGTTCATCATCCTCAATCATCAGGGAAATGCAAATTAAAATAAATATGAGATTCCACCTTACACCAGTTAGAATAGAAAACATTAAAAAAACCAAATGAAGGGGCCAGAGAGATGGCCTAGTGGTTAAGGCACTTGCCTGCAAAACCAAAGGAGTTAGATTCCCCAGGACCCATGTAAGCCAGATGCACAAGGGGGTGCATGCATCTGGAATTCATTTGCCATCCATTCTCTCTCTCTCTATTTCTTTCTCTCTGTCTCTCTTACTCTTCCTCTTTGCCTCTCTCAAATAAATAAAAATAAATAAAATATTTTAAAAAATCAAATGAAAATAAATTCTGAGGAGGATATGGAGAAATAGGAACCCTCATCCACTGTTGGTAGGAATGTAACATAGTAGAACCATTTTGGAAAGCAATATGGAGACTCCTAAAAAGGTTGATGATATCCAGGCGTGGTGGCACATGCCAATGATCTCAGCACTCAGGAGGCAGAGGTAGTAGGATAGCAGTGAGTTTAAGGCCACCCTGAGACTACACAGAGTGAATTCCAGGTCAGCCTAGGATAAAGTGAGACACTACCTAAAAATACCAAAAAAAAAAAAAAAAAAAAACACAAAAAAAGCCAAAAAAAATAAAACAAAACAAAACAAAAAGCAGGTTTATTATACAGTTACCAACAGACCCACTTACTCCCTTACTGACCATTTATCCTAAAAGCTCCAGGTCTCAGTTCAGAAAAATTTGCTTAACCATTATTATAGCTGCTCAATTTATAATAGCTAAGAGCTGGGATCAACTCATATGTTTATCCTTAGAAGAGTGGATAAACAAGATGTGGTATATCTTCATGATGGAATTCTAAACACCAGTAAAGAAAAATAATACAATAAAATGTGAAGAAAAATAGTCGAATCTGGAACAGATCATTTTCAGTGAACACACCAATCAAAGAAAGATAATTTCTCATTCTCTCACTCATATCCAGCTCCTAACCTGAACCTACCAAAGATGCTGACATACCTAACAAGAACCAGACAAGAAGATGGGTGGGTGGGGTTGGAAGATAGGGTAAGAGTGGGGTGAGGGGGGCATACAACTGGACCCAAATGGCAATGGTACCATACAATTCTACATCTTAAAAGACAGACTAAATGGTTGAACCTTCATCATGTCCTTAGATGGAACACCTGAATCACAAGGCCCTGGAGAGGTAATGATGAAGTCTGACCTTAATCTTCTCCATTTCTCTCTCTCTCTCTTTCTCTCTCCATCTTCTCTCTCTCTCTCCCATATTACCTATCTTTTCCTTCCTTCTTCTCTTTGGTATTGACCTGTAACTCCTAATACCAGTATGTGACTAATATCCACAATGAGCTGTTGATCAAAGAGACCTACAATGTTTCCCAAAAGAAGACAGATTTCTGTCAGAGTACTTGATGACCCACCAAAGGTTAATGGTAAGACCCTACTGCTGAAGACATCATATACTGTTGGTACAGAACATGGAGTGACCTGGCTGGAATATGGAAGAGAGTCTCTGAAAAGTTAGCTCGTGTAGTGCCAGAAGTTGCTACATGAGCAACTGGAGGAAAATTGCCAGTATCTGCCCAAGCAACTCGTGGTATAAGCTATTCAACACAAAACACCTGACTTGATGCTCACACAAGTGCTATAGTGGCACACAGCCATGGTGGGAAACCGACTGCACTTGATTTGGTTAACTGATCTGCTCAGTGGAATGGAATCCATAGCTGGATCTGGGAAACAAGTCAGAACCATATCCAAAAATGAGACTGCTCTTCATTAACTAGCTCCCACCAATGATAGGCTATAAGAGGGCCTATACCTATTAAATTCTCTCTAAAAAAATAAACAATGATTATCCAATTTATCTGTCACTAACTTCACTCTTCATTGGAGAATTTGCTTCTCTTTTTCAGATGGATGCAGATCCTAAGGGAGAACCAGCTGCATCCCACCTTACAAGGACCTTAGCTGAAACTAAGAGTAATTGGGGAAATAAGCAAGAGTGCTGCTTTCTTGGTGAACTTGGTGCCAGCACTAGGGTGAAGGAGGTCAACACAGAGAACACTCAAATCATCAAACTAGATATCCAGAGACACAGAGGCTCCAAAGACCTCATCACTGAAGCAGACCTAAAATTCATCTAACATGGCTCAGGGAAATTTGTGGAAGAGGGTGTGGAAAGAATGTTAGAGTCACATGTTATGTCATTATGTACAGAGACATTGCCTCTTACCCATAACTGATGGCTAACCCCACAATGCATGACCCATATTCCCCAACGTAGAGAGTCCTTGTAGAGGAGGGAATACAGGGAGGAGGCTAACAATGGTATATATGCAGCTGTTATAAATATGTTTAATTAATGGAAAAGAAGGAATACAAATTTAATCAATATAGAAGCTAAAGGGAAGAACTAACAAGGAGATTCTAGATGCGAAACATAATAGCTGAGAATTAGCATGGCGAGACTGCTAGCAGATGCAAGGCATCTGTGGGCAGCAAGAGCCTGTCAACTTGAAGACACATTAGCATAAATTATTCTAACCAACATGATACCTCCATGTCATAAAACTATGAAATAATCTTTCTACACTGTTAATAATGTATGTATCTTGCAAAGGCTTATCCATTTTCATATGCCCATTACATAGTCGTGTGTCTCGATTTAGTGATTCAAGGCATTGACTGGACACTGACATGAAGCTTCTCTCAGCCTGAGCAACCTAATCTGACCAGTAAGAAAGGAAGTCCTTTTAAGGACACTTTTCTTCAACATGTAAAACACATGCACACACATGCATGCACATTTTCCTGTTACTCTTATTTTCCTTAGATTTCCACTTCTGATGAAAATAAGAAATAAGTCCCTGACATGGCTTGTGACTTATCTAAAATTTTTGTTTAAATAATACCTCTTTTTGATAAAGCATGACTATATCTTTCTCATAGTCTTATTTCAAAGGACATTTTCATTTCATTAAAACAAATATAAACCAAATTATAAAATCTTGGGCAATATTTCTATTTTGTTTTTCTTTTAATGTTTTATTTATTTGTTAGAGAGAGAATGGGCATGTGTCAGGGCCTCTAGCCACTGCAAATGAACTCCAGATGCACACACCACCATGTGCATCTGGTTTAGGTGGGTTCTGGAGTGTCAAACCTGGGTCCTTAGATTTCACAGACAAATGCCTTAATGATTAAGACATCGCTCCATCCCAACGTTTTTATTTTGAACAAGATCTCTTCATGGAGATTTCTGAGCAAGACTGGAATAGTATGGAATACAAGAAAAAAGAAAAGTTTTTTTAAAAATCACAGAAATCTCCGCCTATTCACAAATTTCCATCCTAATTTCATCCACCCCCCCCCCCCCAGGCAGCTCAAAAATCTTTGCTTCCAGCTCAATTTCTCTTGCACTTGGATTCAAGCACACCCTCTTCTCCACCTACGCTTCATTGCCTGTCCTCCTCTCTTCTCACTCCCTCTTGTTTCACAGTGATACCCTGTAACTGTGTCTTTACAGAGAAAAAGCAACTCCTGCCACCCTTGTTTTTTCTCCATATATCCATCAATCAGCAAAATCAAGACCAATCGCTGTACAGTGTGAGTAGAGAAGAAAATAACCCTCCTTAGAGCTGAGCTGAAGGAAAGATAGGACTTCTCTGTTCCTTTTCCTGGTACAGTTGTCAATTTACATAAGCTCTACCATACTATACATGTTTCTAGGTAAATGAATAATAATGAGTTGAGTTCTCTTATGCATCTTCTTTGACACTTCTCTCCTTTTCTAGTAGTGGGAGAGCAGGCATTTGCTTACAGTATAATTACACAGTCCACCCATCAGCAAGTCTCCTGTTACAACCTCGGAACACCCCCAGTAGTTCAGAAGCAGTGGAGCAAACATGAATTGAATCTAAATTTACAAATGAGACAGTACTTGTTTTTACTTTTCTGTAGGACAAAATCATTTACCATCCACCATAAGAAATGTAAATTTCAACAGGAATGGGAAACTTCAAGGCTGGAAGGAACTTTAAGTTGTCATTCAGTGTACACTTGCCTTAATTATGAGTCAACGTATGAATATTAATAAAGTAAAACTTTTAGAAAAAACAGTTAATTGTCATAAGTATTACATGTATGTTTGTTGTAAGCACTAATTATGTTATGCTGCTGCTGTCAATGACTATGATCTTTAAGTTATCAGTTAATAGAAACTTAACTGAAATTCAGAGTAATAAGATTTGATGATCATAGTATAAATACATGTGGTGGAATCAATTGATATGAACTTAAAAATATACCACAGTTATCTAGAACATTCTTAATATGTTAAGAATCCTCACTTTGTTGTCTTGACTGATGATTAGGGTTAACTGATGAATCAAGTCACCTGCCAAACCAGACAATAATTTCCTTGTCATCTCCTCCCACCTGCATGGCTTCCTTTTCCTGACAATTGTATTGGTATAAACACACACACATGCACACACACACGCATGCACAAAAGCAGTATTGTACTGACTTCTCACTGGCTTTTAGACTCAAGTAAGAATGAGGGTCTATCAGTAACATTATACAATCAATCACAAATACAATGAGGCTATCTCAATGTAATAAGGAATCATTTTGTCTAAATGAATATATAAACATTTAATTTTATAAAGAAATCATTGAAGTTTAAAATTGTAAATAAATTTTGAACTTATGTGACAGCACATTATTTTAGTTTTAATCTAAACTGAAATTTTGCCTGTAAAGTCTAACATATTTTTATTTTAATTTTTAAATGTTACCAAATCAAGAATTTAAAAATCTACGACAAAAATGATACTTCTGTAAGGTATTAAAAGTCTACTTTAAGAAATCTTGAAGAAAAAAATTAATACTCAAAAACCATGTTCTTTAAGTACTTTTCTATTAAAAATAAAAATTTTAATATTAAAAGCCTCAACTTGCTATTTGTCATAATTTTCTTTCCTATAACACATTTGTTCAAATACAGCACTGATAATATAACAGACAGTGATTATTTAAGGTTAACTTTGCTAAGGAAAGTTTTCAGTGTAATTATACTGAAAGATTTCAAGATTAGATTGGATAACATTTCATATTTCTACAGTGGAAGTCAAACATTACCCCCAGACATTAGAGGACCCTGTCTCTTCAAGTCTTCAAAAGTTCCAAACTATGATTTATTAAGTAATTGAATTAAAATCGTTCACCAATGACAGGACAAAAAAATGTGTTCAACTTTTCCTTAACTATTTTCTTAACCAGAACATTGTGAAATAAAATTGATCTATTTGTAGTCTTGGATAATATATTAAATTAGGCAAAGAAATGTACTAAATTAATAACAAAACATGCAAAATAGCAATAAAAACAACCACAGGAATGAGAGAAAGCCTGAACTAGAGTCAATCTTCAATATTGCAAAACTAGAAATAATCCGAAGTAAATATCTAATATACATATATGTGAAATGTTGGAGGTTACAAAGAGCCAAAAATAGTTGATCACAAAATTATAGTATTAAATGTGGACATTTTTTTTTAATTGAGATGATATCATTGGTGAGAGCAACAAAAAGTGAACCATCATGAGCAAAGTGTGTGAGTTCTCTACACTCTGAATTTATATTCTTCAAAGATACGCAGTACAGAGATTTATCATGTGTTACTTTTTTTTTTTGTTTTTTTTTGGTTTTTCAAAGTAGGGTCTCACTGTAGCTCAAGTTGACCTGGAATTCATTTTGTAGACTCAGAGTGGCCTTGAACTCTTGGTGGTCCTCCTACCCCTGCCTCCCAAGTTTTGGGATTAAAGACATGCACCACCATGCCCAGCTCATGTGTTACATTTGAAGAATAATAAATATGTGGGTGGTTCTTAACAGGCCAACAATATAGGGGGTGAAAGGATATAACAACATAGCTGCCAGCATTCCTTTCACAAAGCACTGGCTTATTGACATATTTGGTTATTAGCACACATCTTTCCATTCTGCATTTTTAGAATAGGGAATAAGCAGTTCTTTTTAATCCATTATGCAAGTGACTTATAGAAAACAAAAAATAGCACTTAATGAGGAATTGCTTCTCACTTTTAATCAGAGCACACTTCATTGATGAGTTATAAGTATGAAGATCTTATTTAAAATTAATAATACAATGGATTGGCCTGAGGAAATTAGATCCTCTGATTTGGTGAATTCTGAGCTAAAGTGACAAAATATGGTTGAGTTTGTTATATGAGTTTGTTTTCATGTGTCAGGTTTTACTATGAAAAAAATAGATGAGCAATTTTTGAGATGATTCACTTCACAGGCCTTCAAGAAGATGAATCTCTGAAGTCTTTTGATTGCTGTAATTTAATTGTAGAAAGAATGGTTATCATTAGATATCATATATCTAGGATTATATAATTTGACATGCTCATATTCCATCAATACCTTCTTCTTTCTTCCTATTTCCCCTTTCTGCTAGTTTCATTGTTCCCCTAATTTATCTTCCTATATTGCACTCCCTTGAACATATTCTCCAGAGTAGTGTACCTGGGTATTATGCTGCTTTATTTCCTAGTACTTTGAAGACCTCCATACTAATTTCTATAGTGACTACAGCAGTAGACAGTCCTACCAGCAGTGTATAGGGGCTCAATTTCCCCCTGTATCCCTACCAGAATTTGTCATTACTTGGTTTCTGAATGATAGCCTGAGGTGATACGTAATCTAATATAGTTTTAATTTGCATTTCACTGATAGGTATGGATATTGAACATTGTGTCATATGTTTATTACCCATATGTATTTTATGTTTTGAGATGTGTATATCTAATTGCACACTTATTGATTTGATTGGTTTCTTAGTATTAGATTTCACTTTAGGGCGTTCAGTGGAATGGGGACAGGGAGGAAGGAAATGATGGTACTAACATATGATGTATCCATACAACTTTCTACTTAATAAAAAAATATTCTTGCTAAGTATTGATACCAAAGTGAAAAGAATGATTATCTTTGTCTCATTCCTAATTTCTATGGATATTCACTGAGTTTTATCTAATTTTGTATAATATAGGCTATTGGTTTGTTATGTTTGCCTTGGTTATGTTGAGGTTTTGTGATGATTACTTTCTGGTTGTCAGTTGACAGTATTCTGAATCACCATAGAAACATGTCTCTGAGCATGTCTGTACCATATTTTCTATATTGGTTTAATTGAAATGGGTCACCACACTCAGATTGTGGTTAGCACTATTCTCTTGGCTATATTCCTGGACTGGATAAAAAGCAAGCTGAGCAGAAGGTTTCTTCACTCTCTGCCTCCTACCTGATGATACACTGTGATTGGCCAGCCTTGTGCCCCTACTGTCATTCCTTCTCCACCATGGTGGATTGTATCTTATTAATGATGTAAGTCACAATAAACCCTTTGCCTCATTAAACCACTTCTAGTCAGGTATTTTATGACAACAATAAGAAAGTAACTACTACATCATTCTTTCTCTTCTGAGTGTCCTGAGGGTTTTATCATAAATAGATGCTAGGTTTTATAAAATAACTTGTCAGCATCTATTAAGATAACATTATTGTGATTTATGTTTTGAGTCTATTTATGTGGTGTTATATTGACTGATTTTAATATATTGAACCTTCCTTACATCACTGGAATGAAACTAACTTGATCATGGTAAATAAAATTTTTGTTATGTTAATAGATTTAATTTTCATTAATTGTACTGAGAATTCCTCCTTCTATATTTATATAAGAGATTGATATATAATTTTATTTTAAAAGCAGTAGAAAATACAAAGAAAACTAAAGAAGCCCAAAATTCTACAGAAGCATTCAAGTAGAGAGTCAGCCATGTGAAGGATAGAAACTCAGAACTGGAAGACAAAACAGAACAAACAGTTAATGAGTCCAAAAGTTTCAATAAGTTCAGAAATTTTTGTGAACAGAACATGAGGAAACTGTGGGATACGCTTAAATGTCCCAACATTCAGATCATGGGAGTACCAGAAGAGGAAAAATTTAGAGCAAAGTCATGGAGAACATATCCAATAAAATTATCAAAGAATAATTTTCCATTCTCTCAAAACAAAGTCCCATAAAGTTACAAGAAGCTAACAGAACTACAAACAGACTGGAACAAAGTTGAAATTCTCTAACACATTATCATTAAGACTCTAAACATTAAAAACAAAGAGAAAGTCCTAAAAGCAGCTAGGGAGAAGCAATACATAATAAAGATAAGCACTTCAGAATTACTTCACAGTTCTCAATGGACACCTTTAGAGCCAGAAGGGCCTGAAGTGAACACTGCAAAGTATAAGAACCTATGGCTTCCCACCAAAAGTACTCTACCCATCAAAAGTATCCCTCATAATAAATGTTGGAAGGAAAATTTTCCATGACAAAACTCAGCTTTACAATTATATGAACACAAAGCCAAACCTACAGAGAGTACTTCTGGGAATTCTCCACATACAAGGATCAAATAACTTCATGTGCCTACAAGAAGCAGATAACAATAACCAAACTCAGAGAAGGCACAAAAAACTACAAAGACCAATAAAACACTAAACTGCAATGTGGCAGGGATTAAATCAAACCTCACACTTATTACCCTAAATATTAATGGTCTTAATTCACCTGTCCAGAGACATAAGCTAACAGAGTGGCTCAGAAAATTAGACCCCCCAATCTGTTGTCTTTAAGAAACTCACCTCACCACTAAAGACAGAGACCTCCTCAGGGTGAAAGGATGGAAAATGATATTCCAAGCATATGGAAATTAGAAAAAAGCAGGCATAGCTATACTTATATCAGATAAAATAGACTTCAAACCAAAAGTAATCAATAAAGACAAAGAAGGCCACTTCCTACTTATCAAGGGAACAATCTATCACAATCATCAATCTTTATGCATCAAACACAGGTGGTACACCACAATTCATAAAGCAAAACCTCCTTGACAATAAAAGAAAAATATCCACCAACATCATCATAGTTGGGGATTTTCAATACTCCACTATTAGAAATAGATAGATCATAAAAACAGAAAATTAACAGGGAAGTAAGAGAGGTCAATACAATAGATCAAGTAGACCTAACAGATATCTACAGTACACTCTATCAAAAATCCACAGAAGATACTCAACAGTGGACACTGCAAGCCTTATATTTGGCCAGCCATGCAAAAGGAGCCAATTGGTGCAATAGTGGCATGTCTGTTATGGTGGAAAACAACTGCCTTCTAATTGGACTAGAAGCCTACTCCATGAGAGGGAATACATCCCTGATACTGAAAACATAAAACAGGGGTAGTCATGTGCCCTAGGGTTGTAATGTCTGCTGCTGGTTGGATAAATGTATATACTATGCACATCAAACTTCCCAGTAAGCACTTCTCTTAATGTTAATACCCTTATACTAATGCTACTCTCACTTTTGGTAGAGAATCTTCTCTTTTCAGATGGCAGTGACCTTGGGATGACTCAGAAGACATCATTCATGGTGTGGGAAAGAAATGACAGGAGTGCTCAATACTGCAATATCTCTATCACATCCTCCAAGGCTCATGGTCTTTTGTGGAAGAGGTGGCAGAAAGAATGTAAGAGCCAAAGGAAAGGTAGGACTCTTTACAATGTGCTCCCCCCAGACACAAAATGGCCCAGATATCCATGACCTCACGGTGCCTGACACTACCTACAAAAGACCATCATAATTGGAGGAAAAGATCATGACATCAAAATAAGAGAGACTGATTGAGATGGGGAGGAGATATGATGGAGAATGGAGTTTCAAAGGGGAAAAGTGGGGTTAGGGAGGGTATGACCATGGGATTTTTTTATAATAATGGAAGTTGTTAATAAAGAAAAATGAACAGAAAAAAAAATCCACAGATTACACATTCTTCTCAGCAGCCCATGGAACCTTCTGTAAAATAGGTCATATACTGGGTCATGAAGCCTGCTTCCATATATTTAGAAAGATTAACATAATTACCTGCATGATACCAGATCACAATGCTGTATTATTAGAAATTAACAAAAAAGATGTGCCAGGAACCCCACCAGTTCCTGGAAACTGAACAATACACATTTAAATAATAAATGGGAAGTGAACAAAATGAAATTGCAAAATTTCTAGAAATGAATGCCAATGAGAACACAGTGTACCAAAACTTATCGGACACAATGAAAGTGATCTTCAGGGGAAAATTCATAGCACTAAATGTCTTCATAACAAAGATAGAGAGATTCCAAATAAATAACCTATCATCCATCTAAAGGCAACGGAAATTAAAAAAAAAAAAAAAAAAAAAAAAAAGAAGAAGAAGCCAACCCAAAAAGCTCCAGACAGAATGAAATAATTAAGATCATAGCAAAAATTAATGAATTAGAAACTAAGAAAACAATTAAGAAAATTCATGAAACAAAAAGCTGGTTCTTTGAAAAAATATACAAGATTGATAAACTGCTGGCCAATTTGACCAAGCAAAGAAAAGAAGACACTTTAAATTAAGAAACTTAGAAATGAGAAAGGAGAGATCACAACAGATATAAGTGAAATTGGGAGAATCATCAGGACTTATTTCAAAAACCTCTACTCCACAAAGCTGGATAATATTGAGGTAATGGATGAATTCTTGGATACATGCCACCTATCAAAGCTAAACTCAGAGCACATTAATCTCCTAAACAAACCTATCACACCCATAAATATTGAATGGTAATAAAAATCCACCCCAAAAAGAAGAGTCCAAGACCAGATTTCTTGTCAGATGAATTCTATCAAACTTTTACAAAAGAACTGAAACCATTTTTTTTTCTCAAATTGTACCACACAATCAGGGAAATCTCTTCAACTCCTTCTATGAAGCTAGTATCACCCTAATATCAAAACCAGGCAGAGATATCACAAGAAAAGAAAAATATAAGCCTATATCCCTGATGAACTGAGACACAAAGACCATAAATAATATCCTTGCAAACAAAAATCAACAACACATCAAAAACATTATCCACCTTGATCAAGTATACTTCATCCCAAGAATGCAGGGTGGTTTAACATATGGAAATCTATCAATATTTTTTTATTAATTACTTTTGTATTCAGCAAATACAGTCAGTTTGGTACCATTATTAGGCTCATACGTGACCTACCCCCTCCCCTTGGCCCCTCCTTGTTGAGGTATATGGGTCATGCATTGTGGAGTTAGCCCACAGTTATGGGTAAGATAAATGTCTCTGCATATCATGACCCAACATGTGGCTCTGAAATTCTTGTAATACATTCAATGTAATGCACCACATAAATAAGCTTAAACACAAATCCACACGGCCATTTCAATAGATGCAGAAAAGGCCTTTGACAAAATACAACATCACTTCATGATCAAAACATTGGAGCAAATAGGCATGGATGGTTTATATCTCAACATAATAAAGGCTATATAAAAAGCCCCTAAAGCCCAAATAATACTTAGTGGGGAGAAACTGAAGGAATGCCTACTAAGATCAGGAACAAAATAGGGGTGTCCACTCTCAACTCTGCTCTTCAGGACAATATGACTAAAAATATGAAAGGAGAAAGAAATAAAAGGGATATAAATTGGAAAGGAATAAATTAGGTTAATGCTGTTCACAGATGATATGATTCTATACTTAAGTGACCCACACTCTTAAAGGTGATTAACTTCTTCAGCAAAGTAGCAGGATATAAAAATCAGTGCAAGGCTAGAGAGGTTGCTTAGTGGTTAAGCGCTTGCCTGTGAAGCGTAAAGACCCCAGTTTGAGGCTCAATTCTGCAGGACCCATGTTAGCCAGATACACAAGGGGTCACATACATCTGGAGTTTGTTTTCAGTGGCTGCAGGCCCTGGCATGCCCATTCCCCTGGCCCCACATATCTCTCTCTCTCTCTCTCTCTCTCTCTCTCTCTCTCTCTCTCTCTCTCTCTCTTTCTCTCTCTGCCTCTTTCTTTCCCTGTCTGTCACTCTCAAATAAATAAATAAATAAATAAATAAATAAATAAATAAATAAATAAATAAATGGATATATGTAAAAAAAATCAGTGTACAAAATCAGTAGCCTTTCTATATGCAAAAGACAAAGATGCAGAGAAAGAAACAAGTGACATTGGCCCATGTTCAATAGCAAAAATAAAATAAAATAAAATACCTTGGAATAACACTAACCAAGGATGTGAAATACCTATACAATGAAAACATAAAAATACTCAAGAAAGAAATTGAGGACTTGAGAAAAATGGAAAGACCTCTCATACCCCTGGATAGGCAGAATTAACATTTTGAAAATGAAAATAGCAATCTTACAGATTTAATGCAATACCAATAAAAACCCCAACATTTTTCTGCAGAGATAGAAAAAGTGATCTCAAAATTCATATGGAATGGCAGAAGGCCTCAGATATCCAAGCATATCCTCAGCAAAAGATACACCTATGGACGCATCACCATACCTGATCTAAAGCTATATTACAAAGCCATAGTAATAAAAACAACATGGTACTGGCATAAAAACAGGATTATAGACCAATAGAACAGAATTGAGGACCCAGATTGTGGGTCAAGTAACTACAGTTACTTCATATTTGACAAAGGCCCTAATGATATGTGCTGGAAAAAAGACAGCATCTTCAGCAAACGGTGCTAGACAAACTGGATAACCATATTTAGGAAATTAAAACGTGATCCACACATCTTGCCATGCACAGCTATTAAGTCCAAATGGATCAAAGACCTCAATATAAGGCCCGAACATCTACTCCTACTAGAAGAAAAAATAGGAGGAACTTTCCAAGATGTAGGAGTGGGAAAAGACTTCCTGATCAAAACCTCAGTAGCTCAGGAAATTAAACAATCACTCAATCATTGGCATATCATGAAGCTTAAATATGTATGTATATATGTATGTATGTATGTATGTATGTATGTATGTATGTATGTATGTATGTGTATGTATATATATATACACACATAGACATACAATAAGCAGAGCCAATTGATTACCCACTGAATGGGAAAAACAATTTTGCCATCTATATAACTGACAGAGGCCTGATTTCTAGAATCTACAAAGAATTCAAAAAACTAAACAATAAAAAGTCAAACAACCAACTCACAAAAGGGGGTAGAGAATGGTACAGGGAGTTCAGAGGGAGAAATACAAATGGCAAATACACACTTAAGAAAATGTTCAATGTCCCTAATCATCAGGAAAATGCAAACTTAAACAACTATGAGATTCCACCTTACCCCAGTAAGGATAGCAAACATCAAAAAATCTAAGGAAAACAAATACTGGTGAGGATGTGGAGAAACAGGAACCTTCATCCACTGTTGGTTGGAATGTAAGATGGCTTTTATCTAGTTTTGATGCCAAGACAATACTGGCTTTATAGAAAGTCATTTTTATTTGTTTTCACGCGTATGTGTGTGTGTGTGTGTGTGTGTGTGTGTGTGTGTGTGTGTGTATGCATGTGCTCATAAACCAGAGTCTCTTGCCACTGCAAATGAATACCTGTCTGGCATCACCTGAGTGACTAGAAAATGTACCCAGCCTGACAGAGCAAGAAAACATTTTAACCATGGAACTACCTCCCTAAGCCCATAAAAAAGAATCTGGTAACATTTCTTCCCTCTCTATTTTATGGAATAGTTAAGGAACAATTGTATTAATTACTCTTTACTATTTTGGTGGAATTCAACAGCAAATCTATCTACATATGGACTATTTTCCATTGGGGATCGTTTTATGATTGTTTCAATATCATTGCATGTTATTTAAGTTGTTATATGCTATATGCCTCTTTGTTATTTCATCTTAGTATTACTTTAGAAGGTAATACATGTCTCAAACCCTTCCTTTTCTAGATTTTCCAATTTATTGAATTTAAGTTCTTAATGTATAATTTACTGGTTCTTTAAATTTCATTGGTATGTGTTGCAGTCTCTCTGTTCAACTCTAATTGTACTAAATTAGGTGCATTCTCTATTTTTGATTAGCTTGACAAGGGATTTGTCATTCTTGTTTAATTTTCCATACAATTAACTATTTCATTTTTTTTTTCATTTCCATTTCTTGAATTTCTGCTCTAATTTTTATCATTGCTTTCATCAACTAATTTGAATTTGGCATGTTCTTGTTTTCCTTAGGTCCTTAAGTTTTATCATTAAGTTATTTATTTGAGAGCTCCCAGATTTTTTTAAAGGCTTGTACATATGAATATTAGAATTTTTAGTTGTATCTCACAGATTTTGATCTGTTATATTTTCATTTTGTTTGTTTATTTTTTTATTTATTTATTTGAGAGCGACAGACAGAGAAAGAGCCAGAGAAAGAGAGACAATGGGCGTGCCAGGGCCTCCAGCCACTGCAAATGAACTCCAGTCGTGTGTGCCCCCTTATGCATCTGGCTAACGTGGGTCCTGGGGAATCGAGCCTCGAACCAGGGTTCTTAGGCTTCACAGTCAAGGGCTTAACTCGTAAGCCATCTCTCCAGCACTATATTTTCATTTTCATTTGATTCTAGAAAATTTTAACTGACCTCTTAATTTCCCTGTAGACTTATTAATCATGCAGTTATATATGTTGTTCAATCTCAATGAATTGGTATGTTTCCTGTAGATGTTCAACCACATTCTTGCATTTGAATTCTAGTTTCATTTCATTGTGATCAGAAATTATTCTGACTTGTTTGTACTTCCTAACACTTTCTTTTTGTCCTGATGTGAAACCCATTTTATGGAAAATTCAACTGGCTCTTGAGAAACACACACACACACACACACACACACACACACACACACAGTCATACTCAGAAGGGATATCCCAACAATAAAAACTCATTGTCGGTCTGGAAAGATGGCTTAGAGGTTAAGCACTTGCCTTTGAAGCTGAGGCTCAATTCCTCAGGACCCACGTTAACCAGATGCACAAGAGGGCATACGTGTCTGGAGTTTGACTGCAGTGGCTGGAGGCCCTGGTGTGCCCATTCTGTCTCTCTCTCTCTCTCTCTCTCTCTCTCTCTCTCTCTGTCACTCTCAGATAAATAAAAATAAACAAAAAAATTAAAAATCATCATTGTCCCATAATCTTGTCACATACACTTGTAGCACATGACTGTATATGATATATGTCCCCACCATATTTTCACTTTGTTATTACCAACAAATGTAGGTCTTCAATGATCTCTACTTCCACGATACTGCACTTAATATTTCCATGTTACTTTTCTAATAGCTAACTGAAATTTAAAGTAATTATTTTTCCAGTTTGATAAAAGGAAAATTAAAGTTAGTAATTCATTTATAGAAATATTAAGTGAAAATTGTGCAAATATTTCTGCATTTTTGTTAATAAAATGGAATATATTTCCCTCGTTTATCTTAATAAATTTAATTATGTGTTGATATATGAAAAAAACTCATTTGAACAAAATTCTGGAGCAGCAGAAGTACATAGGCATACACACAGTAGCATACATATATCTACATGATTATCACACACACACACACACACACACACACACACACACATAAACAAATATGTAATTTCAGCAATATTTTGGAAGAAAAATCTATAGATGTCTACTGTTCATTTGCCCCATAGTATCATTTAACAAATTATTCTTTATATTTTTGCTTAACTCACTGTCTATTGGTCATAGTGAACATCAATTAATAAATATGAAGTGGTCTTATTCACTGTAATTTTTTGAAATTTTATTGATTTTTTCCACAATATACTATGATAATTCCCTCCCCATCCCCACTTTCCCCCTAAAAACCCAATGTCCTATTAGTCTCTCTTTTATTTTGATATCTTCATCTTTTCCTCCTTTAATGAGAAACATGTGTAGATAGTGACAGACACTGAGAGGTTATGGACATCCAGAGGCAATTTTGCATTGTAAGCAGTCCTACCCTTCCTTTGGCTCTCTGAGTCTTTCTGCCACTTCTTCTTCAATGTGCCTAGAGACTTGAAAGGTTTAATAGAGATGTCTTAGTGATGAACACTGCAGTATCATTTATTTTTAGCACTATTGTGACTTTTGAGTTTTCCCAGTGGTCATCACTATCTGAAAAGAGAAGCTTCTCTAACCCAAAGTGAGAGTAGTATTAATGTATGGGTGTAAATATTAAGAACTGTGCTTTCATGCCAGTTTGCAAGAATAATATAAGCATTTATCCAGACAACAGCAGATACTCCTCTAGGTCTCTTTACTTCCACTATCATAGGCTTTTGACTAGGTTTGCAGCACCAGGCATGTATTCCCTCCCATGAAATGGGCCTCCAGTCCAATTAGAAAGTGGTTGGTTTCCTTCCTAACAGACATGCCACTATTGCACCAGTTGGTACATTTGGCCTGACTGGCCAGTCTTAAGGCTTGCTATGTCCACTACTGTTTACCACCATTGATTAATTTTTTCTCCCACAGGGTTGCAAGCAGTATAGCATTTTTCCAGCTTTCTGTCAGGTGGTCCACAGGGAGAAGGGTTCAAGCTCAGATCCAGCTTGAGTCTCGCTATGTTCTGAAAAAGACCAGATCCTTTTACCATTCTTTAACACTAAGACTGTTTGTTTTTGCCAAAGACGTATGTTTTTTTCAGAAAGCAACTAGATTACCCATATTAATGCAATTTTATAGTAATTATATTTTATTAGCTAACTGGATTCATTAATATTTGGAAGTACTAGTGAAAGATAAATATTATTGCTGTCATATTGTGATGTTTGGTATTTTCCTAATCCTTGATTTTTTGCTTTATTGTTTATTGTAATAAATAGTTTTTACATAGGAGAGTCTGATACATTAACTTCTGCATTGATGTCTTAATAGTTATTAATCTTTTAAGTTTGTGTTATATTTCTCCTCCAGATATGAAGGATTACTTTTCAGAACATAATAATAAAAACTACCAATTATTACCCTTCAGATACACTATTTTCTCCAGGCCTTAAAGTTTTAACGGTTTCTTTTAAAAAATCGAAAAATTATTTTGATGAATTTGTTGTATATGTGATTTGATGCTACTCTCTTGCAGTTTTCATTGTTTTTTTTCTTTGGTCTTTGAGTGTTTTAGCTAAAACATGCTATTTGGCAGTTCTTTGTGATCTTTTCTGTTTGACACCCAGAGGGCCTCCTACATACGGGAAAACCTTCTCTTCCTAGTTTTCAGTATTTTCTATTGTGCTAATATTGATTATATTATTGATACTTTAGTTTAAATTATTCTTCTTTTGTGTCCATTATTTGTAAATTTGGCTTTCTCATTGTTTTCATTTTGTTCTGAAGAGATAGGGTCTTATACAGTTCATGTTGGTTTTGACCTCACTACGTATTTGAGAATAACTTGAGCTTTTAATTTTCTCACTTCCAACTTCCTACAAGCATGTACCACCATGCCTAGATTTTAAATCTTGTATATTGTATTCATACTTCTGGTTTCTCCTCATTTTTTTTTGACTTTTTGTTGTCTGAGTATTTACTCATCTACCTTGTCTTTAAGCCCTAATAGTTTGTCTTCCGTTTGATTCATTTTATCAATGATGCTATTGACTAAGCTTTTTATTTGACTTTCCCACTAGACTGGGGGATTCAGCTCAATAGGTAAAGCCTTATTCAATTGCTAAAAATCAGTTTTATTTTATTTTGGCATTTCTATCTATACTGAATTCTTCCTTTTTTTTTTCACTTGGTGAAAACACCAATACACTTTTAATTATGGCGTAGCAATGAAAGGCCAGTACTTAAAAATAAGAAGCTTTGAAACCTTCCATAATGGCATTTAAAATATCTTTTCTTTTCAAAATGTTAATATTTATTTATTTTACAAATATTGTAGTTTTATATTTCATCTCCCCCAAACCTATTTTCCCTGAGAGTTCTCCCCTGGATTTATTGGCATTCAGTGTGGGGTAATTAAGGCCTCAGTCAATCTCTGGATGGAGCTGGCTGTTTTTCTGGAAATTACTATGCCTTTTGAAGCTGTTACAATTTTCCAGCCCTCTCTTCTACAATGTTCCGTATACTTGGAAGGTTTTTTTTAACAGTCTGACTTAGTACTGAGTTCTTTGTAGCCTCTACATTTTTGCTTCAATGTGCTTTGATTAACCACTGTGTTTGTCTCCATTTCTCTGGAGCTGGTTTTCAAGCTAGCAGTAGAAGCAAAACTCAAGTCATTGTTTCCTTGGCGACTTCCTCCTGGGCCCCAGTAGATGTGGAATAGGTGGCACAGCACCTGGAAGGCAGTCAGTTGGGTATCTTTACTTGTCAAACTGATGGGTCTTGGATCTCCCCATTGTTCTCTGCTCTCTGTAAAATAAGACAAATTCTCTAGCCAAGACTGAGAGCAGCTTTGATTTTGTGGATATGCATAGTGATTTGAGAGACTTCTTAATGTGTATACCCTCCTCTACTTATCTAGAGAGAACTAGGGGCTTCTCTTTGGGGTCTATGAGACTCCTGGCCATAGGGTTATGGCTTTGTTCCCAGTACCAAATATGAACCACTGAACAGGTATCATATTTGATCAGAGGACAGATGGTTACACATATGGGTTGTGTGCAACTATTGTACAACTCTGTACAAACTGAGAACAAACCCAGCCCTCTCCTTGCCAACTCTCATAGCAAAGGCAAGTGCTTTGGGAGCTGCTGTGGGATACAGATCAGCAAACAGCATGAAAAATCATGGGATCCTGCAAGCTATGCAACCAACCAGCAAGACAAGAAGCACACACCTGTGCAGTAGTGAAAAACAGCCCATGTGGTAAACAATTGCCCTCTTCTTTCACATTATATACTGACTCCCTTATTTCATTGGCCTGCTTATTTATATTTTTCCCAAATTTATTCAGGTTATTACTTGTATCTTTTTTTATTTCATTGAACATTCTTATAGTTTTTTGAACTTTATGTTTGGGATTTCATATAATTCACATTCATTAAATTCATTCCTATGGAAATGGCATTTTGTAATAAGTAATGTTACATTTATTCTTTAATGTTTCTGCAGTGGGACTTGTGCACTGGGGTTAGGTAATGGGCTAGATTTTATGTGATCATATTATCTCAGTTAATGACTCTGTAGTTCTTTAATAGGACTAGCTGGCAACAGGATTGAAGTGCCATTCTTCCCCACTAGGTAAGAAGTGCAGCTTGATAGATAACCTCTGGTATATGTACTCATGGCATTACACTTGGCTGTAACTGTTTCCGGGTACAGTTAGATAGTTGATTACTAGCTGCAGAAGCCATTACATGGGGACAGATAGACTTGCCATGCAAATAAAGTTATAGTTAATCAAAACAATTGTCTCTTCAATTCCAAAAGCTTTGGGGAAAAAATAACAGTGATAGTGAGGGAGAAAGAGCATTTTATAGGCAGTAAACTACAAAAAGAGGCCAAAGAGAACATGGATGATATCTTGCTAGCCCTAGCAAGCCTAGAACCCATATATGATTTAGTCTCATCCAAGATGGCTAAAAGCAACTCCTCAGTAACAGTTCTTCCAGCTTCTTCCTCAGCCTAGCACACCTGGTAGGCTGGCTCCTCCTGATTCAGTTCTCCTGGGTCTACCAATGAATCAAGTCTCTCCTCTACACACTCAAGTCTGATGGTAAGACTCTAATTGGAAGTCTGACTCAAATACATAGGCCTCTTCTTTGCCTTGGCTGACTCCACCCTATGGTTTCACCAAGAGAAAAAAAAATAATGTCAGCTTTAATTCAAATCACTGACTATTGCTCTATTAAGATTAAGTCCTCACCAATTTATCCAACATAACTAAAATCTTAAAAAGAGCTGTCTCTCCATTTTTCATGTTGTCATTTCTAATGTGGCCAACCATGTAATGTGTTCTGTTTCATATAGTCTGTCTTTACGTATGGCTAAACGCATGGTCATTAATTTTTCCAATGCTATGGTCATTAAATCTTTTGATGCTAATGTGTTTTAAAATCTTGTTAAATTATTAAAACAAGGTTTGTGGTATATTTCTCTATTTAAATTCTAAGCTTTTCTGCTAAGGAGGTTTTTCTACAGATTTCTAATAGTAAAATGATTAACTTCATGGTGCTGCACAACTTGCTTCTCTGTCAATTGATAATAAGATAAGTCAATTGGGTAAAGTTTCTCTTAATTGTGCTATAAAAATAATTAAAGTTTTATGAAAGACAAGATAAGATTGTTAAAGGATATCAAGAGATTTCCAATAATAGATACACAAAATGTTAGGAAGAAAGATGTTTAAGTGGTCAATACAAGTGCAAAAAAGGTGTAAGGACATAAACAGATTTAAAAAACAATGGTCTTCAGGTAAACTATAAAGTGACAAGAAATTAGACAATCTATATACTCCTGATACAGCTTCTCCCCATAGTTTATGATGATTTTCAGGAACTGTTAGCTGACAGAGAGACAAATCAAGTGAAATGTTCTAACTATTGGGGAAACTAAATTTTAAGGAAAAGGTTCATTTATTAGTATTTAATTTCCCAAGATAAGGATCTCATACTAAAAACACTGAAGTTTAAAAAATAACTCCTATTTTACTTAAACTAAAAATGTTGATTATTCCATAGTGTTTTCTCTTAAAGACAAATTTATAAGTTTGTGTTTGAGCTCATCTGTTTTAGTTTGACAATGACCCAATTCTGCTCTTATATGTTTCATCAAGTAATTAAATAGCTGTCTCATTTCTGGTATCTCAAGTTCATTGCTCATAAATAAATTAACTCTTAATACATTTTGTCTACCTAATGGTACAGCGTCATGCTCAAACAATGGTCTTCATCTAAAATAAATGCTTTCAAGCCCTACAGCCCTGCTTCCAACAATACCTGGCCAATTGGTACCCTCATAGATCTAAGCTAATCAAAGATGTTATCAAGTACAAATGCTAAAATTTTATATTGCCTTACTTGTCTTTTCACTGACAATTTCTAAGTTAAATTAATTGGTTTAGATTTGTTGATAAAATATTATTTTCAAAACTGGTAATATGTTCTGCTATACTTATAACTATTAGATAGTTAAAGAATAAAATGTGCCTACCTTCTAAAGAGCTGCTTCTCTGTTTACATAGTTTAAACTTAATTCTTTATAAATTTATTCATGTTACCATTCCTCATATTATAATAAAATAAAAGTTAAAGGCTCCCGGCCCAAAGTTATGTCTTCTGCTATAATAATTTTCATGCTGGTTATTTGCATACTACATAGTCTTTGTACTAACACTGTAGTTTTCATACTGTTTCAAAGCCATAGTTTGTATTACAGCTTCTAGCAAGTACTAAAGTTATCTTGTAGTTCTTACTAACTTCATAACACAGCTACAGCTCTCTCCCTCTACTAATTAGCCACTTTTTTCATGCTTTGGAAGAGATTCCCTTGGCTTCACACTGATGTAAAACGAGACTGATTCTCCACTCTGGTGCTAGTTCTGTAAGCCTTCGATTCCCATATCAATATCAGTGTTAACAAGACCAAGATGTCTTTTTATTTAAACTATCTAAATGAGACATAAAAGCCAAAACCACAAAATTAATATAAACAACCTCTGGACTTCTACAATTTCACTAATTGACCTCAGAAGTCCTGTAACAGACTAACTCCATCTGGGCCCCATTTCAATGTTCTCTAAGGCCTAAAATTCCACAGGAGTAGAGACCCTTCCACAATTTTTTCCCACCATTCCACTTCAGCTTAAAAATTTCATACTCAAACTCATTGCCCACTTTCCAAAAACTTGGGGTCCCTCTCTCTCTCTCAAAACAGGCATTAGGATTGAAGGTCATTAAAATACTGGACTGAGCCGGGCGTGGTGGCGCACACCTTTAATCCCAGCACTTGGGAGGCAGAGGTAGGAGGATCGCTGAGAGTTCGAGGCCACCCTGAGACTACATAGTGAATTCCAGGTCAGCCTGAGCCAGAGTGAGACCCTACCTCGAAAAACCAAAAAAAAATAAAAATAAAAAAAAATAAAATAAAATAAAATACTGGACTGGTTTCCTTTGCCCCTGAGAACATTTACAGGGTTGTAAAAAGTTGTTTAATTTCAGGTTGAGAAAATTAAATTATTTCCAGATATTAAGCTTATATGTTCTCCATCTGATAAAGCCTTTATTTTTATATACGACACCTGTTTACAATAGGTTTTGTAAGTGTTATACTCATATGTTTTCCTATTGGGTAAGACTTTTATTTATTTGCTATAAACTTATTCTAATAGATAAAACTGGGCCCAATTATATAAAATATATGCCATTGTAGTATATAATCAATATAATTTATAAAATGTATACATAATACATTAACATATTATATATAAATATATATAATTTCATTGAATTTATAAATAAACAACTGATAATAAGAAATTATCAAGACTAATCAAACTTTTAATCTTCTAGCCTATTGTACTTCCATTAGTTCTCCTAAACCTAAGAACTTTTTTATCTCTGCATGTGACCTGACATCTCTTTGTGACTAGCTAAGATATCTATTGCTGTAAGTTCCCAAATTCAAAAAACAAAGATCCTTATGCCAACTATACAGTGGTAGGCTATTTGGGAGATGTGATAGGGGGTGAAATAAAAAGCCTGTAGTAGCTAGATTATGAAAGTCTATGGTATTTCAATTTTACTCCAAAATGTATGATAATTATTGAATAGCTTTAAACAGATGTATTGTACCTGCTGGTGTATTAGGACCATGAGTTCAGAAAATAGGGTAGACAGTAGAGTGGAAAATAGTCCCTATAAACAATCACCACCAAGGAGAATTTTTCAGCAGTATTTACAGGTGTAGAGGTGTTGGTAGATGACTCAAGTTCGGAGCAGCATATGCAGCAAGAGCTAGAGCAACTTCCAAATCTCAAGGGTTGTGCCAAATCACATAGGTCACATCTTTTTGCCACAGTCCATTCAGCCTGCATTTTTAGACATTCTCTGAGACTAGCTTAACATGGGAGGACATCTGACTCAACACACAACATATTGTCAAAATTATTTTTCACTTGAACTTATCAAAAACTTAGTTAGTAAACACAATGCCATGTATTGCAATTTACATTTGAGCAGAAAACAGATTTTCAAAAAATGTTAATTCCACTGCAATGGGATATATAAAATTTCAAAGAACAAATAATTTTTTATTATCATTTCTTTCTTTGCCAAAAAGAAATAACTCACAATTTTACTCCCTTCATATTAAATCTGTCCTGCCTTTGACAAATATTTATTCCCCTGATTATAGTAATACCTTCTCTTTTGGTCCTTACATAGTCAGATGTCTCACTGAATTCTTCCAAGACTGAATACATGCCTCCATCTCATAATGAATCACTAAATTTTCCATGGCCACTGGATATCAGCCCCTGGAGATCCAACCTCCACAGGACTGCATGGGACACCTCTAAGAGATCTCCTGTTCCTTCCAACAAAAAGCAATACAAAGGTCTGATGCCATCCTGGCTCCTTCCCACACAGCCCACCCCTGCAATGTCCCACTCACTTTTCAATTTTCCCCAGTCTTTTTAACCTTCCTGAGTCTGAATGGAAGGGTTAAAGTTCCTAAGACTACAAGGTCTTGAAGAAACATCTGAGGCATTCAGTGTCAGACAAGCCTGGCAACTCCTGTGACTGGTAAACTTCCCTTAATTCAGAAAGCTTTGAAGGAACAGAAGCCATGTGGAGTATCCTTCCTAGACAATTTTGCTGAAGAAAGCTTATTTTGAGCAAAGACACGAATAACTACAGCTCCTTACCTACTTCTCTTGGTTTTGCACCTGGTTCACTCTGCTTTTCTTAGGATCCTTCTTATAAGCTTGATCCCCAGCCTAGCTCAATGCTTCAGTTTCCACCCACTGGGGAGGTTGCAGCCCCTCACTGTGCTTCAACAAACGATCTCTGTCTGTTGAGATCAAGTCTGGTGTTTTCCTTTGCTTTTCAATTTCACTTTCCTTACAGTTTGGATATATATTTTATGAACATTCATGCTATACAGGCTTAGTCATGGTTAGGAAACATGTGACAAGGAAAAAAGTGAGGCAGTAAGAGAATAAAAATATAGGAGTTGTAAGTAAGAGAAATAGTGGAAAGAATGTAATAGAATAGTTGCAGAAATAAACAAAAACAATGGTAAAATTAGGAATATGAAACCTAAAACAAACCAATTAAGAAATATTTATACATGTGAAGATGTAAAAGGTGAAAATAAAAGCCAAAATGTCTTATAAAGAATGTTTTGTGGAGCAAATTGCTGATGGGAAACCTGTTATGTAAGTCTTCAGAGCAAAACTGTTAGACCACGTTGGTTGATAGACAGCGTTTCCTTGCAGATCAATTGTGATACTTGCGTAAATTTCTACCCATGTATCAATAGGAGTCAGACTTCACTTATAAGTTCCATGCCTTTAGTACAGAGGTCTGGTAAAGAGTATTCCTCACACTCACCTGACCCACACAGTTTCCAGCTTGTGCTAGATGTTCACACTCCCCTAGCATGTATTTCAATGCCTGAGGCTCTGATGAGGCCATGCTTCCACTGTTATTTACCTTCTTGCTGGATGTACTCTTCTTACTAGTGCTCAGGGTGCCTATTGGAGAGCCTCCACTGTCAGTCTCTGTTTCTGTTTAAGTCAGCTCACTCTGGAGCTGCCTCCACTCTTCCATGCAGAGCAGTTGAGATTCAGGTGTTGTCTGGAATATTTTACATCCTTAGTTTCAGGTATTAATGCCCAGTGGACACATGAGTAATTTCCCAGTATCCATGTGATAAGCTTACTCAAGATATCTCCCTTTGGTTTTACTACATTTGCTTCTCAGAATCTCTCTCTCTCTCTCTGTCTCTCTCTTTGTCTCTCTCTCTGTGTCTGTCTCTCTGTCTCTCTGTCTCTCTCTCTCTCTCTCTCTCTCTCTCTCTCTCACACACAGTTTCTTTTTTATAGAGCATCAAGAGGAAGAATTTTCTCCTTGCCCTACATTTTTTAAAGATTTATTTTTTTATTTATTAGAGACAGAGAGAGAATGGGTGCATCAGGCCCTCTAGCCACTGCAAATGAACTCCAAACACATGTGCCACCATGTGTATCTGATTTACGCAGGACATGGAGAATCAAAGTTGGTTCCTTAGGCTTTGTAGGCATGTGCCTTAACTGCTAAACCATCTCTCCAGCCTCATTTCCCTACAATTTTATCTTTTGAAGCTGTAGCATTAAACATTTCTCCATTTAATCAGTCTCTTGCATCCTGCTGATTCGTCGGATTCTCTATTATCTTTCTAAATTTCGCACCTCTTATGGGTGTCACGGATCCGATGTGTTTCAGATTTATGGGGCATGAGATGGTGTGACTTGTTCCCACTGGATCCTTTCTCATAGTCCTTCAGAAGTCTGAAATTCATTAGCTTACTTTTTACTGACCCTCTTGAAATTTGAGTCTAATCTTCTGAGACACCAAAGATGTAGTTGTAATATCTAAGTTACAGAGTGTTATGACCACTCCAAATAATGATAATAAGGTTCCAATCATGAGCCATATTCATTAACTTGCTTATTCTCATAGAATCTTTAGGATGAAAACATTGTTTTACTTGATTTTGAAGACAAAGTTATGGAGAATCTGAGAGGTTGACTAATATTAAATTCATGTTCTATTTATTGTTCTTAACATTATCTGTGAAGAAATAAGGAAAATAAATGACTACAGCCAAGCATGATGTTTATTCTATTTGTTGAAATTATTTTTGTGCAATATTATATGCAAATACATTTTACCCAATAAGGCTGATAACACAGCTTTGCATACTAAAAGGACTCAATTGTAGCCTGATGAGTAAATGCAGATACTTATTGTTGGTGAGTAATGTTCAGTTTAGATATAATTTAGAATAAATATATATTGTCATCATCATTACATAGTATAATGATTATAGGATTTTTTATACAAGTAAGTAAAATGCTATGGGCAAAAGTTTTAATATACTTTTGTTAGAACATATTCTTTTAATGTAAAAATCTTTGATATTTATGAATATGTTCATGTTGATTACTACACACACAAAATTATGGCTGAGAATTTCAAAAAGTTAATTCTGCAATACTTAAGCTTTATAATGAAAATAATGGTTAAAATTTAACTAAATACAAAATATAGTATGCATGATCAGGACTTTGATGCTGTGTCTACACATATTTTAAAGCGACATTTTTCCAAGTAATGTGATTAAATTACCATATGAAGATTTTTCATAAAAATCATCAAAAACTAAAGAATGATTAGTTCATTATATGCCTGAAAGTGTTCTAACTTCTTCTAATTATATCACTATACCTCAAAATATCCTAGTGAAGGGTTTCACTGTAAAGTATTATTGTGGTGTGTAACCAACTGTTCTCTGATTGGACATGAGGCCCACTCAGTGGTAGAGAACTCATATCTGGTACTGGAAACCAAGTCAGAATCCTATGTGGGATCTCAAAGATCTTTGCAACCCTCCATTAGCCCAAGGTGCTGTAACTCATGGTTGGAAAATCTGCTTTATTTTACCGACAGCAGGGAAAATGGAGAACTAAGATCCATTGATAAGACAAGAAGATAGCCAACTGCCCTTAATCTGATAGTATATCCCAAAAATAGTACTGAGAAGTTATATCTAAATATCAAAACTAAGGACAGAAAATATTGACAAATCAAAATAATGAGAACAGGTGAGCAGCATAACTTCAAATATTCAAGATTAAAGAAAATGCAGAATGTAAGCCAGTGGAAGAAATGAAAATATCCAGAGCCAAACAAGGAAAAATATGTCAACCAGAGAACTTTAAGTTTAGGAATTCATTCCTGACTTCATAAAGTCTTCCCAGTGTTGCTAAACAAAGATGTTGACCCTCATGGCTCTTCCCAATTCAACTGTTAGGTGAACCTCCTGATTTCCTCATCAGGGGTAAATACTTGCTTCTACTCAGCCAGTTTCAGTACAACTTCTTGTTTAGAACAACTGCTTGTTGAGTTTGTTTGTTTCTTCTTTGATGCTGGCATATTTTTTTTGTTTTGTTTTAAATTTTTTTGTTCATTTTTATTTATTTATTGGAGAGTGACAGAGAGAGAGAGAGAGAAAGAGGCAGAAAGAGAGAGAGAGAGAATGGGCACGCCAGGGTTTCCAGTCACTGCAAATGAACTCCAGATGGGTGCACCCCCTTGTGCATGTGGCTAACATAGGCCCTGGGGGAACTGAGCCTCGAACTGGGGTCCCTAGGCTTCACAGGCAAGTGCTTAACCACTAAGCCATCTCTCCAGCCCGATGTTGGCATATATTTTTTAAATTTTTTTTTATTAGTTTTCTATTCAGCAAGGCTCATCCATGACCTACCCCCTCCCCAATGGCCACTCCTTGTTGATGTATATGGGTCGTGCATTGTGGAGTTAGCCCACAGTTATTGGTACGATAAATGTCTCTGCATACCATGACCCAACATGTGGCTCTGACATAATTTCCACCCGTCTTCCAGAAAATTTCCCTGAGCTATGTTGGGTTCATTTTTGGTCTGCTTCAGTGATGAAGTGTTGGGGGCCTCTGAGGCTCTGGCTCTCTGGTTTGGTAGGAGTTGATTTTTCTCTGTGTTGGTCTCCTTCCCCCTTGTGCTGGTATCCGGTTCATCAGGAAAACAGCACCTTTGCTCATTTTGCCAATTTTCCTTAGTTTCAGTAGGGGCCTTTTTGAGGTATGATGGGGTGGCTCTCTCCTTAGGATCTGCATCTATCTGAAAAAGAGAAGCAGAATCTCCAATGGAGAGTAAGTTAGCACCAGGACAAATGAGATAACCCTTACTTTTAAAATATAGAGTTAATACGTGTAGGCCCTCTTGTAGCCCATGACTGATGGTAGCTTGATATTGGAGAGTGGGCTTATGTTTGGATATGGTTCTGACTTGTTTCCTAGCTCCAGCTATGGGTCCTGTACCACTGAGGGGATCAGTTAGCCAAATCAAGAGCAGCTGGTTCCCCACCATGACTGTGTGCCACTATTGCACTTGTGTGGGCATCACAACAGGTTATTTGCTGCTAAGTAGGTTAGACTATGAGTTGCTTGGACAGATATTGGTCATTTCCCCCAGTTGCCCATGTAGCACCTTCTGGTACTAGACACACTGACTGTCTGGGGACTGACTCTCTCCTGGCTTCCAGCCATGCCATTCCATTTTATGTGTCAGCTGTGGATGGAGTCTTCAGCAATAGGGTCTTGCCACTGATTTTTGGTGGATTATCAAGAACTCTGACAGAAATCTGTCATTCTTTTAGGAAACCTTGTAGGTTTCTCTGATCAAAAGCTCATTGTGGATGATAGCCCCATGCTGGTACTGGGAGTTACAGGTCAGTGCCCACTAAGAAAATGCGGGAAAAAGGTAACTAATATACAAGAGTTAAGGAGGAGACGGTGGGGGGAGGGAGGGAGGATGTAGAAGATTCAGGTTAGACTTGATCCTACCCTCTCCAGTGTCTTGTTGTTCAGGTGTTTCCTGTAAGGGCTTGGTGAAGGTTCAGCCATTTGGTCTGCCTTTTAGGAAGTAGAATTTTATGGTACCATTGCCATTTGGGTCTAGATTAGTGCTTCCCACCCCTTTGATGCCTTCCCCTCCCTCCCCCTCCATCCTAGGGTCTAGTCCATGAGATGCTTGCTGGTTATATAAGGTATCTTGGGTAGATTAAGGTTAGGATCTTGACTAGATTAAAGTTAGGTGATGCTGGCATATTTTGATTCTCTATTTCTGGACCCCCAGTTTTACAGGTTCCCTGCTTAGACTTATTTCCTTTAGATTTTAAAAATAAATGTTATTTATTTATTTGTGGGGTGAGGGCAGATAAGAGAACAAGAGAGTCCCATGGCCTCTAAACCCTGAAAATGAACATTTGAATCATGCATCACATCGTGTATCTGGCTTACTTGGGTATTGGAAATCAAACTTGTGTCCTTAGGTTTTGTAGGCAAGAACCTTAACAACTTCACTGAGGAATGCTAATATGCCTATACTGAATGTCAGCTGATAAATTGGCAGGTATGCAAAAATTGAACTATTTGAAAGGGAAAAATGAGAGGCAATCCTTTTTATGATAACATTTTAAAAATAAAATGCATAGGAATAAGTAAAGATAAGAAGGTTGAAGACATATCCTAAAGGATTTTTTAAAAAGGATTACAAATGACATAAACACAAATAAATGAAAAGATAGCCTATGTTCACCAATTAGAGGAGCTAATGTTTTTTCATATGCTATAATATACAAAATTACCTATATCTTCAGTGTACTAATTCACTGTAATAATTATTCAAATTTCATTAATATTCTTCTCAGATATAAAAAAGTATTCTCAAACTTCCTGTGAAACCTAGAGTGACACCAATAGCCAAATAAGTTTAGCACAAAAAAGATCAAAGTTAAAGCTATTGTACTTCTTATTTTCCATACTTACTGCAATGTTCTAGTAGCCAAAGGGTCATGATGAAGGTGTAAAATCAGACCTTCGGGCCAGTTGAACAGGGCAGACAGATCAGAGCTAAATCCAAACATTTACCACCAATTAGACATTAATAAAGGTTTCATTTAACCTCAAAGGTAAAGGATAGGTTATTTTCAAATGTATGGTATTGGGAACTTATTAAATCACTACTGGCAGAATAAAAATTAATGAAAGTGAGAAACAGATGGAATGGAACTATGGAGGATTTGTGTTGGAAGAGTGTGAAATAAGAAATTTAGCCCTTAACCCCAACATGAAATGAATTTAGGAGTTCACTGTGAATCCATAATTAGAAAAACTATTTGTTCTTCAGCATATATTATTGTATAAATTATTTAGACTGAGATATTTTGGTAATTAAGGCCTAGTATTGATAAACTGAAATATCACCAATATATTTTGGAAGAATTAATATCTATATATTTCCAAAGCCAAAGAATAAATAGATCTCACTTCTTCTGGTTTTTACTTTTTATTGAGTGTGTATGTGTGTGTATATATTTATTTATTTATATGGATGAGAAACTGCAGGGATAAGCACTGTGCAGTATGAGAATGCAGTTAAGCTCTCCAGTTAGCCATGTCAGGACTGAAGTTATAAAGAGAAAACTAACATTGTATCTAAGCTGCTTTAGAAAATGTGTTATCAACTGACATTGGATGGTAAGTATACAGTGACTTAAATGAGGATAGAAATGGTTTTAGGAATTCAAGTGGTATATATTAAGCTGGAATCAAGGAACTGAGGTTATTTTCTTTCCCTCCTGGAAAATAATAAGTACACCTTATTTTGAACCCGTCTGAGTCTCCCATTCAATTTCAAATTACATTTTCTTATGAGATCCTTTATACTTGTTATAACTGAAAAAAAAAAAACTTTCTGAGAACAACAAAGCATTTAAATGCAGTAATTGTAAGAGAAAACCACATGGAATGTTATTTAGAGCAGAAGTTGAATGCATTAGAATTCTTTTTAAATGAACAAATTAACTTCACTTAACTTTTATTTAGAAATGATTTGACAAATCTTTCTATATATTCAAGAGTGACCAGAATCAGATAAGGAAAAAGTGTTTAAAGTGTATTAGAGTACACATGACTTTCTGCAACTTTATGCTTCTGGTGTAATACTTTTAAAACACAAGGACTTTGATACATTCCTATCAATGCCATGAATAGTAGAATATAATTCAAAAACAGAGGAAAAACATTTTCCATGAAGGTAATAATTTAACTTTCCCTATAACACAATTAAAAATTCATCCTTCCCAAGCAAAGGGGATAGAACAAGAAATCCCTTTAGCAAAATGATACTTACTTAGTGTATATAGAATAGTGTGGACGATTCTTACTCAAAGATGGATTATGGATCTGCAATGCCAGTTTTACTTAGGAGTTTATTTTAAATGTATGATTGGCAGACCTACAACAGACCTACAGGATGAGAATTAACATGTAAATAAGATATACAGGCTTATAGTCAATCTTCTTGGTGCATATTAATGTCTGTAAGGGCTATTGTAGTCCTTGGCCATAACTTCATATACGATTAGTGCCTATGAGGAACTGATATCTTTATTGTGTATAATTTTGAGGTATTTAAATTGAAATGGTCCCATTTAACAAATGTCTACCTTTTTTGTCTAATGCAATTGTGACTTTTATTCCAAATGCATTTATGAGATAAATATCAACCTTCTCAAATATGCCAGGCATGGTGGCACATGCCTTTAATCTCAAATAGTAGCACATTTGTTCTTTTTATTTGCCAGCCTTCCCACATGGGCTTGAGTAGTGCATGGTATGTCTATGTTATTTATTCATGGTCCATCTGCACAATTTCTGGGATTCACTAATATTTCACTGTAATTATTGGTTTATGTGGCTGTTGGCCACCATGTTACCACCATCAATATACTATCAATATTTACTATAATCCCCCTAAGAGAAGGTTGAATTATTAGTGATTTTTGTATTTTGTTATGATGATTCAATGCAGTTACATTGAATTAAGTTGACAACAAATAAACAAACAAAAATGGTGTAGATATCTTTATGTTGATACCAAAACATGTGATTTAGTTTGATGCAACATTAGCTTGTACAATATCCACTAGTGTGCATTCACCCAAAAACAGAGGAACAAAAATAAAAGCAACTATAGCAATAATAATAAAACCTTCCTAGAATCTAGTTATAGGCAGACTCAGCCCTTTGAAGTCGGGTGGTGGTAGGACTCTGACACAAATCAGTAAACTCATTACAAGCCTGGCTAGACTCTTTATGAACATGCAAACCAACACTTTTACTGTCACTTCTGTGTTGGCAAAAACAACAGAGTTGGACTTCAGTCACAGAAGAGGAAATGCAGCCCAGAGAGGCTGGCTGACAGAAATATTGTGGGTGGCCAGCTGAATTCTCCATGTCTAAAATTTATATGACTTAAAAGTCTCAGCTGCAGAAAACAACCCTGAGGTCATTGACAGCAGGTGGATAGAATGACCCTGGTGCCAGGCTAAGGGTACCCAAGTGCTTTTATGACAAGCAGTACCAACAGCCAGGTAGACAGCTTGGGGCCCAAGCAGATGGCATGGGAATTGTCTCTTTTTTTTTTCCCCATCTCTCAGAATAGAGCTGACTGTCAATGGCAATATGGTTTCTAATTTTTTACTCAAATGTCATTCTCACTACAGTTCTCAAATTGTGTGACTTGCAAGCAGAGTGTAACTTTACTATAACCTATGTCATGTGACTAGGTCATTTACATAGACTTGTGAACCTAAGAAAAGTCTGCTCTGCTATTTCACTTACCCATGACTTTGCATAGTTGTAATTCATCCAACCTGGCAATAACACATTATGGTATTGAAAATATTCTGTTAGAAAAAAATAAATTATATTAATTTTTATTGTGAAAAAATTTAAACATAATAAGAAATAGCCAAAATTATAATAATCCATGCTGTTGTCACTCAGCTTCAAATATCAACAATTCTATTTCACCTCATTCACCCATTTTTGGTTTTCAATTTAATTTAATTTATTTATGTATGTGTGTGCGTGCCCACATGCACACAAGCACACTTGTGTGTGGGCATGCCAAGGTCTCTTGCTGTTGCAAACTAACTCCAGACACATGTACAACTTGCATCCAGCATTATGTGGGTGCCTGGAAGTTAACCTGGGCCAGCAGGCATTGAATGCAAGGGATTTTAACTGGTGAGCCACCTCTCCAAGAATATATAAATATAAATATATATATTCATATATAGTTATAATATCTGTGTGTGTGTGTGTGTCTGTGTGTGTGTCTTGGTTTTCAAGGTAGGATCTCACTCTCGCCCAGGTTGACCAGGAATTCACTATTTAGTTTCAGGCTGGCCTCGAACTCATGGTGATCCTCCTACCTGTGAAGTGTTGTAAAGGCAAGTGCCACCACACCCAGCTATATTTTTGAAATAGTGTATTTTAAGCCAAAGTTAGCATATTTTAAGCCAAAGTTTCATCACACTGTTATTTCACTAGAAAATTTTAATGTAAGGTTATAAAAAACAAAAATCCCAAGGAACCATTATCACTACCAATCAAAGCAGCAAGTGCAGGGAGTCAGCAGGAAGTGGTTCTCACACAGGTTTGAAGGAATGTGGCCTGGGTTCAAACTAAGCTCTGGAGAAGTCTATTTTGTACCCGGGAATGCAGAACTATGTTGTGTGCTGAGCATTGAGCCCTGCTGCTAGCCTCATCTGTTTGTGATAGAAGCCCCTGGTGTTGCTTCCTCTTTTTCTCTTACTCATTCTGGCAGAATGTTCTGACTGCCTGTCTGCAGTTGTTTTCCTGATGTTACAAAGATAGAGTAGTGCCTCTTCTGTTCTGTAAAGCATAAAAGTCTGAAACTGTGCAAATAAACTTGTCTCAGCCTTGCTGGGATTCCTCCAACTGGAGCCTGCTTCATTCCCTGCTCACTGCTAAGTGCTGGTCACTTACAATCAAGGGCAATTATTTTAAACATTCTATGACTATCTCAAAATTATTTTCTTAGTTGATTTATTTGAATAAAAATGTAAGTAACATAGTAAGTGCACTAGCCTGATATGACTTTTAAAGCACATTTTTTTCTGTTTTAGACAGTTTTTATATTCTATTATTATTAACATCATTATTAACAACATATTTTGTATGGATAAATCATGTGTTGGTAGCCTCTTTTTCCCCGTCCCTGCCCCCATTCCACTGGGGACCCTCCTATATAGCTGCAGCTATTCCCTTGGGGGTTGTAGGTTATGTATTATGGGAACATCAGACAGTTATTTTTTGAGGGGGTAGGGAATGCATTTGGGTATGATGTCTCAACCCATGGCTTTTACAATCTCTCTGCACCCTGTTTTGCAAAATTCCCTGAGTCATGGTGGGTGAGTCTTAAGTCTTCAGTGATGAGCTCTTAGGATCCTCTGGATCTCTGTTAAAGCACATTTTTTTAAAAAAAAATTTATTACATATGGACATATTTTCTATTTAAAAAACACATGTTGGTACCATCCTTTCCATTCTCACTGCCCGTTTTCGGAAGAGGCCTTCCTCACTGGGGATGCAGGTCAACCCCTTGGGGATCGTGGTTCATGCATTATGGAGCAGCAGTGAGCTATTAGGGGGAGAGGCAATGCTTCTGTGCAAAATGTCCCAACTTGTGGCTCTAACAATTTTTCTGAACCCTCTTCCAAAAAATTTCCTAAAGCATGTTGGGTGCATTTTAAGTCTATTTCAGTGATCTCTGGTTTGGTAGGTGTTGAGTGTCCTCAGTGTGTATCTCCTTCACTCTTGTGCTGAAAATAGATTCACTGATATGCTTGCTCTTTTCCCTAATTCCTCTGTGGTTTCAGTTGGGCCCAGGGTGGAGTACACTTGGGGGTTTATCTCCTTAGTTCTGGTTCCCATCTGAAAAAGGGAAGCAGAGTCTCCAATGGAGAGTCAGCACCAGTTAAGTGAGATAATCATTATTAATTTAGAGAGAATTTAAAGGGTGTAGACCCTCTTATACCTCAAGATTAGAGGGAGTTTGACAATGGAAAGTAGAATTAGAATCATTATCTGGATATGATTCTGACTTGTTTCCCAGTTCGAGATATGGTTTCATTTTCACAGAGTGGACCTGTTTTCCAATCCAAGAGCAGTTGGGTTACCCACCATGCTGTGTGCCACTATTACACTTGTGTGAGCATCACATCAGGTTGTTTGCTTCTGAGCTGCTTAAACTTTGAGTTACTTGGAAAGATGTTATCCACTTTCCCTGGTAGCTCATATAGCACCTACCAACACTAGATGGGTTAATTGTCTGGGGACTGGCTGGCTTCTGGATACCAACCAGGTCACTCCATGGTCCATGCCAAAAGCATATAGTATCTTCAGTAGTAGGGACTTACCATTAAACTCTGGGGAATAACCAAGTGCTCTGACAAAAGTCTATCTTGTTTGTTTTGGGTCTCTCTCATCAACAGCTTGTTGTGGATGTTAGCCACATCCTGGGACAGGGAATTACAGACCAGCACCAAGAGAAAACAAAAAAGAAAAAGACGGAGAAGAAATAGAAACAGGAGAAATTTTAGGTGAGGCTTCATCTCACCCTCTCCAGGGCTCTTTGATTCAGGTGCTCCTGCTAAGGTCCTCTGGAGGGTTCCAACTTTTAGTCTAACTTCCAGAATATAGGGTTCTATGTTACCAGTTCAATTTGGGTTCAGTTTGGTGTTTGCCACCACCATCCTTCCCTTTCCCTGGAGCCCTACCTTCCCTATTGTCCAAGCCTCAAGATGCCATTCAGGTATGTCAGCAACTCAGGCTGATCCAGATTAGGAACCACAGGTGAGTGAGACTATGCAACAATTGTCTTTCTGTGATTGTGTAAGTTCACTTAGAATGATCTGTTCCAAGTGCAACCAATTTCCTACAAATTTAATTGTGTAATTTTTTTCTTACTATTGAATAGAATTCAATCCTATAGATATAGTGCATCTTGGTTATCCATTCATCCAATGATGGATACCTGGGTTAATTGCAGTCTTAGCTATTATGAGTTGGGCAGCTACAAACATGATTGAGCAAATATCTCTGAACAGAGATGTGGAGCTTTTAGGGTAAATGCCCCGTAAGGAAAAAACAGGGTCTGTTGGTAACTCCATATTCATCGTTTTCAGGAGTCTCTATATTGATTTACATAGCGGTTGTACCAACTTACATTCCCACCAACAGTGAATGAGTGTTCCTATTTCTCTTCATCCTTGTCAAGAGTTGTTTTCATTTGATTTTTTGTTTTCTATCCTTACTGGGGTAAGGTGGAATCTCATAGATTTTTTTTCATGGTTGTTTTAATTTGCATTTTCCCTAATAGTTAGGGATGTTGAACATTTTCTTAGGTGTGTTAGCCAATTGTAATTCTTCATCTGAAAACGCCCTATTCTATCTGCCCTACTTTTGGAGGGGGTTGTTTGATTTTTTTTTTTTTTTATCATTTAGTGTTTTGAGTTCTTTGTGAATTCTAGATATTAGGATTATGTCAGTGGTATAGCTGGAGAAGATTTTCTCCTATTCAGTGGGTAATCTATTGGCTCTGTTTATTGTATGTTTGTCTGTGAAAAAGCTTTTTAGCTTCATGAGATCTCATTGGTTGAGTGCTTGCTTAATTTCCTAGGTTACTGGGGTTTTGTTCAGGAAGTCTTTTCCCAGTCCTATATCATATATGGTGCCTCCTATTTTTTTCTTCAAGTACTTGAAGAGTTTCAGGTCTTATGTGAAGGCAGTCCTAAGGGGAAAATTCATAGCCCTAAATGTCTCCATTACAAAGACAGAGAGTTCCCAAATTAATAACCTGACTCTCCATCTAAAGGCACTGGAAAAACAAGATGAATGCAACCCAAAGAGCTCTAGACAGAAAGAAGTAATCAGGATTAGAGCAGAAATTAATGAATTGGAAACTAAGAAAACAATTAAAATAATGAAATGAAGACCTGGTTCTTTGAGAAAAAAAATAAAACCAGATAAGATTGACAAACCCCTGGCCAATCTGATAAAGGAGAGAGAGAGAGAGAAAGAGAGAGAAAGAGAGAGAGAGAGAGAAAGGGAGAGAAAGAGAGAAGTTTCAAATCAACAAAATCAGAAATGAAAAAGCAAAGATTACTACAGACATCAATGAAATTGAAAGAATCATCAAGGTATACTTCCAAAACCTCTACTATACAACAATGAATAATCTGGAAGAAATGGATGAATTCCTAGATACATACCATCTACCAAAACTCAACTCAGAGCAGATTATTCTTCTAAACAAATCTAACACATCCATGGAGATTGAAAAGATAGCATCACCTTAATACCAAAATCAGACAGAGATGCAACAAGGAAAGAAAAATATATGTCTATATCCTTAATGAACTTAGATGCAAAGTTCCTGAACAAAATTCTTCCAAACTGATTTCTACAACACATCAAGAGCATTATCCACCATCAAGTAGGCTTCATTCCAGGGATGCAGCAATGGTTTAACATACAGAAATTGGTCAACATAATACACCACATAAATAACCTGAACCCATAAGAACAACATGATCATCTCAATTTTTGCAGAGGTCTTTGCCAAATAACAGCACCCCTTCATGATAAACACACTGGAAAGAATAGGCATGGAAAGTATCTCAACACAATAAAGGCTACATATAAAGTACCTAATGTCCAAATAACACTTACTGGGGAAAAACTCAAGGAGTTCCCACTGAGATCAGGAACAAGACAGGGGTGCCCACTCTCACCACTGCTCTTCCATATAGTACTAGAAGTACTAGCCCAAGCAATAAGACAGAAGAAAGAAATACAAGGGATTCAAATTGGAAAGGAAGAAGTCAAATTAGCCTTATTTGCAGATGGAATGATGAAGTGACCCAAAAGTCTCCATATCAAAACTTCTAAAGGTAATAAATTCCCTCAGCAAAGTGGCAGGATACAAAATCAATGCACCAAAGTCAGGAGATTTTCTATATGTAAAAGAAAAATATACAGAGAAAGAAATCAGTGAGGCTGTTCCATTTTCCATGGCAAAATAAACAAAACTTAAATAACTTGGGATAACATTTACCAAGGATGTGAAAGACCTATGTAATGAAAACATAAAAAACCCAAAACTCAAGAAAGCAATCAGGACTTGAGAAGATGGAAAGAACTCCCATGCTCTAGGATATGTAGGATTAATATTGTGAAAATGGCAGTTCTACCAAAAGCAATATAAATATTTAGTGTAATACAAAAAAAAAAAAAAATACAAGCATCATTCTTCCCAGAGATTGAAAAAAAATGATCTCGAAATTCATATGGAATGGCAGAAGGCCTCAGATATCCAAACATAGCCTCAGTAAAAAAATATAATAATAATAAGTAGGGCTGGAGAAATGGTTTAGTGGTTAAACGCTTGCCTGTAAAGCCTAAGGACCCTGGTTTGAGGCTTGATTCCCCAGGACCCACGTTAGCCAGATGCACAGGGGGGCACACATGTCTGGAGTTCGTTTGCAGTGGCTGGAGGACCTGGCGAGCCCATTCTCTCTCAATCTCTCTCTATCTGCCTCTTTCTCTCTGTCTGTTGCTCTCAAATAAATAAACAATAAATAAATAAATAAATAAATAAATAAATAAATAAATAAATAAATAAAAACCTCTTATGGTATAACTGTACCTGATCTAAAGCTATATTAAAAAGCCATAGTGACAAAAACAGCATGGTACAGGAATAAAAGCAGAAACATAGAGCAATGGAACAGATTGAAGACCCAAATCTTAGGTCAAGTAACTTCAGCTGCTTGATCTTTGACAAAGGTGCCAATAATGTGGAATGGAGAAAAGACAACATCTTCAACAGATGGTGTTGGATGATCATATGTAGACAAATGAAATTAGACACACTCATTTCACCATACACAAAAATCAATGCCAAATGGACTAAAGACTTCAATATAAAGCACATTCAAAAAATAAAGTGGTCAAACCACCTTTTGAGAAATTATAGGTATGCACCAATGAAACTTACTCTCTAGACATAATCCTTTATATCAGATATCTAGAATACTCACTTGGCATAGTTGAAATGTCTTTCTTACCTGTTGAATGGCTACTCCCCAAACTCCCTTCCTACTGGCCCATGAAAAGCACCATTTTACTACCTGGTTCCATTTGCTTGACTACTTTAGATACTTATAAGGAAATGCATAACGATTTATTTTTTAGTGACAACTCATTTAAACTAATGTTCACTTGGAATTATGGCCTATGACAAAAGTGGCTTCCTTTATCAAGGCTGAAGACTATTTCATTCTATCTATCTATCTATCTATCTATCTATCTATCTATCTATCTATCTATCATCTATCCATCTATCTCTCTATATACCATCTATCTGTATGTCTGTCTATCTATCTATCTGCCTAGATATCTATCTATCCCTGTTTATTTGTTTATTACTTAGTTACCTATTATGGTGCAGGGGATTAAGCCCAGGGTTTCATGCTTACTACACACATGCTTTTCTATGGATATGTGATATAATGGCACATGTTTGACGACTTAGAAACAGGATGATTTGTGCTTATGATTTGCCACACTCCAAATGTGGCTGATGTTATGTTTATTTCATTCTATAATACTTACCTTCTCTCTTCTCCTTTTATCCTTTTCTTTTTTATTTGCATGCCATCCTTGTGTAGGGGCCATGCTAGTCTTCTCTGTATTATTCCAATTTTAGTATATGTGCTTTCAGAGCAAGCACTTTTTTTTTTTTTATGTGGGGTCTTACTTTATCCCAGGCTGACCTGGAATACACTATATGGTCAGTCTTAGGCTGGCCTCAAGCTCACAGTGATCCTCCTACCTCAGCCAACCAAGTGCTGGGATTAAAGGTGTGCACCACTACTCCCAACCTATGCTTTCCATTTAAATCTTATCTATTGCTTATCTATCTGTGGTCTGTTATGGAAATGAATTAGATTCATCTTCAAAGTCCTTTAGCCACATTCCTCTTTATGGTTCCCTGTTGCCATCAAGCCCTTCTTGATAAATGAGGCACCTAGAAATGGAAGTGACCCATAGAATAGTTGAAGCTCACTGAGGGATTTAACTGTGAAAATGGTGTCCTGTGAGGCTTTTTCCAAATATATTCACGGAAAGGGGATATCAGTCTTATAATTTTAACTCTGTTTAGTTCACAGGATTTTTTTAAATTAATTAATAATTTGAGAGCGACAGACACAGAGAGAAAGACAGATAGAGAGAGAGAGAGAGAGAGAGAGAGAGAGAGAACGGGCGCGCCAGGGCTTCCGGCCTCTGTAAACGAACTCCAGAGGCGTGCGCCCCCTTGTGCATCTGGCTAACGTGGGACCTGGGGAACCGAGCCTCCAACCGGGGTCCTTAGGCTTCACAGGCAAGTGCTTAACCGCTAAGCCATCTCTCCAGCCCTAGTTCACAGGATTTTTATAGAAGAAAATTTGATTAAAAGAATAAGGAAAATTAACTTCCCTATCCATCAGTGTCATCAGTGAAGTGTCTGCTTTACAGAGGCCATCATGTAAATGAGTTTAGAGAAATATAATGGGGCCCATAGCCACCCCAACTTTGTATTGATATGGAAACCAATGGTTTGTATTGCCTAAACACACCAAGAGGATATTAATAGAACTACTGGGCCCAAAGCCAAGATTTCTGAAGAGCAAGACTGACTGAAACAACAGATAAAGAATTGGCTGGAAGGAGCTAGTGGTAGAGGGACCAGCTTGGCTTTCATTGTAATCAGAGGTAGAATGGGCTGGGGAGTTATAGCTTGACTAACTAACCACGTGCATTTCTACATATTTGCCACCCCAGATGTGGAGTAAAATAAGAGGAGGTAGCAGTGGGCTTATAAAGAATCATAATCACATTTGAGAACGTTCTGTACCACAAGCATACAATTATTATTTGATTTGATGCATTAAAAACACAAAGAGGGGCTGGAGAGATGGCTTAGCGGTTAAGCGCTTGCCTGTCAAGCCTAAGGACCCCGGTCAGAGGCTCAGTTCCCCAGGTCCCACGTTAGCCAGATGCACAAGGGGGCGCACGCGTCTGGAGTTCGTTTGCAGAGGCTGGAAGCCCTGGCGCGCCCATTCTCTCTCTCTCCCTCTATCTGTCTTTCTCTCTGTGTCTGTCACTCTCAAATAAATAAATAAATAAAAATTTAAAAAAACACAATGAGTAGCAGGAATTAAGACATTTAGGCATTTTGCTTCCCAAGGTATAGCAAAACTAGCATAGAAGTGGTTCCCCATTTTATGATGACCACGGCATTATCTTTACTTGTACTACCCACTTAATATGACATTTATAATGGCCACATGAGTTAACTGTTATTAACTCCTTTTTACCATTGGAGAACCTGAAGTTCAAGGAAGTTAAGAATGAATTTCTACAGGTAAAAGTGATAGAATACAGTTGAGGTCTATGAATACAGACTCCAGAGAGACTTTCCTAACCACTAGCACTTCTCAAACTTGTAATTATTTCTTGAGTGCTTGTTAAAATACAAATTGCCAGATATTCCTCACTCCTACCACAGTGCAGCTCAAGAAACTGCTTTTCTATAGAGCTTTGAGGATGCTATAATCTGAGACAATCCATGAGAACCACTGTTACACACATTCATCTAAACACACTACTGTCCCGTATACCTCTATAGCAGGGTATCCTCATTAAGGTTTGTACAATTGGACTTATCAGCTGACCACAGAATAATAGCAATCACAGCAACACAATACTCATTCCTAAACTGAGAGATGGTAGATTTTGATCATCAAAATGTAGACATTCACAATGCTGACATTTTCTTTCTGGTTTTATTACCAAATATCTATGAAACACTGAAAATGCTGCTCAATTGTATGACTTTATTTCCTCACTTATAAGATATGCAGGTGGTAGTGCCCAGTTGTGGGACAGTTGCAAAAATCAAGTGAGATAATGTGTGTGAAATACCTTATAATAGTTTAGTACAATAATATGGCATAAAAGGCTGGTCAATGTCATAACACTGTCTGGTCTGAGTTTGAAATATCCCTTAGCATTGACTAATTTCACATTAGTGCAGTGCATACTATAAGAACTAGTTTTAAATATATAATAATATTTGTTTTTATTAGTAGATTTCACATGTAGTTTTGAAAATATTAAGAGATATGTACAAGGAAGAAATAAATTCATAAAATCAAGTATTACTCTTCCATTGTGTGGGAGAATATCTGATTATTTCTTTTTAAGTCTATACAACCTTAAACAAAGACTTTCAGAGTCACATAACAATTGTTTCCAACTATATAACAAAATCAACTAATGTTCTGTCCAACTACAAGGATTAATTTAGTATTTATGTGTTAAAATATCTCTAATCAAAAATACTGACTTGATCAATACCTGGTCACAATAAAGAGCTGAGTGTTGGTACTATCTTGCAGAAAGAGTTTTAGCTTTTATGTTTCAGATCCTGGGTGTTTTACTATGTTGTTATCATTAGAATAAACTAAATGTGTAGGATTTTTTTTGTGTGTGTATATTCTATGCCCTCTGAGTTTGTACTGTACTGCCCTCTGGAGGAGATAACAAATGATAGCATTGCATTGTAAAGGAGAACATACACACCTCCTTATATAGACAAACTGCTTCAAAAATGTGTGATTCATGATTATAGCATCAAGATTAAAAATAAAACAATATTTAGGTCACTATAATATTTAAATTTGATTCACTGAGAATTTATTAACATACATATCAACTATTTTAGCTTTCACTACTATGCATCTCCTTTAGTTGGCCTTTATGTTATAGTCATAGCTCATAGTCTGAACCATACTATTCACTCTCCTGATACGCAATATTTCCAGTTACTGTGAGTAAATATGGGAATTACCAGTAAGGTAAAAGACTTTTTAAACTCATTTGCCTCCCCCTGCCCCCAAAGTAGAGTCTTGCTGAAGTCCAAGATGACCTGGAATTCCCCATGTAGTAGTCTCAAGCTGGCCTTGAACTCACAATTATCCTCCTACCTCTGCCTTTTGAGAGCTGAAAATAAAGGCATGCACCAACATGCTCAGCTCACTTGCCTTTGTTATACATGATTAAATGTTAGTCTTTTATGGTACATATTATGCACGAAACTCTGCAGAGCATGTATGAACAGTCCTTACAATACACACATGGTTAACTTGTAAACAGCTATGAGGATATTTCTTCAGAAAATCAACCTATTGAACTTGACTAGCTGATAAATGAAGCTAATAAAGATAGAGAGAGTATTTTAAACTGATCTAAATGATTTTAGGGCCATTGAACATTTTAACTTTGAACATTTTAAGTTACTATTGCAAAAAAAAAAAAAAAACTCATGTGAAATTTCACAAGACAAGATCTGTAAAATTTACATTGTGCACAGATGCATGTCTGGCATAATAAACTGTAATGTGTTTGGTCTTCATGAACTTGCTATAAAGAGATGTTGCTTTGTGTTTTTTATTTTGTCCAAAATGTATTTGGCTACTACCAATGGAATGAAAAGTAGATTTTTAACAATAGTTAAATAAAAGATGATATAAAGAATATAGGAATCTTTAGGCTTTCTTCTATTTTCCTTTTTTATTCTTGCCCAGATTTTCCAACCAAAACTATCTGCATGCTGGCATCAGATTTCTAGCTAAAGTCTCATATAGGGAAATTTTCACTTAAAAATTCTATACTATTGGAACAACTCAAGGTGAATGACAAAAAACAGGGAACTAAAATGGCAAATGTCACCAGTCTCTCAGAGGTTTTATGAACTCTTCTCACTTCAAGGCTCTTCCACCTCATCCACTGGCAAGATCTAAAATAGAACAGGATACAATGACACAGTTCATATAGCCAATTAGCATGAAAAAAAATGAAAACATGAAGATTAATTTCTAAGTGATACTGCATTTAACATTTAAGGAAAACAGAAAGGCAGGAAAATCAAGAGAATGCCGCTGTTTTTATAGTGCTTATTCTACTAATAAAATCAGATCTTTAAAATACATGTTAATTTCTAAATAAAAAATTAAATCTGTACAACAGTGCTAAAAAGTATTGCATTTAAAGTATACATTCAGTTATTTAATATGTATTTGTTCACTCAACCTAGCCATGCTCAAGTTATGGTGTTCTGTATTTATTGACTACTGTATAAATAAAATCAAGGATGTTGCAATTTTAGTTATGTGGCATTAGTTCTCTAGATACTCTCCTCTTTTCTGGGCAATATTCAATATCTACCTAAAGTGCATCTTTCAAAATTCCAACAGAAAAAACAAGTTTATAGAAACCAGCGTGTGATGCAAGATTATACTACACTAAAATTTTTAACCCATTATAAATCAATTATTAAGCAAACATTAAAGTATACTAACTGTTAAGTATATAATATTTCTAACATATAATAATTAAAAATATGTTTATTGCATATTATAAATATAATATATAGCAACTACATATCTCAGATATTTAGTAACTATATTAACCTTTATAGTGAATGTTTACTCTGCCAGTAAAATTTCACTCAGCTCATTGAAGATATCACGGTGTCATTAGGTCACTACTGATGTACCTTTCTCATGCCTTTTATTCTTCTAAAACTACAGCTTATTCTAAGCAAATAATGGCTAGGTGTGGTGGCATAGGCCTATAATACACACTGAATGTTGATGGAGGAAGATTATAAGTTCATGCCAGTTTGGGTTACATAGCAAGTTTCGGGCTAGTGGGACTACACAGAAAGACCATATCTTAAAAAAAAGACAAAGTAAATAGGCAATGATGATGATAATAATAATAATGATAATAATAATAAGAAGGAGGAGGAGAAGAAGAAGGAGATGAAGAAGGAGGAGGAGGAGGAGGAGGAGGAGAAGAAGAAGGAGGAGAAGAAGAAGAAAGTGGGTACATAGCATAAAGTTCCTGGAAAGCCAGATGCATAACTATCAATTTAAAAGTGCAGTTAGATGACAAGATCAGAAGTCAGAAATAGAGTAAAGTTAATCAACTCTGATTAAAACACATGGCATAATATAGACAACAATATAAAACAGCATAGAAGGATATTAGTGTACAAACTTACATACCAATGTCTTCATGGATCAGGATAGAAAACTATTTTGAGGAATGACAAAACTATATTTACAATTCTGTAGTGCTGGAGAAACCAGCAAATGAGAAGCCATATCATATATTCACCAATTAGAATTCAGCATTATTACATGCAAAATTAGAGGTTTAGCAACTGCAAAGCACAAAGGTTCTCTTCCAAAGTTTACTTTTTATATTAAGCACAGGAAGTCAAAATCATACTCTAAAACTTAAATAAAATAAAAGTGCAATGCAGACCTAGGTAAGACTCAGAAATATGCTGTAGCACATGTTGGACCAAGAAATAACAATTGAATCAGTCAGATATGTAACAAAATTAACTCAGGTTAGAGTAGAGGAGATAAATTACATGAATATTAGTCCTAAAACTTTAATCATCACACTATTAAAATATTTCAATAGTTTTTTCAATTTTTTTTAAAATATATTTTAGGTGTTTGAGAAACAGAGAGATAGACAGAGAGAGAATGAGCACACCAGGGCTTCCAGCCACTGAAAATGAACTCCAGATGCATGCGCCGCCTTGTGCATCTGGCTTACATGGGTTCTGGACAATCGAATCAGGATCCTTTGGCTTTGCCTGCAAATGCCTTAAACTCTAAGCCATCTCTCCAGCCTTATTTCAATAGTTTTAATAGTATAAAGAAAATTTTCGGGCTGGAGAAATGGCTTAGCGGTTAAGCGCTTGCCTGTGAAGCCTAAGGACCCTGGTTCGAGGCTCGGTTCCCCAGGTCCCATGTTAGCCAGATGCACAAGGGAGCGCACGAGTCTGGAGTTCGTTTGCAGAGGCTGGAAGCCCTGGCGCCCCATTCTCTCTCTCTCCCTCTATCTGTCTTTCTCTCTGTGTCTGTCGCTCTCAAATAAATAAATTTAAAAAAAAAAAAGAAAGAAAGAAAATTTTCAGTTGATACTGAGTTCAGAATACGCTGTAATTTTAGAAGAATGTCCCCCAATAGATTCAAGAATTTTGTTAAAGCTTATAACTTGCTGTCACTATGGGCAGATTCGAGGGCTTAGCCCTAAGGTTTGGGAGCAGTGGACCTGGAATTCGAGTCTAAAGGTGTGCAAAGTGCCTGAGTTCTGCCTGGGTTCCTGTGGTGTGCTTTCTTGTATTGATAGTAGTTGCTTTTCTCTCTCTGTGCATGGACTTGTGAAAGGAGACCAACTTCTGCCATTATGGAACTTCCCCTGTATCTATAAGTGTAAAATAAATTCCCTTCCTCCCATAACTGTGTCTGGTCTAGAAGTTCATCTCAGCAACATGAAGCTGACTGACACTGCATACAGTATGTATGCAAGTGGACTATACTGAAATAAACTTTCAAGATACCTGTAGAGGTGCTTATTAGATATGTATTTTAAAATACAGGCAGCTGAATAAGATATGCAATTTCAGATTCCCATTTTTTTTCGCTCTGTTTAAATACAGTAGTATGACACAGGGCTAATTCCACTCCAAAGGAACAGGAAGTGAATAGTGTTGGGTATTCAAGTCCAGAAGGCAGAGAAATCAAGAACCAAAATCCATTAATCCAATAAAATAGCCAACTGCATATCACTAGATGACTCACCTCTATCACATCTACCATGGCCACAGAATTTCAGAGGTTGAAGAGATCTTAACACTATACTTATATAATGCACCAGCTAAGGCTCAGGGAACATTGTGGAAGAAAGAGAAGGAAAGATTTTCAGAGCTACAGGGTGGGAAGTATTCTGAGATATTGCACCTTTCCCTCACAGAGACTAACTGATGTCCTCATGACCCCTCAGTAAGTATTAATAACACTACTAAGGAGGACCCACAATGGGATGGAGATGGGAGAGAGGGGATGTGAATATTACAATACATTATATGTTTATACAGTAAAGTTGATAATAAAAAGATAAAGTTGTTTATGAAAGAAAATATGTGTCGATTAATGACAAAGGCAAAACGTTTATGACATTTTTAATATTTTATTTATTTATTTTAGAGAGGGAGATAGATAGAAGCTGAGAAAGAGGGACTGGGGGATTCACCAGGACCTCCAGCCACTGCAAAGAAACTCCAGATATGCATCACCTTATGCATCTGCCTTATGTGGATACTGAGGAAATGAACCTGGATCCTTGGGCTTTATAGACAAATGTCCTACTCATGAAGCAATCACTACAGCCCTGTGGTACAATTTTGTTTTACTATTCATAATGCAATTCTATTTAAGAACCAGGCATATCATTTTGCCCTTTAAGGACAATGTTATGAGCACACTTATAAACTAGAGTGGTTAAGAGGTAAAATCTGAGAATAAATTTAGCAGAAGCTTCATATCCTAAATGAGACTGGAATATAAATAGCAAAGGAGTTGATTTATTGAATTAATGTTTCCTCTCTAATGTTCTCATTTGAAGCAACCTCAGCCCTTGACCAGTGGCTTTTCATAAAGCTTGATATGAGTACTGAGAGGGCTGGAGCATCCATTACCCATAGAATTATCTCTCTCTCTCTCTCTCTCTCTTTTTCTTTTTTTTTTTTGATAGAGAGTTTAATAGGTGTAGGCCCTCTTGTAGTCCATGATTGATGGTAGCTTGATATTGGAGAGTGGGCTTATGTTTGGGTATGGTTCTGACTTGTTTCCCAACTCCAGCTATGGGTCTCCTACCACTGAGGGGATCAGTTAGCCAAATCAAGAGCAGTTGGTTCCCCACCATGGCTGTGTGCCACTACTGCACTTGTGTGGGCATCCCACCAGGTAATTTGTTGCTAATTAGGTTAGACCATGAGTTGCTTGGACAGATATTGGTCATTTCCCCCAGTCACCCATGTAGCACCTTCTGGCACTAGACACGCTGAATGTCTGGGGACTGACTCTCTCCTGGCTTCCAGCCATGCCATGCAATTTTACATGTCAGCTGCATATGGAGTCTTCAGCAATAGGGTCTTACCACTGACCTTTGGTGGGTAATCAAGTAATCTGACAAACCTCTGTCATTGTTTTAGGAAACCTTGTAGGTTTCTCTGATCAAAAGCTCATTGTGGATGGTAGCCCCATTCTGGTAGTGGGGGTTACAGGTTAGTGCCCACTAAGAAAATGAGGAAAAACATAACTAATATACAAGAGTTAGAGAGGAGAGAGAGAGGAGGGAGGGGGAGAGGGAGGGAGGGAAGATGAAGAAGATTTAGGTTAGTCTTGATCCTACCCTCTCCAGTGTCTTATGGTTCAGGTGTTTCCTGTAAGGGTCTAGTGAAGGTTCAGCCATTTGGTCTGCCTTTTAGGAAGTAGAAGTTTATGGTACCATTGCCGTTTGGGTCCAGATTACTGTTTCCCACCCCTTCGATGCCCTCCCCACCCTCCCCATCTATCCTATTCTCTAGTCCATGAGGTGCTTGGTGGGTATGTAAGGTATCTTGGGTAGATTCAGGTTAGGTGTTGTAGATGAGGGAGACTATGTGTCATTTTTTTTTTTTTTTCTGTGATTGGGTAAGTTCACTGAGAATGATCTGTTCCAGGTTCAACCATTTTTCCTCAAATTTCTTTGTGTCATTTTTTCTTACTGCTGTATAGAATTCCATTGTGTAGATATACCACATCTTAGTTATCCATTCTTCTAGTGATGGACATCTGGATTGATTCCAGCTTTTAGCTAATATGAATTGAGCCACTACAAACATGGTTGAGCAAATCTCTCTGGCCTGTGGTTTGAAGGTTTTAGGGTAGATGCCCAGTAAGGGTATAACTGGGTCTGTTGGTATCTCTATAGTCAACTTTTTCAGGAGTCTCCATATTGCTTTCCAAAGTGGTTGTACCATCCTACATTCCCACCAACAGTGAATGAGTGTTCCTGCTTCTCCACATCCTCACCAGCATTGATTTTTTGATGTTGGCTATCCTTATTGGGGTAAGGTGGAATCTCATAGTTGTTTTAATTTGTATTTCTCTGATGATTAGGGATGAGGAACATTTTCTTAAGTGTGTGTTTGTCATTTGTATATCTTCCTCTGTGAACTTCCTGTTCAACTCTGCACCCCATTTTGTGAGTGTAGATTCTAGAGATTAGGCCTCTATCAGTTGAATAACCCACAAATATTTTCTCCCATTCTGTGGGTATTCTATTGGCTTTGTTTATTATATGCTTGTCTGTAAAGAAACTCTTCAGCTTTATATGATCCCATTGGTCGAGTGACTGTTTAAGAACGTGTGCCACTGGGGTTTTGTTCAGGAAGTCTTTTTCCATTCCTATATCATGGAAAGCACTTCCTAAATTTTCTTCCAGTAGTATTTGAGTTTCTGGTATTATGTTGAGGCCTTTGATCCATTTGGATTTGAGTGTTAGGCATGGTGAAATTTGTGGATCAAGTTTTAGTTTCCTGCATGTGGTTATCCAGTTTGTCCAGCACCATTTGTTGAAGATGCTATCTTTTTTCCAGCCTATGTTGTTTGGGCCTTTGTCGAATATCAAGTAGCTATAGTTGCTTGACCCAAAATCCGGGTCCTCAAGTCTATTCCATTGGTCTATACTCCTGCTTTTATGTCAGTACCATGCTGTTTTTATTACTATGGCTTTGTAGTATAGCTTTAGATCAGGTATGGTGATACCACCAGAGGTATTTCTTTTGCTGAGGATATGCTTGGATATACGAGGCCTTCTGCCATATGAAATTTAGTGTTCTTCACAGAGATAGAATTATCTGTCTCTTAAGCTAATGATCTTGTACACTGTATTAATGGCCATACAAGGGGAGTATAGCCCTGTAATGTAGTTTTGTAGATTAGTTATAGTTAGGAGTTTAAGTATACACCACTGCTAAGAAGAAAATCATTCTAATTTACCTTGAGTTGAATATTTTTTTTTTTTAGGCTAAGATTATGAACTTGGGAGCCAGATGCCTATTTACATCTTACCTGCACTCATTTTGTGTTGGTTATTTTAAGGAAATTATCTGACAATTGACCATCAATATGTACTGATTAAAGTCTATCTTTTAAAGAAAAATGATTTTGCCTCCTTTGACAATGCTACATAATTTCCTTGGAATACTTGCTGGCAGTGCTCATCACAAAAATTGTGAATTCTGATTCACAATTGCATCAAAAATAAATAAATAAATAAAGTACCTTGGAATAAACCTAACCAAGGAAGTGAAGAATCTCTACAATGAAAACTTCAAAACATTCAAGTGAGAAATTGCAGAAGACACTAGGAAATGGAAAGACATCCCTTGTTCTTGGATTGAAAGAATAAATATTGGGAAAATGGTAATCTTATGGAAGGCAATCTACATATTTAATGCAATCCCCATCAAAATTCCAAGAGCATTCTTCACAGAAATAGAAAACAACAATCCCAAAATTCATTTGGAAGCACAAAAAAAAAAACAAACCTTTGAAATCTAAAACAATTTTCAGCAACAAAGATAAGGCTGGTGGTATCACCAAACAAGAGTTTAACCTATATTACAGAGCCATAGTAACAAAAACAGCATGGTACTGGCACAAAACAGACATGTTGATCAAAGGAACAGAATAGAGGATCCAGAAATAAGTCCAGGTAGCTATAGCCACCTGGTATTTGACAAAAATGCCAAAAATACTCATAGCCTCTTCAGAAAATGTTGCTGGGAAAATTGGATATGTATCTGTATAAGGAAGAAAATAGATCCTCCATGGACAAGAATTAAGTCCAAATGGATCAAATACCTTAATATCATATCTGAAACTCTGAAACTGCTGGAGTAAAAAGTAGGGAAAACCCTTCAATATATTGGCCTTGGCAAAGACTTTCTAAATATAAACCCAATTGCTCAAGAAATAAACGCACAGATCAACCGCTGGGGCCTTATGAAATTACGGAGCTTTTACACAGCAAAGTACACTGGGAATAGACCAAGGAGGCAACCTACAGAATGGGAGGAAATCTTTGCCAGCTATACATGTGATAGAGGATTAATATTTAGGATATACAAAGAACTCAAAAAATTAAATAATAAGAAATCAAACAAGCCAATTAAAAATGGGTTATGGAACTAAATAGGGAGTTCTCAAAGAAGAAATACAGATGGCATATAAACATCTAAAAAAGTTCTATATCTCTAGTCATCGGGGAAATGCAGATTAAAACTACGTTGAGATTCCATCTTACTCCTGTCAGATTGGCTACCATCATGAAAACAAATGACAATAGATGCTGGTGAGGATGTGGGAACAGAGGAACCTTTCTATACTGTTGGTGGGAATGCAATTTGGTCCAGCCATTGTGGAAATAATCAATGTGGAGGTTCCTGAAACAGCTAGAAATAGATCTGCCATATGATCCAGCCATACCCCTCCTAGGCATATATCCTAAGGACTCATCTCACTACCACAGAGATAGTTGCTCAACCATGTTTTTTGTTACTCTATTCACAATAGCTAGGAAATAGAACCAACCTAGATGCCCCTCAACTGATGAAGGAACAATGAAGATGTGGCAAAGTTATATAATGGAGTCCTACTCAGTGGTAAAGAAAAATGAAGTTATGAAATTTGCAGTCAAATGGATGTATCGGAAAGTTTTATGCTTAGTGAGCTAACCCAGGCCCAGAAAGTCAAATGTTACATGTTCTCTCTCATATGTGGATCCTAACTATAAATGATTGGACTTCTATGTGAATAGGAAGAAAACTCAGTAGCAAAGGCCAGCGAGCTAGAAAGGAGATATAAAAGGAACAGGAAGGAGGGAGGGGGGACTTAATAGGATGGTATGGTATATATGTAAGTAGAAGAACAGATTAAGAGGAATGAAAAGGCCTAAGTGAGGTCATGGGAAGAGACTGAGTAAAGGAAAGGTGAAGGGAGGCCTAATCAAAATCTAAGAGGATATAAATAAGTCATAAATAAACCTACATTTGTGGGCAATGGAACATTCAGGAGCCATAGATTGTTACTAGAAAATTTTCAGTGCAAGTGATGGGATACCTTCCAGTGAGTTGTTGACCAGGGAGGTCCCTGATGCCCCAAACATTACAGGCCATTGCTGATGCTCTTGGCTTCCCACCAGGGATAGATGGTAAGACCCTATAGCTGAATACTTCACATACTTTGCTGCAAGGTCACTGAGAAATACTACTGGAACTGAGCTGAAAACCTCCTCTGTGTAGACTAGATGACAGAAATCTGGAAAAAGCCACATTGCATGCAGTTCAGTGGGAGAGAGAGAAAACACCAGTGATGATATTCAAAAATGGGCACTACAAGCCTCATATTTGGCCAGCCAGGCCAAATGAGCCAAATGATGCAACAGTGGCATGTCTGTTATGGGGGAAGCCGATCATCCTCTACTTTGACTGGAAGCCCACTCCATAGAAGGGAATACATCCCTGACACTGAAAATCTACAACAGGGATAGTCATGTGCCCTATGGATGTAATGTCTGCTGTTGTCTGGTTAAATGTATATACTATGCTCACCATACTGCCCAGTAAGCACTTCTCTTAATGTGCATACCCGTATATTAATGTTACTCTCACTTTAGGTTAGAGAACCTTCTCTTTTCAGATGGCAGTGACCTTGGGGTGACTTGTAAGTCACCATGGTGCTGAGAAGAAGTGACAGAGGAGTGTTCAACACCAAAATATCTCTATCACACCTTCTAAGGTTCATGGGTCATTACTAAAGAGGTGACAGAATGAATTTAAGAGGCAAAGGAAGGGTAGGACTCCTTACAATGTTCTCCTCTAGACACAAAATTGACTGAATACCCATGACATCACAGTGCCTGGCACTACCTACACAAGACCATCATAATAAGAGTAAAAGATCATGACATCAAAATAAAAGAGATTTAGAGGAGGGGTAGATATGATAGAGAGTGAAGTTTCAAAGGGGAAAGTGGGGGAAGAGGGGGAATTACCATGGGATATTGTTTACAATTATGAAAGTTGTCAATAAAATAATTGTAAAATAAAAAAAAATTGGCAGAATGTTGATCCTAAGTCTAACATTTTCTATCATACTCCCACAGGGATTCCCAAAGTGTCTTCTATGGTGCATGAGCTCTGTGAAGATAACTACTTGTGGCACCCAGAGTGAAAAAATTGTCAAATAAAATGTATACGTACTGTGATGAACAAAATTAAATGTCCACTTTATAAGCCTCCAGTAATTCTTAAAGCTTTCAATGATAGTGGAAAATAAATAATGTATGATTCTAAATAGTGGAGAATATAGTGTGTTGTGTTTTATAAAATCAAATGGTCTTAGAATTTTTTTTGTTTGTTTGTTTCATGGAAAATATTTGAGTAGTGCTCTGAGAGACATACCTGGTTCATTTCTATCATCACATCAAAGGTGGCCATGAGCAGGAGGGAGGACAAGTCTCTAGCTCAGCACCATCCAGTTTTCTCATGCAATCATTTGTTTCCCCAGTCTGACCTGTGTACTTGCCCCACATGCATCTGACAGTATCGCAACAGGTTCTGATTGCTCTTATAGATGCCCTACACGTTGCTCTCATAGTGTTTTGATATTGAATCTCTTGCTCGGTGCTCTGATGCCCTAGGATTTCACAAAGTTCATTACTGGCCATGCTCGATCCATTCAGACATCTTTCATGCATTGTATTTCCCTTTGATGACTCAACACCACCTCATTCTCCTCCCTCTTTCCTGTCTCCCTTCATTTACATTAACACTGTTCCTTAATCCCATACCCCCATAAGCTCATCACTCCTCACTTCATACCTTGCAAATTGTGCATCTATAAGGCCGTTCCAATGTCTTCTAAGGAAGGGAAGGAATGATGTTCCCAGCTGAAGAGGCTGTCAGAGAAGTCAGAGCTATAGCTGAGTAAGGGCCAGAGAGAGTAGAGACCCTACTTGGTACTTCCATTGATGTACGAATGAAAGTATAAGTGGATAATAAGGGACTGAGGCCCAACAATCACACATGCAGGCATGCAGCTTGAGCAGGTGACAGGATCCAGAAGATAGAGTGTGTGCAAACAACCAAGCTAACACTAGCTGAAGTTTGTAAGTGTTGTCACTTAAAATCAGCGAAATATCAGAGGTTTTTACTTTTATAACCTCTGACCACAATCAAAGATCATATTAATATTGATTAAATACTGGAAGATGTCATGTTGCCACAATTTCGCATTCCTTAATATGAACACAATCTCCCACCTGAAATTAGTATCACTGTGCTCTGTCCCCAGAGAACATTCCCTTTATCGTATCACATCCTTAGAGTTGCCAGATTTAGCAAGCAAAAATATAGGATCAGTAAAATTTGAATTCTGGGTAAATAAAAAAATGCTTTCTTCAATAATTATGTCCCATCCTGAAACTAAAATGTCACCCATTTATCTGAAATTCAATATTAATTCAGCATCCAGATTTTATTTGGAAATCTTTGAAACTTCTCAGTTTTGTCCACTGACATTACCTAAGATTTTCAAATAGCTACCTAGGACCACCACAAGACTTTCTCAAACCTCTAATTATCCTATATCTACTTCAGAAACTCCTATCTTTGGTTCAGCGAGGACAATGGACATGTATATCCTCAGTGCATCAAGCAAAAATTTCACAGCATTTGTCTTTGGAGCTGAATATAACTCTGTGATAGAGAGGTGAACTGTGCCAAACAGAAGAGGATTAGCAACTCTCTGATGGTAGACATGATATTAATAGTTTTCTTGAGATAGAGTTTCATCCTAACTCAGGCTGACCTGGAATTCATTATGCAGTCTCAGGGTGGCCTCAAACTCATAGCAATCCTCCTACCTCTACCTCCCAAATTCTAGGATTAAAGGTATGGGCTGTCACTCCCAGCTAGCATTTTTTTTTGTTTTTACTTTTGAAACTACCTGTTCTTAATTTTAAAGGTCTCATGTGATCTCTGAAATCCTTTTTCTTTAATGCCTGGAAATTTAACAGTGTAATGTTAAACAGTGTGTGTGTGTGTGTGTGTGTGTGTGTGTGTGTGTGATTCAATAGCCCTGAATTAGGTGGATTACATACATTATCTCTGAATTTTCCTATAACCATGAGAAGTAATTTCAATGACTCCTGAGCAGTGCTTCAGTGGAATCAAGTGACTTACCTAGACTGACGTGCAGTGAGAGAATAGGGCTAGAAGTGGAAGCAGCAAAGGCATGCCTCTGAAGAGCCTAGCTAACTGGATACAATCCCATTCACCAAAGTACTGTGGATGTCACTTCTGGAAGAAGGGCATTCTGGGAAGCTTCCATGGGACCATAAGAATCACATTTTGACCTCACAGCAGCAGTTGTCAAATCACCAGATCCCATTCTCAGAGTGGTTTTAAACTCATGGTTGACACTTAGATGAAATACGAGTTGATAAAAGTCATGTAGCAATGAGACTAATCTGGGCTACAGATGCCAAATATCTCAAATGTCTAAAGATCAGAGTAATGTATAAAAGTTAAATTTAAAATAAAATATGAACGCCATAAGATCCTATAGATGTTTAATTCTGATTCCTTTCATACATTGTCCCCCAATCATATTAGGAAATTATAGCACTGGGAAATTATCTGAGAAGTGAGTGAGCTCTTCACTTTATACAAAAGAGAAATATGTTCACATATGGGTCATCTAAAGGCACATGAGTATTGCATAAATTCTAGAACTGACATTTTTCCAAGGAATCTCTTAAACTAAATATGTGTCATGACAGCTTAAGCACATAAAAATGCCATATATATATATAAATATGTATATATTTACAAACATCTTTTAATCCATATTTAGCTACTTGCCTTATTTGATAGTGCCATTTAGCTCTTTACAAATAAGTACATGCCATCTAGTGGTATGTGATGTGAATTGCAGTCAGAAGACCCTGGGTATACCAACAAAACAACATACTGAGTTGCCTCCTAGGATTGGAGAAGAAAAAGAAAAATTCTACTTGGTATTTCCTTTTTAATATCATTTACACATTTAAATCAGCTCAATTTTCTAAATAAAAGGTTAATCTAACAAAAGAAAGATTTAAAAAGCTAGAAGACATCAAAAATATAATGTTCAGGAGTAATTTCTATACAGGTACTAATATGAAAATAGTTCTAAGACACTGTCCAGAGAGTTTTCCAAAAATTTCTCACAATAGAAAAGAGTTGGATGCTTAAATTCAGTTCCAAGTTCACCTCAAATGAATATAAACATGGGTAACATGATAATTGAAAGAACTAGTTTTAAAGTAACCACAATTAGGGCTTCATTCAGTGGCTAAAGGCACTTGCTTGCAAAGGCAGATGGCCAGGGTTTGTTTTCAAGTACCCACATAAGTCAAGATGCACAAAGTGGTGCATGTATCTGGAGTTCCTTTGCAGTTACAGGAGGCCCTTATGTGTCCATGCTCACTTTCTCTGTTTGTCTGTCTGTATGCCTGATTCTCTCTCAAATAAGTAAATAAGTACATTTTTAAAGTTTATTTTGTTTGAATTTAAGATAACAATGCTACCTTTTTATTGCTTAGTATTTCTCAACATACCTTCTGCCATTTTTGCTTAATTTTCTAACTCCCATTAAATTGTCTACTAATTTAAAAATAACCTTGTTATCATTATTGTTGGCAATTGTCTTTTTATTTTTAATTCCTATTATTAGCATAAAAATCCAACCATTAAATAAAATGCCTGTCCTCTTTAAAACATTAGAACAGGTTTTTTAAATTGTTTATTTTTATTTATTTATTTGAAAGTGACAGACAGAGAGAGAGAGAGAGAATGGACGTGTCAGGGCCGCCAGCCACTGCAAATGAACTCCAGACGCATGTGCCCCCCTTGTGCATCTGGCTAACGTGGGTCTTGGGGAATTGAGCTTCGAACCGGGGTCCTTAGGCTTCACAGGCAAGTGCTTAACTGCTAAGCCATCTCTCCAGCCCTAGAACAGTTTTTAACAAATACTTTCCCTCATTTATGTTATTGCCTAATGTTTGAGATACATGTTTCTTTTAAACAACTTGAATAAAGTAAATACTTTTGTGAACCAAAAATAATTATTTTTATCAAAATGTTTAAAATTTCTCTAGAAATAATTGGTTCCTAAATGTTAATTATGTCCTCACACTATCCTATTATTTATACTTAAATGTATTTTTAACACATCTTTCAGAATAAATTAACAAATGAAACACTTCTCAGACTTTGAAGACTTTAAAGAAAATAAGTTATTGTCATTATCTGTCTTTGCCAATTATTTAGCTGGGCATAAAAGTCCATTGCTTACTCATTTATCCTAAGTGTTTTGGAAGTATCATTCCATGACCTTGTGACATAATTTTTGTTGGATTGTTTGTACTGGGGTGTTTGAGACAGTGTCTCATTCTGTAGTTTAGGCTGGCTTTGAAGGTCTGATCCACTTGCTTCAGCCTCTAAAGTTCCAAGATTACTCTTATGACCTAACACTTTCAACTCATGGAATATTCTGATGCTAATAGTCAGTATTGTTTGTAATTGCCTCTGCTTAGTAAATGACCTATATTTTCTTTTGAAATCCTTTTTTTCTTTTTTTTTTGGTGGGCGGGGGGGCGTATTGCCTGGTGCTCCAGATGCATATTAGGCATGTCAGCATATTGGGAAGATTCAGGTTAGGAGCCACAGATGGGTGAGACCTTGCACCAATTATCTTTCTGTGATTGAGTGAGTTTGCTGAGAATGATCTGTTCCAGATTCGACCATTTTTCTTCAAATTTAATTGTGTCAGTTTTCATTAGTGCTGTGTAGAATTCCATCATGTAGATATACCACATCTTGGTTATGCATTTGTCTAATGATGGACATCTGAGTTGATTCCAGATCTTAGCTCTTATGCATTGAGCAGCTATAAACATGGGTGAACAAACCTCTCTGAACTAATGCATGGAGCTTTTAGGGTAAATGCCCAGTAATGGAATAACAGGGTCTATTGGTAACTCTAAAGTCAACCTTTTCAGGAGTCTCCATATTGCTTTCCATAGTTGTACCATCTTACATTCCCACCAACAGCGAATGAGAGTTTCTATTTCTCCACATGCTTGCATTTGTTTTCATTTGATTTTGTTTTCTTTTTTAAAGCAATTTTTAGTTTATTGATTGATTTGACACACAGAGGGAGAGAGGGGAGAAAGAAACACAGAGAGAGCACGGGCCTGCCAGGGCCTTTATCGGCTGCAAATGAATTCCAGATACATTGTGCCACTTTGTGCATCTGGGTTATGTGGGTCCTGGGGAATCGAACCTGAGTCCTTTGGCTTTGCACGCAAGCACCTTAGCCGCTAAGCCATCTCTCCAGACCTTCATATGAATTCTTAAGCATATCTCAGCAAAAGATAAGGCCAGAGGCCATTTGATCTTTTAATGTTTGCTATCCTTACTAGGGTAAGGTGGAATCTCATATTTGCTTTAATATGCATTTTCCTGATGATTAGGGATGATGAACATTTTGGCCTCTCTATATGCAAAGGACAAAGATACAAAGAAAGAAATAAGCAACATTGTCCCATGTTCAATCGCAACAAAAAAATAAAGTACCTTGGAATAACACCAACCAAGGACATGAAACACCTATACAATGAAAACATAAAAGCACTCAAGAAAGGAATTGAGGAGGTCTTGTGAAAATGGATAGACCTCCCATGCTCCTGAATAGGCAGAGTTAACACTGTGAAAATGGCAATCTTACCAAAAACAATATACAGATTTAATGCAATACCAATAAAAATCCAAACATTGGGCTGGAGGGATGGTTTAGTGGTTAAGGCATTTGCCTGCAAACCTAAAGGATTCAGGTTTGATTCCTCAGGACCCATGTTATCTATGTGCACAAGGGGGCACATGCATCTAGATTTCATTTGTAATGGCTAGAGGCCCTGGCATGCCCATTCTCTCTCATTCCCTCTTTCTCTCTCTCTCTCTCCTTCTCTCTTTCCCTCTTTCTTTTTCAAATGAATAAATAAATAAATATAAAATAAATCCCATCATTTTTCTTCACAAAGATTGAAAATATGATCTCAAAATTCATATGGAATGGTAGAAGGCATCAGATGTCCAAGCATATCCTCAGCAAAAGAAACACATATTGGAGGCATCACAATACCTGATCTAAAACTATATTACAAAGTCATAGTAACAAAAACAACATGGTACTGGCATAAAAAAGGTATTATAGACCAATGGAACAGAATCAAGGACCCGGACTTTATAGCTACTTAGTATTTGACAAAGGCCCTAACAATGTAGGCTATAAAAAAAAGACAGTATCTTCAACAAATGGTGCTGGACAAACTGGATAACTATATGCAGGAAAATAAAACTTGATCCACACATCTTGCCATGTAAAAAATATCAGGATCAAGGACTCAATATAAGACCTGAAACTGCTAATACTGGAAGAAAAAATAGGAGGAACTTTCCTTGATATAGGAGTAGGAAAAGACTTCCAGAACAAAACACTAGTAGCTCAGGAACTTAAACAATCACTCAATCATTAGGATCTCATGAAGAAAAGTTTTATCACAGACAAACATACAATAAGCAGAGCGAATAGATTACCCATAGAATGAGATAAAACTTTTGCTGGCTATACAAGTGACATAAGCCTAACTTCTAGAATCTACAAAGAACTCAAAAACCTGAACAATAAAAAGTCAAACAAGCCACTCACAAAATGGGGCAAAGAACTGGATAGCGAGTTCTCAGAGGAAGAAACACAAATGGCAAAGACACACTTAAGAAAACTTTTATCATCTATAATCATCAGGGAGATGCAAACTTTGAAAGCCTTTTATTGTCTTTGCTTTTTGTATTCTTCAGTTTCACAATAACCAGCTAGTTATGGATTTAATTATATTTTTGATTGGGATGTCTATTCTACTTCAGTATAAATTGCTTTTCATTCAAATTTAACAAACTTTCAGACATGTTTTGTTATGAACACTGCTTTATTTCTACTCCCTATGTATAAATTAACATGTTTCATACCATTTTAGGACTTTCTCACTCTGGCTTCTACATCTCACAGTGTTTACTCACTGTAATGGTTAATTTCATATGCCAAATTGGATATGCCAAGCTGTCCAGTTTTATTGTCCGTTATTAGGCACTGTATTACTTGAAATATTATTTAGATATTATTAACATTTAAGCCTGTAAGGGAGAACAAAATGTTACCTTCATAATATGGGTAGGTTTCATCACCTGAAGGTCTTAAAAGAAATTACCATGCTCCTCTGAGGAGGAAAGAATTCCATGTCCACAATACCTTCCTACTTAATGCACCAACAGGTTCCTTGTGTCTGCAGCCCTGCTGGCCCGCTGTCAAATTTGGGACAAGCATGGGCCACATCATATTACATTAGACAATTCCTTAACTTCCTTCTTATATATTTGTTCATCTATCTGTGCTAGTTACCTTTTTGTTGATGGGAAAATGTATCTGACAAAAATCAGTTTACGGAAGAAGGATTTCCCCTTACAGTTCTACATTATGATCCATCATGGGAGGGAATTCATGGTGGTAATGATCTGAGGCTGCTGGTCACATTCACTCACAACAAAGAAGCAGATAGCAATGAATTTTAGTGTTCAGTCAGCACTGTCCTTCTTATACACTACAGAATCCCAGCCCATGAAATGGAGCCAATCACAATCAAGTTGGGTCTTCCAATGTCAATTAATGTAATCAAGATAGTCCCTCACATGCATACTCAGAAATTAACCTAATTTATAGAATCCCTCAAAAGTTATTCTAGGTCCTGTAAAGTTGACCATAAATGTAAACCATCAAACTCATGTTCAGATACATATACATACATATTATTGATATGGTATGCACATGAAGTATCTAGCTATACATAGATTTATCGTACATATTATAACCAATTTTTATCTATTTTATAACATTTTAGATTACTAAAAATATATAGATTAGTGAGAGTAGGGCTAAATGTATGCTGACCCTATTAACTCTTCTTCATTATGGTTTCATTCTTCATGGACATAGGATTAACTTTCTGCAGATGATTCATGATGCTTAAATTATAAGATGCCCTGTACCAAAGTTGCATCCCTTGAATGGTTAGGAGTTTCATGATTCTCAGTTAAAAGTCTTGTCCTTGTTCCCTCTCTGAGCTTTACCTCCATTCATAGCTCATTTAGATCACTCACTCTCTGCAGTAGCTGCATTTCTAATAAGATTTCATAGAGTGCATTATCTGACATCAGTTATCTGATTATATATTTCTCAGTATATTTGGAAAAGCATGTCACTCAATCCCTTACCTTTATAGGCTCCTATCTCTAAAATCATAGATAATATATGCATAAAATCTAGCATAATTCTAAGCACATAGTAGTCATCCACTAACTTAAATACCCACCAAATTACAAATTGAATATGAAAAGAAGCATCCTTTTATTTTGCTTACCTTGAGGGAGAACCTTGTGAAAGCATTACCTTTTAAACATATTTTTAAAGTATTTCACTTATTTATTTGAAAGAGAGATATAGAGAGAATGGCCACACTAGGGCCTCTAGCCACAAGAAATGCATTATAAATGCATGTATCATATTGTGCATCTACCTTACATGGGTAGTGGGAAATTGAACTTGGGTCCTTAGGTGTAACAGGCAAGTGCCTTAACTGCTAAGCAATCTCTCCAGCCCTTAAAGTACTACTTTTATTTACATAATGGGTCAGGGTTATTGAAAGTATGGTTTTCTCCTTTGTCTACAATTGTTGATGACATTTGAGAGTGACTGAAATATCTAAATACTTATATGAATAGTTACAGACTCTCTGTATCAGTCTTAATGCTTAAGATCATCTTAATGTTCAGGTGAGATTTTATTTCCAGGAAGATTTTGAGTTTCTGAGAATGAGTGTGATGATGAGGGTTCATTTAAGCAGATTGATAAAATGCCTTTATTTAGAGAGCATTATGGGAATGTTATTTTAGATTTTTCATGAAACTTCAGCTACTTTGCTCCAGCACTATCTAATATTCCCTTTACTGAAATTGTTGTAGTTACTGTGGTGTTGCTGGTACAAAGTGTAGAACCAGAAGCAGCTTATGAGAGGAAAGGTTTTACTTTGGCTTACAGTCTTAAGGGAAGCTTCATGATAGCAGGGGACAGCATGACATGGGCAAAGGCACATCACTGCTGCCACACAGGTAGAAAACAGTGACAGGAGAGTGAGTCACATTCTAGCAAGGGGAGGCTGGCTATAACACCCATCAGCCTGCTCACAACAACACACCTCCTCTAGAAAGACTCCAATTCCCAAATTGCAGTCGGCCAGGGGTTGAGCATTCAGAACAAATGAGTTATGGGAGGCACCTAATTCAAACCACCACAACAATAGACACTAAAGAATATATATACTTGGCTATAAATTCTGAAGTGAAAGGAAGACTCTTTTTGCTGGAATATTGGTTGTTGAAATCTCCTATAAATCCAGCTGAATGAGGCCCAGTGCATATGTATATGTTCATGTGTATGCCACTGTGTGTTTGCCTATCTGCTTCTGCTGATCCAGACTTATTTTGGTCAGATGAGTTTTTCATAGCACTATGTGCTTGGATTGTTGGGATATCCCTTCTGAATAATTATTATTTGGGCTAAATCAGTGATTAAATCACTCAATTATTAAGTATTTTAACTTTCATGTATGGACATTTATGTGAGTTTTGATGGATGAGTGAGTGGGAATCTACTTGCTGCAAGACTATATTAAATTAGTCAATCTAGGGCTGGAGAGATGGCTTAGCTGTTAAGCACTTGCCTGTGAAGCCTAAGGACCCCAGTTCAAGGCTCGATTCCCCAGGACCCACTTTAGCCAGATGCACAAGGGGGTGCATGCATCTGGAGTTCGTTTGCAGGGGCTGGAGGCCCTGACATGCCCATTCTCTCTCTCTCTCTCTCTCTCTCTCTCTCTCTCTCTCTCTCTCTCTCTGCCTCTTTCTCTCTCTGTCTGTCGCTATCAAATAAATACATAAAAATAAAAAAAATAGTCAATCTAGACATAGCTTCATGTAAGTAGTTTTTGAACAATGAGGAAGGTTTTCTTTTGTTAATATTTAGGCATTGACATCAAAAGTAGCCAACTCAGGCTGGAAAGATGCTTCAGCAGCTAAACGGGTTTGCTTTCAAAGGCTGATAACATGGGGTCAACCACACAGTAACCATATAAGGCCAAATGAACAAAGTGGTTCATACATCTGGAATTTTCAGTGAAAGGAGGCCCTGTTGTACCTATTCTCTCTCTTTATTTCCCTCCCTCCCTCATTGCAAATAAGTAAGTAAAAATATTTAACAGGAAAATATGAAATAAAAGTTGCCAAACAACAGACTGGTATTGTACATCTTCATTTGTAAGAAACTTGAATTAATTTATATTTTATAGAATTTATAGCTTATTTTAGTAAATTTGTCATAAATACTATGCAAAGCTTTTAATCAATCATGTAAAGCAATTAAAAATTTAATCATTGGTCAGTTACAAATGGATAGTATTTCTCTTCTTTTTATTCTCTCTTTTTTATCTTTCAGCCTCATAAATAGTCATCTGGTATTAAATATTTGTGATCTAGGCCAGTAACCTTTTTCAATCTCACAGGACCTTTTTTAATTAAACTATATCTTTGTCCCATGTCTGTAATCCTCTCACTGACATTTCATATACAAGACACCTTGCTGAAAAAGGTCAACCAGTACAGTTATAAATGGAAAAGAGATTAAAAGAATTCTCAAGCCATGGGGTGATCTAACAGTGAGTTAAATATGGAGCAGTTCTGAGTAGACAAGCTCAGTAGACAAGGAGGAATCCTCTGGGTAGATTTTGATGATTGGAGCAACAAAGCAAATGAAAATTATTTTAATTGAAAACATGAAAAACACACTTTTTCATAGGACACATTAACTATTGTAAAGACCACCAGGAAGGCTTAATAGCTATAAAATACACAGGAGGACAATTGCAAAACACCGTCATAGTGAGTTCACCATTCTTGCCTACAAAGACATTTGTGTTGCTCCAGTAAACCTTGAAAATGTCAGTCCAGTGTCTAGGTTAATTAACTCTATAAGCAAAAGAAACACATTGAAATGTATATGCTTCAATGAAGAGTAAGAAAAGAATGCAAAGTCCAGGTAAGGCAGTGGGAGTAAGAAATAACCACATCACTGAAAATTCTGTTTTAGAGACTATATTTTGAATAGCAATTGTAGCATTTGGAAGGTAAATACATTCGCAGAAGCAACTTACGCTATTTTCACCAGAACATTAAGCAGAAATTGAAAATGGATTCTACCCCCTTAACATTCTACAGCTGGCATGTCATGACTAAAACTTGCTGAATCTATGCCACACTGGGATGCATTTAATGGTATACATGGGTACAACTAAACAATGCATCACTCGTAATGTCTGAAATAACTTAACAAAGCATGGTGCTAAGGCTTGAAATACCAGTCTATGTTTCTCAGAAGTAGCTTAGTTATACCCTAGAGACCCACCTTTCCTGAAAAGCCTTTTATTGCTAATTTCTTTCTGTCACTTTTATATAGTCAAGTCATAAAAAGGTTCCCTTTTATCTCTTTGTCATCAGACTGGTATTGTTTCAATGTTAATGTGGGACTTAAAACAGGGAATTGTAATCATAGATGGTTCAGGGCCTTTTTGTAAACAAACTCTTTAGTGTATTCAAATACCCCCCAACCCACACACTACCTTTTTTTTTTTTTTAAAGAAAAACAAACTATCCAGAAAGACTCTAATTAGGTAAAACTAGTACTCCAAATTTGATTTACATTTAACCTCTCTTGATGCCTCCCAAGCTTCTGTTTTAACTCATTTTCAGGGCTAAATGTAAAAGCTACTGTTGAATCCTTGAGCTATTATAAGATTTCTGGCACTCACTGAGCTATGAGGATCCAACATGCTGCTTGCTGTCTGCAGTAACCTGATGCTGTGCTTGAGAAATGTGATCACTGACAGCTGACATTACAGGATGCTTGTGACCCAGTCATATCCCAGCCTCGAGTCAACAGGCAATCCAGACAATAAGAACTGCTTCTGCCCACAAAAATAAGAGATTGTTGTGATGTGTTCATTTGTACATGTGCTGTGAGGAGAAATATTTTAACTTAATCAACTTTGCTTTGTTCCTAAACATCAGCTACTCAAATTCATTAAATTTGTGTGGTTATTTTTAACATGTTTTATTGGAATCCAACATTTATTTCCTAATGATTTGTTCTAAATATAGTTATAGATTTAAATAAGTTGGAAATTTCAGTTAATAAGGTAGAAGCTTTTTCTGAATAAAAAATAATTTTCTGAACTGACAAAACGACTATTTTATCATCTATTACACTAAACTATGAAAAGGAAAATGTGATAATTAGTACAAAAAATCAGATAAAATGAGCCAAGTCAATAAAGACTAGTCAGGTCATTGGAAAGCAGCATTTTTACTTCCTTAACAGACTATTCTGTCAAGTACAAAAAAATTGCCAATTTGAGTCAGATACATATTATGAAAGATAATCTATTGATTACTTTCTATATAAAGCACATTTTCTTAGTGATTGTAGTACTGTTGGCATCATTATTGGCATGTTGAGGCTCAGGATAGAAACATTCAGTGAAATTATGTATAATTTGCCAAGAGTCACAAAAATAGTAAGTTGGATATTCTCCAAAGTCGTGTTTATTTTTCTACCTATGATGCTCTCTTCCATTTAATAATCCTGTCTACCCTGAAATTAAAAATACTCATATTAAAATAAGAAATTCCCTGGCATGGTGGCAAATGCTTGTAATCCTCACACAAGAAGTCAGAGGCAGAAGGAACATGAGTTTGAGGGTAGCCTGGACTACATAGTTTGACCCTGTCTCCCCAAAACAAACATATTTGAATAAAATAATAAGTTTATAAAGCTTCTCATTTTATCATATTGTCTAAAAACAAGATATTAGGCTATATATTTTTTTTTTACTATAAACCAGTGAATGAAATAACTAGGAATGTTTACCCCTCCTCCATAAAAAGTGTGATTTTCCTGACTTAGATTGTCTACAGAACAAACTGTGATGTGGCTAACCCTCCTGGAGTCTGCTAGAAAATACTGTTACATATATTTGTGAAACTCTACTGGATGTATACCTCAGTAGCATTTTTTTTTTTTTACTACTAGGAGTATTCAGATCTATCTTGACCTTTGAGTGTTATATGTAAAACTGTTTTATAGGGAATTTTTTTTTTTTGCTACTCCTATACCCCTACCTCGAGTTCAACTTAAATTTTATTGAATTTGGCCAATACTATTAATAATATTGTTATAAGCATGTGTCACCATGCTTGGGGATTTCTTATTTTATTTTTTTAATGTTTAATGTCATAGAATATATGTAACATATATCAGAATAAAGGGGTCACTGCAAAATTTCAAAAATAGAACCCGAGTTTTCTCTTTCTAGGAATAATATTTTTTCACAGAATCAAGTTTAAAGACTGGGATTGCATCAAAATAAAAAAGTTTCCACATGGGAAAGAGAAGAATTAAGAAAGTGATCACTCGGGAGGCAGAGATAGGAGAATCATTATGAGTACAAGGCTCATAGTGATCTACTACAGTGTGAGTTTCAGAATAGCCTGGGCTAGAATGAGACTCTACCTTGAAAATACTTGCCCCAAAAATTAACAGAGTGAACAAACTACATAGTATGAAAATATTTGGAAAAGTACACATGTGGGTTGGAGAGATGGCTCAGTCTTGAAATGCACTTACTTGAAAGCCTAATATCCCTGGTTTGATTTTCCAGTACCCATGTAAAGCCATATACTCCAAGTGGCAAATGTGACTGAAGTTCATTTGCAGTGGTAAGAGACCCTGATTTGCCTATTTTCTCTTTCTCCCTCCCTTCTTGCCCCATTCTTTCATAAATTAATAACTATTTTAAAACATGCACAACTGGAAAAGTATTGGTATCCTACACACATAAGAAACTCAATATAATAGCAAGAAAATAGATAATACAGTTAAATCTGGCACAGAGGCTTCAAAAGAGGTTCCTCCAAAGAAGATACTGGGACTAGGGAGATGGCTCTGTGGATAAAGATGATTACTTGCAAAGCTTGATGGTCCTATGTCAATTCTCTTGCCACCTGCATGATGCCAGATGGGCATTCGTTTGCTGTGGTAAGAGACCTTGGCAAGCACACATGCACATAAATAAATAATAAAATTTAAAAAGCGATATTCAAATTTCAATAAGTATATGAAAATGACAATTCTTATTCAGAATTAAAATATAAAAATCAAAAGCATAATGAGATATCATCTCATCCAGTTAAAATGACTTTCATTAAAAATGCAAAAAAATAAGTTTTGGTGTGGATATGGAAAAGAAACCCTTGCAAGGTAAATTACTATAGACACTATAGAAAACTGCATGGCAATTCCACTAAAACTTAGAAACAATTAATGATGTGGTTTGAATGTAAAATTATTTTTTCTTACTGCTGTATAGAATTCCATTGTGTAGATATACCACATCTTAGTTATCCATTCTTCTAGTGATGGACATCTGGGTTGATTCCAGCTTTTAGCTATTACAAATTGAGCTGCTACAAACATGGTTGAGCAAATCTCTCTGGCCTATGGTTTGAAGGTTTTAGGGTAGATGCCCAGTAATGGTATAACTGGGTCTGTTGGTATCTCTATAGTCAGCTTTTTCCATATTGCTTTCCAAAGTGGTTGTACCATCCTACATTCCCACCAACAGTGAATGAGTGTTCCTGCTTCTCCATATCCTCGCCAGCATTTATTTTCATTTGATTTTTTGATGTTTGCTATCCGTATTGGGGTAAGGTGGAATCTCATAGTTGTTTTAATTTGCATTTCTCTGATGATTAGGGAGGATGAACATTTTCTTAAGTGTGTGTTTGCCATTTGTATATCTTCCTCTGTGAACTGCCTGTTCATCTCTTTGCCCCATTTTGTGAGTGGGGTGTTTGTCTTCTTATTGTTTAGATTTTTGAGTTCTTTGTAGATTCTAGAGATTAGGCCTCTATCAGTTGGATAACCCACACACAAAAAAAAAATTATACCTACAGTCTCATATATTTTAATACTTAATTCCCCAGCTACTCTGGAAGGTTATGAAACCCATAAGAGGAAGAATCTTGTTGTAGGAAGTATGTCACTGGGGAATGGGCTTTGAAGTGTTAAAGCCCAGCCCTGCTTACAGCCATTTCTCTATTTCCTCCTGATGAAGTGAAGATGTGACATAGATTACTTTTTCAGATATTCCATACCTTCCCTGACATAACGGACACTTCCCCTTGAAAATATAACCAGAAAACTGACCTTTCTCTTTGTTAAACTACTTTGGTCAGATATTTTGTCCCAAGAATGAGAAAGTAATTAACATGACTAGCATATGATCTAGAAATCCTAACAACTGGTATGTATCACAAGGAAATGAAATAACATTTAAACATCCATCAACTAATGAAAGTCTAAAGAAAATGCTGGAAATATGGAGAAAGGTATACTATGCAGCCATCTGAAAAAGGAAAAATAAAATCCTGTCACATGAATGGAACTAGATTGTTATGTTATATGAATTAAGCCAGGCACTGAAGAATAATACTGTAGGACCTTATACATATGTAGAATCTCAAACAGATACTGATGTCACAAGAGCTGGTGAATCTCAGCTATAGCATGCTATCCTACTATGCAAAAAAGCTCGAGGTTTCATCTCCAACTCAATATATATATATATACACAGTGTTGGAGATCAGGAGGCAGAAGCAGGAGGATCAGAAGTCCAGTGACATCCCTGGCTGCCTACTGAGTGCAAGGCTACCCTGGGTATGTAAAATACTGACTTATGCCACATGCTTTGGTTTCAGTGGTTGATGGCTCTGTGGGATTAAAACTCCCAAACCAGCAACTTTCAAGTCTTGGGTTATATAAATTAATGAAAGATTCAGAATACAGACTCATGGGAAGGGTGAGTTATAAAATTTAGTTTAGGGAGAGTTAGGATTAAGAGGGAAAGGAGGAAAGTCAAAGCAAACAGACACTTCCCCCCTCCCTTTCCCAGCCAGGCTTATAACAAGGAAGGAAGATCTAGATCTCCCTCACATATGGAAGGAAAGGCGAGGCTATGAGGGTCAGAGAAAGCTAAGGGAAACTTGCAGATGTGTTTCAGACCTATCAATATGAATCAAATATCCAATTTTAAAAAGTTTCATGTCCAGAGTCAGGTGTGTAAGGGAGGATCCTGATTGGTTCATAGGCCCAGGAGAAATACTTAGAACCGACCAAGAGGCTAAGCTCACAAAACTGAGGAAGAAACAGGCAGCTGTCTATACTGAGTTGTTTCCATCAGCCATCTTGGATGAGATTGGATCAGACAGTGGGTCTCCTCTTGCCAGAGCAATCAAGTTGACATTCATGTTTCCCTGGGCTAGTGCCTGTCTAAATACTTACCAGGAGAAAGCTAACTTGCTCCTAATCAGTACCATTAGGACACTGAGAAATCAAGCTGGAACTGAGCTGACTGCTCCCCAGGATTTCTACCTGCTGACTGTCACAGTGTTGGAAAGTGCTATGCAGCCTGCTGGGAGGGGGGGTGGAGTCACTAATAGATTTAATCAGTAGTGGTCCTGCTAGCTAAACAACCAACTACCCAGGCAAAATGTTCCCACTGGTGCAAGACTAGCATGACTGTTATGGATTTGTGGCCAACTCCATGGGAGTGATTTCATGCCTGGTACTGACAACCTAATCTAAACCCTTGGCTGGGATGGCCATAGGCCTTAGAGGTTAAGCCTACTGCTGTTGTTTGGCTAAATGGATATGTTATGCTCATAAAGTTGTCCATTACATATTATGTTTATTTCAGTGGTTTAAATGTATGCCCCCCATAGACTCAGCTATTTTATTTAAGCTTGTCTCCAGCTGCCTGGCTGGAGGTGACACTGGGGGCGAATTCTGAGGCCCAGTCATAATGTGTATTGCAATTGTGTCTAAATTCTATCCTAAAGGTATGCAGAGAGGTTGGAGCTCTTCCGGGATCCCCCACTGCTGCATGCTGCCGAGTTTGTGCTTGCTGCTTTTGGCATTTGCTGGCTGGGGTGGTTCTCTTCAGGTGTCACCCATAAACTTAGATGTTCTGAATGCTAGGTTCCCAGATGATGGAGATTTGGGAATTAATGCTTCCTGGAGGCAGTATATTGTTGGGGGTGGGCTTAACAGTGTTACAGCCAGTTGCCTCATGTCAGAGTCTGACATACTCTCCTGTTCCTATTGTTCACCTGATGTTGGCCAGGATATAGAAAACCCCAGGAAGTGATGTTCATATACTGCTCATACCATTATTTTCCCTTCCACCCTGAAATGTCCCCTCAAGTCTGTAGGCCAAAAAAGAAGCCCCCTTTCCCCCCAAATCTGCTCTTGGTTGGGTGATTTCTGCCAGCAATGTACACCTGACCACAGCATTGGCTAATGATGATACTCTCTGGTGGGATATATGGAAGATACTTCTTCCACAGCTGACGGAAATCCACTGGATTGTGAGTTTGAGATAAATCCCTTCCTCCCTAAAACTGTGCCTGGTTTGGATATTCCTCCTAGCAACATTTATGCTCATAGATTTGTCCTGCTAATATATGCCAATGGAACATAGATTTTGGTCATCTTTGTTCAGAGAAGTTTTGCGAATGGTGATGACTACTGGGGAGATTCGAAGCTCATCCCAGTGCTGACTGTTGAGCACTCAGCACTAAACAAGACAACTCTGTTACACTTTCAAGGCTCCAGGAACATTGCGGAAAAGGGGTCAGACAGAATGTAAGAGCCAGAGGATGATGAATTTTGAATCTTTCAGTTAATAAATGTGGAATTGCTTTCCATTATCTTAGTTCTTGGATTACTTTCCTCAAGACTCAATATTTTAGAGATGTCAGTTCTTCCCAACTGTACCTGAAGATGGCCTCATTAATTAGGATTTCAGGAAGTTGTTTTCTGGGTACGGAAAAACTGAAGTTTATGTAAGGAGGCAAGGTTTAAATTTGAGCCAACTCAATATGGAAGGAGATTATAGTTAAAATGATTGAACAAAACTGGACCTTAAGACTTACCACAAAGCTGAAGGCTAGGTCATGGTATTGTTGAAAGAGGAGATAAACAGGTGAGTGGAAGAGAATCATGAAGCTTGAAATAGTCCTGTACATACATAGTCAACTAAACTTTGGCAAAGGAGTGCAGGTAATACAATGTAGAAACCCCACAGTTGCTGGAACATGTGCACATTCACACCATCTGAAAAATAAGGGGAGAGTTCTAATGTAAGTAAGCCAGACTACATGAAGAATGCAAAACACGATAGGAGCCACACCCTCCCTGTGAGTAGCTTGGTAAAGACACACCAATAAACTGCACATAAATAAATACCAGGACTTTATGGGTCTTCTCAGTTTCTTGTAATTTTAAAAGTCACTTACTTGCAATCAATGAAGTCAGACTGGATGATGACCTTTCTGATGTAAATTTAAAGAACTTGAACAAATATATTTACCTAGCTTATTATGTTTTGAAAATTATCATCCTCTTGTTTTGACTTCTAAGATATTTTTACTTTTAATATTCACAACTATGTGCAAAGCCTCTTTAGGGAGTTACATTCAAAAGTGTATTTTGCTAATGCTCTATATTAGAAAAATGTAATAAGGATGTGTATAATATTAGAAAGACTGATAAGAAAGGAAAAGAGTTGAAAGACAGCTATTTCACAATACTCCATACACACTCATATATACAATATTTACTTTAATTAATTATAGTTAAAGTATCTTCCTTCTTTTGCTTTTAATCATAGAAGAGATGTGTAAAGACAATGCTTTATTAATAATTTAAGTTCCAGAGAAGGAAAATGTAGAGATTTTGATCTCTTTTGCATGGTCTAAAGCCACCTCTATGTTTCTCTCTGACCTCATTTTTGACCCAGAAATCAGTCCTCTGCAATGTCATCATGGATGTCACTAAGAGAGCTACTACTCAGTCATGTTTGTTTTGCAGACCTTCATGCATTTCACTATTTTTGGCCCACATTGTTGTCTATAATCTGTCAACTACCACTGTCCCAAAACAGGACTTAATTTCTAAAATATCACCATTTAGGAATATAACTGTCATAATGGTAAGTTAGTTACTGAAAACTGTGCCTTCTCATTATATTCTTTTTTTGTTGTTCATTTTTATTTATTTATTTGAGAGTGACAGAGAGAGAGACATATATAGAGAGAAGAGAGAATGGGTGCCCCAGGGCCTCCAGCCACTGCAAGTGAACTCCAGACGCATGCTCCCCTTGTGCATCTGGCTAACGTGGGAATCAAGCCTTGAACCAGTGTCCTTAGGCTTCACAGACAAGTGCTTAACCACTAAGCCATCTCTCCAGCCTGTGATTATATTCTTGAAACATCTCATAGATATTAATGTCTGAACATGAGGCCACAAACTGTATGCATTGTTTCTACTCATTTACTGCAGAGGAGGAAACAGATATCTTCTTCTCAGGGTACAGTTATCAATGGAAATCTGAGGATCTGCCCTCACTGACACACTAGTCTATGTAACACTGTGGTGAATAAGAATCACCCATTTTACTTTTGTGCTTGGCAAGTGCATGTTTCATTCTCAGCTGAGCTGACGGAATGGAGAAAGTTGAAAGAGGCAATACTCAGGAGCACAGTTACTGATAAATAATTACAATAAGGGCATTCTAGTTATTTAATTGAAATCTGTGGATGGAGTGAGATTATGAGTCTTTCAGCTTGCTGCTCTATTTAGATGATACTAGTCATTAACCAGTTGAGCTGGAGTCAGCTTCAAAAGTCTACACGCTCCATTTTATGTCTGAAACCAGCACAGTCAGCATCATGGCTACATGCTCCACATCCTGCTGCTGCTGGTGAATGCAGGGCCCACCCTAGTGGCTTTAAGGGATTCACTGGTGTCTTAACTACTTGTAAATCGTTCTGATTGTCTGGAGGCTTTCCTTTCAAATAGTGCCCAAAGATTCCAGCTGTACGTGTTCTCATTAACAACATATATAAAAATGCCTAACTTGACTTAAATGGCACACATGGCGTAAATGTCATATGGTACCCTATGACTATGTGCAACTGCAGTGTATTTACACGATCTGTTACATACAAATTTCAATTCATAAAAAATAATTTATTTAAAAATAAACTTCCACTGTAAGAAGTAGAAACCAATGTGTGTCTAAAGCTCTGTCTGAAAGATTTCTTTTCTGATATGTGGAAACCCTTATGTTAAGGGATCCTTAATGTTAACCATCCCCAACATCCATACAGCTCCACCATAGTAAGATTTAAGGGTACCAACACTTTATCTCCTGCTTGGAAATTGTTTTCTCAGTTCTTTAGATAGTTCCACTAGAAAACAACCAACCAAACAAACAAAAAACAGCAGGAAGTTACACTCACATTACAAAAAAAGAGAGAAGGGGAAGTAGTGGTACTAATTTATCCTTGATTCGCTGTCTTTTTATTTTGGTTTCATTTTGATAAGACATTTGTCATATTCAGCTCTTGCTCAATTCTAAAAATATTTCTAAAAATATGACAAATTAATCAGTTTCTAAAATGAGCTTGAAATAGGGCATCAATAAACTCCCACTGGCACAAAAAAAAAGACAACTAGATCTGAGGCCATTGAGATAATATAATTGGAAGAGAGGGTACAAGAAGTAACTTGTCAGGTTAGGAGAGGGATAGAATATAGAATGTAGGATATAGGGGGTGAAAGGAGCTTGATGAAGTAGGAAATAGGGAGGATGTATAAGACAATTACACTAAGTTAAGACAACATGAATGTGCTCCATAGAAAGCCTCCTTGTACCAGAATTCTAAAAGATATACCCACCAATAAAGGGGTATGGTGTATAGTCCAGACATAAGACGGAACAAGCTTAACCTTAAAACCATGGACCCTGACTAGTAAACCTCAGGCCCAGAATTAGGTTGATGCCACAGTGAGCTGTTGGCTAGGAAGACCCATGAAAACACATAACCACCAGATCTAATAAAGTAAGACCCTATTGCTAAAGACACCACAGGCTGTGATGACAGGACATCAGAACACCATGCTAGAACCAAAAGGGAAAGTAGCTTTATCCTGGCTAGTCTTGTAGTGCTGGAAAGCCCTATGGAAGCTGCTAGAAGACAATGCTCATCAAGAAAATAAATAAGCAGAGGATCCTGCATCCTGAAAAATGGGCCAGCCAGATAAAAAGTACACTCTTGTCAATAGCAGCACACAAACTATGCAGGTAAACAACTGTTCTCTGATTGGACATGAGTCCCTTTGAATGGGAGAGAACTCATATTTGGTACTAGAAACCAAGTCAGAATCTCATGATAAAAAAAATTCATAGACTTCAGAGAGAAGCCTCCACTGCACTCTGGAGAAGAGTGGGTTTGCACATCAAAGAGTCTCTCAAATAACTTTCCATATCTACTTGAACCTAAGCTGTTGCCACTCTTGGATCAAAAATCTGTTTCAATTTACAGAAGGCAGAAAACAAAATGAGGACAAATCAAGATCTATCAATAAGACAAAAAGATGGCCCACCATCAGACATGCCACCTCTTCCACATCTTCCAGGGCCCAGGAGAAATAGCAGGGGAAATGTTGACATGAATACTGTTCTTACTGGTAGCCTGACAATGAGGTCCAGGGTTGATCAATCAAAACCCTTCAAAACATAAATCCAAAGGCTACAGAGAATGCACCACTAAATCAGACTGCCAACAGGCCTGCCATGGCTGAGGGAATATTGCAAAAGAGAGGGCAGAATGATTGTACAGAGGCCCAGAGTGGGGAGGAACACTCTGAGGTATGGATATCCTGCTAGTTCTTTATATATAAATAAAATATTCATATACATATGCATGCCATATTTTCTTTATTCATCTTTTGATAGACATCTAGGCTGGATCAATATTTTAGCTATTGTGCATAGTATAGCAATCGCATGAATGTGAAAATATGTCTGTGTTATGCTGAGTAGGAATCCTTTGGCTATAGACCCAGGTGTGGTATGGCTGTATCACATGGCGCTTCTAGTTTTGGTTCTTTGGGAAAAGTCCGTACTGATTTCCATAGTAGCTGTACTAGTAGTTCCTATTCCTTCCAGGAGTGCATGAAAGCTCCTCTTTGCCCACATACTCACCAGCATCTCTTTATTTTCTTCATAATTTCCATACTGACTTGGTAGAGATATAATATCAAAATAGTTTCATGTATTCCCCTGCTGGACAAGAATTTTGAATATTTTCTTCACACATTTTTTCAGCCATGTATATCTCTTCCTTTGAGAATTGTCTGTTCATTTCACATATCTTCTCCTTGATTAGATACTATTTTATGCTTTCTCTTTTGAGTTCTTTATGGATTCTAAACATTAATCTTTTATAATATGTTTATTGGCAAAGGTTTTTTTTCCATTCTGTAGGGTATCTTTTCACGGCATTGTTTCCATTGTTGCGTGGACTCTTTTTAATTTCATGCAGTCTCACTTATCAACATAGTAATTATATCATGTGTGTTGGAGTACGAGAAAATTCTCATATTTGCCTGTGTCTTGACATGTTTTCCCTATGATTTTCCTCTAGAAGCTTCAGAATTTCAAGTCTTTGATTCAGTTTGAGTAGGCTTATATGAGGCCACCAGCTTAGATGGTAATCCATCTCTGAAATGTGAGAATAAATAGCAATTTTAATATTTTATGGGATTTAATGAAGTTATAAAGAGGAGAGCTCTACCTTTCAATGTCTCTCCAAAGTATAAATTTCAGGAACACTAACTGTTTCAGATTTGGTGGAACACACCAAAAATCAAGAAGACAATTATCCTCTGGGAATACTTCCTTTGTCTAAATGCAAACTTTGATGTAGGATGCAGCTGTTTTATCCATCTTGATATAGCTATGGATTAAATTGGAAGTAGTCAGATCTCTATCGTCTAATTTTACCTATTTTATCAATTATTTGTTGATATATAGATGCATTTGTTCTTCCTTATAAGTTTAGTCACATATCTTTCCTCCCTTCCCCCTTTATGTTTCAATGAGCAGAGGTCCTTCCTGGCAGGGAATAATCTCCCTTCTGTTTCCACGTTCTTACCCATGATTTTCCCTTACCTGGAGTAACCTTCTTTCACAAGCCTTTCAATTTCAGTTCACAAGACCTTTGTATTTCTAGCTCCATTCCCTTCATAAGCTTAAACATCACCCCTTCAAAATTACTTTTCTTACCTCTACAAAATACCTATTATTCTCCATCATTATACCTTATCTACCATTTTATTGGCATTTATGAATAAATCTATCATAAAAACATTCATCTCATTACTAACTTATTGACTTTTCTTTGCAAAATTCAAGCTCCAGGAATAAAACAGCCATGTTGTTCATATCCACTAGTATAACCCAATTTTCTGGAAGAGTGAATCAAGGAAAGAGTGAATAATCATACCAATCAGTTGAGAAATAACAAAATATTTATCTTAAATAATACTGCTCCTTAGATTGTTTTCTCTTTTGATATGAACTTGTTCAAGTATTAATTACTGATTGAATATTATTAAGTATTATCTAGTTCTTAGATATTACCATGTAATTTTCATCATTTTCTGCAAATCTTGATTCATTCATTTCTCTATCTTTTTATTTTACCTATATTCCTCTATTGAGTCTCATTCTGCTTATTTTTATAACTTTGCTAATGGATTGATATACATATGTATTTCATATGTATATATATATGTATATGTATGCATGTTGTAGTTACCTTCTCATTGCTGAGACACAACAACCAGAAGCAGTTTATGGGTGGAAAGAGTTTATTTCAGTTTACAGTTTCAAGGAGACAATTTATCATGGAAGAAGAAGCTGGCCCACTTCATCATATATCCACAGCAGAAAGAGAGAGAGAGAACAATCAGCAGCAGCAAGCATGAACTGACTCTGAAAACAGAAGGCTGAACTCCACTTCAAGGTCTGCCCCCAGTGACACACTTCCTCCAGCAGGCTTCCACCTTCCAAATGCTCCAAGTTGAGACTAAGTAGATAACTTAATCTCAAACACCTGAAGCTATGAAGAAATTTTACATTCAAACAACCACAATAGATATATCCATATGTTGTTATAAAAATATTCATGCCTGTGTGCTTATAATGTAAACCACTTGAATGGTTACTCCTCCTGATAAGACCACCAGAGCCTGACCCATTTCTTTCTTTTCTTTTCTTTTCTTTTCTTTTCTTTTCTTTTCTTTTCTTTTCTTTTCTTTTTTTTTTCAAGGTAGGATTTCATTCTAGGCCAGGCTGACCTGAAATTCACTATGGAGTCTTAGGGTGGCCTCAAACTCATGGTGATCCTCCTACCTCTGCCTCCCAAGTGCTGAGATTAAAGGTGTGTACCACCATGCCGGGCGTGACCCATTTCTTAAATAGCACAACTTTGGAAACCTGTTAGACAGAATAATATGCAAGAGATTAGCTGAGCCAGGAAAGCCCAAATACTTGTTTTTCCTTTGTGTGTTTATGTAGAGAATGTGTGTTATGTTGCCTGGTGTATGCACATGTGTGTGCAGATCCACATGCACTGTGAACTCTTGTGTGGAGGACACAGCAGAACTTTGGGCACCTTTCTCTATTCCTCATCCATGCACCTCCTTGAGGCAGGATCCATCGTTCTTCCTGTAGATTCCATTTTCATGCAGTGATTCCCAGTCCCCTCCCCCATACATGGCTAACAGACATGCATGACCAGCCAAGATATTTACATGAGTTCTGAAGAGATCAAACAAATTTACATATTCTTACAAACATTTAAAACAATCTGGAGAAACAGCTGGGAAAATGTGGCTTGTAATACCATGGAACTACATATAAGATATAGTTACAGCTTCTGAGATATCTCAACTTTGAAGTGACTTTATTAATGTAACCTCATGAGAGCTACTATTACATCATTGTCTACGTGCAGATCTGCACGCAGTGGTTAAAGACCTTTAAATCTAATGTGCACTGACCTCCTGAACATTTGTTCTCGCTGGTGGTTTCCAATTTCTTCTATATCAAATGGTGACCTTAACATTCTATCTGAAGGATATAACTATTAGAATACAGCCAACATGATAAATGACTATTCTTGCAACCCCTGGTAATACTTTTTCTTTTCAGATATTCAGTTATATGTTTTAGTTTTTTTTTCAGTTTGTTTTTATTTCTCAATATGAGGTTTTGTTTTACTTTATTTTATTTTAATTTGTTTGCCTTCAAAAATGAAAAGAAACATTCAAATAATTTAATTAGTATTTACACCTCTGTATTTCATGATTTTTGACCAACTTCTTTGATGTTTTCAAAATTAATTCAGGAAAAGTATACTCAATTCAATCTACTCTATTATCTTCTACCTTTGAGATGTTCATTATTGACCTTTTTCTAACCATCTCTCAATTTATCTTCAATATTTTAAAATGATTTTATAGCCTAGGTGACTAATTTTTTTTCTATCTATGTGGAAACAGGTTAATTTCCACAGGTGATGTTTATATTTCCAACATTAGATACTATGGTATGGACCCAATGTGTTCTCTCCAAGCACAGTGTCCCCAGACTGACACTGACAATCATCACTGGCAGAATAGCCTTTACTTAGCATATAGCAATAAAAATAGAGATTTGTCCTTCCATTTTTTTCACATATATTATATACATTGTCTAAAGAATTTTTTTTAATTTTTATTTATTTATTTGAGGGCAATAGACAGAGAGAGACAGGGAGAGAGAAAATGGGTGCACCAGGTACTCCAGCCACTGCAAGCAAACTCCAGATGCATGTGCCACCTTGTACATGTGGGTTAAATGGGTCTTGGGGAATTTATCAAGATTTTAGCAACTTAACTTAACGTTGGATATTTGGCATACCTATTCGTCTATTGGCTTATGTGAGTTTGTAAGTATATGTTTGCCTAAAGTATTTGATATACAGCTAAAATATGCTCAAATAAGTGTTTTAATGATAGCTGTGTATGTTGGTGCATGCCTTTAATCCCAGCACTCAGGAAGCAGAGGTAGGAGGATCCTCACAAGTGCGAGGCCACCCTGAGACTACATAGTGAATTTCAGGTCAGCCTGAGCTAGAGTGAGACCCTACCTCAAAAAAAAAAAAAAAGAAAGAAATGAGTTTTAATGATGATGAACATTTGAACATTTACTTAATGGACATTGAAGGGTCTTCATTATCTAAACACTAGAAGGTAAATCAATAAAGTAAAAATCCAAATCATTTCCTAATTTATTCATCTGATTCCACTTAGAATTATCATTAGAACATTTTATAAACTCAAACAACTGGAAATATCAGATGATTCTTATAATTTATGAAGTTAAATCATTTTCTAAGTGTCTAATACACATCTGAAAGAAAATAGGTATTTAACCGGGCAAACACCAATCAACAGGCATCTATGCTATTTTGAAAATAATGTAAAAATCCTATTAAGAGTTGTTTTCTCTTGTGGGGTGTGGTAGATAGTAATTTAGGGCATGTGAAAGCAAAGCAATTTAACAATTCCCTTGTTGATTAATTTGACCTACTAGCTTGGAGGTTTCTGCAACACCCTCTATACATGTAATAGGTGCTACGGCTTCCAATAAGCTTGACGTTGCTGTAGCTACCTGTGTCTTTTTCAGGTATTTATTTTTTAAATTATCCTTGTCTCCCAGAGAAGAAGAGACTATACATACACATTAATACATCTTTGATTTTTCTTTGCATAGAAGTTGTTTCTTGGTTGGAGCTTGTATTTCTCAAAAAATGTCCTCTGAGATAACCTGGTACAGTCAACCTCTTTGACAATGGAGCTGTGCATTGCCTTTGTTTTACATTGGATAGCTGTGGCCATAATCAAGGCCATCTCCATTGTCTTTGTCCCATTATTTATGACCAAGGTAACATGATACACCCATGAAAGTAAAGGTTTAAAGAAATCAAATAAATAGCTACTGTAAGTAATTTTCAGGAAATAAATATCCTTACTTCCTTTAAGACTTTTCATGTTTTAGATTTGTGTACAACTTTATTTTGATGACTCAGAGTCTAAACCAAGTCAAAGCCCAGTCCAGTAACCATTATTTCTAGATAGAGTTAGCAAACACGCTGTAGAACTTTTGCTCGGCCATTACATAGGTGAGAATTTGGAAGTTCCCTGAAAGTTCCTGGGTTTCCTTTAGTTATCTGTACAGTAAAGAGGTTGGATTAGCTAGTTTGAAATCCCTATCATGAAAGTTCTAGGTCAAGAAAGTATTGATAAAATCAGTTTGACTTCAGTAAATTTCCATTCCCAAATTGATTCTCCCCTAAAATGAAATGCCAGGTACCCTCATGCTGCCCAAGGCTGATATGAACCAGTGTTGCCTGCATTACTCCTCATGAAGTTAAGTTGTAAGCCCAGGAGACATGTGCTTTGTCTTAAAGTAATTACAAATGCTGAAAAGTAAAACCTAGGCTGAGACTGAAGCCATGTCTAAATATGCAGTTTGTCTCATTGGCCTCCCTGTTTCTTCCTCTCCTCCACTTATCCTAGAGTATTTTGTTACTTTTTGTGGCAGCGCATCCCTATGTACCCATCACTCCAGAGTTAGAGTCAAAAGACAGATCATGGGTTGGAAGGCCAGGCTAGACTGTCTCCAAAAACAAACAGATGAGGCAGTTTTGTATTTTGCAACAAGAATAAAGTACTACAGTGGCAGAAACTGATATTTCCATCTTTTTCACTAAGTTGAAATTACCTGTCTCCCTCTTTCTTTTTCTCTGCCTCTCCCTTTCTCCTTCCTCCTCTTCCTCTCTTCCAACAATGCTGTTTTGTTAATAGTATCTATTAAGAGCAGATCCCAGAGCAAAATTTCTAGAACTCAAGGCATGAAGGGCAATAGCTGTGCTTGATATTTCCAGGATGCTTTATATGATGGTTATAACCATGCATATTACATCAACAAATACTCAAGTTCTTTAGATCTGGAAAAGCCCAGCAATAGCAGATATTTAATTTTGGAGCCTCTAATGAATCAGAAATTTTACCATTTAAGTATCTGCATGCTCCTGAAAAGTAATTGAGTATATTTAAATATTTGTTGACCATTCAAGTCTCCAATTTTGTAAAATAATTTTCTGTAATGTCCCAATTTAACTTGCTTTGTTTGCCTTTTTCCTCATGGTTCATAGAAGTTGTTTACTCAGTGTAGACTTACACCTTCTGCATTTTCACTTTGTTCTATTTTGATAAAAGGAATTTCTTTTACTTATTATACATATATAGCCTAATATAATTCAGTTATCAGTCTTCTGGTTATGGTTTGTACTTTAAGGATCTTCATAGACCTGAATCTCAGGTCAGAGATGTCCTGAGTTCAAATCATAATTCTACTTAGTGGTTCTGTGGTCTGGAGCATTGTGATTAACCTTGCTTGTCCCTGATTCATCATCTATAATAGGAGTATAAGGTTAATGGCCACACTTTCCAAGGCTGCTATGATGATGGAATGGATTGGTATATAAATTGCTTAACACAGCATCTGGCCCATAATAAACAATTAAAACATGTTTAAAATTATATTTCCATATTTATTGGGCCTGGAATTGTTATTTTATGTTGTCATATGGCTTATCATATGACGTAGTTATCACATGACAACTGTGATTGGATAGTTGTTTGGTAGAGATTACTAGTTCTATAGCATTGACTAATCTTTCCTTTATTGCTTTGAAAGTGCTTTTGGAAGGTCTACTTCAGAGTGAGTTCTTCTATTTCACTGTTTTATGCATAACAATATTGTTAATTTAATCATTCTTTCTAAATCATCATGTTTTTGTCTTCCTTTAGAATTATAGAATCACCTTCTTATTGTTGGGACAACACTCAAGACCAGAAGCAACATACAGAAGGAAAAGGCTTCCAAATTCAAGTTGAAGTTTCATCATGGAGAGGAAAGCATAACAGGAAATGAAGCTAATTCACATTCTCATGTGTCAGCAGGGAAGAAGTAAAAATGGTGAACTGCAGCATTCCAAGGAAGACTGGACTGTAAAATCTCATACTTACTCGTCTTCAGTCATACTTCCTCCAGCAAGTCTCCAGCAAGTGTTCCAACAGTTGGTTATGTACTATGAGAATCACACTCAAAACACTTAATAATCTTACAAGTTTTATTTCTTTGCTCTCTATGGATAGTAAATATGCTTATGAGTTTAGTCTCTTGTGCTTATCTTGGTACCAAGATTATTATAGTTTCAAATATTGTCCAGGAAAGTCATTAAATAAATCATATACTTTGCCTATGATTCCCTTACACTGCTCCATCCTCTCCACTTGGCCACTGATCCAGAGAAGAAATGATGCATTAGATGTTTGAAATTCCACTGACCATTTTCAAGGCTGAATGATGAACCACACTATAAAATGTGTGCTACGAAATCCTGGAACTGGAGATGATGTGCCTATATTATAACACTCAGAAACAAAGAAACGAGTGCACCTATGGGACAAATTGCAGCCAATGTAGAGTAAATAAGAAGCTAGTGGCAGTCAAGTGTGTTTCCTCTCCTACTTGTCTACTAGCTATTTCCAAATAACATAACTTTATGAAATCAAATTTATTTTAACTGAATCATAAAACCAGAAGTTTTTTCATCTTTATCTCTCATTATCTATGTTTCATGTGCCCTTGTCATAGGGCCTTTTTGTTTGATGTCCATTCATGCTTTCTTATGTTATGTTTGAAATTAGTGGATCCAAACATTTCATCTTCAATGTGAGTCTTCCCCTATTACCTATTGTCCAAAGATTGAAACTAATCTGAAACATCACATGCCTCCTTCACCACTGTCTATAGTATGAGACTCAATGAACATTAAGTGTGCTACCTGCAAGCATTAAAATTTGCTTTAATGTAAATAAACCAAAAATATTGGGACTTTATAAAATCATTTCATAAATATTCATCAATTAATGAAGAATGTATGCTTCAAATCTTCTTTTGGTTTTTGGTTTTTCAAGGTAGAGTCTCACTTTAGTCCAGGCTGACTTGGAACTCACTATGTAGTCTCATGGTGGCTGTGAACTCTTGGTGATTCTCCTACCTCTGCCTCCTGAGTGCTGGGATTAAAGGCATGCACCAGCACACCTGGCCTTATTGTTTTCTTTATAACATCATTCACTCCAGGCTATATCCAATTTATAAGATGTATTTGTGTGTTTGTATGTGCTGCACTTACTTTCTCATTTCTGAGACAAACACCCAACCAAAAGCAACTTATGGGAAGACAGGGTTTATTTTAGGCTTATTGATTTCAGGAGAAATACCATTACCGTTGAAGAAGCTGGCTCACTTCCATGGATCCATAGCCCCACCAAGAGCCAGCAAAAATGAGCAGCCACAGCTCAAATGGCTCTTTACACATGTTAGGGCTAGACTAAAAGATTTGCTTCCAGTGATAACTCCTCCAGCAGGCTAAGGGAGACTTAGGTAGGAAGCTTAACCTTAATCAAAACTTGAGGGCTAGAGGGATGGCTTAACTGTTAAGGCACTAGCCTGCAAAGCTAAAGGACTCAGGATGCGTGGCGGGTGGTGGGGCGGAGGGGGGAGCCTGGGGGGGGCTCAAGGAGCGCGGGGGTGGGGTGCGGGGTCTCGGGGCACGTGGGGGCGTTTGGAGCGCGCCTGCTGTGTGTGGGTAGGGAGCGTTGGGCGCGCGTGGGGTGGGGCTCGAGGCGCATGGGTGTGGGGCGCGGGGGTCTCGCGGGGGTCTCGTGGCGGGGGGGGCGCAGGGGTGCGGGGCACGCCTGGGCGCCTGGTGCGCAGGGCGCTTGGGGTGTGCCTTTGTGTGTGGATAGGGAGCATGGGTGTGCGGGGGTGGGGCGCGCGGGGGGTGGGGCGGCGGGGGTGGGTCTGGGGGTGGGGTGTTTGGGGGGTCTGGAGGCACGCGGGGATTGGGCGCGCGGGGGTGGGGCTGGGGTTGGGGCGGGCGGGGGTCTCGAGGTGCGGGGGGTGCGGGGGTTGCGAGCAGGCCTGGGCGCCAGGGCGCAGGGAGGCTCGGTTCCCTGGGGCGGCCCCTACTGCGTGTGGATAGGAAGCGTGGGGCACGCTGGGGGGGAGGGGCAGGGGGGTGCTTGGGGCCGCAGGGCGCATGGGGCTTGGTGCTCATGGGGCGCAGGGCCGCTGGGGCACCGGGCCGCGCCAGATTCGGCGATTCGGGGCGGGCGGGGTGGCAGGGAGTGTTTCGCGGGGATGTGTGTGGCGGGGGGACGAGGGGTGTGTGGGGTGGGGGCGCAGGGAGGGTGGCAGGGGCCGCTTCAGGGGCACGGGGCTCAGGGCATGGATGCTCTGGGGTGGAAAACAATATTCCAAGCAAATGGGACTAAGAAACAAGCAGGTGTAGCTATATTAATATCAGATAAAGTTGACTTCAAACCAAAAACAATCAAAAAAGACAAAGAAGGCTACTTCCTACTTGTAAAGGGAACAATCCATCAAGAGGATATTACAATCATAAATCTGTATGCACCAAACACAGGGGCACCGCAGTTCATAAAACAAAACCTACTTGACAATAAAACAGAAATAACCACCAACACCACCATAGCTGGGGACTTTAACACACCATTATCAGTAATAGATCATCCAAACAGAAGCTCAACAGGGAAGTAAGAGAGCTCAACAAAACCATAGAGCACTTAGACCTAACAGACATCTACAGAACTTTCCATCCCAAATCCACAGACTACACATTCTTCTCAGCAGCCCATGGAACATTTTCTAAAATAGACCATATACTGAGTCACAAAGATAGCTTCCACATATTTAGGAAAATCGACATAATTCCCTGCATGATATCAGATCATAATGCTATATTCCTAGAAATCAACAACAAAAAAACCAACAAGAGCCCCAACGGCAACTGGAAACTGAATAGCACACTCTTAAACAATAAATGGATAGTGGATGAAATAAAAAATGAAATTTCAAAATTCCTGGAATTGAATGACAATGAGAACACATCATACCAAAACTTGTGGGACACAATGAAGGCAGTCCTCAGGGGGAAATTCATAGCACTCAATGCCTTCATAAAAAAGACAGAAAGATCCCAAATCAATAGCCTAACCATCCACCTAAAGGCATTGGAAAAACAAGAAAAATCCAACCCAAAGAGCTCCAGAAGGAAAGAAATAATTAAAATCAGAGCAGAAATTAATGAATTGGAAACCAAGGAAACAAGGCAATTGACAAAACAAAGAGCTGGTTCTTTGAAAAAATAAACAAGATTGACAAACCTCTGGCCAATTTGATCAAGCATAAAAAGGAGAGACTCCAAATTAACAAAATTCAAAATGAAAAAGGAGAGATCACAACAGACATCAGTGAAATCGGCAGAATCATCAGGACTTATTTCAAAAACCTCTACTCCACAAAACTGGAAAATGTGGAGGAGATGGATAAATTCCTGGATGCATATCATCTACCAAAGCTAAACTCAGATCAGATCAACCACCTCAATGAACCCATCATGCTCATGGAGATTGAAAAAGTAATAAAAAAACCTCCCAAATAAGAAGAGTCCAGGACCAGATGGATTCCCAGCTGAATTTTATCAAACCTTCATGGAAGAACTCAAACCAATCTTCCTAAAACTGTGCCACACAATTGAAGAACAGGGAAAACTACCCAACTCCTTCTATGAAGCTAGTATCACCCTAATCCCAAAACCAGGCAGAGATGCCACAAGAAATATCGGCCTATTTCCCTAATGAACATAGACGCAAAGATCCTCAACAAAATTCTCACAAACCGAATCCAACAACACATCAAAAGCATTATCCACCTTGACCAAGTGGGATTTATCCCAGGAACACAAGGGTGGTTCAACATACGAAAATCTGTCAATGTAATACACCACATAAACAAGCTTAAACATAAAAATCACATGATCATTTCGATAGATGCAGAAAAGGCCTTTGACAAGATACAACATCACTTCATGATCAAAACATTGGAGAGAATCGGCATGGCCGGTTCACATCTTAATATAATAAAGGCAATATACAAAGCTCCAAAGGCCCAAATAATACTTAATGGAGAGAGACTGGAGGAATTCCCATTGAGATCAGGAACAAGACAGGGATGTCCTCTCTCACCTCTGCTTTTCAATATAGTTCTGGAAGTCCTAACCCAAGCAATAAGGCAGGAGAAGGACATAAAACAGCTACAATTTGGAAAGGAAGAAGTTAAGTTAGCTCTATTCGCTGATGACATGATTGTATATATAAGAGATCCAAGAGACTCCATCCCAAAACTCCTGAAGGTGATTAGCTCATATAGCAAAGTAGCAGGATACAAAATCAATGCACAAAAATCGGAAGCATTTCTGTATGCAAATGACAAAGACACAGAAAAAGAAATAAAGGACATAGACCCATTTTCAATAGCAACAAAAGAAATAAAATACCTTGGAATAACGTTAACCAAGGAAGTAAAAGATCTATACAACGAAAATATAAAAACTCTCAAAAAAGAAATTGAGGAGGACTTGAAATGATGGAAAGACCTCCCATGCTCCTGGATAGGCAGAATCAACATTGTGAAGATGACAATACTACCAAAGGCAATATATAGATTTAACGCAATTCCAATTAAAATCCCTACAGTGTTCTTCACAGACATAGAAAAAATGATCTCAAATTTCATATGGAAAGGCAGAAGGCCTCGCATATCCAAACATATCCTCAGCAAAAGACATAGCTCTGCAGGCATCACCATACCTGATCTAAAGCTATCTTACAAAGCCATAGTAATAAAAACAGCATGGTACTAGCATAAAAACAGGAGTATAGACCAATGGAATAGACTTGAGGACCCGGATTTTGGGCCAAGCAACTATAGCTACTTGATGTTCGACAAAGGCCCAAACAATATAGACTGGAAAAAAGATAGCATCTTCAACAAATGGTGCTGGACAAACTGGATAACCACATGCAGGAAACTAAAACTTGATCCACACATTTCACCATGCACAACACTCAAATCCAAATGGATCAAAGGCCTCAACATAATACCAGAAACTCAAATACTACTGGAAGAAAATTTAGGAAGTACTTTCCATGATATAGGAATGGAAAAAGACTTCCTGAATAAAACCCCAGTGGCTCAAGTTCTTAAACAGTCACTCAACCATTGGGATCATATGAAGCTGAAGAGTTTCTTTACAGACAAGCATATAATAAGCAAAGCCAATAGAATACCCACAGAATGGGAGAAAATATTTGCTGGTTATCCAACTGATAGAGGCCTTATCTCTAGAATTTACAAAGAACTCAAAAGTCTAAACAATAAGAAGACAAATACCACACTCACAAAATGGGGCACAGAGTTAAACAGGCAATTCACAGAGGAAGAGATACAAATGGCAAACACACACCTAAGAAAATGTTCATCATCCCTAATCATCAGAGAAATGCAAATTAAAACAACTATGAGATTCCACCTTACCCCAATAAGGATAGCCAACATCAAAAGGTCAAATGAAAATAAATGCTGGCGAGGATGTGGAGAAGCAGGGACACTCACTCATTCACTGTTGGTGGGAATGCAGGATGGTACAACCACTTTGGAAAGCAATATGGAGACTCCTGAAAAAGCTGACTATAGAAATACCAACAGACCCAGTTATACCATTACTGGGCATGTACCCTAAAACCTTCAAACCAAAAGCCAGAGAGATTTGCTCAACCATGTTTGTAGCAGCTCAATTCATAATAGCTAAAAGCTGGAATCAACCCAGATGTCCATCATTAGAAGAATGGATAACAAAGATGTGGTATATCTACACCATGGAATTCTATACAGCAGTAAGAAAAAATGACATAAAGAAATTTGAGGAAAAATGGTTGAACCTGTAACAGATCATCCTCAGCGAACTTACACAATCACAGAAAAAAAATCGACACATAGTCTCACTCATCTGCAACACCTAACCTGAATCTGCCCAAGATGCCTTACATACCCAGCAAGCACCTCATGGAATAGACAATAAGATGGATGGGAGGGCGGGGAGGGAATCAAAGGGTGGAAAACAGTAATCCGGACACAAACGGCAATGGTACCATAAAATTCTACTTCCTAAAAGACAGACCAAATGGCTGAACCTTCACTAGACCCTTACAGGAAACACCTGAACCACAAGACACTGGAGAGGGTAGGATCAAGACTGACCTAAATCTCCTATATCTTCCCTCCCTCCCTCTCCCCCTCTCCCCTCTATCTCTCTCCTCTCTAACTCTTGTATATTAGTTATCTTTTTCCTCAATTTAATAGTGGACACTGACCTGTAACCCCCACTTCCAGCTTGGGCCTACCATCCACAATGAGCTTTTGATCAGAGAAACCTACAAGGTTTCCCAAAACAATGACAGACTTCTGTCAGAGTACTTGATGACCCACCAAAGGCCAGTGGTAAGACCCTATTGCTGAAGACTCCATATGCAGCTGACGCGTAAAATGGAATGACATGGCTGGACGCCACAAGAGAGTCAGTCCCTAGACAGTCAGCATGTCTAGTGCCAGAAGGCGCTACATAGGCGACTGGGGGAAATGACCAAGATCTGTCCAAGCAACACATTGTTTAACCTAATTAGCAACAAATAACCAGATGTGATGCCCACACAAGTGCAATAGTGGTACACAGCCATGGTGAGGAATCAATTGTTCTTGATTTGGCTAACTGATCCACTCAGTGGTACTAGACCCTTAGCTGGAGCTGGGAAACAAGTCAGAACCATACCCAAACACAAGCCCACTCTACAATATCAATCTACCATCAATCACGGGGTATAAGAGGGCCTACACCTATCAAACTGTCTATCAAAATAGTAAGTGTTATCTCAATTTTCCGGGTGCTAACTTTCTCTCCGTAGGAGAATCTGCTTCTCTTTTCCAGATAGATGCAGATCCTAAGAAGAGAGCTGCCCCAACATACCTCAAAAGGGGCCCAACTGAAACTAAGGACAACTGGCGAAATAAGCAAGGGTGATATTTTCCTCTGAACCGGATACCAGCACAAAGGGAAAGGAGATCGACGCAGAGAAAAATCAACTCCTACCAAATCAGAGAGCCAAAGCCTCAGAGGCCCCCAACACCTCAGCACTGAAGCAGACCAAAAATGAACCCAACATGGTTCAGGGAAATCTTGCGGAAGAAGGGGCGGAAAGAATGTCAGAGTTACATGTTGGGTCATGATTTGCAGAGACATTTATCATACCAATAACTGGGGGCTAACTCCACAATGCACGACCCATTTTCATTAACAAGGAGGGTCTAATGGGAGGGGGTAGATCACAGATGAGCCTAAATAATGGTACCAAACTGCCTGTATTTACTGAAAAGAAAACTAATAAATTAAATTAAAAAAAAGATCAATACAAGTTATATACCATATATATTAAACATTGCCACTGTAAAAAGGCATAACAAGGAGAGACTGTATCAAGAGAAAATCAGTCATTAATAGACACACATCAAATATCTCTAGTTCAACTCCAATATTCATAACCAGTGATGGATTCAAGTTCCATCCATTCAGCTGTGAGGAGCAGCTCAGGAAAATTTCCATTTGAGCCAGCAGTGCTCCCAGGTAGCCATTCCACAGTCCTGGTATATCCCAAACATCTCCAGGTCTACATTGCAAGCCACAGTTTATCTTCATAACTCCATACAATGACCTTACTTGGCCTTACTTGGACTTCAAGTCTATTTCACATGTGGCATCTCAGCAGAGGCTTCTGTATCTGCTTTGTCTTCATGCAATGGCCTTACTGGGTTCCCATACAGGATTTTTTTAACCTTACCTTACATATTACATCTCAGTGGCTGCTGGATCCAGTTCACTTTCATAACAGTCTTCCCTGCAGTTTTTCATGCTTCTACAATGAATACTAGGTATGTAGTATAGCCAAATATGTAAATCTAGTAGGGCATTATATATTGACCTTGAAGAGCAGGACACTACTTTCAATTTATTCCTTCAAGCCACCTTTTTGCAAAAAGAATTCATATTCCTACTCATTTGGGCATTCCATGGCTCACCTTCAAGGAATCATTTCCATTGTTTCAGTGCAAAACAGTGGCCCAGTCTTAGGGTAGTAATCAACTTAATAATTGCAGCTTCAGTAACCTCAAACCAGTCTGTGCCAGTAACCTTAAACTTGATTGAATACTTCCAGTGATAAACCCTATATCTTTCAGATCTTTCTGTCCTATAACTTCTGGTAAGCACACCAGTATATTAATTTTAAATTCAACCTTGATAGAACACTTAGGGCTTGGGAAGAATGAGACTAGCTTTTTTGCCAATAGTCTAGTTCCAAAAATTTCTCTTTCCTTTTAAATTTTGTAAGCTAAGCCTTCATAGTCAACAATTCTCTCTGCATTTGGCATTTTCAAAGTCTCACCAGAATAGCCCATAAAGCTCTGCTTACATCACTGCAAGCCTTCTCCAATCCAAAGTACCAAGTCTTTCCACATTCCTCCTGCAAACATGTTTCAAAAGATCAAAACCCACATGGTCAGGTTTATCACAGCAATGACCCTGCTTCTTAGTACCAATTTTTCCATTGCAATTACTTTCTCATTGCTGGAACAACCACCTTACCAGAAAACATTTATGGGAGGAAAGGGTTTATTTCAGGCTTACAGGTTACAGGGAAAACTCCCATCAATGGTGGAAACAAGATGGCTCACTTCTGTAAATCCATAGCAGGGACACACCACGAACACCCATCAAACACAAACAGCCAGAACTCAAACCTTACATCTGGACTAAAAGATCCACCCCTCAGTGACCCCTCCTCCAACAGGCTGCTGGAAACTTAAGCAGGAAGCTTAACCTTAATCAAAAATATCTCAGGCTATGGGGGACATGCATTCATATTCAAACAACCACAGTGTGCACACTATGCTACAGAAGGGTTTTATTATTCCATGTGATGAAGATCTAGCCAGGAATAAATTACAAAATACCCAATATGGATTATATAGGGTTTACATACTACTGGTAAAAATAGATATGAGAATGGATATTCACAGAATTGAAATTTTCATTCTTCTATGAGGGATAACATGACATATAAAACTATAAAACTTCCTCAATAGGAACACGTTTATGCAACCATCAATAGACCAAAAAGCAGACCAACAGAAGAGCTCCAGAAACTACTTGTGTCTTATTGTGACTACTGCCTCCCTTGCTCCTACCAACTCTGAGAGTGACATATATCTGTTCATTTTGAAGCCCTATCATGCTAGTGAATGTCTCAATATCGTATTAAAATTCCCATCATATATTTATTAATATATTATGACCTAATGATTTCATAGTCACTATGAAGACAGAGTTTTAACTCACTGTCAATATTTAATATGCAATCAAAAGGGGCACAGTGAAGAAGGGATAATTTGTCATTATTTAATATTTAGGGTTGAAGAACTTGATGACAGGTAATTTACACAATATCTCAATATTGGGGGTTCTTTCCAAAAGAAGTCTGGTTCTATGTTTTCTTTTATAATTTTTTTTTCTGAAAACATCTATACCTACATACAATAAACCATGATATTTCCATCTCCCCCATTTTCCCCTTCGCAACTTCACACTCCACTGTATCCCTTCCCTTTCTCCATTAGTCTCTCTTTTATTTTGATGTCATTGTCTTTTTCTCCTATTATGAGGGTCTTGTGAAGATATTGCTAGGCACTGCAAGGTCATGGATGTCAAGGCCAATTTCTGCCTGGACAGTTGCATTGTAAGGAGTGGTACTCTTCCTTTGGTTCTTACATTCTTTCTGCCTCCTCTTCTGCAATAGGCCCTGAGCCTTGGAGGGTGTGGTAGAGATGTTTCAGTGCTGACCCTCCTCTGTCACTTCTTCTCAGTACTTTGTTGCTTTTGGGTCATCCTAGTGGTCACCACCATCTGAAAAGAGAAGCTTCTCTAACTAAACGTGAAAGTAGTATTAATATATGAATACAAACATTAAGTGTAGTGCTTTCAGGGCAGTTTGGTGAGACAAATATATGTAGTTATCCAGACAAGAACAAGCTTTATACCCCTAAGGCACATGCTGGTCCCATGCCTTATGTGCTGGAGATTGCACACTCAGCCACATATATGTCAGGCAAGCACTTTTCAAACTGAGCTGTATCCTCAGCCCTACCCTTTTTAATAAATAAAGTTAACCTGGAATTATTAGGTATTTAAATTTTATGAGATATAGTATTTATATTTATGTTAAATTCAAAATTCTCTTACAATGTGATCATTAACTATTATTGGATTTATAGCATAAATAATGATCTGGACTCGTAAATAAATATGCATCAAGGAATATTACTTAAGGTTTCATTTTAAAATCTGCTTACCTAGTAGTGTGATTTTTAGAAGCCATAACATATGTGTATAACTATCCGATTGTATCTTTACTTCCTGCACAGGGTAACAAGTTGTGCTGAAATGGACTTTTTTTAAACAGCACTAAACTCTTATTCCTGATCCATTAATACACCATTCTTTGTACCTTCAATTTACACAGTCTTTAAGCTAGAAGAAAAGCTTATTAAAATTAATTTTTCCCTCAGGACATTTTCTGGATTTTCACACACATTACACAAGTGAAATGGCTTTTTAAAATGCATGCTTTTTGTCATCCTAATTGTATTACACATCTTGGCAACTTTTCACACCCTGCATAATACAAGGGTTCATTAGAAGTCATTAAAAGAAAATATTTTTCTTAGAAATGCATTAGAGCATTTACACATTATTTTATGCCATTTTCAGAAAAGAGATGTAAATTGTGACTAACCATAAAGCAAAAATGGTCACTTAGCACTAGCACAGTGCTCTCTGTGACGGCCTTCCAGAAATGGTAACTTGATGGGGACGGGAAAGTGAACCATTATTCCCTTGTAATACATGTTTAACATTATATTTTATTTGATTGCTTTCAGCTATTAAGTGATTAGGCAACATTCTCTGTCAAGAAGAAAATAAATATATGAAAAATGAGTAATAACCCAAAAAGTGAAAATTAAATATTCTTACCATATGGTCTTTATAGAAATCACACAGGGGCTGGAGAGATGGCTTAGCGGTTAAGACATTTGCCTTCGAAGACAAAGGAACTTGGTTCAATTCTCCAGGACCCACTAAGCCAGATACACAAGGTGGTGCATGTGTCTGAAGTTCATTTGCAGTGGCTAGAGGCTCTGGTGTACCCATTTTCTTTCTCTGTCTGTCTGCATCTTTCTCTCTCTCATTCTCTCAAATAAATAATAAAATTTGTCTAGGAAAAAAAACATTCTAAAAATAAAAAAGTAGCACAGGTATGGATGGAATGGGAATGAGGGTGAAAGGAAGTTAAGATACATTTAGTAAAAGTTTATAGTTTTTTGCTTTGTTGTGGAAGAAAGCAAAGGGAGGTCTACATTTCAGCATTAGCCATGTGTATGTCACATGAACGAATGCAGCTTCTTTAACAGTGACTTCACAGCTCCAGGATTAGCAATGCTATATCCTTAAGAACAATAAAAATATATCTCCGTCATTGAAATAATGCATCATTATAAAAGAGCAAAATGTTTTCCTTAATTTTGCTTTCTGGAAAAGCCTATTTTGGTACTACATATGACTTCACAAGTACTTTGGTCTTAAACAAATCAGTCAGCACTAAGTAGTAAAATTTATACACTGACCTTGTCTATACCATTTCCACATTGATCTGGGCAACAAATCATTTCACAGAACAGATCGTCTAGTCTCAACATTTAAATGAGTCAGGACACTCCTTTGGTGAGGTGATGAGAGAGGATAATTTTAGCCACTGTGTTTCTGTTCTATTATTAACTTCATTGTGAGGGAGTCAACAGAAGTAACTTTGAGTCTTCAGGTACAGACCATATCAATCCCTTTTAAATTTTTGGAGAGATGGAAGATATATATATATTTACTCACTTATTTACATACCTGCTTATTTACCCTAGCATTTCTTTATTAAAAATATCAAGACTTAATAAACATTACCCAGACAGCTTTATATTACACTCATCTACCTTTTACCACCAAGGCCATTGTAGATAACCATGGTATACTTGTCAAAACTAAGAAATTAACATTTATATATTAACTAAGATAAAAAATTATATATTAATTAAAGTAAAGCTCATCTTTATGACAAGAATTTTTTAAATTTTTATTTAATTATTTGAGAGAGAGAGAGAAAGTGTCCACACCAGGGACTTCAGTCACTGCAAATAAACTCCAAACACATGTGCCACCTTGTGCATCTGGCCTATGGTGGGTGATGGAGAATTGAACCTAGGTCCTTTGGCTTTGCAGACAAGTGCCTTAACCATTAAGCTATCTCTCTAGCCCATGACAATGAATCTTTGAATAATTATGGTCTGGTATTATTTAGAATGCCTCTTAGTTTGAGTTTGTCTGATATACCTCGTGGTTGGAATCAGTTCATATCATTTGGAAATAGAAATTCAAATCTAATGGAATTTTTCTTCATGAAAACTTATTTTTGTATGGTAGATTTCTGGTTATCTAAGCCATAGTCATATGCTCATTATTTGTTAGTCTAATAAAATTATTGAAAAATCAGAAGGGATCAAGATAATTATGTGGACTAAAGTAGAAATTAATAGGCCTACAAATTTTGAAAATTATTCTCAAGAATGCCAGCTCATCTATAATGTAAACTGGATGCCTCCACTGTATTGAATTGACATACTATAGAGTATATCAACCCAATTAAGATAAAATAGCATCAATCATGATGACATTTTGTCTACTATTATATGAAGCACAAGTTCATTGAGGATTCTAATTAATTTAGACTTTGCATCAAATGAAAGCTAATGATTAATTCAATGATTTCTGAGCATAGTCTCATAAACAGCAAATGGGTCAAGTCCAAATATATATATGTGCACTGTAATGACATTGACTGAAAACATGCTTTATTGAAGTTTTTATTTATGAATAATCCTTGGGAATTGCATGACTTAGCCATGCGGGCAGGTTTTGGAATCAGACTCCTTGGAGGGTTTAAATTCTTGCTCTTCTAGGACCCAAGCCACTGTTCCTGGCTGTGGTTTTCTCTTCTAAAGGTGTAATGATTAGGTTGAGTTAGCATACACAAAAATGTTAGAAACAATGTCAGCTATGTAGTAAATACACAGGGACTATTAGGCTTTGTTGTCATTTTTCAAAGCTACAAGGTCATGTTAGTAAATATTCTACGTACCAGGTTTTAGGATACACAAATGAAGCACATAATTATCCACAGGAGAAGGAATATTATACTTAAAGTCATGATCTTACATGTTTTGACCTAACTTTTTAAAACCACTGATTATATGTGCTTATTTCAAAATTAAATGTTTAATTTCCTTTTATAAGATTGAATTTACATTTACTTTGCAAAATAGAACCTTCTTTCAGTTCTGATTTAGGTTTTTAACATTCACATCTTGTTAACATTTCAGATACTTGGCCTCTTAGCATGTAAATTATCTCTTTTTTATATTTTATTTTTATTTATTTGTTTGAGAGAAAGACACAGGGAGAAAGAGAGAGAGAGATTGAGAGAGAGAGAGAGAGAGAGAGAGAGAGAGAGAGAGAGGGAGGGAGGGAGTGAGAGAGTGAGAGAGTGAGAGAGAGAGAGAGAGAGAGAGAGAGAGAGAGAGAGAGAGAGAGAGAGAGAGAGAGAGACGCATGCGCCACCTTTTGCATCTGGCTTAAGTGGATCCTGGTTAGTCCAACTGAGGTTCTTTGGCTTTGCAGGCATGTAGCTTAGCCACTAAGCCATCTCTCCAACCCAGCATGTAAGCTTTCCCTCATTCACATTACTGATGTTTTAGATTCAAAAATTGGTTTAAAAGTTTTGAAAATCCCATGCTTATTCTAGTATACTGTGGCAGTCAAAGACACTTATTTAGTACCCTTAGATAACTTATTTAGTAGCCCAATCAACTAATAATATGGGTCATCAAAACATTCCAAATATACTTAAGAGTCTGTGGACTGAGTATGAAGGACCATTTGTATAGAGTGACTATGTGATATATTTTAGTGGTCTTATTTGCTTGATTTTGTTGGTGTATGTAGGATGGCTTTCTAGGTAATACCACTCTTCACTTCTCTGAATTGAGGTATCCAAAAATCTGTATTCATTAACACTGCAAATAAAATAAAATAAAATAAAATAAAATAAAATAAAATAAAATAAAATAAAATAAAAATGTATATCCCCATAAGGCTCCACTTTCCCTGTCCCCATACTGAAGAGCTCATATACGCTCTATGGCATTAACACTCCTAACTTTTAAGTGGAGGAGATTCTTCTGATTCATCAACTTGTACATTGTGATCAAAGGAACAAACAGCACGTTGTTTATGAAACCCTTTTAAGAAAAACGAAGAAAACCACTTTATAACTCTGTCAAATTCCCCATGAAGTCTCATTGCCTCAAAATGAGTCAGATGCCTACAACGACCATTGCTTTTGAAGCAACTTTACCACCTTTCCCTGACACTGGCGATGGACAGCAGACATTCAAAGAATGAAACCTATGAGCTATGTTAAGAAGGAAGGATGAGTGATAAGATTTTTTTTTTTTTAAGTATATGATGGACTTCCCGTGAAGATGGTGCCTGCCTAATCACTACTTAGCTCCTGGGGAAAGAAAGGCAAGATCTTTGGTGTTGTTAGGGGTTTGCAGATCCTAATAGACGTCCAGTGGGAGGATGCAGAGGAGAAAAGTAGGGAAGCGGCTGAGTCCCGTGATCTCTGGTAGTCCACCAGTCCCTCAATCCCCTCAAGCAGCTGTCCCAGCTACAGGCCCAGGTGCCTTCCCAGCCACCACACCACCAGGTTCCTCACACACTATCAGCAGGCTAAGTGGACCCAAATCAGGAGGCTTGTTTCTCCCTCCCTCCCTCCCTCCCTCCCTCCCTCCCTCCCTCCTTCCCTCGGTTTTCCTGCCATGCTGCCAGGGACATCCTCCTAGCTCCATCCCAGCCACATCCCGAGTGAACAAGATCCTCCTGCACTTTTTGCAGGCTACTCACACCCAGGTCAGCAGGTTATGGTTTCCCTCCTCCCTCCCTGCTTCAGTTTTATAGCCACCAGGGACTTCCTTGCTTACAACCACCATCCCACCTGCTGCCTTGCTGATCGTGGACCAGGCCCTCCTGCACTTCAGGCAGGCTAGTTGGACCCAGGCCAGCAGGCACTTGTTCATCCCTTCCTCCCCCTTCCCACCACCAGGACCCCTGTCCATCGCCCCTGAATCACCTGACCCAAGCAGGTCCATATTGCACCCCCCTCCACCACTCACAGGGTCACAGGACTGGGCAGGCCCATCCTACCCCTGACACATGGTCCCAGTGGAACCTGCTGTCCCAATCCCTCAGCCCTCAGCATCACAGAACCACCGCACAATTCCATCCTTCACCCCCCCCTCACTCCATCACAACACCAGTCTGCTTTGTCCCATTCTCCCCTCCCCCTTGTCCTCTTGGGCCACCTGACTACACAGTCCCATACCCCAAACCACTGGTGAACAAGACCCTTCTTCAGGTCCTAGGCCCATACTAGAGCTTGGTGGGCTCTTTCTGTCTGAACAGAAAGATCCCATTGCCATAAAAAGCCTAGTGGAAGCAAACATAAAAGGGAATAATCACTGAAGTCACTTCAAGGGTAAATACAGCTTCCTCCTAAATTAAATAAGATTTCTACACTAAGATGGGAAGACCACAGCACAAAAGGAATAATATGAAAAATCAAATACAAGTAAATTCAACAAGGTTGCTCAGTTCCACAATGGATATCTCTAATCAAAACATAAAAGAGACAATAGGATCATAATCCCAAAATGAAGACACAAGCTATGCAACCATGGCCAAACAATTAGCAGAACTTTCATAAAATCAACAAATGTCCATTAATCATGTGAATGCTGTCCTCTCTAGAGTAGACCTAATAGTAAAGAACCAGGTAGGTTTCCACAGACAGTTAAATGATCTGAAGGAGAGTGGAGGGGGAAAAAAAAAGAGGTCCTCAGTAATCAGGTGGCTAACCTAAATGAAGAGAAAACTAATGCTAGGATGATCTCCAGGAAGCATTAAGAAAGTCAGAAAATGATGTGAAAAGGGATCTTGACAGAGGATGGAAACTGTACATAAAAAGGTGGTAGAAAATACAAACCAAATTGAACAAGTCCAAAACTCCATAGAAGCTCTCAAGAATTGACTCAACCATGCGGAGGATAAAAACTCAGAGCTGGAAGAATAAACAGTTTGTGAGTCCAAAAGTTGCAATAAGTTCAAAATTTTTTACAAACATAACATGAGGGAACTGTGGTATACCCTTTAACATCCCAACATTTGGATCATGGGAATACCAGAAGGGGAAGAAATTCAGACCAAAGGGATGCAGAACTTATTCAATAAAATTATTGAAGAAAACTTTCCCACTCTCTCAAAAGAATTCCCCTCAAGTTACAAGAATCTAGCAGAACTCCAAACCGACTGGACCAAAGGAGAAATTCTGCAAGACATATTATTATTAACACTGTAAACACCAATACAAAAGAGAAAGTCCTAAAAGCAGGTAGGGAGAAACAACACATTTCAAATAAAGGTAACCCCATCAGATATATTTCAGTCATCTCAAAGAAAACCCTGAAAATCAGAAGGGCCTGGAATGGAACACTGCAAAGTCTAAGGACTTATGGCTTCCAACCCAAACTACTCTACTCAGCAAAAGTATCTCTCATAATAGATGGTGAAAGAGAAATATTCCATGATAAAAGTCAGCTTTACAACTTTTTGAACACAAAGCCAAACCTACAGAAAGTACTTCAGGAAATTTTCCACACAGAAGAGTCAGGTAACCAACCTCAAGTACCTATAAGAAGTAGATCACAATAACTAAATTCATAGAAGACACACACACACACACACACACACACACACACACACAAACAACTGCAAAGTCCAAGAAAACACCAAACCACATCAATATGGCAGGGATTAAATTAAACCGCACAGTTATTACACTAAACATCAATGGCATTAATTAATCCATCAAGAGACATAAGCTGGCAGGGTGGATCAGAAAATTTAGACCCCCAATCTGTTGTCTGCAAGAAACCCACCTCAGCACTAAAGACAGAGACCTCCTCAGGGTGAAAAGTTGGAAAATGATATTCCAAGAAAACAGAAATAAGAAACAAGTAGGCATAGCTATAATAATATTGGATAAATTTCAAACCAAAAGTAATCAAAAAAGACAAATAAGGCTACTTCTTACTAATAAAGGGAATGATCCAAGAAGAGGATCACAAGCTTCAATCTTTATCCACCAAACAAATACAGGTGTACCACAATTCATTTTAAAAATAATTACTGGACAATAAAACAGAAATAGCTACCAATACCATCATAGTTGGGAGCTTCAATACTCCACTATCAGTAAAAGATAGATCATACAAACAGAAAATTAATAGGTAAGTAAGAGAGCTCAACAATGCCATTGATCAATTAGTCCTAACGAACATCTACAGAACATTCTACTCCAAATCCACAGATTACACATTCTTCTCAGCAGCCCATGGAACCTTTTCTAAAGTAGATCATATACTTGGCCATAAAGCCTGCCTGCCTCTATATATTTAGGAACATCAACATGATTTCCTGCATGACAAAAGATCACAATGCTATATTGCTAGGACAACAAAGGATGTACCAAGTACCCCACCAACCCCTGGAAACTGAACAACACACTTTTAAACAATAAATGGACAGTGGAGGAAATGAACGAAATTGAAAAATTTCTAGAATTGAATGACAATAAGAACACATCATACAAAAACTTATGGGACACAATGAAGGCAGTCCTTTTGGGAAATTTCATAGCACTAAATCCATACATAACAAAGACAGAGACATCCCAAATCAATAACCTATCTATCCACTTAAAGGCACTGGAAAAACAAGAAAAATCCAACTCCAAAAGCTCCAAATGGAAGTAATGGTTAAGATAAGAGCAGAAACTAATGAACTGGAAAACTAAGAAAACAATTAAGAAAACTGATGAAACAAAGAGCTGGTTCTTTGAAAAAATATACAAGATTGAAAAACCCCTGGCCAATTTGATCAAGAGAAAAAAGAGAGAGAGAGGGAGATATGCTTCAAATTAACAAAATTAGAAATTAAAAGGAAAGATCACAAGATACATAAGTGAAATTCGGCGAATTATCAAGATTTATTTCAAAAATGTCTACTTCACAAAATTGGATGATATGGAAGAAATGGATGAATTCCTGGACACATACCACCTACCAAAGCTAATCTCAGAACAGATTAATCTCCTAAACAAACTTATCACACCCATTAAGATTGAAAAGGTAATCAAAAACCTCCACTCCACAAAAAGTAGAGTCCGTGACCAGATGGCTTCTCGGTTGAATTCTATCAAAACTTCATGGGAGAACTTAAACCATTTTTTCTCAAATTGTGCCACATAATTGGAGAACAAGGAAAGCTCCCCAACTGCTTCTATGAAGCTAGCATCTCTGTAATACCAAAACCAGAAAGAGATGCCACAAAAAAAGAACACTATAGGCCTATTTCCCTGATTAACTTGGATGCAAAGATCCTGAACAAAATCCTCCCAAACTGAACACACCAAAAGCATTATCAACCTTACTCAAGTAGGCTTTATCCCAGGAATGCAGGGTTGGTACATCATATGGAAATCTGTCAATTTAATACACCACATAAATAAGCTAAACAAAAAAACCACATGATCATTTTAATAAATGCAGAAAAGGCCTTTGAAAAAATACAACATCACTTCATGATCAAAACATTTAAGAGAATAGGCATGGACAGTTATATCTCAACATAATAAAGGCTATACATAACACTCCTAAAGCCCAAATTATACTTAATTGGGAGAGACTGAAGGAATTCCCATTGAGATCAGAAACATCAGAGGGTCCTCTCTCTCACCTGTGTTCTTCAACATAGTATTGGAAGTCCTAGCTAAAGTAATAAGAAAGGACAAAGAAATAAAATGGATACAAATTGCAAAGGAAGAACTTAAGTTAGCCCTATTTGCAGATGACATGATTCTGTACAAGTGACTTGAGAAACTCCATCTCAAAACTCGTAAAGATGATTAATTCCTTCAGCAAAGTAGCAGGATACAAAACCAACACATAAAAATCAGTAGCCTTTCTATATGCAAAAGACAATTAGCAACAGGTCCCATATTCAATAGTAACCAAAAAAAATAAAATATATTAACCGAGTTTTGCAGTCAGGTTCATATTGCTGGTAGAAATCACCTAACCAAGAGCAGCTTGTGGGGAAGAAAAAGAGGTTCATTTTGGCTTCCAGGCTCGAGTGGAAGCTCCACGATGGCAGGGGAAAACAATGGTATGAGCAGAGGGTGGACATCAACCCTTGGCCAACATAAGGTGGACCATAGCAACAGAGAGTGTGCCAAACACTGGCATGGGGAAAGTGGCTATAACACCCATAAGCCTGACCCCAACAATACACTGCATCCAGGTGGCTTTAATTTCCAATTGCCATCAGCTGGGGAACCTAGCATTCAGAACACCTAAGTTTATGGAGGATACATAAATCAAACTACCACATTGGGCCCTGGCCCCCATAAACCTTTAACCATCCACATTGTAAAATGCAATGTATTTAGTCCAACTTTCAGTCACCAAAG